>NW_028126551.1:0-600000 GCF_965194825.1 Balaenoptera physalus | reverse complement strand
ATATTTGTGGACGAGAGTTATCATTTATAAGTCTGCAGGTTTGTGAATGGCAGTGCCCCTGAGCTCCATTTTTCAACTTGCTTTCTTGGGAGCTGGCCGCAAAAGCGCAGGATTGCTTCAGGCCCTATTCTGGTCCCGGGCGGCAGGCTGAGCCTGTGGTTAATTCTTCTTCCTGATGGGAAAATAGAGTGACCTGTGCCTGTCCCATCACCTACAGCTAGTCTCTCATTGGTTTCCCCTCTTCCCGTTCATCCTCAGGACAAATTGCAACCTGTACGGAACAGGAGGTTAAAGGTGCTGATTCTCCAAGGAGGGAGATTGCTAGTAAAGCGGCTGGAATGGCGAACCCGAGCACAAGGAGATGAGAAATGAGGTGCGTTTTGGAAACCTTTCCCGATCACACGGTGTACCAATTTCTGGGTTTCTCATGCATGTTTTCGATGTAGGAAGATGCCCTTGAACCTGGAGATTTGGGACCCATGGGATGGGTACCACGCAGTATTACTTTAAAGGGTCTGCGTTTCCTCACCCAACCTCACCAAACCTCTCAGCCCCAAGAGTGTCCACCCTTATGTCTCAATCAGCTGTGGGTCTAGATATGGTCAATCCAGGTGGCATCACAGCCCCTGAACGAATTTTGTAAGAATTTCTCTCTCTTTCACTGTCTTTGTTTCACGGGTTTTTAAAAGTAATTGATTTTTATAATGGGGTTTAGCTGCTTTTCACTGCTGTGTTTATGCCGCTTTACACCCACTTGACTCACTTACAGAGAGATATCAATACATAGGTTTTAAGATTCTTACCAGTCAGATATATTCTTGGGCGGTGAATAGGGGGTTTTGAGTCCAATTCACTGAGCAAGGAGTAGGTCTTGTCTATTACATATTGGGTTTATGGAACGGTATCTGAGCTAATTTGAAACCCTTCTTTTATGCATCACCCCACCTCACCTTTCCCGTTAAGCAGCCATAGTGTGTTTTCTAAACGTGTGACTCTGTTCTGTTTTGTAATTCAGTTCAAGGGTAGCGGTTTTTTCATTCCCTCTATAAGTGATATCTTATGATAAGTGTCTTTTTCTGTGTGACTTATTTCACTTAGAATCGTCGTACCTAAATCCACTCATCATGCTGCTACTAGCCTTATGACGTTGATTTCATGGCTGAGTGAGATTCCATTGTACATAAGGACCACAACTTCTTTATCCATTTTTCTCTTTCCTGGGATATTTAAGGTGTAACGAAGTGGAGGTTCTTGTCAACAGAGCAGCCCTAAACTTTGGGGTGCCTGTGTCTTGCTGATTTTTAGTTTTCCCAATTTATACGCCCATGAGTGGAAGTGCCCTATGCTCTCTAAGCTGAGTTTTTTAGATGTTTCAGGACACACCGTACACTTCTCCAGAGTGGCTGTTGGCAATTTACATCCCGCCCATCAGCGTAGCCAGGCTCCCGTTTCTCCATGGCCTGTCCTGCATTTCTGCTTTTGACACTTTATTCAGCATGGCCCTTTTGACCGATGGGAAGCGAGACTTCTTTGTAGCGCTGATTTGCCTTTCCAGGTTGCTTGGTTGGCCAAAAAGGGCGGATGCGTTTTTTCCTGAATATATTCAGGAAAAAACGCATCCGCCCTTTGTGGCCAAGGGCATCATTGTCGAGGTTTTGCCGCTTTTCCTGTTCTTTAAAGGCGATTTGAATCTCCCTCCTGAAATCTGTTTCCTGCAATTCTGCCTTGCTTTCAAATCCTCTTCGTTGCCTTCCCTCAATATATTTGTGGACGAGAGTTATCATTTATAAGTCTGCAGGTTTGTGAATGGCAGTGCCCCTGAGCTCCATTTTTCAACTTGCTTTCTTGGGAGCTGGCCGCAAAAGCGCAGGATTGCTTCAGGCCCTATTCTGGTCGCGGGCGGCAGGCTGAGCCTGTGGTTAATTCTTCTTCCTGATGGGAAAATAGAGTGACCTGTGCCTGTCCCATCACCTACAGCTAGTCTCTCATTGGTTCCCCCTCTTCCCGTTCATCCTCAGGACAAATTGCAACCTGTACGGAACAGGAGGTTAAAGGTGCTGATTCTCCATGGAGGGAGATTGCTAGTAAAGCGGCTGGAATGGCGAACCCGAGCACAAGGAGATGAGAAATGAGGTGCGTTTTGGAAACCTTTCCCGATCACACGGTGTACCAATTTCTGGGTTTCTCATGCATGTTTTCGATGTAGGAAGATGCCCTTGAACCTGGAGATTTGGGACCCATGGGATGGGTACCACGCAGTATTACTTTAAAGGGTCTGCGTTTCCTCACCCAACCTCACCAAACCTCTCAGCCCCAAGAGTGTCCACCCTTATGTCTCAATCAGCTGTGGGTCTAGATATGGTCAATCCAGGTGGCATCACAGCCCCTGAACGAATTTTGTAAGAATTTCTCTCTCTTTCACTGTCTTTGTTTCACGGGTTTTTAAAAGTAATTGATTTTTATAATGGGGTTTAGCTGCTTTTCACTGCTGTGTTTATGCCGCTTTACACCCACTTGACTCACTTACAGAGAGATATCAATACATAGGTTTTAAGATTCTTACCAGTCAGATATATTCTTGGGCGGTGAATAGGGGGTTTTGAGTCCAATTCACTGAGCAAGGAGTAGGTCTTGTCTATTACATATTGGGTTTATGGAACGGTATCTGAGCTAATTTGAAACCCTTCTTTTATGCATCACCCCACCTCACCTTTCCCGTTAAGCAGCCATAGTGTGTTTTCTAAACGTGTGACTCTGTTCTGTTTTGTAATTCAGTTCAAGGGTAGCGGTTTTTTCATTCCCTCTATAAGTGATATCTTATGATAAGTGTCTTTTTCTGTGTGACTTATTTCACTTAGAATCGTCGTACCTAAATCCACTCATCATGCTGCTACTAGCCTTATGACGTTGATTTCATGGCTGAGTGAGATTCCATTGTACATAAGGACCACAACTTCTTTATCCATTTTTCTCTTTCCTGGGATATTTAAGGTGTAACGAAGTGGAGGTTCTTGTCAACAGAGCAGCCCTAAACTTTGGGGTGCCTGTGTCTTGCTGATTTTTAGTTTTCCCAATTTATACGCCCATGAGTGGAAGTGCCCTATGCTCTCTAAGCTGAGTTTTTTAGATGTTTCAGGACACACCGTACACTTCTCCAGAGTGGCTGTTGGCAATTTACATCCCGCCCATCAGCGTAGCCAGGCTCCCGTTTCTCCATGGCCTGTCCTGCATTTCTGCTTTTGACTCTTTATTCAGCATGGCCCTTTTGACCGATGGGAAGCGAGACTTCTTTGTAGCGCTGATTTGCCTTTCCAGGTTGCTTGGTTGGCCAAAAAGGGCGGATGCGTTTTTTCCTGAATATATTCAGGAAAAAACGCATCCGCCCTTTGTGGCCAAGGGCATCATTGTCGAGGTTTTGCCGCTTTTCCTGTTCTTTAAAGGCGATTTGAATCTCCCTCCTGAAATCTGTTTCCTGCAATTCTGCCTTGCTTTCAAATCCTCTTCGTTGCCTTCCCTCAATATATTTGTGGACGAGAGTTATCATTTATAAGTCTGCAGGTTTGTGAATGGCAGTGCCCCTGAGCTCCATTTTTCAACTTGCTTTCTTGGGAGCTGGCCGCAAAAGCGCAGGATTGCTTCAGGCCCTATTCTGGTCCCGGGCGGCAGGCTGAGCCTGTGGTTAATTCTTCTTCCTGATGGGAAAATAGAGTGACCTGTGCCTGTCCCATCACCTACAGCTAGTCTCTCATTGGTTTCCCCTCTTCCCGTTCATCCTCAGGACAAATTGCAACCTGTACGGAACAGGAGGTTAAAGGTGCTGATTCTCCAAGGAGGGAGATTGCTAGTAAAGCGGCTGGAATGGCGAACCCGAGCACAAGGAGATGAGAAATGAGGTGCGTTTTGGAAACCTTTCCCGATCACACGGTGTACCAATTTCTGGGTTTCTCATGCATGTTTTCGATGTAGGAAGATGCCCTTGAACCTGGAGATTTGGGACCCATGGGATGGGTACCACGCAGTATTACTTTAAAGGGTCTGCGTTTCCTCACCCAACCTCACCAAACCTCTCAGCCCCAAGAGTGTCCACCCTTATGTCTCAATCAGCTGTGGGTCTAGATATGGTCAATCCAGGTGGCATCACAGCCCCTGAACGAATTTTGTAAGAATTTCTCTCTCTTTCACTGTCTTTGTTTCACGGGTTTTTAAAAGTAATTGATTTTTATAATGGGGTTTAGCTGCTTTTCACTGCTGTGTTTATGCCGCTTTACACCCACTTGACTCACTTACAGAGAGATATCAATACATAGGTTTTAAGATTCTTACCAGTCAGATATATTCTTGGGCGGTGAATAGGGGGTTTTGAGTCCAATTCACTGAGCAAGGAGTAGGTCTTGTCTATTACATATTGGGTTTATGGAACGGTATCTGAGCTAATTTGAAACCCTTCTTTTATGCATCACCCCACCTCACCTTTCCCGTTAAGCAGCCATAGTGTGTTTTCTAAACGTGTGACTCTGTTCTGTTTTGTAATTCAGTTCAAGGGTAGCGGTTTTTTCATTCCCTCTATAAGTGATATCTTATGATAAGTGTCTTTTTCTGTGTGACTTATTTCACTTAGAATCGTCGTACCTAAATCCACTCATCATGCTGCTACTAGCCTTATGACGTTGATTTCATGGCTGAGTGATATTCCATTGTACATAAGGACCACAACTTCTTTATCCATTTTTCTCTTTCCTGGGATATTTAAGGTGTAACGAAGTGGAGGTTCTTGTCAACAGAGCAGCCCTAAACTTTGGGGTGCCTGTGTCTTGCTGATTTTTAGTTTTCCCAATTTATACGCCCATGAGTGGAAGTGCCCTATGCTCTCTAAGCTGAGTTTTTTAGATGTTTCAGGACACACCGTACACTTCTCCAGAGTGGCTGTTGGCAATTTACATCCCGCCCATCAGCGTAGCCAGGCTCCCGTTTCTCCATGGCCTGTCCTGCATTTCTGCTTTTGACACTTTATTCAGCATGGCCCTTTTGACCGATGGGAAGCGAGACTTCTTTGTAGCGCTGATTTGCCTTTCCAGGTTGCTTGGTTGGCCAAAAAGGGCGGATGCGTTTTTTCCTGAATATATTCAGGAAAAAACGCATCCGCCGTTTTTGGCCAAGGGCATCATTGTCGAGGTTTTGCCGCTTTTCCTGTTCTTTAAAGGCGATTTGAATCTCCCTCCTGAAATCTGTTTCCTGCAATTCTGCCTTGCTTTCAAATCCTTTTCGTTGCCTTTCCTCAATATATTTGTGGACGAGAGTTATCATTTATAAGTCTGCAGGTTTGTGAATTGCAGTGCCCCTGAGCTCCATTTTTCAACTTGCTTTCTTGGGAGCTGGCCGCAAAAGCGCAGGATTGCTTCAGGCCCTATTCTGGTCCCGGGCGGCAGGCTGAGCCTGTGGTTAATTCTTCTTCCTGATGGGAAAATAGAGTGACCTGTGCCTGTCCCATCACCTACAGCTAGTCTCTCATTGGTTCCCCCTCTTCCTGTTCATCCTCAGGACAAATTGCAACCTGTACGGAACAGGAGGTTAAAGGTGCTGATTCTCCAAGGAGGGAGATTGCTAGTAAAGCGGCTGGAATGGCGAACCCGAGCACAAGGAGATGAGAAATGAGGTGCGTTTTGGAAACCTTTCCCGATCACACGGTGTACCAATTTCTGGGTTTCTCATGCATGTTTTCGATGTAGGAAGATGCCCTTGAACCTGGAGATTTGGGACCCATGGGATGGGTACCACGCAGTATTACTTTAAAGGGTCTGCGTTTCCTCACCCAACCTCACCAAACCTCTCAGCCCCAAGAGTGTCCACCCTTATGTCTCAATCAGCTGTGGGTCTAGATATGGTCAATCCAGGTGGCATCACAGCCCCTGAACGAATTTTGTAAGAATTTCTCTCTCTTTCACTGTCTTTGTTTCACGGGTTTTTAAAAGTAATTGATTTTTATAATGGGGTTTAGCTGCTTTTCACTGCTGTGTTTATGCCGCTTTACACCCACTTGACTCACTTACAGAGAGATATCAATACATAGGTTTTAAGATTCTTACCAGTCAGATATATTCTTGGGCGGTGAATAGGGGGTTTTGAGTCCAATTCACTGAGCAAGGAGTAGGTCTTGTCTATTACATATTGGGTTTATGGAACGGTATCTGAGCTAATTTGAAACCCTTCTTTTATGCATCACCCCACCTCACCTTTCCCGTTAAGCAGCCATAGTGTGTTTTCTAAACGTGTGACTCTGTTCTGTTTTGTAATTCAGTTCAAGGGTAGCGGTTTTTTCATTCCCTCTATAAGTGATATCTTATGATAAGTGTCTTTTTCTGTGTGACTTATTTCACTTAGAATCGTCGTACCTAAATCCACTCATCATGCTGCTACTAGCCTTATGACGTTGATTTCATGGCTGAGTGAGATTCCATTGTACATAAGGACCACAACTTCTTTATCCATTTTTCTCTTTCCTGGGATATTTAAGGTGTAACGAAGTGGAGGTTCTTGTCAACAGAGCAGCCCTAAACTTTGGGGTGCCTGTGTCTTGCTGATTTTTAGTTTTCCCAATTTATACGCCCATGAGTGGAAGTGCCCTATGCTCTCTAAGCTGAGTTTTTTAGATGTTTCAGGACACACCGTACACTTCTCCAGAGTGGCTGTTGGCAATTTACATCCCGCCCATCAGCGTAGCCAGGCTCCCGTTTCTCCATGGCCTGTCCTGCATTTCTGCTTTTGACTCTTTATTCAGCATGGCCCTTTTGACCGATGGGAAGCGAGACTTCTTTGTAGCGCTGATTTGCCTTTCCAGGTTGCTTGGTTGGCCAAAAAGGGCGGATGCGTTTTTTCCTGAATATATTCAGGAAAAAACGCATCCGCCCTTTTTGGCCAAGGGCATCATTGTCGAGGTTTTGCCGCTTTTCCTGTTCTTTAAAGGCGATTTGAATCTCCCTCCTGAAATCTGTTTCCTGCAATTCTGCCTTGCTTTCAAATCCTCTTCGTTGCCTTTCCTCAATATATTTGTGGACGAGAGTTATCATTTATAAGTCTGCAGGTTTGTGAATTGCAGTGCCCCTGAGCTCCATTTTTCAACTTGCTTTCTTGGGAGCTGGCCGCAAAAGCGCAGGATTGCTTCAGGCCCTATTCTGGTCCCGGGCGGCAGGCTGAGCCTGTGGTTAATTCTTCTTCCTAATGGGAAAATAGAGTGACCTGTGCCTGTCCCATCACCTACAGCTAGTCTCTCATTGGTTCCCCCTCTTCCTGTTCATCCTCAGGACAAATTGCAACCTGTACGGAACAGGAGGTTAAAGGTGCTGATTCTCCAAGGAGGGAGATTGCTAGTAAAGCGGCTGGAATGGCGAACCCGAGCACAAGGAGATGAGAAATGAGGTGCGTTTTGGAAACCTTTCCCGATCACACGGTGTACCAATTTCTGGGTTTCTCATGCATGTTTTCGATGTAGGAAGATGCCCTTGAACCTGGAGATTTGGGACCCATGGGATGGGTACCACGCAGTATTACTTTAAAGGGTCTGCGTTTCCTCACCCAACCTCACCAAACCTCTCAGCCCCAAGAGTGTCCACCCTTATGTCTCAATCAGCTGTGGGTCTAGATATGGTCAATCCAGGTGGCATCACAGCCCCTGAACGAATTTTGTAAGAATTTCTCTCTCTTTCACTGTCTTTGTTTCACGGGTTTTTAAAAGTAATTGATTTTTATAATGGGGTTTAGCTGCTTTTCACTGCTGTGTTTATGCCGCTTTACACCCACTTGACTCACTTACAGAGAGATATCAATACATAGGTTTTAAGATTCTTACCAGTCAGATATATTCTTGGGCGGTGAATAGGGGGTTTTGAGTCCAATTCACTGAGCAAGGAGTAGGTCTTGTCTATTACATATTGGGTTTATGGAACGGTATCTGAGCTAATTTGAAACCCTTCTTTTATGCATCACCCCACCTCACCTTTCCCGTTAAGCAGCCATAGTGTGTTTTCTAAACGTGTGACTCTGTTCTGTTTTGTAATTCAGTTCAAGGGTAGCGGTTTTTTCATTCCCTCTATAAGTGATATCTTATGATAAGTGTCTTTTTCTGTGTGACTTATTTCACTTAGAATCGTCGTACCTAAATCCACTCATCATGCTGCTACTAGCCTTATGACGTTGATTTCATGGCTGAGTGATATTCCATTGTACATAAGGACCACAACTTCTTTATCCATTTTTCTCTTTCCTGGGATATTTAAGGTGTAACGAAGTGGAGGTTCTTGTCAACAGAGCAGCCCTAAACTTTGGGGTGCCTGTGTCTTGCTGATTTTTAGTTTTCCCAATTTATACGCCCATGAGTGGAAGTGCCCTATGCTCTCTAAGCTGAGTTTTTTAGATGTTTCAGGACACACCGTACACTTCTCCAGAGTGGCTGTTGGCAATTTACATCCCGCCCATCAGCGTAGCCAGGCTCCCGTTTCTCCATGGCCTGTCCTGCATTTCTGCTTTTGACTCTTTATTCAGCATGGCCCTTTTGACCGATGGGAAGCGAGACTTCTTTGTAGCGCTGATTTGCCTTTCCAGGTTGCTTGGTTGGCCAAAAAGGGCGGATGCGTTTTTTCCTGAATATATTCAGGAAAAAACGCATCCGCCCTTTTTGGCCAAGGGCATCATTGTCGAGGTTTTGCCGCTTTTCCTGTTCTTTAAAGGCGATTTGAATCTCCCTCCTGAAATCTGTTTCCTGCAATTCTGCCTTGCTTTCAAATCCTCTTCGTTGCCTTCCCTCAATATATTTGTGGACGAGAGTTATCATTTATAAGTCTGCAGGTTTGTGAATGGCAGTGCCCCTGAGCTCCATTTTTCAACTTGCTTTCTTGGGAGCTGGCCGCAAAAGCGCAGGATTGCTTCAGGCCCTATTCTGGTCCCGGGCGGCAGGCTGAGCCTGTGGTTAATTCTTCTTCCTGATGGGAAAATAGAGTGACCTGTGCCTGTCCCATCACCTACAGCTAGTCTCTCATTGGTTCCCCCTCTTCCTGTTCATCCTCAGGACAAATTGCAACCTGTACGGAACAGGAGGTTAAAGGTGCTGATTCTCCAAGGAGGGAGATTGCTAGTAAAGCGGCTGGAATGGCGAACCCGAGCACAAGGAGATGAGAAATGAGGTGCGTTTTGGAAACCTTTCCCGATCACACGGTGTACCAATTTCTGGGTTTCTCATGCATGTTTTCGATGTAGGAAGATGCCCTTGAACCTGGAGATTTGGGACCCATGGGATGGGTACCACGCAGTATTACTTTAAAGGGTCTGCGTTTCCTCACCCAACCTCACCAAACCTCTCAGCCCCAAGAGTGTCCACCCTTATGTCTCAATCAGCTGTGGGTCTAGATATGGTCAATCCAGGTGGCATCACAGCCCCTGAACGAATTTTGTAAGAATTTCTCTCTCTTTCACTGTCTTTGTTTCACGGGTTTTTAAAAGTAATTGATTTTTATAATGGGGTTTAGCTGCTTTTCACTGCTGTGTTTATGCCGCTTTACACCCACTTGACTCACTTACAGAGAGATATCAATACATAGGTTTTAAGATTCTTACCAGTCAGATATATTCTTGGGCGGTGAATAGGGGGTTTTGAGTCCAATTCACTGAGCAAGGAGTAGGTCTTGTCTATTACATATTGGGTTTATGGAACGGTATCTGAGCTAATTTGAAACCCTTCTTTTATGCATCACCCCACCTCACCTTTCCCGTTAAGCAGCCATAGTGTGTTTTCTAAACGTGTGACTCTGTTCTGTTTTGTAATTCAGTTCAAGGGTAGCGGTTTTTTCATTCCCTCTATAAGTGATATCTTATGATAAGTGTCTTTTTCTGTGTGACTTATTTCACTTAGAATCGTCGTACCTAAATCCACTCATCATGCTGCTACTAGCCTTATGACGTTGATTTCATGGCTGAGTGAGATTCCATTGTACATAAGGACCACAACTTCTTTATTCATTTTTCTCTTTCCTGGGATATTTAAGGTGTAACGAAGTGGAGGTTCTTGTCAACAGAGCAGACCTAAACTTTGGGGTGCCTGTGTCTTGCTGATTTTTAGTTTTCCCAATTTATACGCCCATGAGTGGAAGTGCCCTATGCTCTCTAAGCTGAGTTTTTTAGATGTTTCAGGACACACCGTACACTTCTCCAGAGTGGCTGTTGGCAATTTACATCCCGCCCATCAGCGTAGCCAGGCTCCCGTTTCTCCATGGCCTGTCCTGCATTTCTGCTTTTGACACTTTATTCAGCATGGCCCTTTTGACCGATGGGAAGCGAGACTTCTTTGTAGCGCTGATTTGCCTTTCCAGGTTGCTTGGTTGGCCAAAAAGGGCGGATGCGTTTTTTCCTGAATATATTCAGGAAAAAACGCATCCGCCCTTTTTGGCCAAGGGCATCATTGTCGAGGTTTTGCCGCTTTTCCTGTTCTTTAAAGGCGATTTGAATCTCCCTCCTGAAATCTGTTTCCTGCAATTCTGCCTTGCTTTCAAATCCTCTTCGTTGCCTTCCCTCAATATATTTGTGGACGAGAGTTATCATTTATAAGTCTGCAGGTTTGTGAATGGCAGTGCCCCTGAGCTCCATTTTTCAACTTGCTTTCTTGGGAGCTGGCCGCAAAAGCGCAGGATTGCTTCAGGCCCTATTCTGGTCCCGGGCGGCAGGCTGAGCCTGTGGTTAATTCTTCTTCCTGATGGGAAAATAGAGTGACCTGTGCCTGTCCCATCACCTACAGCTAGTCTCTCATTGGTTCCCCCTCTTCCCGTTCATCCTCAGGACAAATTGCAACCTGTACGGAACAGGAGGTTAAAGGTGCTGATTCTCCAAGGAGGGAGATTGCTAGTAAAGCGGCTGGAATGGCGAACCCGAGCACAAGGAGATGAGAAATTAGGTGCGTTTTGGAAACCTTTCCCGATCACACGGTGTACCAATTTCTGGGTTTCTCATGCATGTTTTCGATGTAGGAAGATGCCCTTGAACCTGGAGATTTGGGACCCATGGGATGGGTACCACGCAGTATTACTTTAAAGGGTCTGCGTTTCCTCACCCAACCTCACCAAACCTCTCAGCCCCAAGAGTGTCCACCCTTATGTCTCAATCAGCTGTGGGTCTAGATATGGTCAATCCAGGTGGCATCACAGCCCCTGAACGAATTTTGTAAGAATTTCTCTCTCTTTCACTGTCTTTGTTTCACGGGTTTTTAAAAGTAATTGATTTTTATAATGGGGTTTAGCTGCTTTTCACTGCTGTGTTTATGCCGCTTTACACCCACTTGACTCACTTACAGAGAGATATCAATACATAGGTTTTAAGATTCTTACCAGTCAGATATATTCTTGGGCGGTGAATAGGGGGTTTTGAGTCCAATTCACTGAGCAAGGAGTAGGTCTTGTCTATTACATATTGGGTTTATGGAACGGTATCTGAGCTAATTTGAAACCCTTCTTTTATGCATCACCCCACCTCACCTTTCCCGTTAAGCAGCCATAGTGTGTTTTCTAAACGTGTGACTCTGTTCTGTTTTGTAATTCAGTTCAAGGGTAGCGGTTTTTTCATTCCCTCTATAAGTGATATCTTATGATAAGTGTCTTTTTCTGTGTGACTTATTTCACTTAGAATCGTCGTACCTAAATCCACTCATCATGCTGCTACTAGCCTTATGACGTTGATTTCATGGCTGAGTGAGATTCCATTGTACATAAGGACCACAACTTCTTTATCCATTTTTCTCTTTCCTGGGATATTTAAGGTGTAACGAAGTGGAGGTTCTTGTCAACAGAGCAGCCCTAAACTTTGGGGTGCCTGTGTCTTGCTGATTTTTAGTTTTCCCAATTTATACGCCCATGAGTGGAAGTGCCCTATGCTCTCTAAGCTGAGTTTTTTAGATGTTTCAGGACACACCGTACACTTCTCCAGAGTGGCTGTTGGCAATTTACATCCCGCCCATCAGCGTAGCCAGGCTCCCGTTTCTCCATGGCCTGTCCTGCATTTCTGCTTTTGACACTTTATTCAGCATGGCCCTTTTGAACGATGGGAAGCGAGACTTCTTTGTAGCGCTGATTTGCCTTTCCAGGTCGCTTGGTTGGCCAAAAAGGGCGGATGCGTTTTTTCCTGAATATATTCAGGAAAAAACGCATCCGCCCTTTTTGGCCAAGGGCATCATTGTCGAGGTTTTGCCGCTTTTCCTGTTCTTTAAAGGCGATTTGAATCTCCCTCCTGAAATCTGTTTCCTGCAATTCTGCCTTGCTTTCAAATCCTCTTCGTTGCCTTCCCTCAATATATTTGTGGACGAGAGTTATCATTTATAAGTCTGCAGGTTTGTGAATGGCAGTGCCCCTGAGCTCCATTTTTCAACTTGCTTTCTTGGGAGCTGGCCGCAAAAGCGCAGGATTGCTTCAGGCCCTATTCTGGTCCCGGGCGGCAGGCTGAGCCTGTGGTTAATTCTTCTTCCTGATGGGAAAATAGAGTGACCTGTGCCTGTCCCATCACCTACAGCTAGTCTCTCATTGGTTCCCCCTCTTCCCGTTCTTCCTCAGGACAAATTGCAACCTGTACGGAACAGAAGGTTAAAGGTGCTGATTCTCCAAGGAGGGAGATTGCTAGTAAAGCGGCTGGAATGGCGAACCCGAGCACAAGGAGATGAGAAATGAGGTGCGTTTTGGAAACCTTTCCCGATCACACGGTGTACCAATTTCTGGGTTTCTCATGCATGTTTTCGATGTAGGAAGATGCCCTTGAACCTGGAGATTTGGGACACATGGGATGGGTACCACGCAGTATTACTTTAAAGGGTCTGCGTTTCCTCACCCAACCTCACCAAACCTCTCAGCCCCAAGAGTGTCCACCCTTATGTCTCAATCAGCTGTGGGTCTAGATATGGTCAATCCAGGTGGCATCACAGCCCCTGAACGAATTTTGTAAGAATTTCTCTCTCTTTCACTGTCTTTGTTTCACGGGTTTTTAAAAGTAATTGATTTTTATAATGGGGTTTAGCTGCTTTTCACTGCTGTGTTTATGCCGCTTTACACCCACTTGACTCACTTACAGAGAGATATCAATACATAGGTTTTAAGATTCTTACCAGTCAGATATATTCTTGGGCGGTGAATAGGGGGTTTTGAGTCCAATTCACTGAGCAAGGAGTAGGTCTTGTCTATTACATATTGGGTTTATGGAACGGTATCTGAGCTAATTTGAAACCCTTCTTTTATGCATCACCCCACCTCACCTTTCCCGTTTAGCAGCCATAGTGTGTTTTCTAAACGTGTGACTCTGTTCTGTTTTGTAATTCAGTTCAAGGGTAGCGGTTTTTTCATTCCCTCTATAAGTGATATCTTATGATAAGTGTCTTTTTCTGTGTGACTTATTTCACTTAGAATCGTCGTACCTAAATCCACTCATCATGCTGCTACTAGCCTTATGACGTTGATTTCATGGCTGAGTGAGATTCCATTGTACATAAGGACCACAACTTCTTTATTCATTTTTCTCTTTCCTGGGATATTTAAGGTGTAACGAAGTGGAGGTTCTTGTCAACAGAGCAGCCCTAAACTTTGGGGTGCCTGTGTCTTGCTGATTTTTAGTTTTCCCAATTTATACGCCCATGAGTGGAAGTGCCCTATGCTCTCTAAGCTGAGTTTTTTAGATGTTTCAGGACACACCGTACACTTCTCCAGAGTGGCTGTTGGCAATTTACATCCCGCCCATCAGCGTAGCCAGGCTCCCGTTTCTCCATGGCCTGTCCTGCATTTCTGCTTTTGACACTTTATTCAGCATGGCCCTTTTGACCGATGGGAAGCGAGACTTCTTTGTAGCGCTGATTTGCCTTTCCAGGTTGCTTGGTTGGCCAAAAAGGGCGGATGCGTTTTTTCCTGAATATATTCAGGAAAAAACGCATCCGCCCTTTTTGGCCAAGGGCATCATTGTCGAGGTTTTGCCGCTTTTCATGTTCTTTAAAGGCGATTTGAATCTCCCTCCTGAAATCTGTTTCCTGCAATTCTGCCTTGCTTTCAAATCCTCTTCGTTGCCTTCCCTCAATATATTTGTGGACGAGAGTTATCATTTATAAGTCTGCAGGTTTGTGAATGGCAGTGCCCCTGAGCTCCATTTTTCAACTTGCTTTCTTGGGAGCTGGCCGCAAAAGCGCAGGATTGCTTCAGGCCCTATTCTGGTCCCGGGCGGCAGGCTGAGCCTGTGGTTAATTCTTCTTCCTGATGGGAAAATAGAGTGACCTGTGCCTGTCCCATCACCTACAGCTAGTCTCTCATTGGTTCCCCCTCTTCCCGTTCATCCTCAGGACAAATTGCAACCTGTACGGAACAGGAGGTTAAAGGTGCTGATTCTCCAAGGAGGGAGATTGCTAGTAAAGCGGCTGGAATGGCGAACCCGAGCACAAGGAGATGAGAAATGAGGTGCGTTTTGGAAACCTTTCCCGATCACACGGTGTACCAATTTCTGGGTTTCTCATGCATGTTTTCGATGTAGGAAGATGCCCTTGAACCTGGAGATTTGGGACCCATGGGATGGGTACCACGCAGTATTACTTTAAAGGGTCTGCGTTTCCTCACCCAACCTCACCAAACCTCTCAGCCCCAAGAGTGTCCACCCTTATGTCTCAATCAGCTGTGGGTCTAGATATGGTCAATCCAGGTGGCATCACAGCCCCTGAACGAATTTTGTAAGAATTTCTCTCTCTTTCACTGTCTTTGTTTCACGGGTTTTTAAAAGTAATTGATTTTTATAATGGGGTTTAGCTGCTTTTCACTGCTGTGTTTATGCCGCTTTACACCCACTTGACTCACTTACAGAGAGATATCAATACATAGGTTTTAAGATTCTTACCAGTCAGATATATTCTTGGGCGGTGAATAGGGGGTTTTGAGTCCAATTCACTGAGCAAGGAGTAGGTCTTGTCTATTACATATTGGGTTTATGGAACGGTATCTGAGCTAATTTGAAACCCTTCTTTTATGCATCACCCCACCTCACCTTTCCCGTTAAGCAGCCATAGTGTGTTTTCTAAACGTGTGACTCTGTTCTGTTTTGTAATTCAGTTCAAGGGTAGCGGTTTTTTCATTCCCTCTATAAGTGATATCTTATGATAAGTGTCTTTTTCTGTGTGACTTATTTCACTTAGAATCGTCGTACCTAAATCCACTCATCATGCTGCTACTAGCCTTATGACGTTGATTTCATGGCTGAGTGAGATTCCATTGTACATAAGGACCACAACTTCTTTATCCATTTTTCTCTTTCCTGGGATATTTAAGGTGTAACGAAGTGGAGGTTCTTGTCAACAGAGCAGCCCTAAACTTTGGGGTGCCTGTGTCTTGCTGATTTTTAGTTTTCCCAATTTATACGCCCATGAGTGGAAGTGCCCTATGCTCTCTAAGCTGAGTTTTTTAGATGTTTCAGGACACACCGTACACTTCTCCAGAGTGGCTGTTGGCAATTTACATCCCGCCCATCAGCGTAGCCAGGCTCCCGTTTCTCCATGGCCTGTCCTGCATTTCTGCTTTTGACACTTTATTCAGCATGGCCCTTTTGACCGATGGGAAGCGAGACTTCTTTGTAGCGCTGATTTGCCTTTCCAGGTTGCTTGGTTGGCCAAAAAGGGCGGATGCGTTTTTTCCTGAATATATTCAGGAAAAAACGCATCCGCCCTTTTTGGCCAAGGGCATCATTGTCGAGGTTTTGCCGCTTTTCCTGTTCTTTAAAGGCGATTTGAATCTCCCTCCTGAAATCTGTTTCCTGCAATTCTGCCTTGCTTTCAAATCCTCTTCGTTGCCTTTCCTCAATATATTTGTGGACGAGAGTTATCATTTATAAGTCTGCAGGTTTGTGAATTGCAGTGCCCCTGAGCTCCATTTTTCAACTTGCTTTCTTGGGAGCTGGCCGCAAAAGCGCAGGATTGCTTCAGGCCCTATTCTGGTCCCGGGCGGCAGGCTGAGCCTGTGGTTAATTCTTCTTCCTGATGGGAAAATAGAGTGACCTGTGCCTGTCCCATCACCTACAGCTAGTCTCTCATTGGTTCCCCCTCTTCCCGTTCATCCTCAGGACAAATTGCAACCTGTACGGAACAGGAGGTTAAAGGTGCTGATTCTCCAAGGAGGGAGATTGCTAGTAAAGCGGCTGGAATGGCGAACCCGAGCACAAGGAGATGAGAAATGAGGTGCGTTTTGGAAACCTTTCCCGATCACACGGTGTACCAATTTCTGGGTTTCTCATGCATGTTTTCGATGTAGGAAGATGCCCTTGAACCTGGAGATTTGGGACCCATGGGATGGGTACCACGCAGTATTACTTTAAAGGGTCTGCGTTTCCTCACCCAACCTCACCAAACCTCTCAGCCCCAAGAGTGTCCACCCTTATGTCTCAATCAGCTGTGGGTCTAGATATGGTCAATCCAGGTGGCATCACAGCCCCTGAACGAATTTTGTAAGAATTTCTCTCTCTTTCACTGTCTTTGTTTCACGGGTTTTTAAAAGTAATTGATTTTTATAATGGGGTTTAGCTGCTTTTCACTGCTGTGTTTATGCCGCTTTACACCCACTTGACTCACTTACAGAGAGATATCAATACATAGGTTTTAAGATTCTTACCAGTCAGATATATTCTTGGGCGGTGAATAGGGGGTTTTGAGTCCAATTCACTGAGCAAGGAGTAGGTCTTGTCTATTACATATTGGGTTTATGGAACGGTATCTGAGCTAATTTGAAACCCTTCTTTTATGCATCACCCCACCTCACCTTTCCCGTTAAGCAGCCATAGTGTGTTTTCTAAACGTGTGACTCTGTTCTGTTTTGTAATTCAGTTCAAGGGTAGCGGTTTTTTCATTCCCTCTATAAGTGATATCTTATGATAAGTGTCTTTTTCTGTGTGACTTATTTCACTTAGAATTGTCGTACCTAAATCCACTCATCATGCTGCTACTAGCCTTATGACGTTGATTTCATGGCTGAGTGAGATTCCATTGTACATAAGGACCACAACTTCTTTATCCATTTTTCTCTTTCCTGGGATATTTAAGGTGTAACGAAGTGGAGGTTCTTGTCAACAGAGCAGCCCTAAACTTTGGGGTGCCTGTGTCTTGCTGATTTTTAGTTTTCCCAATTTATACGCCCATGAGTGGAAGTGCCCTATGCTCTCTAAGCTGAGTTTTTTAGATGTTTCAGGACACACCGTACACTTCTCCAGAGTGGCTGTTGGCAATTTACATCCCGCCCATCAGCGTAGCCAGGCTCCCGTTTCTCCATGGCCTGTCCTGCATTTCTGCTTTTGACACTTTATTCAGCATGGCCCTTTTGACCGATGGGAAGCGAGACTTCTTTGTAGCGCTGATTTGCCTTTCCAGGTTGCTTGGTTGGCCAAAAAGGGCGGATGCGTTTTTTCCTGAATATATTCAGGAAAAAACGCATCCGCCCTTTTTGGCCAAGGGCATCATTGTCGAGGTTTTGCCGCTTTTCCTGTTCTTTAAAGGCGATTTGAATCTCCCTCCTGAAATCTGTTTCCTGCAATTCTGCCTTGCTTTCAAATCCTCTTCGTTGCCTTCCCTCAATATATTTGTGGACGAGAGTTATCATTTATAAGTCTGCAGGTTTGTGAATGGCAGTGCCCCTGAGCTCCATTTTTCAACTTGCTTTCTTGGGAGCTGGCCGCAAAAGCGCAGGATTGCTTCAGGCCCTATTCTGGTCCCGGGCGGCAGGCTGAGCCTGTGGTTAATTCTTCTTCCTGATGGGAAAATAGAGTGACCTGTGCCTGTCCCATCACCTACAGCTAGTCTCTCATTGGTTCCCCCTCTTCCCGTTCATCCTCAGGACAAATTGCAACCTGTACGGAACAGAAGGTTAAAGGTGCTGATTCTCCAAGGAGGGAGATTGCTAGTAAAGCGGCTGGAATGGCGAACCCGAGCACAAGGAGATGAGAAATGAGGTGCGTTTTGGAAACCTTTCCCGATCACACGGTGTACCAATTTCTGGGTTTCTCATGCATGTTTTCGATGTAGGAAGATGCCCTTGAACCTGGAGATTTGGGACCCATGGGATGGGTACCACGCAGTATTACTTTAAAGGGTCTGCGTTTCCTCACCCAACCTCACCAAACCTCTCAGCCCCAAGAGTGTCCACCCTTATGTCTCAATCAGCTGTGGGTCTAGATATGGTCAATCCAGGTGGCATCACAGCCCCTGAACGAATTTTGTAAGAATTTCTCTCTCTTTCACTGTCTTTGTTTCACGGGTTTTTAAAAGTAATTGATTTTTATAATGGGGTTTAGCTGCTTTTCACTGCTGTGTTTATGCCGCTTTACACCCACTTGACTCACTTACAGAGAGATATCAATACATAGGTTTTAAGATTCTTACCAGTCAGATATATTCTTGGGCGGTGAATAGGGGGTTTTGAGTCCAATTCACTGAGCAAGGAGTAGGTCTTGTCTATTACATATTGGGTTTATGGAACGGTATCTGAGCTAATTTGAAACCCTTCTTTTATGCATCACCCCACCTCACCTTTCCCGTTAAGCAGCCATAGTGTGTTTTCTAAACGTGTGACTCTGTTCTGTTTTGTAATTCAGTTCAAGGGTAGCGGTTTTTTCATTCCCTCTATAAGTGATATCTTATGATAAGTGTCTTTTTCTGTGTGACTTATTTCACTTAGAATCGTCGTACCTAAATCCACTCATCATGCTGCTACTAGCCTTATGACGTTGATTTCATGGCTGAGTGAGATTCCATTGTACATAAGGACCACAACTTCTTTATCCATTTTTCTCTTTCCTGGGATATTTAAGGTGTAACGAAGTGGAGGTTCTTGTCAACAGAGCAGCCCTAAACTTTGGGGTGCCTGTGTCTTGCTGATTTTTAGTTTTCCCAATTTATACGCCCATGAGTGGAAGTGCCCTATGCTCTCTAAGCTGAGTTTTTTAGATGTTTCAGGACACACCGTACACTTCTCCAGAGTGGCTGTTGGCAATTTACATCCCGCCCATCAGCGTAGCCAGGCTCCCGTTTCTCCATGGCCTGTCCTGCATTTCTGCTTTTGACACTTTATTCAGCATGGCCCTTTTGACCGATGGGAAGCGAGACTTCTTTGTAGCGCTGATTTGCCTTTCCAGGTTGCTTGGTTGGCCAAAAAGGGCGGATGCGTTTTTTCCTGAATATATTCAGGAAAAAACGCATCCGCCCTTTTTGGCCAAGGGCATCATTGTCGAGGTTTTGCCGCTTTTCCTGTTCTTTAAAGGCGATTTGAATCTCCCTCCTGAAATCTGTTTCCTGCAATTCTGCCTTGCTTTCAAATCCTCTTCGTTGCCTTCCCTCAATATATTTGTGGACGAGAGTTATCATTTATAAGTCTGCAGGTTTGTGAATGGCAGTGCCCCTGAGCTCCATTTTTCAACTTGCTTTCTTGGGAGCTGGCCGCAAAAGCGCAGGATTGCTTCAGGCCCTATTCTGGTCCCGGGCGGCAGGCTGAGCCTGTGGTTAATTCTTCTTCCTGATGGGAAAATAGAGTGACCTGTGCCTGTCCCATCACCTACAGCTAGTCTCTCATTGGTTCCCCCTCTTCCCGTTCATCCTCAGGACAAATTGCAACCTGTACGGAACAGGAGGTTAAAGGTGCTGATTCTCCAAGGAGGGAGATTGCTAGTAAAGCGGCTGGAATGGCGAACCCGAGCACAAGGAGATGAGAAATGAGGTGCGTTTTGGAAACCTTTCCCGATCACACGGTGTACCAATTTCTGGGTTTCTCATGCATGTTTTCGATGTAGGAAGATGCCCTTGAACCTGGAGATTTGGGACCCATGGGATGGGTACCACGCAGTATTACTTTAAAGGGTCTGCGTTTCCTCACCCAACCTCACCAAACCTCTCAGCCCCAAGAGTGTCCACCCTTATGTCTCAATCAGCTGTGGGTCTAGATATGGTCAATCCAGGTGGCATCACAGCCCCTGAACGAATTTTGTAAGAATTTCTCTCTCTTTCACTGTCTTTGTTTCACGGGTTTTTAAAAGTAATTGATTTTTATAATGGGGTTTAGCTGCTTTTCACTGCTGTGTTTATGCCGCTTTACACCCACTTGACTCACTTACAGAGAGATATCAATACATAGGTTTTAAGATTCTTACCAGTCAGATATATTCTTGGGCGGTGAATAGGGGGTTTTGAGTCCAATTCACTGAGCAAGGAGTAGGTCTTGTCTATTACATATTGGGTTTATGGAACGGTATCTGAGCTAATTTGAAACCCTTCTTTTATGCATCACCCCACCTCACCTTTCCCGTTAAGCAGCCATAGTGTGTTTTCTAAACGTGTGACTCTGTTCTGTTTTGTAATTCAGTTCAAGGGTAGCGGTTTTTTCATTCCCTCTATAAGTGATATCTTATGATAAGTGTCTTTTTCTGTGTGACTTATTTCACTTAGAATCGTCGTACCTAAATCCACTCATCATGCTGCTACTAGCCTTATGACGTTGATTTCATGGCTGAGTGAGATTCCATTGTACATAAGGACCACAACTTCTTTATCCATTTTTCTCTTTCCTGGGATATTTAAGGTGTAACGAAGTGGAGGTTCTTGTCAACAGAGCAGCCCTAAACTTTGGGGTGCCTGTGTCTTGCTGATTTTTAGTTTTCCCAATTTATACGCCCATGAGTGGAAGTGCCCTATGCTCTCTAAGCTGAGTTTTTTAGATGTTTCAGGACACACCGTACACTTCTCCAGAGTGGCTGTTGGCAATTTACATCCCGCCCATCAGCGTAGCCAGGCTCCCGTTTCTCCATGGCCTGTCCTGCATTTCTGCTTTTGACACTTTATTCAGCATGGCCCTTTTGACCGATGGGAAGCGAGACTTCTTTGTAGCGCTGATTTGCCTTTCCAGGTTGCTTGGTTGGCCAAAAAGGGCGGATGCGTTTTTTCCTGAATATATTCAGGAAAAAACGCATCCGCCCTTTTTGGCCAAGGGCATCATTGTCGAGGTTTTGCCGCTTTTCCTGTTCTTTAAAGGCAATTCGAATCTCCCTCCTGAAATCTGTTTCCTGCAATTCTGCCTTGCTTTCAAATCCTCTTCGTTGCCTTCCCTCAATATATTTGTGGACGAGAGTTATCATTTATAAGTCTGCAGGTTTGTGAATTGCAGTGCCCCTGAGCTCCATTTTTCAACTTGCTTTCTTGGGAGCTGGCCGCAAAAGCGCAGGATTGCTTCAGGCCCTATTCTGGTCCCGGGCGGCAGGCTGAGCCTGTGGTTAATTCTTCTTCCTGATGGGAAAATAGAGTGACCTGTGCCTGTCCCATCACCTACAGCTAGTCTCTCATTGGTTCCCCCTCTTCCCGTTCATCCTCAGGACAAATTGCAACCTGTACGGAACAGGAGGTTAAAGGTGCTGATTCTCCAAGGAGGGAGATTGCTAGTAAAGCGGCTGGAATGGCGAACCCGAGCACAAGGAGATGAGAAATGAGGTGCGTTTTGGAAACCTTTCCCGATCACACGGTGTACCAATTTCTGGGTTTCTCATGCATGTTTTCGATGTAGGAAGATGCCCTTGAACCTGGAGATTTGGGACCCATGGGATGGGTACCACGCAGTATTACTTTAAAGGGTCTGCGTTTCCTCACCCAACCTCACCAAACCTCTCAGCCCCAAGAGTGTCCACCCTTATGTCTCAATCAGCTGTGGGTCTAGATATGGTCAATCCAGGTGGCATCACAGCCCCTGAACGAATTTTGTAAGAATTTCTCTCTCTTTCACTGTCTTTGTTTCACGGGTTTTTAAAAGTAATTGATTTTTATAATGGGGTTTAGCTGCTTTTCACTGCTGTGTTTATGCCGCTTTACACCCACTTGACTCACTTACAGAGAGATATCAATACATAGGTTTTAAGATTCTTACCAGTCAGATATATTCTTGGGCGGTGAATAGGGGGTTTTGAGTCCAATTCACTGAGCAAGGAGTAGGTCTTGTCTATTACATATTGGGTTTATGGAACGGTATCTGAGCTAATTTGAAACCCTTCTTTTATGCATCACCCCACCTCACCTTTCCCGTTAAGCAGCCATAGTGTGTTTTCTAAACGTGTGACTCTGTTCTGTTTTGTAATTCAGTTCAAGGGTAGCGGTTTTTTCATTCCCTCTATAAGTGATATCTTATGATAAGTGTCTTTTTCTGTGTGACTTATTTCACTTAGAATCGTCGTACCGAAATCCACTCATCATGCTGCTACTAGCCTTATGACGTTGATTTCATGGCTGAGTGAGATTCCATTGTACATAAGGACCACAACTTCTTTATCCATTTTTCTCTTTCCTGGGATATTTAAGGTGTAACGAAGTGGAGGTTCTTGTCAACAGAGCAGCCCTAAACTTTGGGGTGCCTGTGTCTTGCTGATTTTTAGTTTTCCCAATTTATACGCCCATGAGTGGAAGTGCCCTATGCTCTCTAAGCTGAGTTTTTTAGATGTTTCAGGACACACCGTACACTTCTCCAGAGTGGCTGTTGGCAATTTACATCCCGCCCATCAGCGTAGCCAGGCTCCCGTTTCTCCATGGCCTGTCCTGCATTTCTGCTTTTGACACTTTATTCAGCATGGCCCTTTTGACCGATGGGAAGCGAGACTTCTTTGTAGCGCTGATTTGCCTTTCCAGGTTGCTTGGTTGGCCAAAAAGGGCGGATGCGTTTTTTCCTGAATATATTCAGGAAAAAACGCATCCGCCCTTTTTGGCCAAGGGCATCATTGTCGAGGTTTTGCCGCTTTTCCTGTTCTTTAAAGGCGATTTGAATCTCCCTCCTGAAATCTGTTTCCTGCAATTCTGCCTTGCTTTCAAATCCTCTTCGTTGCCTTCCCTCAATATATTTGTGGACGAGAGTTATCATTTATAAGTCTGCAGGTTTGTGAATGGCAGTGCCCCTGAGCTCCATTTTTCAACTTGCTTTCTTGGGAGCTGGCCGCAAAAGCGCAGGATTGCTTCAGGCCCTATTCTGGTCCCGGGCGGCAGGCTGAGCCTGTGGTTAATTCTTCTTCCTGATGGGAAAATAGAGTGACCTGTGCCTGTCCCATCACCTACAGCTAGTCTCTCATTGGTTCCCCCTCTTCCCGTTCATCCTCAGGACAAATTGCAACCTGTACGGAACAGGAGGTTAAAGGTGCTGATTCTCCAAGGAGGGAGATTGCTAGTAAAGCGGCTGGAATGGCGAACCCGAGCACAAGGAGATGAGAAATGAGGTGCGTTTTGGAAACCTTTCCCGATCACACGGTGTACCAATTTCTGGGTTTCTCATGCATGTTTTCGATGTAGGAAGATGCCCTTGAACCTGGAGATTTGGGACCCATGGGATGGGTACCACGCAGTATTACTTTAAAGGGTCTGCGTTTCCTCACCCAACCTCACCAAACCTCTCAGCCCCAAGAGTGTCCACCCTTATGTCTCAATCAGCTGTGGGTCTAGATATGGTCAATCCAGGTGGCATCACAGCCCCTGAACGAATTTTGTAAGAATTTCTCTCTCTTTCACTGTCTTTGTTTCACGGGTTTTTAAAAGTAATTGATTTTTATAATGGGGTTTAGCTGCTTTTCACTGCTGTGTTTATGCCGCTTTACACCCACTTGACTCACTTACAGAGAGATATCAATACATAGGTTTTAAGATTCTTACCAGTCAGATATATTCTTGGGCGGTGAATAGGGGGTTTTGAGTCCAATTCACTGAGCAAGGAGTAGGTCTTGTCTATTACATATTGGGTTTATGGAACGGTATCTGAGCTAATTTGAAACCCTTCTTTTATGCATCACCCCACCTCACCTTTCCCGTTAAGCAGCCATAGTGTGTTTTCTAAACGTGTGACTCTGTTCTGTTTTGTAATTCAGTTCAAGGGTAGCGGTTTTTTCATTCCCTCTATAAGTGATATCTTATGATAAGTGTCTTTTTCTGTGTGACTTATTTCACTTAGAATCGTCGTACCTAAATCCACTCATCATGCTGCTACTAGCCTTATGACGTTGATTTCATGGCTGAGTGAGATTCCATTGTACATAAGGACCACAACTTCTTTATCCATTTTTCTCTTTCCTGGGATATTTAAGGTGTAACGAAGTGGAGGTTCTTGTCAACAGAGCAGCCCTAAACTTTGGGGTGCCTGTGTCTTGCTGATTTTTAGTTTTCCCAATTTATACGCCCATGAGTGGAAGTGCCCTATGCTCTCTAAGCTGAGTTTTTTAGATGTTTCAGGACACACCGTACACTTCTCCAGAGTGGCTGTTGGCAATTTACATCCCGCCCATCAGCGTAGCCAGGCTCCCGTTTCTCCATGGCCTGTCCTGCATTTCTGCTTTTGACACTTTATTCAGCATGGCCCTTTTGACCGATGGGAAGCGAGACTTCTTTGTAGCGCTGATTTGCCTTTCCAGGTTGCTTGGTTGGCCAAAAAGGGCGGATGCGTTTTTTCCTGAATATATTCAGGAAAAAACGCATCCGCCCTTTTTGGCCAAGGGCATCATTGTCGAGGTTTTGCCGCTTTTCCTGTTCTTTAAAGGCGATTTGAATCTCCCTCCTGAAATCTGTTTCCTGCAATTCTGCCTTGCTTTCAAATCCTCTTCGTTGCCTTCCCTCAATATATTTGTGGACGAGAGTTATCATTTATAAGTCTGCAGGTTTGTGAATGGCAGTGCCCCTGAGCTCCATTTTTCAACTTGCTTTCTTGGGAGCTGGCCGCAAAAGCGCAGGATTGCTTCAGGCCCTATTCTGGTCCCGGGCGGCAGGCTGAGCCTGTGGTTAATTCTTCTTCCTGATGGGAAAATAGAGTGACCTGTGCCTGTCCCATCACCTACAGCTAGTCTCTCATTGGTTCCCCCTCTTCCCGTTCATCCTCAGGACAAATTGCAACCTGTACGGAACAGGAGGTTAAAGGTGCTGATTCTGCAAGGAGGGAGATTGCTAGTAAAGCGGCTGGAATGGCGAACCCGAGCACAAGGAGATGAGAAATGAGGTGCGTTTTGGAAACCTTTCCCGATCACACGGTGTACCAATTTCTGGGTTTCTCATGCATGTTTTCGATGTAGGAAGATGCCCTTGAACCTGGAGATTTGGGACCCATGGGATGGGTACCACGCAGTATTACTTTAAAGGGTCTGCGTTTCCTCACCCAACCTCACCAAACCTCTCAGCCCCAAGAGTGTCCACCCTTATGTCTCAATCAGCTGTGGGTCTAGATATGGTCAATCCAGGTGGCATCACAGCCCCTGAACGAATTTTGTAAGAATTTCTCTCTCTTTCACTGTCTTTGTTTCACGGGTTTTTAAAAGTAATTGATTTTTATAATGGGGTTTAGCTGCTTTTCACTGCTGTGTTTATGCCGCTTTACACCCACTTGACTCACTTACAGAGAGATATCAATACATAGGTTTTAAGATTCTTACCAGTCAGATATATTCTTGGGCGGTGAATAGGGGGTTTTGAGTCCAATTCACTGAGCAAGGAGTAGGTCTTGTCTATTACATATTGGGTTTATGGAACGGTATCTGAGCTAATTTGAAACCCTTCTTTTATGCATCACCCCACCTCACCTTTCCCGTTAAGCAGCCATAGTGTGTTTTCTAAACGTGTGACTCTGTTCTGTTTTGTAATTCAGTTCAAGGGTAGCGGTTTTTTCATTCCCTCTATAAGTGATATCTTGTGATAAGTGTCTTTTTCTGTGTGACTTATTTCACTTAGAATCGTCGTACCTAAATCCACTCATCATGCTGCTACTAGCCTTATGACGTTGATTTCATGGCTGAGTGAGATTCCATTGTACATAAGGACCACAACTTCTTTATCCATTTTTCTCTTTCCTGGGATATTTAAGGTGTAACGAAGTGGAGGTTCTTGTCAACAGAGCAGCCCTAAACTTTGGGGTGCCTGTGTCTTGCTGATTTTTAGTTTTCCCAATTTATACGCCCATGAGTGGAAGTGCCCTATGCTCTCTAAGCTGAGTTTTTTAGATGTTTCAGGACACACCGTACACTTCTCCAGAGTGGCTGTTGGCAATTTACATCCCGCCCATCAGCGTAGCCAGGCTCCCGTTTCTCCATGGCCTGTCCTGCATTTCTGCTTTTGACACTTTATACAGCATGGCCCTTTTGACCGATGGGAAGCGAGACTTCTTTGTAGCGCTGATTTGCCTTTCCAGGTTGCTTGGTTGGCCAAAAAGGGCGGATGCGTTTTTTCCTGAATATATTCAGGAAAAAACGCATCCGCCCTTTTTGGCCAAGGGCATCATTGTCGAGGTTTTGCCGCTTTTCCTGTTCTTTAAAGGCGATTTGAATCTCCCTCCTGAAATCTGTTTCCTGCAATTCTGCCTTGCTTTCAAATCCTCTTCGTTGCCTTTCCTCAATATATTTGTGGACGAGAGTTATCATTTATAAGTCTGCAGGTTTGTGAATTGCAGTGCCCCTGAGCTCCATTTTTCAACTTGCTTTCTTGGGAGCTGGCCGCAAAAGCGCAGGATTGCTTCAGGCCCTATTCTGGTCCCGGGCGGCAGGCTGAGCCTGTGGTTAATTCTTCTTCCTGATGGGAAAATAGAGTGACCTGTGCCTGTCCCATCACCTACAGCTAGTCTCTCATTGGTTCCCCCTCTTCCCGTTCATCCTCAGGACAAATTGCAACCTGTACGGAACAGGAGGTTAAAGGTGCTGATTCTCCAAGGAGGGAGATTGCTAGTAAAGCGGCTGGAATGGCGAACCCGAGCACAAGGAGATGAGAAATGAGGTGCGTTTTGGAAACCTTTCCCGATCACACGGTGTACCAATTTCTGGGTTTCTCATGCATGTTTTAGATGTAGGAAGATGCCCTTGAACCTGGAGATTTGGGACCCATGGGATGGGTACCACGCAGTATTACTTTAAAGGGTCTGCGTTTCCTCACCCAACCTCACCAAACCTCTCAGCCCCAAGAGTGTCCACCCTTATGTCTCAATCAGCTGTGGGTCTAGATATGGTCAATCCAGGTGGCATCACAGCCCCTGAACGAATTTTGTAAGAATTTCTCTCTCTTTCACTGTCTTTGTTTCACGGGTTTTTAAAAGTAATTGATTTTTATAATGGGGTTTAGCTGCTTTTCACTGCTGTGTTTATGCCGCTTTACACCCACTTGACTCACTTACAGAGAGATATCAATACATAGGTTTTAAGATTCTTACCAGTCAGATATATTCTTGGGCGGTGAATAGGGGGTTTTGAGTCCAATTCACTGAGCAAGGAGTAGGTCTTGTCTATTACATATTGGGTTTATGGAACGGTATCTGAGCTAATTTGAAACCCTTCTTTTATGCATCACCCCACCTCACCTTTCCCGTTAAGCAGCCATAGTGTGTTTTCTAAACGTGTGACTCTGTTCTGTTTTGTAATTCAGTTCAAGGGTAGCGGTTTTTTCATTCCCTCTATAAGTGATATCTTATGATAAGTGTCTTTTTCTGTGTGACTTATTTCACTTAGAATCGTCGTACCTAAATCCACTCATCATGCTGCTACTAGCCTTATGACGTTGATTTCATGGCTGAGTGAGATTCCATTGTACATAAGGACCACAACTTCTTTATCCATTTTTCTCTTTCCTGGGATATTTAAGGTGTAACGAAGTGGAGGTTCTTGTCAACAGAGCAGCCCTAAACTTTGGGGTGCCTGTGTCTTGCTGATTTTTAGTTTTCCCAATTTATACGCCCATGAGTGGAAGTGCCCTATGCTCTCTAAGCTGAGTTTTTTAGATGTTTCAGGACACACCGTACACTTCTCCAGAGTGGCTGTTGGCAATTTACATCCCGCCCATCAGCGTAGCCAGGCTCCCGTTTCTCCATGGCCTGTCCTGCATTTCTGCTTTTGACACTTTATTCAGCATGGCCCTTTTGAACGATGGGAAGCGAGACTTCTTTGTAGCGCTGATTTGCCTTTCCAGGTTGCTTGGTTGGCCAAAAAGGGCGGATGCGTTTTTTCCTGAATATATTCAGGAAAAAAAGCATCCGCCCTTTGTGGCCAAGGGCATCATTGTCGAGGTTTTCCCGCTTTTCCTGTTCTTTAAAGGCGATTTGAATCTCCCTCCTGAAATCTGTTTCCTGCAATTCTGCCTTGCTTTCAAATCCTCTTCGTTGCCTTCCCTCAATATATTTGTGGACGAGAGTTATCATTTATAAGTCTGCAGGTTTGTGAATGGCAGTGCCCCTGAGCTCCATTTTTCAACTTGCTTTCTTGGGAGCTGGCCGCAAAAGCGCAGGATTGCTTCAGGCCCTATTCTGGTCCCGGGCGGCAGGCTGAGCCTGTGGTTAATTCTTCTTCCTGATGGGAAAATAGAGTGACCTGTGCCTGTCCCATCACCTACAGCTAGTCTCTCATTGGTTCCCCCTCTTCCCGTTCATCCTCAGGACAAATTGCAACCTGTACGGAACAGGAGGTTAAAGGTGCTGATTCTCCATGGAGGGAGATTGCTAGTAAAGCGGCTGGAATGGCGAACCCGAGCACAAGGAGATGAGAAATGAGGTGCGTTTTGGAAACCTTTCCCGATCACACGGTGTACCAATTTCTGGGTTTCTCATGCATGTTTTCGATGTAGGAAGATGCCCTTGAACCTGGAGATTTGGGACCCATGGGATGGGTACCACGCAGTATTACTTTAAAGGGTCTGCGTTTCCTCACCCAACCTCACCAAACCTCTCAGCCCCAAGAGTGTCCACCCTTATGTCTCAATCAGCTGTGGGTCTAGATATGGTCAATCCAGGTGGCATCACAGCCCCTGAACGAATTTTGTAAGAATTTCTCTCTCTTTCACTGTCTTTGTTTCACGGGTTTTTAAAAGTAATTGATTTTTATAATGGGGTTTAGCTGCTTTTCACTGCTGTGTTTATGCCGCTTTACACCCACTTGACTCACTTACAGAGAGATATCAATACATAGGTTTTAAGATTCTTACCAGTCAGATATATTCTTGGGCGGTGAATAGGGGGTTTTGAGTCCAATTCACTGAGCAAGGAGTAGGTCTTGTCTATTACATATTGGGTTTATGGAACGGTATCTGAGCTAATTTGAAACCCTTCTTTTATGCATCACCCCACCTCACCTTTCCCGTTAAGCAGCCATAGTGTGTTTTCTAAACGTGTGACTCTGTTCTGTTTTGTAATTCAGTTCAAGGGTAGCGGTTTTTTCATTCCCTCTATAAGTGATATCTTATGATAAGTGTCTTTTTCTGTGTGACTTATTTCACTTAGAATCGTCGTACCTAAATCCACTCATCATGCTGCTACTAGCCTTATGACGTTGATTTCATGGCTGAGTGAGATTCCATTGTACATAAGGACCACAACTTCTTTATCCATTTTTCTCTTTCCTGGGATATTTAAGGTGTAACGAAGTGGAGGTTCTTGTCAACAGAGCAGCCCTAAACTTTGGGGTGCCTGTGTCTTGCTGATTTTTAGTTTTCCCAATTTATACGCCCATGAGTGGAAGTGCCCTATGCTCTCTAAGCTGAGTTTTTTAGATGTTTCAGGACACACCGTACACTTCTCCAGAGTGGCTGTTGGCAATTTACATCCCGCCCATCAGCGTAGCCAGGCTCCCGTTTCTCCATGGCCTGTCCTGCATTTCTGCTTTTGACACTTTATTCAGCATGGCCCTTTTGACCGATGGGAAGCGAGACTTCTTTGTAGCGCTGATTTGCCTTTCCAGGTTGCTTGGTTGGCCAAAAAGGGCGGATGCGTTTTTTCCTGAATATATTCAGGAAAAAACGCATCCGCCCTTTGTGGCCAAGGGCATCATTGTCGAGGTTTTGCCGCTTTTCCTGTTCTTTAAAGGCGATTTGAATCTCCCTCCTGAAATCTGTTTCCTGCAATTCTGCCTTGCTTTCAAATCCTCTTCGTTGCCTTCCCTCAATATATTTGTGGACGAGAGTTATCATTTATAAGTCTGCAGGTTTGTGAATGGCAGTGCCCCTGAGCTCCATTTTTCAACTTGCTTTCTTGGGAGCTGGCCGCAAAAGCGCAGGATTGCTTCAGGCCCTATTCTGGTCCCGGGCGGCAGGCTGAGCCTGTGGTTAATTCTTCTTCCTGATGGGAAAATAGAGTGACCTGTGCCTGTCCCATCACCTACAGCTAGTCTCTCATTGGTTCCCCCTCTTCCCGTTCATCCTCAGGACAAATTGCAACCTGTACGGAACAGGAGGTTAAAGGTGCTGATTCTCCATGGAGGGAGATTGCTAGTAAAGCGGCTGGAATGGCGAACCCGAGCACAAGGAGATGAGAAATGAGGTGCATTTTGGAAACCTTTCCCGATCACACGGTGTACCAATTTCTGGGTTTCTCATGCATGTTTTCGATGTAGGAAGATGCCCTTGAACCTGGAGATTTGGGACCCATGGGATGGGTACCACGCAGTATTACTTTAAAGGGTCTGCGTTTCCTCACCCAACCTCACCAAACCTCTCAGCCCCAAGAGTGTCCACCCTTATGTCTCAATCAGCTGTGGGTCTAGATATGGTCAATCCAGGTGGCATCACAGCCCCTGAACGAATTTTGTAAGAATTTCTCTCTCTTTCACTGTCTTTGTTTCACGGGTTTTTAAAAGTAATTGATTTTTATAATGGGGTTTAGCTGCTTTTCACTGCTGTGTTTATGCCGCTTTACACCCACTTGACTCACTTACAGAGAGATATCAATACATAGGTTTTAAGATTCTTACCAGTCAGATATATTCTTGGGCGGTGAATAGGGGGTTTTGAGTCCAATTCACTGAGCAAGGAGTAGGTCTTGTCTATTACATATTGGGTTTATGGAACGGTATCTGAGCTAATTTGAAACCCTTCTTTTATGCATCACCCCACCTCACCTTTCCCGTTAAGCAGCCATAGTGTGTTTTCTAAACGTGTGACTCTGTTCTGTTTTGTAATTCAGTTCAAGGGTAGCGGTTTTTTCATTCCCTCTATAAGTGATATCTTATGATAAGTGTCTTTTTCTGTGTGACTTATTTCACTTAGAATCGTCGTACCTAAATCCACTCATCATGCTGCTACTAGCCTTATGACGTTGATTTCATGGCTGAGTGATATTCCATTGTACATAAGGACCACAACTTCTTTATCCATTTTTCTCTTTCCTGGGATATTTAAGGTGTAACGAAGTGGAGGTTCTTGTCAACAGAGCAGCCCTAAACTTTGGGGTGCCTGTGTCTTGCTGATTTTTAGTTTTCCCAATTTATACGCCCATGAGTGGAAGTGCCCTATGCTCTCTAAGCTGAGTTTTTTAGATGTTTCAGGACACACCGTACACTTCTCCAGAGTGGCTGTTGGCAATTTACATCCTGCCCATCAGCGTAGCCAGGCTCCCGTTTCTCCATGGCCTGTCCTGCATTTCTGCTTTTGACACTTTATTCAGCATGGCCCTTTTGACCGATGGGAAGCGAGACTTCTTTGTAGCGCTGATTTGCCTTTCCAGGTTGCTTGGTTGGCCAAAAAGGGCGGATGCGTTTTTTCCTGAATATATTCAGGAAAAAACGCATCCGCCCTTTTTGGCCAAGGGCATCATTGTCGAGGTTTTGCCGCTTTTCCTGTTCTTTAAAGGCGATTTGAATCTCCCTCCTGAAATCTGTTTCCTGCAATTCTGCCTTGCTTTCAAATCCTCTTCGTTGCCTTTCCTCAATATATTTGTGGACGAGAGTTATCATTTATAAGTCTGCAGGTTTGTGAATTGCAGTGCCCCTGAGCTCCATTTTTCAACTTGCTTTCTTGGGAGCTGGCCGCAAAAGCGCAGGATTGCTTCAGGCCCTATTCTGGTCCCGGGCGGCAGGCTGAGCCTGTGGTTAATTCTTCTTCCTAATGGGAAAATAGAGTGACCTGTGCCTGTCCCATCACCTACAGCTAGTCTCTCATTGGTTCCCCCTCTTCCTGTTCATCCTCAGGACAAATTGCAACCTGTACGGAACAGGAGGTTAAAGGTGCTGATTCTCCAAGGAGGGAGATTGCTAGTAAAGCGGCTGGAATGGCGAACCCGAGCACAAGGAGATGAGAAATGAGGTGCGTTTTGGAAACCTTTCCCGATCACACGGTGTACCAATTTCTGGGTTTCTCATGCATGTTTTCGATGTAGGAAGATGCCCTTGAACCTGGAGATTTGGGACCCATGGGATGGGTACCACGCAGTATTACTTTAAAGGGTCTGCGTTTCCTCACCCAACCTCACCAAACCTCTCAGCCCCAAGAGTGTCCACCCTTATGTCTCAATCAGCTGTGGGTCTAGATATGGTCAATCCAGGTGGCATCACAGCCCCTGAACGAATTTTGTAAGAATTTCTCTCTCTTTCACTGTCTTTGTTTCACGGGTTTTTAAAAGTAATTGATTTTTATAATGGGGTTTAGCTGCTTTTCACTGCTGTGTTTATGCCGCTTTACACCCACTTGACTCACTTACAGAGAGATATCAATACATAGGTTTTAAGATTCTTACCAGTCAGATATATTCTTGGGCGGTGAATAGGGGGTTTTGAGTCCAATTCACTGAGCAAGGAGTAGGTCTTGTCTATTACATATTGGGTTTATGGAACGGTATCTGAGCTAATTTGAAACCCTTCTTTTATGCATCACCCCACCTCACCTTTCCCGTTAAGCAGCCATAGTGTGTTTTCTAAACGTGTGACTCTGTTCTGTTTTGTAATTCAGTTCAAGGGTAGCGGTTTTTTCATTCCCTCTATAAGTGATATCTTATGATAAGTGTCTTTTTCTGTGTGACTTATTTCACTTAGAATCGTCGTACCTAAATCCACTCATCATGCTGCTACTAGCCTTATGACGTTGATTTCATGGCTGAGTGATATTCCATTGTACATAAGGACCACAACTTCTTTATCCATTTTTCTCTTTCCTGGGATATTTAAGGTGTAACGAAGTGGAGGTTCTTGTCAACAGAGCAGCCCTAAACTTTGGGGTGCCTGTGTCTTGCTGATTTTTAGTTTTCCCAATTTATACGCCCATGAGTGGAAGTGCCCTATGCTCTCTAAGCTGAGTTTTTTAGATGTTTCAGGACACACCGTACACTTCTCCAGAGTGGCTGTTGGCAATTTACATCCCGCCCATCAGCGTAGCCAGGCTCCCGTTTCTCCATGGCCTGTCCTGCATTTCTGCTTTTGACTCTTTATTCAGCATGGCCCTTTTGACCGATGGGAAGCGAGACTTCTTTGTAGCGCTGATTTGCCTTTCCAGGTTGCTTGGTTGGCCAAAAAGGGCGGATGCGTTTTTTCCTGAATATATTCAGGAAAAAACGCATCCGCCCTTTTTGGCCAAGGGCATCATTGTCGAGGTTTTGCCGCTTTTCCTGTTCTTTAAAGGCGATTTGAATCTCCCTCCTGAAATCTGTTTCCTGCAATTCTGCCTTGCTTTCAAATCCTCTTCGTTGCCTTCCCTCAATATATTTGTGGACGAGAGTTATCATTTATAAGTCTGCAGGTTTGTGAATGGCAGTGCCCCTGAGCTCCATTTTTCAACTTGCTTTCTTGGGAGCTGGCCGCAAAAGCGCAGGATTGCTTCAGGCCCTATTCTGGTCCCGGGCGGCAGGCTGAGCCTGTGGTTAATTCTTCTTCCTGATGGGAAAATAGAGTGACCTGTGCCTGTCCCATCACCTACAGCTAGTCTCTCATTGGTTCCCCCTCTTCCTGTTCATCCTCAGGACAAATTGCAACCTGTACGGAACAGGAGGTTAAAGGTGCTGATTCTCCAAGGAGGGAGATTGCTAGTAAAGCGGCTGGAATGGCGAACCCGAGCACAAGGAGATGAGAAATGAGGTGCGTTTTGGAAACCTTTCCCGATCACACGGTGTACCAATTTCTGGGTTTCTCATGCATGTTTTCGATGTAGGAAGATGCCCTTGAACCTGGAGATTTGGGACCCATGGGATGGGTACCACGCAGTATTACTTTAAAGGGTCTGCGTTTCCTCACCCAACCTCACCAAACCTCTCAGCCCCAAGAGTGTCCACCCTTATGTCTCAATCAGCTGTGGGTCTAGATATGGTCAATCCAGGTGGCATCACAGCCCCTGAACGAATTTTGTAAGAATTTCTCTCTCTTTCACTGTCTTTGTTTCACGGGTTTTTAAAAGTAATTGATTTTTATAATGGGGTTTAGCTGCTTTTCACTGCTGTGTTTATGCCGCTTTACACCCACTTGACTCACTTACAGAGAGATATCAATACATAGGTTTTAAGATTCTTACCAGTCAGATATATTCTTGGGCGGTGAATAGGGGGTTTTGAGTCCAATTCACTGAGCAAGGAGTAGGTCTTGTCTATTACATATTGGGTTTATGGAACGGTATCTGAGCTAATTTGAAACCCTTCTTTTATGCATCACCCCACCTCACCTTTCCCGTTAAGCAGCCATAGTGTGTTTTCTAAACGTGTGACTCTGTTCTGTTTTGTAATTCAGTTCAAGGGTAGCGGTTTTTTCATTCCCTCTATAAGTGATATCTTATGATAAGTGTCTTTTTCTGTGTGACTTATTTCACTTAGAATCGTCGTACCTAAATCCACTCATCATGCTGCTACTAGCCTTATGACGTTGATTTCATGGCTGAGTGAGATTCCATTGTACATAAGGACCACAACTTCTTTATTCATTTTTCTCTTTCCTGGGATATTTAAGGTGTAACGAAGTGGAGGTTCTTGTCAACAGAGCAGACCTAAACTTTGGGGTGCCTGTGTCTTGCTGATTTTTAGTTTTCCCAATTTATACGCCCATGAGTGGAAGTGCCCTATGCTCTCTAAGCTGAGTTTTTTAGATGTTTCAGGACACACCGTACACTTCTCCAGAGTGGCTGTTGGCAATTTACATCCCGCCCATCAGCGTAGCCAGGCTCCCGTTTCTCCATGGCCTGTCCTGCATTTCTGCTTTTGACACTTTATTCAGCATGGCCCTTTTGACCGATGGGAAGCGAGACTTCTTTGTAGCGCTGATTTGCCTTTCCAGGTTGCTTGGTTGGCCAAAAAGGGCGGATGCGTTTTTTCCTGAATATATTCAGGAAAAAACGCATCCGCCCTTTTTGGCCAAGGGCATCATTGTCGAGGTTTTGCCGCTTTTCCTGTTCTTTAAAGGCGATTTGAATCTCCCTCCTGAAATCTGTTTCCTGCAATTCTGCCTTGCTTTCAAATCCTCTTCGTTGCCTTCCCTCAATATATTTGTGGACGAGAGTTATCATTTATAAGTCTGCAGGTTTGTGAATGGCAGTGCCCCTGAGCTCCATTTTTCAACTTGCTTTCTTGGGAGCTGGCCGCAAAAGCGCAGGATTGCTTCAGGCCCTATTCTGGTCCCGGGCGGCAGGCTGAGCCTGTGGTTAATTCTTCTTCCTGATGGGAAAATAGAGTGACCTGTGCCTGTCCCATCACCTACAGCTAGTCTCTCATTGGTTCCCCCTCTTCCCGTTCATCCTCAGGACAAATTGCAACCTGTACGGAACAGGAGGTTAAAGGTGCTGATTCTCCAAGGAGGGAGATTGCTAGTAAAGCGGCTGGAATGGCGAACCCGAGCACAAGGAGATGAGAAATGAGGTGCGTTTTGGAAACCTTTCCCGATCACACGGTGTACCAATTTCTGGGTTTCTCATGCATGTTTTCGATGTAGGAAGATGCCCTTGAACCTGGAGATTTGGGACCCATGGGATGGGTACCACGCAGTATTACTTTAAAGGGTCTGCGTTTCCTCACCCAACCTCACCAAACCTCTCAGCCCCAAGAGTGTCCACCCTTATGTCTCAATCAGCTGTGGGTCTAGATATGGTCAATCCAGGTGGCATCACAGCCCCTGAACGAATTTTGTAAGAATTTCTCTCTCTTTCACTGTCTTTGTTTCACGGGTTTTTAAAAGTAATTGATTTTTATAATGGGGTTTAGCTGCTTTTCACTGCTGTGTTTATGCCGCTTTACACCCACTTGACTCACTTACAGAGAGATATCAATACATAGGTTTTAAGATTCTTACCAGTCAGATATATTCTTGGGCGGTGAATAGGGGGTTTTGAGTCCAATTCACTGAGCAAGGAGTAGGTCTTGTCTATTACATATTGGGTTTATGGAACGGTATCTGAGCTAATTTGAAACCCTTCTTTTATGCATCACCCCACCTCACCTTTCCCGTTTAGCAGCCATAGTGTGTTTTCTAAACGTGTGACTCTGTTCTGTTTTGTAATTCAGTTCAAGGGTAGCGGTTTTTTCATTCCCTCTATAAGTGATATCTTATGATAAGTGTCTTTTTCTGTGTGACTTATTTCACTTAGAATCGTCGTACCTAAATCCACTCATCATGCTGCTACTAGCCTTATGACGTTGATTTCATGGCTGAGTGAGATTCCATTGTACATAAGGACCACAACTTCTTTATTCATTTTTCTCTTTCCTGGGATATTTAAGGTGTAACGAAGTGGAGGTTCTTGTCAACAGAGCAGCCCTAAACTTTGGGGTGCCTGTGTCTTGCTGATTTTTAGTTTTCCCAATTTATACGCCCATGAGTGGAAGTGCCCTATGCTCTCTAAGCTGAGTTTTTTAGATGTTTCAGGACACACCGTACACTTCTCCAGAGTGGCTGTTGGCAATTTACATCCCGCCCATCAGCGTAGCCAGGCTCCCGTTTCTCCATGGCCTGTCCTGCATTTCTGCTTTTGACACTTTATTCAGCATGGCCCTTTTGACCGATGGGAAGCGAGACTTCTTTGTAGCGCTGATTTGCCTTTCCAGGTTGCTTGGTTGGCCAAAAAGGGCGGATGCGTTTTTTCCTGAATATATTCAGGAAAAAACGCATCCGCCCTTTTTGGCCAAGGGCATCATTGTCGAGGTTTTGCCGCTTTTCCTGTTCTTTAAAGGCGATTTGAATCTCCCTCCTGAAATCTGTTTCCTGCAATTCTGCCTTGCTTTCAAATCCTCTTCGTTGCCTTCCCTCAATATATTTGTGGACGAGAGTTATCATTTATAAGTCTGCAGGTTTGTGAATGGCAGTGCCCCTGAGCTCCATTTTTCAACTTGCTTTCTTGGGAGCTGGCCGCAAAAGCGCAGGATTGCTTCAGGCCCTATTCTGGTCCCGGGCGGCAGGCTGAGCCTGTGGTTAATTCTTCTTCCTGATGGGAAAATAGAGTGACCTGTGCCTGTCCCATCACCTACAGCTAGTCTCTCATTGGTTCCCCCTCTTCCCGTTCATCCTCAGGACAAATTGCAACCTGTACGGAACAGGAGGTTAAAGGTGCTGATTCTCCAAGGAGGGAGATTGCTAGTAAAGCGGCTGGAATGGCGAACCCGAGCACAAGGAGATGAGAAATGAGGTGCGTTTTGGAAACCTTTCCCGATCACACGGTGTACCAATTTCTGGGTTTCTCATGCATGTTTTCGATGTAGGAAGATGCCCTTGAACCTGGAGATTTGGGACCCATGGGATGGGTACCACGCAGTATTACTTTAAAGGGTCTGCGTTTCCTCACCCAACCTCACCAAACCTCTCAGCCCCAAGAGTGTCCACCCTTATGTCTCAATCAGCTGTGGGTCTAGATATGGTCAATCCAGGTGGCATCACAGCCCCTGAACGAATTTTGTAAGAATTTCTCTCTCTTTCACTGTCTTTGTTTCACGGGTTTTTAAAAGTAATTGATTTTTATAATGGGGTTTAGCTGCTTTTCACTGCTGTGTTTATGCCGCTTTACACCCACTTGACTCACTTACAGAGAGATATCAATACATAGGTTTTAAGATTCTTACCAGTCAGATATATTCTTGGGCGGTGAATAGGGGGTTTTGAGTCCAATTCACTGAGCAAGGAGTAGGTCTTGTCTATTACATATTGGGTTTATGGAACGGTATCTGAGCTAATTTGAAACCCTTCTTTTATGCATCACCCCACCTCACCTTTCCCGTTAAGCAGCCATAGTGTGTTTTCTAAACGTGTGACTCTGTTCTGTTTTGTAATTCAGTTCAAGGGTAGCGGTTTTTTCATTCCCTCTATAAGTGATATCTTATGATAAGTGTCTTTTTCTGTGTGACTTATTTCACTTAGAATTGTCGTACCTAAATCCACTCATCATGCTGCTACTAGCCTTATGACGTTGATTTCATGGCTGAGTGAGATTCCATTGTACATAAGGACCACAACTTCTTTATCCATTTTTCTCTTTCCTGGGATATTTAAGGTGTAACGAAGTGGAGGTTCTTGTCAACAGAGCAGCCCTAAACTTTGGGGTGCCTGTGTCTTGCTGATTTTTAGTTTTCCCAATTTATACGCCCATGAGTGGAAGTGCCCTATGCTCTCTAAGCTGAGTTTTTTAGATGTTTCAGGACACACCGTACACTTCTCCAGAGTGGCTGTTGGCAATTTACATCCCGCCCATCAGCGTAGCCAGGCTCCCGTTTCTCCATGGCCTGTCCTGCATTTCTGCTTTTGACACTTTATTCAGCATGGCCCTTTTGACCGATGGGAAGCGAGACTTCTTTGTAGCGCTGATTTGCCTTTCCAGGTTGCTTGGTTGGCCAAAAAGGGCGGATGCGTTTTTTCCTGAATATATTCAGGAAAAAACGCATCCGCCCTTTTTGGCCAAGGGCATCATTGTCGAGGTTTTGCCGCTTTTCCTGTTCTTTAAAGGCGATTTGAATCTCCCTCCTGAAATCTGTTTCCTGCAATTCTGCCTTGCTTTCAAATCCTCTTCGTTGCCTTCCCTCAATATATTTGTGGACGAGAGTTATCATTTATAAGTCTGCAGGTTTGTGAATGGCAGTGCCCCTGAGCTCCATTTTTCAACTTGCTTTCTTGGGAGCTGGCCGCAAAAGCGCAGGATTGCTTCAGGCCCTATTCTGGTCCCGGGCGGCAGGCTGAGCCTGTGGTTAATTCTTCTTCCTGATGGGAAAATAGAGTGACCTGTGCCTGTCCCATCACCTACAGCTAGTCTCTCATTGGTTCCCCCTCTTCCCGTTCATCCTCAGGACAAATTGCAACCTGTACGGAACAGAAGGTTAAAGGTGCTGATTCTCCAAGGAGGGAGATTGCTAGTAAAGCGGCTGGAATGGCGAACCCGAGCACAAGGAGATGAGAAATGAGGTGCGTTTTGGAAACCTTTCCCGATCACACGGTGTACCAATTTCTGGGTTTCTCATGCATGTTTTCGATGTAGGAAGATGCCCTTGAACCTGGAGATTTGGGACCCATGGGATGGGTACCACGCAGTATTACTTTAAAGGGTCTGCGTTTCCTCACCCAACCTCACCAAACCTCTCAGCCCCAAGAGTGTCCACCCTTATGTCTCAATCAGCTGTGGGTCTAGATATGGTCAATCCAGGTGGCATCACAGCCCCTGAACGAATTTTGTAAGAATTTCTCTCTCTTTCACTGTCTTTGTTTCACGGGTTTTTAAAAGTAATTGATTTTTATAATGGGGTTTAGCTGCTTTTCACTGCTGTGTTTATGCCGCTTTACACCCACTTGACTCACTTACAGAGAGATATCAATACATAGGTTTTAAGATTCTTACCAGTCAGATATATTCTTGGGCGGTGAATAGGGGGTTTTGAGTCCAATTCACTGAGCAAGGAGTAGGTCTTGTCTATTACATATTGGGTTTATGGAACGGTATCTGAGCTAATTTGAAACCCTTCTTTTATGCATCACCCCACCTCACCTTTCCCGTTAAGCAGCCATAGTGTGTTTTCTAAACGTGTGACTCTGTTCTGTTTTGTAATTCAGTTCAAGGGTAGCGGTTTTTTCATTCCCTCTATAAGTGATATCTTATGATAAGTGTCTTTTTCTGTGTGACTTATTTCACTTAGAATCGTCGTACCTAAATCCACTCATCATGCTGCTACTAGCCTTATGACGTTGATTTCATGGCTGAGTGAGATTCCATTGTACATAAGGACCACAACTTCTTTATCCATTTTTCTCTTTCCTGGGATATTTAAGGTGTAACGAAGTGGAGGTTCTTGTCAACAGAGCAGCCCTAAACTTTGGGGTGCCTGTGTCTTGCTGATTTTTAGTTTTCCCAATTTATACGCCCATGAGTGGAAGTGCCCTATGCTCTCTAAGCTGAGTTTTTTAGATGTTTCAGGACACACCGTACACTTCTCCAGAGTGGCTGTTGGCAATTTACATCCCGCCCATCAGCGTAGCCAGGCTCCCGTTTCTCCATGGCCTGTCCTGCATTTCTGCTTTTGACACTTTATTCAGCATGGCCCTTTTGACCGATGGAAAGCGAGACTTCTTTGTAGCGCTGATTTGCCTTTCCAGGTTGCTTGGTTGGCCAAAAAGGGCGGATGCGTTTTTTCCTGAATATATTCAGGAAAAAACGCATCCGCCCTTTTTGGCCAAGGGCATCATTGTCGAGGTTTTGCCGCTTTTCCTGTTCTTTAAAGGCGATTTGAATCTCCCTCCTGAAATCTGTTTCCTGCAATTCTGCCTTGCTTTCAAATCCTCTTCGTTGCCTTCCCTCAATATATTTGTGGACGAGAGTTATCATTTATAAGTCTGCAGGTTTGTGAATGGCAGTGCCCCTGAGCTCCATTTTTCAACTTGCTTTCTTGGGAGCTGGCCGCAAAAGCGCAGGATTGCTTCAGGCCCTATTCTGGTCCCGGGCGGCAGGCTGAGCCTGTGGTTAATTCTTCTTCCTGATGGGAAAATAGAGTGACCTGTGCCTGTCCCATCACCTACAGCTAGTCTCTCATTGGTTCCCCCTCTTCCCGTTCATCCTCAGGACAAATTGCAACCTGTACGGAACAGGAGGTTAAAGGTGCTGATTCTCCAAGGAGGGAGATTGCTAGTAAAGCGGCTGGAATGGCGAACCCGAGCACAAGGAGATGAGAAATGAGGTGCGTTTTGGAAACCTTTCCCGATCACACGGTGTACCAATTTCTGGGTTTCTCATGCATGTTTTCGATGTAGGAAGATGCCCTTGAACCTGGAGATTTGGGACCCATGGGATGGGTACCACGCAGTATTACTTTAAAGGGTCTGCGTTTCCTCACCCAACCTCACCAAACCTCTCAGCCCCAAGAGTGTCCACCCTTATGTCTCAATCAGCTGTGGGTCTAGATATGGTCAATCCAGGTGGCATCACAGCCCCTGAACGAATTTTGTAAGAATTTCTCTCTCTTTCACTGTCTTTGTTTCACGGGTTTTTAAAAGTAATTGATTTTTATAATGGGGTTTAGCTGCTTTTCACTGCTGTGTTTATGCCGCTTTACACCCACTTGACTCACTTACAGAGAGATATCAATACATAGGTTTTAAGATTCTTACCAGTCAGATATATTCTTGGGCGGTGAATAGGGGGTTTTGAGTCCAATTCACTGAGCAAGGAGTAGGTCTTGTCTATTACATATTGGGTTTATGGAACGGTATCTGAGCTAATTTGAAACCCTTCTTTTATGCATCACCCCACCTCACCTTTCCCGTTAAGCAGCCATAGTGTGTTTTCTAAACGTGTGACTCTGTTCTGTTTTGTAATTCAGTTCAAGGGTAGCGGTTTTTTCATTCCCTCTATAAGTGATATCTTATGATAAGTGTCTTTTTCTGTGTGACTTATTTCACTTAGAATCGTCGTACCTAAATCCACTCATCATGCTGCTACTAGCCTTATGACGTTGATTTCATGGCTGAGTGAGATTCCATTGTACATAAGGACCACAACTTCTTTATCCATTTTTCTCTTTCCTGGGATATTTAAGGTGTAACGAAGTGGAGGTTCTTGTCAACAGAGCAGCCCTAAACTTTGGGGTGCCTGTGTCTTGCTGATTTTTAGTTTTCCCAATTTATACGCCCATGAGTGGAAGTGCCCTATGCTCTCTAAGCTGAGTTTTTTAGATGTTTCAGGACACACCGTACACTTCTCCAGAGTGGCTGTTGGCAATTTACATCCCGCCCATCAGCGTAGCCAGGCTCCCGTTTCTCCATGGCCTGTCCTGCATTTCTGCTTTTGACACTTTATTCAGCATGGCCCTTTTGACCGATGGGAAGCGAGACTTCTTTGTAGCGCTGATTTGCCTTTCCAGGTTGCTTGGTTGGCCAAAAAGGGCGGATGCGTTTTTTCCTGAATATATTCAGGAAAAAACGCATCCGCCCTTTTTGGCCAAGGGCATCATTGTCGAGGTTTTGCCGCTTTTCCTGTTCTTTAAAGGCAATTCGAATCTCCCTCCTGAAATCTGTTTCCTGCAATTCTGCCTTGCTTTCAAATCCTCTTCGTTGCCTTCCCTCAATATATTTGTGGACGAGAGTTATCATTTATAAGTCTGCAGGTTTGTGAATTGCAGTGCCCCTGAGCTCCATTTTTCAACTTGCTTTCTTGGGAGCTGGCCGCAAAAGCGCAGGATTGCTTCAGGCCCTATTCTGGTCCCGGGCGGCAGGCTGAGCCTGTGGTTAATTCTTCTTCCTGATGGGAAAATAGAGTGACCTGTGCCTGTCCCATCACCTACAGCTAGTCTCTCATTGGTTCCCCCTCTTCCCGTTCATCCTCAGGACAAATTGCAACCTGTACGGAACAGGAGGTTAAAGGTGCTGATTCTCCAAGGAGGGAGATTGCTAGTAAAGCGGCTGGAATGGCGAACCCGAGCACAAGGAGATGAGAAATGAGGTGCGTTTTGGAAACCTTTCCCGATCACACGGTGTACCAATTTCTGGGTTTCTCATGCATGTTTTCGATGTAGGAAGATGCCCTTGAACCTGGAGATTTGGGACCCATGGGATGGGTACCACGCAGTATTACTTTAAAGGGTCTGCGTTTCCTCACCCAACCTCACCAAACCTCTCAGCCCCAAGAGTGTCCACCCTTATGTCTCAATCAGCTGTGGGTCTAGATATGGTCAATCCAGGTGGCATCACAGCCCCTGAACGAATTTTGTAAGAATTTCTCTCTCTTTCACTGTCTTTGTTTCACGGGTTTTTAAAAGTAATTGATTTTTATAATGGGGTTTAGCTGCTTTTCACTGCTGTGTTTATGCCGCTTTACACCCACTTGACTCACTTACAGAGAGATATCAATACATAGGTTTTAAGATTCTTACCAGTCAGATATATTCTTGGGCGGTGAATAGGGGGTTTTGAGTCCAATTCACTGAGCAAGGAGTAGGTCTTGTCTATTACATATTGGGTTTATGGAACGGTATCTGAGCTAATTTGAAACCCTTCTTTTATGCATCACCCCACCTCACCTTTCCCGTTAAGCAGCCATAGTGTGTTTTCTAAACGTGTGACTCTGTTCTGTTTTGTAATTCAGTTCAAGGGTAGCGGTTTTTTCATTCCCTCTATAAGTGATATCTTATGATAAGTGTCTTTTTCTGTGTGACTTATTTCACTTAGAATCGTCGTACCGAAATCCACTCATCATGCTGCTACTAGCCTTATGACGTTGATTTCATGGCTGAGTGAGATTCCATTGTACATAAGGACCACAACTTCTTTATCCATTTTTCTCTTTCCTGGGATATTTAAGGTGTAACGAAGTGGAGGTTCTTGTCAACAGAGCAGCCCTAAACTTTGGGGTGCCTGTGTCTTGCTGATTTTTAGTTTTCCCAATTTATACGCCCATGAGTGGAAGTGCCCTATGCTCTCTAAGCTGAGTTTTTTAGATGTTTCAGGACACACCGTACACTTCTCCAGAGTGGCTGTTGGCAATTTACATCCCGCCCATCAGCGTAGCCAGGCTCCCGTTTCTCCATGGCCTGTCCTGCATTTCTGCTTTTGACACTTTATTCAGCATGGCCCTTTTGACCGATGGGAAGCGAGACTTCTTTGTAGCGCTGATTTGCCTTTCCAGGTTGCTTGGTTGGCCAAAAAGGGCGGATGCGTTTTTTCCTGAATATATTCAGGAAAAAACGCATCCGCCCTTTTTGGCCAAGGGCATCATTGTCGAGGTTTTGCCGCTTTTCCTGTTCTTTAAAGGCGATTTGAATCTCCCTCCTGAAATCTGTTTCCTGCAATTCTGCCTTGCTTTCAAATCCTCTTCGTTGCCTTCCCTCAATATATTTGTGGACGAGAGTTATCATTTATAAGTCTGCAGGTTTGTGAATGGCAGTGCCCCTGAGCTCCATTTTTCAACTTGCTTTCTTGGGAGCTGGCCGCAAAAGCGCAGGATTGCTTCAGGCCCTATTCTGGTCCCGGGCGGCAGGCTGAGCCTGTGGTTAATTCTTCTTCCTGATGGGAAAATAGAGTGACCTGTGCCTGTCCCATCACCTACAGCTAGTCTCTCATTGGTTCCCCCTCTTCCCGTTCATCCTCAGGACAAATTGCAACCTGTACGGAACAGGAGGTTAAAGGTGCTGATTCTCCAAGGAGGGAGATTGCTAGTAAAGCGGCTGGAATGGCGAACCCGAGCACAAGGAGATGAGAAATGAGGTGCGTTTTGGAAACCTTTCCCGATCACACGGTGTACCAATTTCTGGGTTTCTCATGCATGTTTTCGATGTAGGAAGATGCCCTTGAACCTGGAGATTTGGGACCCATGGGATGGGTACCACGCAGTATTACTTTAAAGGGTCTGCGTTTCCTCACCCAACCTCACCAAACCTCTCAGCCCCAAGAGTGTCCACCCTTATGTCTCAATCAGCTGTGGGTCTAGATATGGTCAATCCAGGTGGCATCACAGCCCCTGAACGAATTTTGTAAGAATTTCTCTCTCTTTCACTGTCTTTGTTTCACGGGTTTTTAAAAGTAATTGATTTTTATAATGGGGTTTAGCTGCTTTTCACTGCTGTGTTTATGCCGCTTTACACCCACTTGACTCACTTACAGAGAGATATCAATACATAGGTTTTAAGATTCTTACCAGTCAGATATATTCTTGGGCGGTGAATAGGGGGTTTTGAGTCCAATTCACTGAGCAAGGAGTAGGTCTTGTCTATTACATATTGGGTTTATGGAACGGTATCTGAGCTAATTTGAAACCCTTCTTTTATGCATCACCCCACCTCACCTTTCCCGTTAAGCAGCCATAGTGTGTTTTCTAAACGTGTGACTCTGTTCTGTTTTGTAATTCAGTTCAAGGGTAGCGGTTTTTTCATTCCCTCTATAAGTGATATCTTATGATAAGTGTCTTTTTCTGTGTGACTTATTTCACTTAGAATCGTCGTACCTAAATCCACTCATCATGCTGCTACTAGCCTTATGACGTTGATTTCATGGCTGAGTGAGATTCCATTGTACATAAGGACCACAACTTCTTTATCCATTTTTCTCTTTCCTGGGATATTTAAGGTGTAACGAAGTGGAGGTTCTTGTCAACAGAGCAGCCCTAAACTTTGGGGTGCCTGTGTCTTGCTGATTTTTAGTTTTCCCAATTTATACGCCCATGAGTGGAAGTGCCCTATGCTCTCTAAGCTGAGTTTTTTAGATGTTTCAGGACACACCGTACACTTCTCCAGAGTGGCTGTTGGCAATTTACATCCCGCCCATCAGCGTAGCCAGGCTCCCGTTTCTCCATGGCCTGTCCTGCATTTCTGCTTTTGACACTTTATTCAGCATGGCCCTTTTGACCGATGGGAAGCGAGACTTCTTTGTAGCGCTGATTTGCCTTTCCAGGTTGCTTGGTTGGCCAAAAAGGGCGGATGCGTTTTTTCCTGAATATATTCAGGAAAAAACGCATCCGCCCTTTTTGGCCAAGGGCATCATTGTCGAGGTTTTGCCGCTTTTCCTGTTCTTTAAAGGCGATTTGAATCTCCCTCCTGAAATCTGTTTCCTGCAATTCTGCCTTGCTTTCAAATCCTCTTCGTTGCCTTTCCTCAATATATTTGTGGACGAGAGTTATCATTTATAAGTCTGCAGGTTTGTGAATGGCAGTGCCCCTGAGCTCCATTTTTCAACTTGCTTTCTTGGGAGCTGGCCGCAAAAGCGCAGGATTGCTTCAGGCCCTATTCTGGTCCCGGGCGGCAGGCTGAGCCTGTGGTTAATTCTTCTTCCTGATGGGAAAATAGAGTGACCTGTGCCTGTCCCATCACCTACAGCTAGTCTCTCATTGGTTCCCCCTCTTCCCGTTCATCCTCAGGACAAATTGCAACCTGTACGGAACAGGAGGTTAAAGGTGCTGATTCTCCAAGGAGGGAGATTGCTAGTAAAGCGGCTGGAATGGCGAACCCGAGCACAAGGAGATGAGAAATGAGGTGCGTTTTGGAAACCTTTCCCGATCACACGGTGTACCAATTTCTGGGTTTCTCATGCATGTTTTCGATGTAGGAAGATGCCCTTGAACCTGGAGATTTGGGACCCATGGGATGGGTACCACGCAGTATTACTTTAAAGGGTCTGCGTTTCCTCACCCAACCTCACCAAACCTCTCAGCCCCAAGAGTGTCCACCCTTATGTCTCAATCAGCTGTGGGTCTAGATATGGTCAATCCAGGTGGCATCACAGCCCCTGAACGAATTTTGTAAGAATTTCTCTCTCTTTCACTGTCTTTGTTTCACGGGTTTTTAAAAGTAATTGATTTTTATAATGGGGTTTAGCTGCTTTTCACTGCTGTGTTTATGCCGCTTTACACCCACTTGACTCACTTACAGAGAGATATCAATACATAGGTTTTAAGATTCTTACCAGTCAGATATATTCTTGGGCGGTGAATAGGGGGTTTTGAGTCCAATTCACTGAGCAAGGAGTAGGTCTTGTCTATTACATATTGGGTTTATGGAACGGTATCTGAGCTAATTTGAAACCCTTCTTTTATGCATCACCCCACCTCACCTTTCCCGTTAAGCAGCCATAGTGTGTTTTCTAAACGTGTGACTCTGTTCTGTTTTGTAATTCAGTTCAAGGGTAGCGGTTTTTTCATTCCCTCTATAAGTGATATCTTATGATAAGTGTCTTTTTCTGTGTGACTTATTTCACTTAGAATCGTCGTACCTAAATCCACTCATCATGCTGCTACTAGCCTTATGACGTTGATTTCATGGCTGAGTGAGATTCCATTGTACATAAGGACCACAACTTCTTTATCCATTTTTCTCTTTCCTGGGATATTTAAGGTGTAACGAAGTGGAGGTTCTTGTCAACAGAGCAGCCCTAAACTTTGGGGTGCCTGTGTCTTGCTGATTTTTAGTTTTCCCAATTTATACGCCCATGAGTGGAAGTGCCCTATGCTCTCTAAGCTGAGTTTTTTAGATGTTTCAGGACACACCGTACACTTCTCCAGAGTGGCTGTTGGCAATTTACATCCCGCCCATCAGCGTAGCCAGGCTCCCGTTTCTCCATGGCCTGTCCTGCATTTCTGCTTTTGACACTTTATTCAGCATGGCCCTTTTGACCGATGGGAAGCGAGACTTCTTTGTAGCGCTGATTTGCCTTTCCAGGTTGCTTGGTTGGCCAAAAAGGGCGGATGCGTTTTTTCCTGAATATATTCAGGAAAAAACGCATCCGCCCTTTTTGGCCAAGGGCATCATTGTCGAGGTTTTGCCGCTTTTCCTGTTCTTTAAAGGCGATTTGAATCTCCCTCCTGAAATCTGTTTCCTGCAATTCTGCCTTGCTTTCAAATCCTCTTCGTTGCCTTCCCTCAATATATTTGTGGACGAGAGTTATCATTTATAAGTCTGCAGGTTTGTGAATGGCAGTGCCCCTGAGCTCCATTTTTCAACTTGCTTTCTTGGGAGCTGGCCGCAAAAGCGCAGGATTGCTTCAGGCCCTATTCTGGTCCCGGGCGGCAGGCTGAGCCTGTGGTTAATTCTTCTTCCTGATGGGAAAATAGAGTGACCTGTGCCTGTCCCATCACCTACAGCTAGTCTCTCATTGGTTCCCCCTCTTCCCGTTCATCCTCAGGACAAATTGCAACCTGTACGGAACAGGAGGTTAAAGGTGCTGATTCTCCAAGGAGGGAGATTGCTAGTAAAGCGGCTGGAATGGCGAACCCGAGCACAAGGAGATGAGAAATGAGGTGCGTTTTGGAAACCTTTCCCGATCACACGGTGTACCAATTTCTGGGTTTCTCATGCATGTTTTCGATGTAGGAAGATGCCCTTGAACCTGGAGATTTGGGACCCATGGGATGGGTACCACGCAGTATTACTTTAAAGGGTCTGCGTTTCCTCACCCAACCTCACCAAACCTCTCAGCCCCAAGAGTGTCCACCCTTATGTCTCAATCAGCTGTGGGTCTAGATATGGTCAATCCAGGTGGCATCACAGCCCCTGAACGAATTTTGTAAGAATTTCTCTCTCTTTCACTGTCTTTGTTTCACGGGTTTTTAAAAGTAATTGATTTTTATAATGGGGTTTAGCTGCTTTTCACTGCTGTGTTTATGCCGCTTTACACCCACTTGACTCACTTACAGAGAGATATCAATACATAGGTTTTAAGATTCTTACCAGTCAGATATATTCTTGGGCGGTGAATAGGGGGTTTTGAGTCCAATTCACTGAGCAAGGAGTAGGTCTTGTCTATTACATATTGGGTTTATGGAACGGTATCTGAGCTAATTTGAAACCCTTCTTTTATGCATCACCCCACCTCACCTTTCCCGTTAAGCAGCCATAGTGTGTTTTCTAAACGTGTGACTCTGTTCTGTTTTGTAATTCAGTTCAAGGGTAGCGGTTTTTTCATTCCCTCTATAAGTGATATCTTGTGATAAGTGTCTTTTTCTGTGTGACTTATTTCACTTAGAATCGTCGTACCTAAATCCACTCATCATGCTGCTACTAGCCTTATGACGTTGATTTCATGGCTGAGTGAGATTCCATTGTACATAAGGACCACAACTTCTTTATCCATTTTTCTCTTTCCTGGGATATTTAAGGTGTAACGAAGTGGAGGTTCTTGTCAACAGAGCAGCCCTAAACTTTGGGGTGCCTGTGTCTTGCTGATTTTTAGTTTTCCCAATTTATACGCCCATGAGTGGAAGTGCCCTATGCTCTCTAAGCTGAGTTTTTTAGATGTTTCAGGACACACCGTACACTTCTCCAGAGTGGCTGTTGGCAATTTACATCCCGCCCATCAGCGTAGCCAGGCTCCCGTTTCTCCATGGCCTGTCCTGCATTTCTGCTTTTGACACTTTATACAGCATGGCCCTTTTGACCGATGGGAAGCGAGACTTCTTTGTAGCGCTGATTTGCCTTTCCAGGTTGCTTGGTTGGCCAAAAAGGGCGGATGCGTTTTTTCCTGAATATATTCAGGAAAAAACGCATCCGCCCTTTTTGGCCAAGGGCATCATTGTCGAGGTTTTGCCGCTTTTCCTGTTCTTTAAAGGCGATTTGAATCTCCCTCCTGAAATCTGTTTCCTGCAATTCTGCCTTGCTTTCAAATCCTCTTCGTTGCCTTTCCTCAATATATTTGTGGACGAGAGTTATCATTTATAAGTCTGCAGGTTTGTGAATTGCAGTGCCCCTGAGCTCCATTTTTCAACTTGCTTTCTTGGGAGCTGGCCGCAAAAGCGCAGGATTGCTTCAGGCCCTATTCTGGTCCCGGGCGGCAGGCTGAGCCTGTGGTTAATTCTTCTTCCTGATGGGAAAATAGAGTGACCTGTGCCTGTCCCATCACCTACAGCTAGTCTCTCATTGGTTCCCCCTCTTCCCGTTCATCCTCAGGACAAATTGCAACCTGTACGGAACAGGAGGTTAAAGGTGCTGATTCTCCAAGGAGGGAGATTGCTAGTAAAGCGGCTGGAATGGCGAACCCGAGCACAAGGAGATGAGAAATGAGGTGCGTTTTGGAAACCTTTCCCGATCACACGGTGTACCAATTTCTGGGTTTCTCATGCATGTTTTCGATGTAGGAAGATGCCCTTGAACCTGGAGATTTGGGACCCATGGGATGGGTACCACGCAGTATTACTTTAAAGGGTCTGCGTTTCCTCACCCAACCTCACCAAACCTCTCAGCCCCAAGAGTGTCCACCCTTATGTCTCAATCAGCTGTGGGTCTAGATATGGTCAATCCAGGTGGCATCACAGCCCCTGAACGAATTTTGTAAGAATTTCTCTCTCTTTCACTGTCTTTGTTTCACGGGTTTTTAAAAGTAATTGATTTTTATAATGGGGTTTAGCTGCTTTTCACTGCTGTGTTTATGCCGCTTTACACCCACTTGACTCACTTACAGAGAGATATCAATACATAGGTTTTAAGATTCTTACCAGTCAGATATATTCTTGGGCGGTGAATAGGGGGTTTTGAGTCCAATTCACTGAGCAAGGAGTAGGTCTTGTCTATTACATATTGGGTTTATGGAACGGTATCTGAGCTAATTTGAAACCCTTCTTTTATGCATCACCCCACCTCACCTTTCCCGTTAAGCAGCCATAGTGTGTTTTCTAAACGTGTGACTCTGTTCTGTTTTGTAATTCAGTTCAAGGGTAGCGGTTTTTTCATTCCCTCTATAAGTGATATCTTATGATAAGTGTCTTTTTCTGTGTGACTTATTTCACTTAGAATCGTCGTACCTAAATCCACTCATCATGCTGCTACTAGCCTTATGACGTTGATTTCATGGCTGAGTGAGATTCCATTGTACATAAGGACCACAACTTCTTTATCCATTTTTCTCTTTCCTGGGATATTTAAGGTGTAACGAAGTGGAGGTTCTTGTCAACAGAGCAGCCCTAAACTTTGGGGTGCCTGTGTCTTGCTGATTTTTAGTTTTCCCAATTTATACGCCCATGAGTGGAAGTGCCCTATGCTCTCTAAGCTGAGTTTTTTAGATGTTTCAGGACACACCGTACACTTCTCCAGAGTGGCTGTTGGCAATTTACATCCCGCCCATCAGCGTAGCCAGGCTCCCGTTTCTCCATGGCCTGTCCTGCATTTCTGCTTTTGACACTTTATTCAGCATGGCCCTTTTGAACGATGGGAAGCGAGACTTCTTTGTAGCGCTGATTTGCCTTTCCAGGTTGCTTGGTTGGCCAAAAAGGGCGGATGCGTTTTTTCCTGAATATATTCAGGAAAAAAAGCATCCGCCCTTTGTGGCCAAGGGCATCATTGTCGAGGTTTTCCCGCTTTTCCTGTTCTTTAAAGGCGATTTGAATCTCCCTCCTGAAATCTGTTTCCTGCAATTCTGCCTTGCTTTCAAATCCTCTTCGTTGCCTTCCCTCAATATATTTGTGGACGAGAGTTATCATTTATAAGTCTGCAGGTTTGTGAATGGCAGTGCCCCTGAGCTCCATTTTTCAACTTGCTTTCTTGGGAGCTGGCCGCAAAAGCGCAGGATTGCTTCAGGCCCTATTCTGGTCCCGGGCGGCAGGCTGAGCCTGTGGTTAATTCTTCTTCCTGATGGGAAAATAGAGTGACCTGTGCCTGTCCCATCACCTACAGCTAGTCTCTCATTGGTTCCCCCTCTTCCCGTTCATCCTCAGGACAAATTGCAACCTGTACGGAACAGGAGGTTAAAGGTGCTGATTCTCCATGGAGGGAGATTGCTAGTAAAGCGGCTGGAATGGCGAACCCGAGCACAAGGAGATGAGAAATGAGGTGCGTTTTGGAAACCTTTCCCGATCACACGGTGTACCAATTTCTGGGTTTCTCATGCATGTTTTCGATGTAGGAAGATGCCCTTGAACCTGGAGATTTGGGACCCATGGGATGGGTACCACGCAGTATTACTTTAAAGGGTCTGCGTTTCCTCACCCAACCTCACCAAACCTCTCAGCCCCAAGAGTGTCCACCCTTATGTCTCAATCAGCTGTGGGTCTAGATATGGTCAATCCAGGTGGCATCACAGCCCCTGAACGAATTTTGTAAGAATTTCTCTCTCTTTCACTGTCTTTGTTTCACGGGTTTTTAAAAGTAATTGATTTTTATAATGGGGTTTAGCTGCTTTTCACTGCTGTGTTTATGCCGCTTTACACCCACTTGACTCACTTACAGAGAGATATCAATACATAGGTTTTAAGATTCTTACCAGTCAGATATATTCTTGGGCGGTGAATAGGGGGTTTTGAGTCCAATTCACTGAGCAAGGAGTAGGTCTTGTCTATTACATATTGGGTTTATGGAACGGTATCTGAGCTAATTTGAAACCCTTCTTTTATGCATCACCCCACCTCACCTTTCCCGTTAAGCAGCCATAGTGTGTTTTCTAAACGTGTGACTCTGTTCTGTTTTGTAATTCAGTTCAAGGGTAGCGGTTTTTTCATTCCCTCTATAAGTGATATCTTATGATAAGTGTCTTTTTCTGTGTGACTTATTTCACTTAGAATCGTCGTACCTAAATCCACTCATCATGCTGCTACTAGCCTTATGACGTTGATTTCATGGCTGAGTGAGATTCCATTGTACATAAGGACCACAACTTCTTTATCCATTTTTCTCTTTCCTGGGATATTTAAGGTGTAACGAAGTGGAGGTTCTTGTCAACAGAGCAGCCCTAAACTTTGGGGTGCCTGTGTCTTGCTGATTTTTAGTTTTCCCAATTTATACGCCCATGAGTGGAAGTGCCCTATGCTCTCTAAGCTGAGTTTTTTAGATGTTTCAGGACACACCGTACACTTCTCCAGAGTGGCTGTTGGCAATTTACATCCCGCCCATCAGCGTAGCCAGGCTCCCGTTTCTCCATGGCCTGTCCTGCATTTCTGCTTTTGACACTTTATTCAGCATGGCCCTTTTGACCGATGGGAAGCGAGACTTCTTTGTAGCGCTGATTTGCCTTTCCAGGTTGCTTGGTTGGCCAAAAAGGGCGGATGCGTTTTTTCCTGAATATATTCAGGAAAAAACGCATCCGCCCTTTGTGGCCAAGGGCATCATTGTCGAGGTTTTGCCGCTTTTCCTGTTCTTTAAAGGCGATTTGAATCTCCCTCCTGAAATCTGTTTCCTGCAATTCTGCCTTGCTTTCAAATCCTCTTCGTTGCCTTCCCTCAATATATTTGTGGACGAGAGTTATCATTTATAAGTCTGCAGGTTTGTGAATGGCAGTGCCCCTGAGCTCCATTTTTCAACTTGCTTTCTTGGGAGCTGGCCGCAAAAGCGCAGGATTGCTTCAGGCCCTATTCTGGTCCCGGGCGGCAGGCTGAGCCTGTGGTTAATTCTTCTTCCTGATGGGAAAATAGAGTGACCTGTGCCTGTCCCATCACCTACAGCTAGTCTCTCATTGGTTCCCCCTCTTCCCGTTCATCCTCAGGACAAATTGCAACCTGTACGGAACAGGAGGTTAAAGGTGCTGATTCTCCATGGAGGGAGATTGCTAGTAAAGCGGCTGGAATGGCGAACCCGAGCACAAGGAGATGAGAAATGAGGTGCATTTTGGAAACCTTTCCCGATCACACGGTGTACCAATTTCTGGGTTTCTCATGCATGTTTTCGATGTAGGAAGATGCCCTTGAACCTGGAGATTTGGGACCCATGGGATGGGTACCACGCAGTATTACTTTAAAGGGTCTGCGTTTCCTCACCCAACCTCACCAAACCTCTCAGCCCCAAGAGTGTCCACCCTTATGTCTCAATCAGCTGTGGGTCTAGATATGGTCAATCCAGGTGGCATCACAGCCCCTGAACGAATTTTGTAAGAATTTCTCTCTCTTTCACTGTCTTTGTTTCACGGGTTTTTAAAAGTAATTGATTTTTATAATGGGGTTTAGCTGCTTTTCACTGCTGTGTTTATGCCGCTTTACACCCACTTGACTCACTTACAGAGAGATATCAATACATAGGTTTTAAGATTCTTACCAGTCAGATATATTCTTGGGCGGTGAATAGGGGGTTTTGAGTCCAATTCACTGAGCAAGGAGTAGGTCTTGTCTATTACATATTGGGTTTATGGAACGGTATCTGAGCTAATTTGAAACCCTTCTTTTATGCATCACCCCACCTCACCTTTCCCGTTAAGCAGCCATAGTGTGTTTTCTAAACGTGTGACTCTGTTCTGTTTTGTAATTCAGTTCAAGGGTAGCGGTTTTTTCATTCCCTCTATAAGTGATATCTTATGATAAGTGTCTTTTTCTGTGTGACTTATTTCACTTAGAATCGTCGTACCTAAATCCACTCATCATGCTGCTACTAGCCTTATGACGTTGATTTCATGGCTGAGTGATATTCCATTGTACATAAGGACCACAACTTCTTTATCCATTTTTCTCTTTCCTGGGATATTTAAGGTGTAACGAAGTGGAGGTTCTTGTCAACAGAGCAGCCCTAAACTTTGGGGTGCCTGTGTCTTGCTGATTTTTAGTTTTCCCAATTTATACGCCCATGAGTGGAAGTGCCCTATGCTCTCTAAGCTGAGTTTTTTAGATGTTTCAGGACACACCGTACACTTCTCCAGAGTGGCTGTTGGCAATTTACATCCCGCCCATCAGCGTAGCCAGGCTCCCGTTTCTCCATGGCCTGTCCTGCATTTCTGCTTTTGACTCTTTATTCAGCATGGCCCTTTTGACCGATGGGAAGCGAGACTTCTTTGTAGCGCTGATTTGCCTTTCCAGGTTGCTTGGTTGGCCAAAAAGGGCGGATGCGTTTTTTCCTGAATATATTCAGGATAAAACGCATCCGCCCTTTTTGGCCAAGGGCATCATTGTCGAGGTTTTGCCGCTTTTCCTGTTCTTTAAAGGCGATTTGAATCTCCCTCCTGAAATCTGTTTCCTGCAATTCTGCCTTGCTTTCAAATCCTCTTCGTTGCCTTCCCTCAATATATTTGTGGACGAGAGTTATCATTTATAAGTCTGCAGGTTTGTGAATGGCAGTGCCCCTGAGCTCCATTTTTCAACTTGCTTTCTTGGGAGCTGGCCGCAAAAGCGCAGGATTGCTTCAGGCCCTATTCTGGTCCCGGGCAGCAGGCTGAGCCTGTGGTTAATTCTTCTTCCTGATGGGAAAATAGAGTGACCTGTGCCTGTCCCATCACCTACAGCTAGTCTCTCATTGGTTCCCCCTCTTCCCGTTCATCCTCAGGACAAATTGCAACCTGTACGGAACAGGAGGTTAAAGGTGCTGATTCTCCAAGGAGGGAGATTGCTAGTAAAGCGGCTGGAATGGCGAACCCGAGCACAAGGAGATGAGAAATGAGGTGCGTTTTGGAAACCTTTCCCGATCACACGGTGTACCAATTTCTGGGTTTCTCATGCATGTTTTCGATGTAGGAAGATGCCCTTGAACCTGGAGATTTGGGACCCATGGGATGGGTACCACGCAGTATTACTTTAAAGGGTCTGCGTTTCCTCACCCAACCTCACCAAACCTCTCAGCCCCAAGAGTGTCCACCCTTATGTCTCAATCAGCTGTGGGTCTAGATATGGTCAATCCAGGTGGCATCACAGCCCCTGAACGAATTTTGTAAGAATTTCTCTCTCTTTCACTGTCTTTGTTTCACGGGTTTTTAAAAGTAATTGATTTTTATAATGGGGTTTAGCTGCTTTTCACTGCTGTGTTTATGCCGCTTTACACCCACTTGACTCACTTACAGAGAGATATCAATACATAGGTTTTAAGATTCTTACCAGTCAGATATATTCTTGGGCGGTGAATAGGGGGTTTTGAGTCCAATTCACTGAGCAAGGAGTAGGTCTTGTCTATTACATATTGGGTTTATGGAACGGTATCTGAGCTAATTTGAAACCCTTCTTTTATGCATCACCCCACCTCACCTTTCCCGTTAAGCAGCCATAGTGTGTTTTCTAAACGTGTGACTCTGTTCTGTTTTGTAATTCAGTTCAAGGGTAGCGGTTTTTTCATTCCCTCTATAAGTGATATCTTATGATAAGTGTCTTTTTCTGTGTGACTTATTTCACTTAGAATCGTCGTACCTAAATCCACTCATCATGCTGCTACTAGCCTTATGACGTTGATTTCATGGCTGAGTGAGATTCCATTGTACATAAGGACCACAACTTCTTTATCCATTTTTCTCTTTCCTGGGATATTTAAGGTGTAACGAAGTGGAGGTTCTTGTCAACAGAGCAGCCCTAAACTTTGGGGTGCCTGTGTCTTGCTGATTTTTAGTTTTCCCAATTTATACGCCCATGAGTGGAAGTGCCCTATGCTCTCTAAGCTGAGTTTTTTAGATGTTTCAGGACACACCGTACACTTCTCCAGAGTGGCTGTTGGCAATTTACATCCCGCCCATCAGCGTAGCCAGGCTCCCGTTTCTCCATGGCCTGTCCTGCATTTCTGCTTTTGACACTTTATTCAGCATGGCCCTTTTGACCGATGGGAAGCGAGACTTCTTTGTAGCGCTGATTTGCCTTTCCAGGTTGCTTGGTTGGCCAAAAAGGGCGGATGCGTTTTTTCGTGAATATATTCAGGAAAAAACGCATCCGCCCTTTTTGGCCAAGGGCATCATTGTCGAGGTTTTGCCGCTTTTCCTGTTCTTTAAAGGCGATTTGAATCTCCTTCCTGAAATCTTTTTCCTGCAATTCTGCCTTGCTTTCAAATCCTCTTCGTTGCCTTCCCTCAATATATTTGTGGACGAGAGTTATCATTTATAAGTCTGCAGGTTTGTGAATGGCAGTGCCCCTGAGCTCCATTTTTCAACTTGCTTTCTTGGGAGCTGGCCGCAAAAGCGCAGGATTGCTTCAGGCCCTATTCTGGTCCCGGGCGGCAGGCTGAGCCTGTGGTTAATTCTTCTTCCTGATGGGAAAATAGAGTGACCTGTGCCTGTCCCATCACCTACAGCTAGTCTCTCATTGGTTCCCCCTCTTCCCGTTCATCCTCAGGACAAATTGCAACCTGTACGGAACAGGAGGTTAAAGGTGCTGATTCTCCAAGGAGGGAGATTGCTAGTAAAGCGGCTGGAATGGCGAACCCGAGCACAAGGAGATGAGAAATGAGGTGCGTTTTGGAAACCTTTCCCGATCACACGGTGTACCAATTTCTGGGTTTCTCATGCATGTTTTCGATGTAGGAAGATGCCCTTGAACCTGGAGATTTGGGACCCATGGGATGGGTACCACGCAGTATTACTTTAAAGGGTCTGCGTTTCCTCACCCAACCTCACCAAACCTCTCAGCCCCAAGAGTGTCCACCCTTATGTCTCAATCAGCTGTGGGTCTAGATATGGTCAATCCAGGTGGCATCACAGCCCCTGAACGAATTTTGTAAGAATTTCTCTCTCTTTCACTGTCTTTGTTTCACGGGTTTTTAAAAGTAATTGATTTTTATAATGGGGTTTAGCTGCTTTTCACTGCTGTGTTTATGCCGCTTTACACCCACTTGACTCACTTACAGAGAGATATCAATACATAGGTTTTAAGATTCTTACCAGTCAGATATATTCTTGGGCGGTGAATAGGGGGTTTTGAGTCCAATTCACTGAGCAAGGAGTAGGTCTTGTCTATTACATATTGGGTTTATGGAACGGTATCTGAGCTAATTTGAAACCCTTCTTTTATGCATCACCCCACCTCACCTTTCCCGTTAAGCAGCCATAGTGTGTTTTCTAAACGTGTGACTCTGTTCTGTTTTGTAATTCAGTTCAAGGGTAGCGGTTTTTTCATTCCCTCTATAAGTGATATCTTATGATAAGTGTCTTTTTCTGTGTGACTTATTTCACTTAGAATCGTCGTACCTAAATCCACTCATCATGCTGCTACTAGCCTTATGACGTTGATTTCATGGCTGAGTGAGATTCCATTGTACATAAGGACCACAACTTCTTTATCCATTTTTCTCTTTCCTGGGATATTTAAGGTGTAACGAAGTGGAGGTTCTTGTCAACAGAGCAGCCCTAAACTTTGGGGTGCCTGTGTCTTGCTGATTTTTAGTTTTCCCAATTTATACGCCCATGAGTGGAAGTGCCCTATGCTCTCTAAGCTGAGTTTTTTAGATGTTTCAGGACACACCGTACACTTCTCCAGAGTGGCTGTTGGCAATTTACATCCCGCCCATCAGCGTAGCCAGGCTCCCGTTTCTCCATGGCCTGTCCTGCATTTCTGCTTTTGACACTTTATTCAGCATGGCCCTTTTGACCGATGGGAAGCGAGACTTCTTTGTAGCGCTGATTTGCCTTTCCAGGTTGCTTGGTTGGCCAAAAAGGGCGGATGCGTTTTTTCCTGAATATATTCAGGAAAAAACGCATCCGCCCTTTTTGGCCAAGGGCATCATTGTCGAGGTTTTGCCGCTTTTCCTGTTCTTTAAAGGCGATTTGAATCTCCCTCCTGAAATCTGTTTCCTGCAATTCTGCCTTGCTTTCAAATCCTTTTCGTTGCCTTTCCTCAATATATTTGTGGACGAGAGTTATCATTTATAAGTCTGCAGGTTTGTGAATTGCAGTGCCCCTGAGCTCCATTTTTCAACTTGCTTTCTTGGGAGCTGGCCGCAAAAGCGCAGGATTGCTTCAGGCCCTATTCTGGTCCCGGGCGGCAGGCTGAGCCTGTGGTTAATTCTTCTTCCTGATGGGAAAATAGAGTGACCTGTGCCTGTCCCATCACCTACAGCTAGTCTCTCATTGGTTCCCCCTCTTCCTGTTCATCCTCAGGACAAACTGCAACCTGTACGGAACAGGAGGTTAAAGGTGCTGATTCTCCAAGGAGGGAGATTGCTAGTAAAGCGGCTGGAATGGCGAACCCGAGCACAAGGAGATGAGAAATGAGGTGCGTTTTGGAAACCTTTCCCGATCACACGGTGTACCAATTTCTGGGTTTCTCATGCATGTTTTCGATGTAGGAAGATGCCCTTGAACCTGGAGATTTGGGACCCATGGGATGGGTACCACGCAGTATTACTTTAACGGGTCTGCGTTTCCTCACCCAACCTCACCAAACCTCTCAGCCCCAAGAGTGTCCACCCTTATGTCTCAATCAGCTGTGGGTCTAGATATGGTCAATCCAGGTGGCATCACAGCCCCTGAACGAATTTTGTAAGAATTTCTCTCTCTTTCACTGTCTTTGTTTCACGGGTTTTTAAAAGTAATTGATTTTTATAATGGGGTTTAGCTGCTTTTCACTGCTGTGTTTATGCCGCTTTACACCCACTTGACTCACTTACAGAGAGATATCAATACATAGGTTGTAAGATTCTTACCAGTCAGATATATTCTTGGGCGGTGAATAGGGGGTTTCGAGTCCAATTCACTGAGCAAGGAGTAGGTCTTGTCTATTACATATTGGGTTTATGGAACGGTATCTGAGCTAATTTGAAACCCTTCTTTTATGCATCACCCCACCTCACCTTTCCCGTTAAGCAGCCATAGTGTGTTTTCTAAACGTGTGACTCTGTTCTGTTTTGTAATTCAGTTCAAGGGTAGCGGTTTTTACATTCCCTCTATAAGTGATATCTTATGATAAGTGTCTTTTTCTGAGTGACTTATTTCACTTAGAATCGTCGTACCTAAATCCACTCATCATGCTGCTACTAGCCTTATGACGTTGATTTCATGGCTGAGTGAGATTCCATTGTACATAAGGACCACAACTTCTTTATCCATTTTTCTCTTTCCTGGGATATTTAAGGTGTAACGAAGTGGAGGTTCTTGTCAACAGAGCAGCCCTAAACTTTGGGGTGCCTGTGTCTTGCTGATTTTTAGTTTTCCCAATTTATACGCCCATGAGTGGAAGTGCCCTATGCTCTCTAAGCTGAGTTTTTTAGATGTTTCAGGACACACCGTACACTTCTCCAGAGTGGCTGTTGGCAATTTACATCCCGCCCATCAGCGTAGCCAGGCTCCCGTTTCTCCATGGCCTGTCCTGCATTTCTGGTTTTGACACTTTATTCAGCATGGCCCTTTTGACCGATGGGAAGCGAGACTTCTTTGTAGCGCTGATTTGCCTTTCCAGGTTGCTTGGTTGGCCAAAAAGGGCGGATGCGTTTTTTCCTGAATATATTCAGGAAAAAACGCATCCGCCCTTTTTGGCCAAGGGCATCATTGTCGAGGTTTTGCCGCTTTTCCTGTTCTTTAAAGGTGATTCGAATCTCCCTCCTGAGATCTGTTTCCTGCAATTCTGCCTTGCTTTCAAAGCCTCTTCGTTGCCTTCCCTCAATATATTTGTGGACGAGAGTTATCATTTATAAGTCTGCAGGTTTGTGAATTGCAGTGCCCCTGAGCTCCATTTTTCAACTCGCTTTCTTGGGAGCTGGCCGCAAAAGCGCAGGATTGCTTCAGGCCCTATTCTGGTCCCGGGCGGCAGGCTGAGCCTGTGGTTAATTCTTCTTCCTGATGGGAAAATAGAGTGACCTGTGCCTGTCCCATCACCTAGAGCTAGTCTCTCATTGGTTCCCCCTCTTCCCGTTCATCCTCAGGACAAATTGCAACCTGTACGGAACAGGAGGTTAAAGGTGCTGATTCTCCAAGGAGGGAGATTGCTAGTAAAGCGGCTGGAATGGCGAACCCGAGCACAAGGAGATGAGAAATGAGGTGCGTTTTGGAAACCTTTCCCGATCACACGGTGTACCATCTTCTGGGTTTCTCATGCATGTTTTCGATGTAGGAAGATGCCCTTGAACCTGGAGATTTGGGACCCATGGGATGGGTACCACGCAGTATTACTTTAAAGGGTCTGCGTTTCCTCACCCAACCTCACCAAACCTCTCAGCCCCAAGAGTGTCCACCCTTATGTCTCAATCAGCTGTGGGTCTAGATATGGTCAATCCAGGTGGCATCACAGCCCCTGAACGAATTTTGTAAGAATTTCTCTCTCTTTCACTGTCTTTGTTTCACGGGTTTTTAAAAGTAATTGATTTTTATAATGGGGTTTAGCTGCTTTTCACTGCTGTGTTTATGCCGCTTTACACCCACTTGACTCACTTACAGAGAGATATCAATACATAGGTTTTAAGATTCTTACCAGTCAGATATATTCTTGGGCGGTGAATAGGGGGTTTTGAGTCCAATTCACTGAGCAAGGAGTAGGTCTTGTCTATTACATATTGGGTTTATGGAAGGGTGTCTGAGCTAATTTGAAACCCTTTTTTTATGCATCACCCCACCTCACCTTTCCCGTTAAGCAGCCATAGTGTGTTTTCTAAACGTGTGACTCTGTTCTGTTTTGTAATTCAGTTCAAGGGTAGCGGTTTTTACATTCCCTCTATAAGTGATATCTTATGATAAGTGTCTTTTTCTGTGTGACTTATTTCACTTAGAATCGTCGTACCTAAATCCACTCATCATGCTGCTACTAGCCTTATGACGTTGATTTCATGGCTGAGTGATATTCCATTGTACATAAGGACCACAACTTCTTTATCCATTTTTCTCTTTCCTGGGATATTTAAGGTGTAACGAAGTGGAGCTTCTTGTCAACAGAGCAGCCCTAAACTTTGGGGTGCCTGTGTCTTGCTGATTTTTAGTTTTCCCAATTTATACGCCCATGAGTGGAAGTGCCCTATGCTCTCTAAGCTGAGTTTTTTAGATGTTTCAGGACACACCGTACACTTCTCCAGAGTGGCTGTTGGCAATTTACATCCCGCCCATCAGCGTAGCCAGGCTCCCGTTTCTCCATGGCCTGTCCTGCATTTCTGCTTTTGACACTTTATTCAGCATGGCCCTTTTGACCGATGGGAAGCGGGACTTCTTTGTAATGCTGATTTGCCTTTCCAGATTGCTTGGTTGGCCAAAAAGGGCGGATGCGTTTTTTCCTGAATATATTCAGGAAAAAACGCAACCGCCCTTTTTGGCCAAGGGCATCATTGTCGAGGTTTTGCCGCTTTTCCTGTTCTTTAAAGGCGATTCGAATCTCCCTCCTGCGATCTGTTTCCTGCAATTTGCCTTGCTTTCAAATCCTCTTCGTTGCCTTCCCTCAATATATTTGTGGACGAGAGTTATCATTTATAAGTCTGCAGGTTTGTGAATTGCAGTGCCCCTGAGCTCCATTTTTCAACTCGCTTTCTTGGGAGCTGGCCGCAAAAGCGCAGGATTGCTTCAGGCCGTATTCTGGTCCCGGGTGGCAGGTTGAGCCTGTGGTTAATTCTTCTTCCTGATGGGAAAATAGAGTGACCTGTGCCTGTCCCAACACCTAGAGCTAGTCTCTCATTGGTTCCCCCTCTTCCCGTTCATCCTCAGGACAAATTGCAACCTGTACGGAACAGGAGGTTAAAGGTGCTGATTCTCCAAGGAGGGAGATTGCTAGTAAAGCGGCTGGAATGGCGAACCCGAGCACAAGGAGATGAGAAATGAGGTGCGTTGTGGAAACCTTTCCCGATCACACGGTGTACCATCTTCTGGGTTTCTCATGCATTTTTTCGATGTAGGAAGATGCCCTTGAACCTGGAGATTTGGGACCCATGGGATGGGTACCACGCAGTATTACTTTAAAGGGTCTGCGTTTCCTCACCCAACCTCACCAAACCTCTCAGCCCCAAGAGTGTCCACCCTTATGTCTCAATCAGCTGTGGGTCTAGATATGGTCAATCCAGGTGGCATCACAGCCCCTGAACGAATTTTGTAAGAATTTCTCTCTCTTTCACTGTCTTTGTTTCACGGGTTTTTAAAAGTAATTGATTTTTATAATGGGGTTTAGCTGCTTTTCACTGCTGTGTTTATGCCGCTTTACACCCACTTGACTCACTTACAGAGAGATATCAATACATAGGTTTTAAGATTCTTACCAGTCAGATATATTCTTGGGCGGTGAATAGGGGGTTTTGAGTCCAATTCACTGAGCAAGGAGTAGGTCCTGTCTATTACATATTGGGTTTATGGAACGGTATCTGAGCTAATTTGAAACCCTTCTTTTATGCATCACCCCACCTCACCTTTCCCGTTAAGCAGCCATAGTGTGTTTTCTAAACGTGTGACTCTGTTCTGTTTTGTAATTCAGTTCAAGGGTAGCGGTTTTTACATTCCCTCTATAAGTGATATCTTATGATAAGTGTCTTTTTCTGTGTGACTTATTTCACTTAGAATCGTCGTACCTAAATCCATTCATCATGCTGCTACTAGCCTTATGACGTTGATTTCATGGCTGAGTGATATTCCATTGTACATAAGGACCACAACTTCTTTATCCATTTTTCTCTTTCCTGGGATATTTAAGGTGTAACGAAGTGGAGCTTCTTGTCAACAGAGCAGCCCTAAACTTTGGGGTGCCTGTGTCTTGCTGATTTTTAGTTTTCCCAATTTATACGCCCATGAGTGGAAGTGCCCTATGCTCTCTAAGCTGAGTTTTTTAGATGTTTCAGGACACACCGTACACTTCTCCAGAGTGGCTGTTGGCAATTTACATCCCGCCCATCAGCGTAGCCAGGCTCCCGTTTCTCCATGGCCTGTCCTGCATTTCTGCTTTTGACACTTTATTCAGCATGGCCCTTTTGACCGATGGGAAGCGAGACTTCTTTGTAATGCTGATTTGCCTTTCCAGATTGCTTGGTTGGCCAAAAAGGGCGGATGCGTTTTTTCCTGAATATATTCAGGAAAAAACGCAACCGCCCTTTTTGGCCAAGGGCATCATTGTCGAGGTTTTGCCGCTTTTCCTGTTCTTTAAAGGCGATTCGAATCTCCCTCCTGCGATCTGTTTCCTGCAATTTGCCTTGCTTTCAAATCCTCTTCGTTGCCTTCCCTCAATATATTTGTGGACGAGAGTTATCATTTATAAGTCTGCAGGTTTGTGAATTGCAGTGCCCCTGAGCTCCATTTTTCAACTCGCTTTCTTGGGAGCTGGCCGCAAAAGCGCAGGATTGCTTCAGGCCCTATTCTGGTCCCGGGTGGCAGGTTGAGCCTGTGGTTAATTCTTCTTCCTGATGGGAAAATAGAGTGACCTGTGCCTGTCCCAACACCTAGAGCTAGTCTCTCATTGGTTCCCCCTCTTCCCGTTCATCCTCAGGACAAATTGCAACCTGTACGGAACAGGAGGTTAAAGGTGCTGATTCTCCAAGGAGGGAGATTGCTAGTAAAGCGGCTGGAATGGCGAACCCGAGCACAAGGAGATGAGAAATGAGGTGCGTTTTGGAAACCTTTCCCGATCACACGGTGTACCATCTTCTGGGTTTCTCATGCATTTTTTCGATGTAGGAAGATGCCCTTTAACCTGGAGATTTGGGACCCATGGGATGGGTACCACACAGTATTACTTTAAAGGGTCTGCGTTTCCTCACCCAACCTCACCAAACCTCTCAGCCCCAAGAGTGTCCACCCTTATGTCTCAATCAGCTGTGTGTCTAGATATGGTCAATCCAGGTGGCATCACAGCCCCTGAACGAATTTTGTAAGAATTTCTCTCTCTTTCACTGTCTTTGTTTCACGGGTTTTTAAAAGTAATTGATTTTTATAATGGGGTTTAGCTGCTTTTCACTGCTGTGTTTATGCCGCTTTACACCCACTTGACTCACTTACAGAGAGATATCAATACATAGGTTTTAAGATTCTTACTAGTCAGATATATTCTTGGGCGGTGAATAGGGGGTGTTGAGTCCAATTCACTGAGCAAGGAGTAGGTCTTGCCTATTACCTATTGGGTTTATGGAACGGTATCTGAGCTAATTTGAAACCCTTGTTTTATGCATCACCCCACCTCACCTTTTCCGTTAAGCAGCCATAGTGTGTTTTCTAAACGTGTGACTCTGTTCTGCTTTGTAATTCAGTTCAAGGGTAGCGGTTTTTACATTCCCTCTATAAGTGATATCTTATGATAAGTGTCTTTTTCTGTGTGACTTATTTCACTTAGAATCGTCGTACCTAAATCTACTCATCATGCTGCTACTAGCCTTATGACGTTGATTTCATGGCTGAGTGAGATTCCATTGTACATAAGGACCACAACTTCTTTATCCATTTTTCTCTTTCCTGGGATATTTAAGGTGTAACGAAGTGGAGGTTCTTGTCAACAGAGCAGCCCTAAAGTTTGGGGTGCCTGTGTCTTGCTGATTTTTAGTTTTCCCAATTTATACGCCCATGGGTGGAAGTGCCCTATGCTCTCTAAGCTGAGTTTTTTAGATGTTTCAGGACACACCGTACCCTTCTCCAGAGTGGCTGTTGGCAATTTACATCCCGCCCATCAGCGTAGCCAGGCTGCCGTTTCTCCATGGCCTGTCCTGCATTTCTGGTTTTGACACTTTATTCAGCATGGCCCTTTTGACCGATGGAAAGCGAGACTTCTTTGTAGCGCTGATTTGCCTTTCCAGGTTGCTTGGTTGGCCAAAAAGGGTGGATGCGTTTTGTCCTGCATATATTCAGGAAAAAACGCATCCGCCCTTTTTGGCCAAGGGCATCATTGTCGAGGTTTTGCCGCTTTTCCTGTTCTTTAAAGGCAATTCGAATCTCCCTCCTGAAATCTGTTTCCTGCAATTCTGCCTTGCTTTCAAATCCTCTTCGTTGCCTTCCCTCAATATATTTGTGGACGAGAGTTATCATTTATAAGTCTGCAGGTTTGTGAATTGCAGTGCCCCTGAGCTCCATTTTTCAACTCGCTTTCTTGGGAGCTGGCCGCAAAAGCGCAGGATTGCTTCAGGCCCTATTCTGGTCCCGGGCGGCAGGCTGAGCCTGTGGTTAATTCTTCTTCCTGATGGGAAAATAGAGTGACCTGTGCCTGTCCCATCACCTACAGCTAGTCTCTCTTTGGTTCCCCCTCTTCCCGTTCATCCTCAGGACAAATTGCAACCTGTACGGAACAGGAGGTTAAAGGTGCTGATTCTCCAAGGAGGGAGATTGCTAGTAAAGAGGCTGGAATGGCGAACCCGAGCACAAGGAGATGAGAAATGAGGTGCGTTTTGGAAACCTTTCCCGATCACACGGTGTACCATCTTCTGGGTTTCTCATGCATGTTTTCGATGTAGGAAGATGCCCTTGAACCTGGAGATTTGGGACCCATGGGATGGGTACCACGCAGTATTACTTTAAAGGGTCTGCGTTTCCTCACCCAACCTCACCAAACCTCTCAGCCCCAAGAGTGTCCACCCTTATGTCTCAATCAGCTGTGGGTCTAGATATGGTCAATCCAGGTGGCATCACAGCCCCTGAACGAATTTTGTAAGAATTTCTCTCTCTTTCACTGTCTTTGTTTCACGGGTTTTTAAAAGTAATTGATTTTTATAATGGGGTTTAGCTGCTTTTCACTGCTGTGTTTATGCCGCTTTACACCCACTTGACTCACTTACAGAGAGATATCAATACATAGGTTTTAAGATTCTTACTAGTCAGATATATTCTTGGGCGGTGAATAGGGGGTGTTGAGTCCAATTCACTGAGCAAGGAGTAGGTCTTGCCTATTACCTATTGGGTTTATGGAACGGTATCTGAGCTAATTTGAAACCCTTGTTTTATGCATCACCCCACCTCACCTTTTCCGTTAAGCAGCCATAGTGTGTTTTCTAAACGTGTGACTCTGTTCTGCTTTGTAATTCAGTTCAAGGGTAGCGGTTTTTACATTCCCTCTATAAGTGATATCTTATGATAAGTGTCTTTTTCTGTGTGACTTATTTCACTTAGAATCGTCGTACCTAAATCTACTCATCATGCTGCTACTAGCCTTATGACGTTGATTTCATGGCTGAGTGAGATTCCATTGTACATAAGGACCACAACTTCTTTATCCATTTTTCTCTTTCCTGGGATATTTAAGGTGTAACGAAGTGGAGGTTCTTGTCAACAGAGCAGCCCTAAAGTTTGGGGTGCCTGTGTCTTGCTGATTTTTAGTTTTCCCAATTTATACGCCCATGGGTGGAAGTGCCCTATGCTCTCTAAGCTGAGTTTTTTAGATGTTTCAGGACACACCGTACCCTTCTCCAGAGTGGCTGTTGGCAATTTACATCCCGCCCATCAGCGTAGCCAGGCTGCCGTTTCTCCATGGCCTGTCCTGCATTTCTGGTTTTGACACTTTATTCAGCATGGCCCTTTTGACCGATGGAAAGCGAGACTTCTTTGTAGCGCTGATTTGCCTTTCCAGGTTGCTTGGTTGGCCAAAAAGGGTGGATGCGTTTTGTCCTGCATATATTCAGGAAAAAACGCATCCGCCCTTTTTGGCCAAGGGCATCATTGTCGAGGTTTTGCCGCTTTTCCTGTTCTTTAAAGGCAATTCGAATCTCCCTCCTGAAATCTGTTTCCTGCAATTCTGCCTTGCTTTCAAATCCTCTTCGTTGCCTTCCCTCAATATATTTGTGGACGAGAGTTATCATTTATAAGTCTGCAGGTTTGTGAATTGCAGTGCCCCTGAGCTCCATTTTTCAACTCGCTTTCTTGGGAGCTGGCCGCAAAAGCGCAGGATTGCTTCAGGCCCTATTCTGGTCCCGGGCGGCAGGCTGAGCCTGTGGTTAATTCTTCTTCCTGATGGGAAAATAGAGTGACCTGTGCCTGTCCCATCACCTACAGCTAGTCTCTCTTTGGTTCCCCCTCTTCCCGTTCATCCTCAGGAGAAATTGCAACCTGTACGGAACAGGAGGTTAAAGGTGCTGATTCTCCAAGGAGGGAGATTGCTAGTAAAGAGGCTGGAATGGCGAACCCGAGCACAAGGAGATGAGAAATGAGGTGCGTTTTGGAAACCTTTCCCGATCACACGGTGTACCATCTTCTGGGTTTCTCATGCATGTTTTCGATGTAGGAAGATGCCCTTGAACCTGGAGATTTGGGACCCATGGGATGGGTACCACGCAGTATTACTTTAAAGGGTCTGCGTTTCCTCACCCAACCTCACCAAACCTCTCAGCCCCAAGAGTGTCCACCCTTATGTCTCAATCAGCTGTGGGTCTAGATATGGTCAATCCAGGTGGCATCACAGCCCCTGAACGAATTTTGTAAGAATTTCTCTCTCTTTCACTGTCTTTGTTTCACGGGTTTTTAAAAGTAATTGATTTTTATAATGGGGTTTAGCTGCTTTTCACTGCTGTGTTTATGCCGCTTTACACCCACTTGACTCACTTACAGAGAGATATCAATACATAGGTTTTAAGATTCTTACCAGTCAGATATATTCTTGGGCGGTGAATATGGGGTGTTGAGTCCAATTCACTGAGCAAGGAGTAGGTTTTGTCTATTACATATTGGGTTTATGGAACGGTATCTGAGCTAATTTGAAACCCTTGTTTTATGCATCACCCCACCTCACCTTTCCCGTTAAGCAGCCATAGTGTGTTTTCTAAACGTGTGACTCTGTTCTGTTTTGTAATTCAGTTCAAGGGTAGCGGTTTTTACATTCCCTCTATAAGTGATATCTTATGATAAGTGTCTTTTTCTGTGTGACTTATTTCACTTAGAATCGTCGTACCTAAATCCACTCATCATGCTGCTACTAGCCTTATGACGTTGATTTCATGGCTGAGTGAGATTCCATTGTACATAAGGACCACAACTTCTTTATCCATTTTTCTCTTTCCTGGGATATTTAAGGTGTAACGAAGTGGAGGTTCTTGTCAACAGAGCAGCCCTAAAGTTTGGGGTGCCTGTGTCTTGCTGATTTTTAGTTTTCCCAATTTATACGCCCATGAGTGGAAGTGCCCTATGCTCTCTAAGCTGAGTTTTTTAGATGTTTCAGGACACACCGTACCCTTCTCCAGAGTGGCTGTTGGCAATTTACATCCCGCCCATCAGCGTAGCCAGGCTACCGTTTCTCCGTGGCCTGTCCTGCATTTCTGGTTTTGACACTTTATTCAGCATGGCCCTTTTGACCGATGGGAAGCGAGACTTCTTTGTAGCGCTGATTTGCCTTTCCAGGTTGCTTGGTTGGCCAAAAAGGGCGGATGCGTTTTTTCCTGAATATATTCAGGAAAAAACGCATCCGCCCTTTTTGGCCAAGGGCATCATTGTCGAGGTTTTGTCGCTTTTCCTGTTCTTTAAAGGTGATTCGAATCTCCCTCCTGAGATCTGTTTCCTGCAATTCTGCCTTGCATTCAAATCCTCTTCGTTGCCTTCCCTCAATATATTTGTGGACGAGAGTTATCATTTATAAGTCTGCAGGTTTGTGAATTGCAGTGCCCCTGAGCTCCATTTTTCAACTCGCTTTCTTGGGAGCTGGCCGCAAAAGCGCAGGATTGCTTCAGGCCCTATTCTGGTCCCGGGCGGCAGGCTGAGCCTGTGGTTAATTCTTCTTCCTGATGGGAAAATAGAGTGACCTGTGCCTGTCCCATCACCTAGAGCTAGTCTCTCATTGGTTCCCCCTCTTCCCGTTCATCCTCAGGACAAATTGCAACCTGTACGGAACAGGAGGTTAAAGGTGCTGATTCTCCAAGGAGGGAGATTGCTAGTAAAGCGGCTGGAATGGCGAACCCGAGCACAAGGAGATGAGAAATGAGGTGCGTTTTGGAAACCTTTCCCGATCACACGGTGTACCATCTTCTGAGTTTCTCATGCATTTTTTCGATGTAGGAAGATGCCCTTGAACCTGGAGATTTGGGACCCATGGGATGGGTACCAGGCAGTATTACTTTAAAGGGTCTGCGTTTCCTCACCCAACCTCACCAAACCTCTCAGCCCCAAGAGTGTCCACCCTTATGTCTCAATCAGCTGTGGGTCTAGATATGGTCAATCCAGGTGGCATCACAGCCCCTGAACGAATTTTGTAAGAATTTCTCTCTCTTTCACTGTCTTTGTTTCACGGGTTTTTAAAAGTAATTGATTTTTATAATGGGGTTTAGCTGCTTTTCACTGCTGTGTTTATGCCGCTTTACACCCACTTGACTCACTTACAGAGAGATATCAATACATAGGTTTTAAGATTCTTACTAGTCAGATATATTCTTGGGCGGTGAATATGGGGTGTTGAGTCCAATTCACTGAGCAAGGAGTAGGTTTTGTCTATTACATATTGGGTTTATGGAACGGTATCTGAGCTAATTTGAAACCCTTGTTTTATGCATCACCCCACCTCACCTTTCCCGTTAAGCAGCCATAGTGTGTTTTCTAAACGTGTGACTCTGTTCTGTTTTGTAATTCAGTTCAAGGGTAGCGGTTTTTACATTCCCTCTATAAGTGATATCTTATGATAAGTGTCTTTTTCTGTGTGACTTATTTCACTTAGAATCGTCGTACCTAAATCCACTCATCATGCTGCTACTAGCCTTATGACGTTGATTTCATGGCTGAGTGAGATTCCATTGTACATAAGGACCACAACTTCTTTATCCATTTTTCTCTTTCCTGGGATATTTAAGGTGTAACGAAGTGGAGGTTCTTGTCAACAGAGCAGCCCTAAAGTTTGGGGTGCCTGTGTCTTGCTGATTTTTAGTTTTCCCAATTTATACGCCCATGAGTGGAAGTGCCCTATGCTCTCTAAGCTGAGTTTTTTAGATGTTTCAGGACACACCGTACCCTTTTCCAGAGTGGCTGTTGGCAATTTACATCCCGCCCATCAGCGTAGCCAGGCTCCCGTTTCTCCGTGGCCTGTCCTGCATTTCTGGTTTTGACACTTTATTCAGCATGGCCCTTTTGACCGATGGGAAGCGAGACTTCTTTGTAGCGCTGATTTGCCTTTCCAGGTTGCTTGGTTGGCCAAAAAGGGCGGATGCGTTTTTTCCTGAATATATTCAGGAAAAAACGCATCCGCCCTTTTTGGCCAAGGGCATCATTGTCGAGGTTTTGCCGCTTTTCCTGTTCTTTAAAGGTGATTCGAATCTCCCTCCTGAGATCTGTTTCCTGCAATTCTGCCTTGCTTTCAAAGCCTCTTCGTTGCCTTCCCTCAATATATTTGTGGACGAGAGTTATCATTTATAAGTCTGCAGGTTTGTGAATTGCAGTGCCCCTGAGCTCCATTTTTCAACTCGCTTTCTTGGGAGCTGGCCGCAAAAGCGCAGGATTGCTTCAGGCCCTATTCTGGTCCCGGGCGGCAGGCTGAGCCTGTGGTTAATTCTTCTTCCTGATGGGAAAATAGAGTGACCTGTGCCTGTCCCATCACCTAGAGCTAGTCTCTCATTGGTTCCCCCTCTTCCCGTTCATCCTCAGGACAAATTGCAACCTGTACGGAACAGGAGGTTAAAGGTGCTGATTCTCCAAGGAGGGAGATTGCTAGTAAAGCGGCTGGAATGGCGAACCCGAGCACAAGGAGATGAGAAACGAGGTGCGTTTTGGAAACCTTTCCCGATCACACGGTGTACCATCTTCTGGGTTTCTCATGCATGTTTTCGATGTAGGAAGATGCCCTTGAACCTGGAGATTTGGGACCCATGGGATGGGTACCACGCAGTATTACTTTAAAGGGTCTGCGTTTCCTCACCCAACCTCACCAAACCTCTCAGCCCCAAGAGTGTCCACCCTTATGTCTCAATCAGCTGTGGGTCTAGATATGGTCAATCCAGGTGGCATCACAGCCCCTGAACGAATTTTGTAAGAATTTCTCTCTCTTTCACTGTCTTTGTTTCACGGGTTTTTAAAAGTAATTGATTTTTATAATGGGGTTTAGCTGCTTTTCACTGCTGTGTTTATGCCGCTTTACACCCACTTGACTCACTTACAGAGAGATATCAATACATAGGTTGTAAGATTCTTACCAGTCAGATATATTCTTGGGCGGTGAATAGGGGGTTTTGAGTCCAATTCACTGAGCAAGGAGTAGGTCTTGTCTATTACATATTGGGTTTATGGAACGGTATCTGAGCTAATTTGAAACCCTTCTTTTATGCATCACCCCACCTCACCTTTCCCGTTAAGCAGCCATAGTGTGTTTTCTAAACGTGTGACTCTGTTCTGTTTTGTAATTCAGTTCAAGGGTAGCGGTTTTTACATTCCCTCTATAAGTGATATCTTATGATAAGTGTCTTTTTCTGTGTGACTTATTTCACTTAGAATCGTCGTACCTAAATCCACTCATCATGCTGCTACTAGCCTTATGACGTTGATTTCATGGCTGAGTGAGATTCCATTGTACATAAGGACCACAACTTCTTTATCCATTTTTCTCTTTCCTGGGATATTTAAGGTGTAACGAAGTGGAGGTTCTTGTCAACAGAGCAGCCCTAAACTTTGGGGTGCCTGTGTCTTGCTGATTTTTAGTTTTCCCATTTTATACGCCCATGAGTGGAAGTGCCCTATGCTCTCTAAGCTGAGTTTTTTAGATGTTTCAGGACACACCGTACACTTCTCCAGAGTGGCTGTTGGCAATTTACATCCCGCCCATCAGCGTAGCCAGGCTCCCGTTTCTCCATGGCCTGTCCTGCATTTCTGGTTTTGACACTTTATTCAGCATGGCCCTTTTGACCGATGGGAAGCGAGACTTCTTTGTAGCGCTGATTTGCCTTTCCAGGTTGCTTGGTTGGCCAAAAAGGGCGGATGCGTTTTTTCCTGAATATATTCAGGAAAAAACGCATCCGCCCTTTTTGGCCAAGGGCATCATTGTCGAGGTTTTGCCGCTTTTCCTGTTCTTTAAAGGTGATTCGAATCTCCCTCCTGAGATCTGTTTCCTGCAATTCTGCCTTGCTTTCAAATCCTCTTCGTTGCCTTCCCTCAATATATTTGTGGACGAGAGTTATCATTTATAAGTCTGCAGGTTTGTGAATTGCAGTGCCCCTGAGCTCCATTTTTCAACTCGCTTTCTTGGGAGCTGGCCGCAAAAGCGCAGGATTGCTTCAGGCCCTATTCTGGTCCCGGGCGGCAGGCTGAGCCTGTGGTTAATTCTTCTTCCTGATGGGAAAATAGAGTGACCTGTGCCTGTCCCATCACCTAGAGCTAGTCTCTCATTGGTTCCCCCTCTTCCCGTTCATCCTCAGGACAAATTGCAACCTGTACGGAACAGGAGGTTAAAGGTGCTGATTCTCCAAGGAGGGAGATTGCTAGTAAAGCGGCTGGAATGGCGAACCCGAGCACAAGGAGATGAGAAATGAGGTGCGTTTTGGAAACCTTTCCCGATCACACGGTGTACCATCTTCTGGGTTTCTCATGCATGTTTTCGATGTAGGAAGATGCCCTTGAACCTGGAGATTTGGGACCCATGGGATGGGTACCACGCAGTATTACTTTAAAGGGTCTGCGTTTCCTCACCCAACCTCACCAAACCTCTCAGCCCCAAGAGTGTCCACCCTTATGTCTCAATCAGCTGTGGGTCTAGATATGGTCAATCCAGGTGGCATCACAGCCCCTGAACGAATTTTGTAAGAATTTCTCTCTCTTTCACTGTCTTTGTTTCACGGGTTTTTAAAAGTAATTGATTTTTATAATGGGGTTTAGCTGCTTTTCACTGCTGTGTTTATGCCGCTTTACACCCACTTGACTCACTTACAGAGAGATATCAATACATAGGTTTTAAGATTCTTACCAGTCAGATATATTCTTGGGCGGTGAATAGGGGGTTTTGAGTCCAATTCACTGAGCAAGGAGTAGGTCTTGTCTATTACATATTGGGTTTATGGAACGGTATCTGAGCTAATTTGAAACCCTTCTTTTATGCATCACCCCACCTCACCTTTCCCGTTAAGCAGCCATAGTGTGTTTTCTAAACGTGTGACTCTGTTCTGTTTTGTAATTCAGTTCAAGGGTAGCGGTTTTTACATTCCCTCGATAAGTGATATCTTATGATAAGTGTCTTTTTCTGTGTGACTTATTTCACTTAGAATCGTCGTACCTAAATCCAATCATCATGCTGCTACTAGCCTTATGACGTTGATTTCATGGCTGAGTGAGATTCCATTGTACATAAGGACCACAACTTCTTTATCCATTTTTCTCTTTCCTGGGATATTTAAGGTGTAACGAAGTGGAGGTTCTTGTCAACAGAGCAGCCCTAAACTTTGGGGTGCCTGTGTCTTGCTGATTTTTAGTTTTCCCAATTTATACGCCCATGAGTGGAAGTGCCCTATGCTCTCTAAGCTGAGTTTTTTAGATGTTTCAGGACACACCGTACACTTCTCCAGAGTGGCTGTTGGCAATTTACATCCCGCCCATCAGCGTAGCCAGGCTCCCGTTTCTCCATGGCCTGTCCTGCATTTCTGGTTTTGACACTTTATTCAGCATGGCCCTTTTGACCGATGGGAAGCGAGACTTCTTTGTAGCGCTGATTTGCCTTTCCAGGTTGCTTGGTTGGCCAAAAAGGGCGGATGCGTTTTTTCCTGAATATATTCAGGAAAAAACGCATCCGCCCTTTTTGGCCAAGGGCATCATTGTCGAGGTTTTGCCGCTTTTCCTGTTCTTTAAAGGTGATTCGAATCTCCCTCCTGAGATCTGTTTCCTGCAATTCTGCCTTGCTTTCAAAGCCTCTTCGTTGCCTTCCCTCAATATATTTGTGGACGAGAGTTATCATTTATAAGTCTGCAGGTTTGTGAATTGCAGTGCCCCTGAGCTCCATTTTTCAACTCGCTTTCTTGGGAGCTGGCCGCAAAAGCGCAGGATTGCTTCAGGCCCTATTCTGGTCCCGGGCGGCAGGCTGAGCCTGTGGTTAATTCTTCTTCCTGATGGGAAAATAGAGTGACCTGTGCCTGTCCCATCACCTAGAGCTAGTCTCTCATTGGTTCCCCCTCTTCCCGTTCATCCTCAGGACAAATTGCAACCTGTACGGAACAGGAGGTTAAAGGTGCTGATTCTCCAAGGAGGGAGATTGCTAGTAAAGCGGCTGGAATGGCGAACCCGAGCACAAGGAGATGAGAAATGAGGTGCGTTTTGGAAACCTTTCCCGATCACACGGTGTACCATCTTCTGGGTTTCTCATGCATGTTTTCGATGTAGGAAGATGCCCTTGAACCTGGAGATTTGGGACCCATGGGATGGGTACCACGCAGTATTACTTTAAAGGGTCTGCGTTTCCTCACCCAACCTCACCAAACCTCTCAGCCCCAAGAGTGTCCACCCTTATGTCTCAATCAGCTGTGGGTCTAGATATGGTCAATCCAGGTGGCATCACAGCCCCTGAACGAATTTTGTAAGAATTTCTCTCTCTTTCACTGTCTTTGTTTCACGGGTTTTTAAAAGTAATTGATTTTTATAATGGGGTTTAGCTGCTTTTCACTGCTGTGTTTATGCCGCTTTACACCCACTTGACTCACTTACAGAGAGATATCAATACATAGGTTTTAAGATTCTTACCAGTCAGATATATTCTTGGGCGGTGAATAGGGGGTTTTGAGTCCAATTCACTGAGCAAGGAGTAGGTCTTGTCTATTACATATTGGGTTTATGGAACGGTATCTGAGCTAATTTGAAACCCTTCTTTTATGCATCACCCCACCTCACCTTTCCCGTTAAGCAGCCATAGTGTGTTTTCTAAACGTGTGACTCTGTTCTGTTTTGTAATTCAGTTCAAGGGTAGCGGTTTTTACATTCCCTCGATAAGTGATATCTTATGATAAGTGTCTTTTTCTGTGTGACTTATTTCACTTAGAATCGTCGTACCTAAATCCAATCATCATGCTGCTACTAGCCTTATGACGTTGATTTCATGGCTGAGTGAGATTCCATTGTACATAAGGACCACAACTTCTTTATCCATTTTTCTCTTTCCTGGGATATTTAAGGTGTAACGAAGTGGAGGTTCTTGTCAACAGAGCAGCCCTAAACTTTGGGGTGCCTGTGTCTTGCTGATTTTTAGTTTTCCCAATTTATACGCCCATGAGTGGAAGTGCCCTATGCTCTCTAAGCTGAGTTTTTTAGATGTTTCAGGACACACCGTACACTTCTCCAGAGTGGCTGTTGGCAATTTACATCCCGCCCATCAGCGTAGCCAGGCTCCCGTTTCTCCATGGCCTGTCCTGCATTTCTGGTTTTGACACTTTATTCAGCATGGCCCTTTTGACCGATGGGAAGCGAGACTTCTTTGTAGCGCTGATTTGCCTTTCCAGGTTGCTTGGTTGGCCAAAAAGGGCGGATGCGTTTTTTCCTGAATATATTCAGGAAAAAACGCATCCGCCCTTTTTGGCCAAGGGCATCATTGTCGAGGTTTTGCCGCTTTTCCTGTTCTTTAAAGGTGATTCGAATCTCCCTCCTGAGATCTGTTTCCTGCAATTCTGCCTTGCTTTCAAAGCCTCTTCGTTGCCTTCCCTCAATATATTTGTGGACGAGAGTTATCATTTATAAGTCTGCAGGTTTGTGAATTGCAGTGCCCCTGAGCTCCATTTTTCAACTCGCTTTCTTGGGAGCTGGCCGCAAAAGCGCAGGATTGCTTCAGGCCCTATTCTGGTCCCGGGCGGCAGGCTGAGCCTGTGGTTAATTCTTCTTCCTGATGGGAAAATAGAGTGACCTGTGCCTGTCCCATCACCTAGAGCTAGTCTCTCATTGGTTCCCCCTCTTCCCGTTCATCCTCAGGACAAATTGCAACCTGTACGGAACAGGAGGTTAAAGGTGCTGATTCTCCAAGGAGGGAGATTGCTAGTAAAGCGGCTGGAATGGCGAACCCGAGCACAAGGAGATGAGAAATGAGGTGCGTTTTGGAAACCTTTCCCGATCACACGGTGTACCATCTTCTGGGTTTCTCATGCATGTTTTCGATGTAGGAAGATGCCCTTGAACCTGGAGATTTGGGACCCATGGGATGGGTACCACGCAGTATTACTTTAAAGGGTCTGCGTTTCCTCACCCAACCTCACCAAACCTCTCAGCCCCAAGAGTGTCCACCCTTATGTCTCAATCAGCTGTGGGTCTAGATATGGTCAATCCAGGTGGCATCACAGCCCCTGAACGAATTTTGTAAGAATTTCTCTCTCTTTCACTGTCTTTGTTTCACGGGTTTTTAAAAGTAATTGATTTTTATAATGGGGTTTAGCTGCTTTTCACTGCTGTGTTTATGCCGCTTTACACCCACTTGACTCACTTACAGAGAGATATCAATACATAGGTTTTAAGATTCTTACCAGTCAGATATATTCTTGGGCGGTGAATAGGGGGTTTTGAGTCCAATTCACTGAGCAAGGAGTAGGTCTTGTCTATTACATATTGGGTTTATGGAACGGTATCTGAGCTAATTTGAAACCCTTCTTTTATGCATCACCCCACCTCACCTTTCCCGTTAAGCAGCCATAGTGTGTTTTCTAAACGTGTGACTCTGTTCTGTTTTGTAATTCAGTTCAAGGGTAGCGGTTTTTACATTCCCTCTATAAGTGATATCTTATGATAAGTGTCTTTTTCTGTGTGACTTATTTCACTTAGAATCGTCGTACCTAAATCCACTTATCATGCTGCTACTAGCCTTATGACGTTGATTTCATGGCTGAGTGAGATTCCATTGTACATAAGGACCACAACTTCTTTATCCATTTTTCTCTTTCCTGGGATATTTAAGGTGTAACGAAGTGGAGGTTCTTGTCAACAGAGCAGCCCTAAACTTTGGGGTGCCTGTGTCTTGCTGATTTTTAGTTTTCCCATTTTATACGCCCATGAGTGGAAGTGCCCTATGCTCTCTAAGCTGAGTTTTTTAGATGTTTCAGGACACACCGTACACTTCTCCAGAGTGGCTGTTGGCAATTTACATCCCGCCCATCAGCGTAGCCAGGCTCCCGTTTCTCCATGGCCTGTCCTGCATTTCTGGTTTTGACACTTTATTCAGCATGGCCCTTTTGACCGATGGGAAGCGAGACTTCTTTGTAGCGCTGATTTGCCTTTCCAGGTTGCTTGGTTGGCCAAAAAGGGCGGATGCGTTTTTTCCTGAATATATTCAGGAAAAAACGCATCCGCCCTTTTTGGCCAAGGGCATCATTGTCGAGGTTTTGCCGCTTTTCCTGTTCTTTAAAGGTGATTCGAATCTCCCTCCTGAGATCTGTTTCCTGAAATTCTGCCTTGCTTTCAAATCCTCTTCGTTGCCTTCCCTCAATATATTTGTGGACGAGAGTTATCATTTATAAGTCTGCAGGTTTGTGAATTGCAGTGCCCCTGAGCTCCATTTTTCAACTCGCTTTCTTGGGAGCTGGCCGCAAAAGCGCAGGATTGCTTCAGGCCCTATTCTGGTCCCGGGCGGCAGGCTGAGCCTGTGGTTAATTCTTCTTCCTGATGGGAAAATAGAGTGACCTGTGCCTGTCCCATCACCTAGAGCTAGTCTCTCATTGGTTCCCCCTCTTCCCGTTCATCCTCAGGACAAATTGCAACCTGTACGGAACAGGAGGTTAAAGGTGCTGATTCTCCAAGGAGGGAGATTGCTAGTAAAGCGGCTGGAATGGCGAACCCGAGCACAAGGAGATGAGAAATGAGGTGCGTTTTGGAAACCTTTCCCGATCACACGGTGTACCATCTTCTGGGTTTCTCATGCATGTTTTCGATGTAGGAAGATGCCCTTGAACCTGGAGATTTGGGACCCATGGGATGGGTACCACGCAGTATTACTTTAAAGGGTCTGCGTTTCCTCACCCAACCTCACCAAACCTCTCAGCCCCAAGAGTGTCCACCCTTATGTCTCAATCAGCTGTGGGTCTAGATATGGTCAATCCAGGTGGCATCACAGCCCCTGAACGAATTTTGTAAGAATTTCTCTCTCTTTCACTGTCTTTGTTTCACGGGTTTTTAAAAGTAATTGATTTTTATAATGGGGTTTAGCTGCTTTTCACTGCTGTGTTTATGCCGCTTTACACCCACTTGACTCACTTACAGAGAGATATCAATACATAGGTTTTAAGATTCTTACCAGTCAGATATATTCTTGGGCGGTGAATAGGGCGTTTTGAGTCCAATTCACTGAGCAAGGAGTAGGTCTTGTCTATTACATATTGGGTTTATGGAACGGTATCTGAGCTAATTTGAAACCCTTCTTTTATGCATCACCCCACCTCACCTTTCCCGTTAAGCAGCCATAGTGTGTTTTCTAAACGTGTGACTCTGTTCTGTTTTGTAATTCAGTTCAAGGGTAGCGGTTTTTACATTCCCTCGATAAGTGATATCTTATGATAAGTGTCTTTTTCTGTGTGACTTATTTCACTTAGAATCGTCGTACCTAAATCCACTCATCATGCTGCTACTAGCCTTATGACGTTGATTTTATGGCTGAGTGAGATTCCATTGTACATAAGGACCACAACTTCTTTATCCATTTTTCTCTTTCCTGGGATATTTAAGGTGTAACGAAGTGGAGGTTCTTGTCAACAGAGCAGCCCTAAAGTTTGGGGTGCCTGTGTCTTGCTGATTTTTAGTTTTCCCAATTTATACGCCCATGAGTGGAAGTGCCCTATGCTCTCTAAGCTGAGTTTTTTAGATGTTTCAGGACACACCGTACTCTTCTCCAGAGTGGCTGTTGGCAATTTACATCCCGCCCATCAGCGTAGCCAGGCTCCCGTTTCTCCATGGCCTGTACTGCATTTCTGGTTTTGACACTTTATTCAGCATGGCCCTTTTGACCGATGGGAAGCGAGACTTCTTTGTAGCGCTGATTTGCATTTCCAGGTTGCTTGGTTGGCCAAAAAGGGCGGATGCGTTTTTTCCTGAATATATTCAGGAAAATACGCATCCGCCCTTTTTGGCCAAGGGCATCATTGTCGAGGTTTTGCCGCTTTTTCTGTTCTTTAAAGGCGATTCGAATCTCCCTCCTGAGATCTGTTTCCTGCAATTCTGCCTTGCTTTCAAATCCTCTTCGTTGCCTTCCCTCAATATATTTGTGGACGAGAGTTATCATTTATAAGTCTGCAGGTTTTTGAATTGCAGTGCCCCTGAGCTCCATTTTTCAACTCGCTTTCTTGGGAGCTGGCCGCAAAAGCGCAGGATTGCTTCAGGCCCTTGTCGGGTCCCGGGCGGCAGGCTGAGCCTGTGGTTAATTCTTCTTCCTGATGGGAAAATAGAGTGACCTGTGCCTGTCCCAACACCTAGAGCTAGTCTCTCATTGGTTCCCCCTCTTCCCGTTCATCCTCAGGACAAATTGCAACCTGTACGGAACAGGAGGTTAAAGGTGCTGATTCTCCAAGGAGGGAGATTGCTAGTAAAGCGGCTGGAATGGCGAACCCGAGCACAAGGAGATGAGAAATGAGGTGCGTTTTGGAAACCTTTCCCGATCACACGGTGTACCCTCTTCTGGGTTTCTCATGCCTGTTTTCGATGTAGGAAGATGCCCTTGAACCTGGAGATTTGGGACCCATTGGATGGGTACCACGCAGTATTACTTTAAAGGGTCTGCGTTTCCTCACCCAACCTCACCAAACCTCTCAGCCCCAAGAGTGTCCACCCTTATGTCTCAATCAGCTGTGGGTCTAGATATGGTCAATCCAGGTGGCATCACAGCCCCTTTACGAATTTTGTAAGAATTTCTCTCTCTTTCACTGTCTTTGTTTCACGGGTTTTTAAAAGTAATTGATTTTTATAATGGGGTTTAGCTGCTTTTCACTGCTGTGTTTATGCCGCTTTACACCCACTTGACTCACTTACAGAGAGATATCAATACATAGGTTTTAAGATTTTTACTAGTCAGATATATTCTTGGGCGGTGAATATGGGGTGTTGAGTCCAATTCACTGAGCAAGGAGTAGGTCTTGTCTATTTCCTATTGGGATTATGGAACGGTATCTGAGCTAATTTGAAACCCTTGTTTTATGCATCACCCCACCTCACCTTTCCCGTTAAGCAGCCATAGTGTGTTTTCTAAACGTGTGACTCTGTTCTGTTTTGTAATTCAGTTCAAGGGTAGCGGTTTTTACATTCCCTCTATAAGTGATATCTTATGATAAGTGTCTTTTTCTGTGTGACTTATTTCACTTAGAATCGTCGTACCTAAATCCACTCATCATGCCGCTACTAGCCTTATGACGTTGATTTCATGGCTGAGAGATATTCCATTGTACATAAGGACCACAACTTCTTTATCCATTTTTCTCTTTCCTGGGATATTTACGGTGTAACGAAGTGGAGGTTCTTCTCAACAGAGCAGCCCTAAACTTTGGGGTGCCTGTGTCTTGCTGATTTTTAGTTTTCCCAATTTATACGCCCATGAGTGGAAGTGCCCTATGCTCTCTAAGCTGAGTTTTTTAGATGTTTCAGGACACACCGTACACTTCTCCAGAGTGGCTGTTGGCAATTTACATCCCGCCCATCAGCGTAGCCAGGCTCCCGTTTCTCCATGGCCTGTCCTGTATTTCTGCTTTTGACACTTTATTCAGCATGGCCCTTTTGACCGATGGGAAGCGAGACTTCTTTGTAGCGCTGATTTGCCTTTCCAGGTTGCTTGGTTGGCCAAAAAGGGCGGATGCGTTTTTTCCTGAATATATTCAGGAAAAAACGCATCCGCCCTTTTTGGCCAAGGGCATCATTGTCGAGGTTTTGCCGCTTTTCCTGTTCTTTAAAGGCGATTCGAATCTCCCTCCTGAGATCTGTTTCCTGCAATTCTGCCTTGCTTTCGAATCCTCTTCGTTGCCTTCCCTCAATATATTTGTGGACGAGAGTTATCATTTATAAGTCTGCAGGTTTGTGAATTGCAGTGCCCCTGAGCTCCATTTTTCAACTCGCTTTCTTGGGAGCTGGCCGCAAAAGCGCAGGATTGCTTCAGGCCCTATTCTGGTCCCGGGCGGCAGGCTGAGCCTGTGGTTAATTCTTCTTCCTGATGGGAAAATAGAGTGACCTGTGCCTGTCCCAACACCTAGAGCTAGTCTCTCATTGGTTCCCCCTCTTCCCGTTCATCCTCAGGACAAATTGCAACCTGTACGGAACAGGAGGTTAAAGGTGCTGATTCTCCAAGGAGGGAGATTGCTAGTAAAGCGGCTGGAATGGCGAACCCGAGCACAAGGAGATGAGAAATGAGGTGCGTTTTGGAAACCTTTCCCGATCACACGGTGTACCATCTTCTGGGTTTCTCATGCATGTTTTCGATGTAGGAAGATGCCCTTGAACCTGGAGATTTGGGACCCATGGGATGGGTACCACGCAGTATTACTTTAAAGGGTCTGCGTTTCCTCACCCAACCTCACCAAACCTCTCAGCCCCAAGAGTGTCCACCCTTATGTCTCAATCAGCTGTGGGTCTAGATATGGTCAATCCAGGTGGCATCACAGCCCCTGAACGAATTTTGTAAGAATTTCTCTCTCTTTCACTGTCTTTGTTTCACGGGTTTTTAAAAGTAATTGATTTTTATAATGGGGTTTAGCTGCTTTTCACTGCTGTGTTTATGCCGCTTTACACCCACTTGACTCACTTACAGAGAGATATCAATACATAGGTTTTAAGATTCTTACTAGTCAGATATATTCTTGGGCGGTGAATATGGGGTGTTGAGTCCAATTCACTGAGCAAGGAGTAGGTCTTGTCTATTTCCTATTGGGATTATGGAACGGTATCTGAGCTAATTTGAAACCCTTGTTTTATGCATCACCCCACCTCACCTTTCCCGTTAAGCAGCCATAGTGTGTTTTCTAAACGTGTGACTCTGTTCTGTTTTGTAATTCAGTTCAAGGGTAGCGGTTTTTACATTCCCTCTATAAGTGATATCTTATGATAAGTGTCTTTTTCTGAGTGACTTATTTCACTTAGAATCGTCGTACCTAAATCCACTCATCATGCTGCTACTAGCCTTATGACGTTGATTTCATGGCTGAGTGAGATTCCATTGTACATAAGGACCACAACTTCTTTATCCATTTTTCTCTTTCCTGGGATATTTAAGGTGTAACGAAGTGGAGGTTCTTCTCAACAGAGCAGCCCTAAACTTTGGGGTGCCTGTGTCTTGCTGATTTTTAGTTTTCCCAATTTATACGCCCATGAGTGGAAGTGCCCTATGCTCTCTAAGCTGAGTTTTTTAGATGTTTCAGGACACACCGTACACTTCTCCAGAGTGGCTGTTGGCAATTTACATCCCGCCCATCAGCGTAGCCAGGCTCCCGTTTCTCCATGGCCTGTCCTGCATTTCTGGTTTTGACACTTTATTCAGCATGGCCCTTTTGACCGATGGGAAGCGAGACTTCTTTGTAGCGCTGATTTGCCTTTCCAGGTTGCTTGGTTGGCCAAAAAGGGCGGATGCGTTTTTTCCTGAATATATTCAGGAAAAAACGCATCCGCCCTTTTTGGCCAAGGGCATCATTGTCGAGGTTTTGCCGCTTTTCCTGTTCTTTAAAGGTGATTCGAATCTCCCTCCTGAGATCTGTTTCCTGCAATTCTGCCTTGCTTTCAAAGCCTCTTCGTTGCCTTCCCTCAATATATTTGTGGACGAGAGTTATCATTTATAAGTCTGCAGGTTTGTGAATTGCAGTGCCCCTGAGCTCCATTTTTCAACTCGCTTTCTTGGGAGCTGGCCGCAAAAGCGCAGGATTGCTTCAGGCCCTATTCTGGTCCCGGGCGGCAGGCTGAGCCTGTGGTTAATTCTTCTTCCTGATGGGAAAATAGAGTGACCTGTGCCTGTCCCATCACCTAGAGCTAGTCTCTCATTGGTTCCCCCTCTTCCCGTTCATCCTCAGGACAAATTGCAACCTGTACGGAACAGGAGGTTAAAGGTGCTGATTCTCCAAGGAGGGAGATTGCTAGTAAAGCGGCTGGAATGGCGAACCCGAGCACAAGGAGATGAGAAATGAGGTGCGTTTTGGAAACCTTTCCCGATCACACGGTGTACCATCTTCTGGGTTTCTCATGCATGTTTTCGATGTAGGAAGATGCCCTTGAACCTGGAGATTTGGGACCCATGGGATGGGTACCACGCAGTATTACTTTAAAGGGTCTGCGTTTCCTCACCCAACCTCACCAAACCTCTCAGCCCCAAGAGTGTCCACCCTTATGTCTCAATCAGCTGTGGGTCTAGATATGGTCAATCCAGGTGGCATCACAGCCCCTGAACGAATTTTGTAAGAATTTCTCTCTCTTTCACTGTCTTTGTTTCACGGGTTTTTAAAAGTAATTGATTTTTATAATGGGGTTTAGCTGCTTTTCACTGCTGTGTTTATGCCGCTTTACACCCACTTGACTCACTTACAGAGAGATATCAATACATAGGTTTTAAGATTCTTACCAGTCAGATATATTCTTGGGCGGTGAATAGGGGGTTTTGAGTCCAATTCACTGAGCAAGGAGTAGGTCTTGTCTATTACATATTGGGTTTATGGAACGGTATCTGAGCTAATTTGAAACCCTTCTTTTATGCATCACCCCACCTCACCTTTCCCGTTAAGCAGCCATAGTGTGTTTTCTAAACGTGTGACTCTGTTCTGTTTTGTAATTCAGTTCAAGGGTAGCGGTTTTTTCATTCCCTCTATAAGTGATATCTTATGATAAGTGTCTTTTTCTGTGTGACTTATTTCACTTAGAATCGTCGTACCTAAATCCACTCATCATGCTGCTACTAGCCTTATGACGTTGATTTCATGGCTGAGTGAGATTCCATTGTACATAAGGACCACAACTTCTTTATCCATTTTTCTCTTTCCTGGGATATTTAAGGTGTAACGAAGTGGAGGTTCTTGTCAACAGAGCAGCCCTAAACTTTGGGGTGCCTGTGTCTTGCTGATTTTTAGTTTTCCCAATTTATACGCCCATGAGTGGAAGTGCCCTATGCTCTCTAAGCTGAGTTTTTTAGATGTTTCAGGACACACCGTACACTTCTCCAGAGTGGCTGTTGGCAATTTACATCCCGCCCATCAGCGTAGCCAGGCTCCCGTTTCTCCATGGCCTGTCCTGCATTTCTGCTTTTGACACTTTATTCAGCATGGCCCTTTTGAACGATGGGAAGCGAGACTTCTTTGTAGCGCTGATTTGCCTTTCCAGGTTGCTTGGTTGGCCAAAAAGGGCGGATGCGTTTTTTCCTGAATATATTCAGGAAAAAAAGCATCCGCCCTTTGTGGCCAAGGGCATCATTGTCGAGGTTTTCCCGCTTTTCCTGTTCTTTAAAGGCGATTTGAATCTCCCTCCTGAAATCTGTTTCCTGCAATTCTGCCTTGCTTTCAAATCCTCTTCGTTGCCTTCCCTCAATATATTTGTGGACGAGAGTTATCATTTATAAGTCTGCAGGTTTGTGAATGGCAGTGCCCCTGAGCTCCATTTTTCAACTTGCTTTCTTGGGAGCTGGCCGCAAAAGCGCAGGATTGCTTCAGGCCCTATTCTGGTCCCGGGCGGCAGGCTGAGCCTGTGGTTAATTCTTCTTCCTGATGGGAAAATAGAGTGACCTGTGCCTGTCCCATCACCTACAGCTAGTCTCTCATTGGTTCCCCCTCTTCCCGTTCATCCTCAGGACAAATTGCAACCTGTACGGAACAGGAGGTTAAAGGTGCTGATTCTCCATGGAGGGAGATTGCTAGTAAAGCGGCTGGAATGGCGAACCCGAGCACAAGGAGATGAGAAATGAGGTGCGTTTTGGAAACCTTTCCCGATCACACGGTGTACCAATTTCTGGGTTTCTCATGCATGTTTTCGATGTAGGAAGATGCCCTTGAACCTGGAGATTTGGGACCCATGGGATGGGTACCACGCAGTATTACTTTAAAGGGTCTGCGTTTCCTCACCCAACCTCACCAAACCTCTCAGCCCCAAGAGTGTCCACCCTTATGTCTCAATCAGCTGTGGGTCTAGATATGGTCAATCCAGGTGGCATCACAGCCCCTGAACGAATTTTGTAAGAATTTCTCTCTCTTTCACTGTCTTTGTTTCACGGGTTTTTAAAAGTAATTGATTTTTATAATGGGGTTTAGCTGCTTTTCACTGCTGTGTTTATGCCGCTTTACACCCACTTGACTCACTTACAGAGAGATATCAATACATAGGTTTTAAGATTCTTACCAGTCAGATATATTCTTGGGCGGTGAATAGGGGGTTTTGAGTCCAATTCACTGAGCAAGGAGTAGGTCTTGTCTATTACATATTGGGTTTATGGAACGGTATCTGAGCTAATTTGAAACCCTTCTTTTATGCATCACCCCACCTCACCTTTCCCGTTAAGCAGCCATAGTGTGTTTTCTAAACGTGTGACTCTGTTCTGTTTTGTAATTCAGTTCAAGGGTAGCGGTTTTTTCATTCCCTCTATAAGTGATATCTTATGATAAGTGTCTTTTTCTGTGTGACTTATTTCACTTAGAATCGTCGTACCTAAATCCACTCATCATGCTGCTACTAGCCTTATGACGTTGATTTCATGGCTGAGTGAGATTCCATTGTACATAAGGACCACAACTTCTTTATCCATTTTTCTCTTTCCTGGGATATTTAAGGTGTAACGAAGTGGAGGTTCTTGTCAACAGAGCAGCCCTAAACTTTGGGGTGCCTGTGTCTTGCTGATTTTTAGTTTTCCCAATTTATACGCCCATGAGTGGAAGTGCCCTATGCTCTCTAAGCTGAGTTTTTTAGATGTTTCAGGACACACCGTACACTTCTCCAGAGTGGCTGTTGGCAATTTACATCCCGCCCATCAGCGTAGCCAGGCTCCCGTTTCTCCATGGCCTGTCCTGCATTTCTGCTTTTGACACTTTATTCAGCATGGCCCTTTTGACCGATGGGAAGCGAGACTTCTTTGTAGCGCTGATTTGCCTTTCCAGGTTGCTTGGTTGGCCAAAAAGGGCGGATGCGTTTTTTCCTGAATATATTCAGGAAAAAACGCATCCGCCCTTTGTGGCCAAGGGCATCATTGTCGAGGTTTTGCCGCTTTTCCTGTTCTTTAAAGGCGATTTGAATCTCCCTCCTGAAATCTGTTTCCTGCAATTCTGCCTTGCTTTCAAATCCTCTTCGTTGCCTTCCCTCAATATATTTGTGGACGAGAGTTATCATTTATAAGTCTGCAGGTTTGTGAATGGCAGTGCCCCTGAGCTCCATTTTTCAACTTGCTTTCTTGGGAGCTGGCCGCAAAAGCGCAGGATTGCTTCAGGCCCTATTCTGGTCCCGGGCGGCAGGCTGAGCCTGTGGTTAATTCTTCTTCCTGATGGGAAAATAGAGTGACCTGTGCCTGTCCCATCACCTACAGCTAGTCTCTCATTGGTTCCCCCTCTTCCCGTTCATCCTCAGGACAAATTGCAACCTGTACGGAACAGGAGGTTAAAGGTGCTGATTCTCCATGGAGGGAGATTGCTAGTAAAGCGGCTGGAATGGCGAACCCGAGCACAAGGAGATGAGAAATGAGGTGCATTTTGGAAACCTTTCCCGATCACACGGTGTACCAATTTCTGGGTTTCTCATGCATGTTTTCGATGTAGGAAGATGCCCTTGAACCTGGAGATTTGGGACCCATGGGATGGGTACCACGCAGTATTACTTTAAAGGGTCTGCGTTTCCTCACCCAACCTCACCAAACCTCTCAGCCCCAAGAGTGTCCACCCTTATGTCTCAATCAGCTGTGGGTCTAGATATGGTCAATCCAGGTGGCATCACAGCCCCTGAACGAATTTTGTAAGAATTTCTCTCTCTTTCACTGTCTTTGTTTCACGGGTTTTTAAAAGTAATTGATTTTTATAATGGGGTTTAGCTGCTTTTCACTGCTGTGTTTATGCCGCTTTACACCCACTTGACTCACTTACAGAGAGATATCAATACATAGGTTTTAAGATTCTTACCAGTCAGATATATTCTTGGGCGGTGAATAGGGGGTTTTGAGTCCAATTCACTGAGCAAGGAGTAGGTCTTGTCTATTACATATTGGGTTTATGGAACGGTATCTGAGCTAATTTGAAACCCTTCTTTTATGCATCACCCCACCTCACCTTTCCCGTTAAGCAGCCATAGTGTGTTTTCTAAACGTGTGACTCTGTTCTGTTTTGTAATTCAGTTCAAGGGTAGCGGTTTTTTCATTCCCTCTATAAGTGATATCTTATGATAAGTGTCTTTTTCTGTGTGACTTATTTCACTTAGAATCGTCGTACCTAAATCCACTCATCATGCTGCTACTAGCCTTATGACGTTGATTTCATGGCTGAGTGATATTCCATTGTACATAAGGACCACAACTTCTTTATCCATTTTTCTCTTTCCTGGGATATTTAAGGTGTAACGAAGTGGAGGTTCTTGTCAACAGAGCAGCCCTAAACTTTGGGGTGCCTGTGTCTTGCTGATTTTTAGTTTTCCCAATTTATACGCCCATGAGTGGAAGTGCCCTATGCTCTCTAAGCTGAGTTTTTTAGATGTTTCAGGACACACCGTACACTTCTCCAGAGTGGCTGTTGGCAATTTACATCCCGCCCATCAGCGTAGCCAGGCTCCCGTTTCTCCATGGCCTGTCCTGCATTTCTGCTTTTGACTCTTTATTCAGCATGGCCCTTTTGACCGATGGGAAGCGAGACTTCTTTGTAGCGCTGATTTGCCTTTCCAGGTTGCTTGGTTGGCCAAAAAGGGCGGATGCGTTTTTTCCTGAATATATTCAGGATAAAACGCATCCGCCCTTTTTGGCCAAGGGCATCATTGTCGAGGTTTTGCCGCTTTTCCTGTTCTTTAAAGGCGATTTGAATCTCCCTCCTGAAATCTGTTTCCTGCAATTCTGCCTTGCTTTCAAATCCTCTTCGTTGCCTTCCCTCAATATATTTGTGGACGAGAGTTATCATTTATAAGTCTGCAGGTTTGTGAATGGCAGTGCCCCTGAGCTCCATTTTTCAACTTGCTTTCTTGGGAGCTGGCCGCAAAAGCGCAGGATTGCTTCAGGCCCTATTCTGGTCCCGGGCAGCAGGCTGAGCCTGTGGTTAATTCTTCTTCCTGATGGGAAAATAGAGTGACCTGTGCCTGTCCCATCACCTACAGCTAGTCTCTCATTGGTTCCCCCTCTTCCCGTTCATCCTCAGGACAAATTGCAACCTGTACGGAACAGGAGGTTAAAGGTGCTGATTCTCCAAGGAGGGAGATTGCTAGTAAAGCGGCTGGAATGGCGAACCCGAGCACAAGGAGATGAGAAATGAGGTGCGTTTTGGAAACCTTTCCCGATCACACGGTGTACCAATTTCTGGGTTTCTCATGCATGTTTTCGATGTAGGAAGATGCCCTTGAACCTGGAGATTTGGGACCCATGGGATGGGTACCACGCAGTATTACTTTAAAGGGTCTGCGTTTCCTCACCCAACCTCACCAAACCTCTCAGCCCCAAGAGTGTCCACCCTTATGTCTCAATCAGCTGTGGGTCTAGATATGGTCAATCCAGGTGGCATCACAGCCCCTGAACGAATTTTGTAAGAATTTCTCTCTCTTTCACTGTCTTTGTTTCACGGGTTTTTAAAAGTAATTGATTTTTATAATGGGGTTTAGCTGCTTTTCACTGCTGTGTTTATGCCGCTTTACACCCACTTGACTCACTTACAGAGAGATATCAATACATAGGTTTTAAGATTCTTACCAGTCAGATATATTCTTGGGCGGTGAATAGGGGGTTTTGAGTCCAATTCACTGAGCAAGGAGTAGGTCTTGTCTATTACATATTGGGTTTATGGAACGGTATCTGAGCTAATTTGAAACCCTTCTTTTATGCATCACCCCACCTCACCTTTCCCGTTAAGCAGCCATAGTGTGTTTTCTAAACGTGTGACTCTGTTCTGTTTTGTAATTCAGTTCAAGGGTAGCGGTTTTTTCATTCCCTCTATAAGTGATATCTTATGATAAGTGTCTTTTTCTGTGTGACTTATTTCACTTAGAATCGTCGTACCTAAATCCACTCATCATGCTGCTACTAGCCTTATGACGTTGATTTCATGGCTGAGTGAGATTCCATTGTACATAAGGACCACAACTTCTTTATCCATTTTTCTCTTTCCTGGGATATTTAAGGTGTAACGAAGTGGAGGTTCTTGTCAACAGAGCAGCCCTAAACTTTGGGGTGCCTGTGTCTTGCTGATTTTTAGTTTTCCCAATTTATACGCCCATGAGTGGAAGTGCCCTATGCTCTCTAAGCTGAGTTTTTTAGATGTTTCAGGACACACCGTACACTTCTCCAGAGTGGCTGTTGGCAATTTACATCCCGCCCATCAGCGTAGCCAGGCTCCCGTTTCTCCATGGCCTGTCCTGCATTTCTGGTTTTGACACTTTATTCAGCATGGCCCTTTTGAACGATGGGAAGCGAGACTTCTTTGTAGCGCTGATTTGCCTTTCCAGGTTGCTTGGTTGGCCAAAAAGGGCGGATGCGTTTTTTCCTGAATATATTCAGGAAAAAAAGCATCCGCCCTTTGTGGCCAAGGGCATCATTGTCGAGGTTTTCCCGCTTTTCCTGTTCTTTAAAGGCGATTTGAATCTCCCTCCTGAAATCTGTTTCCTGCAATTCTGCCTTGCTTTCAAATCCTCTTCGTTGCCTTCCCTCAATATATTTGTGGACGAGAGTTATCATTTATAAGTCTGCAGGTTTGTGAATGGCAGTGCCCCTGAGCTCCATTTTTCAACTTGCTTTCTTGGGAGCTGGCCGCAAAAGCGCAGGATTGCTTCAGGCCCTATTCTGGTCCCGGGCGGCAGGCTGAGCCTGTGGTTAATTCTTCTTCCTGATGGGAAAATAGAGTGACCTGTGCCTGTCCCATCACCTACAGCTAGTCTCTCATTGGTTCCCCCTCTTCCCGTTCATCCTCAGGACAAATTGCAACCTGTACGGAACAGGAGGTTAAAGGTGCTGATTCTCCATGGAGGGAGATTGCTAGTAAAGCGGCTGGAATGGCGAACCCGAGCACAAGGAGATGAGAAATGAGGTGCGTTTTGGAAACCTTTCCCGATCACACGGTGTACCAATTTCTGGGTTTCTCATGCATGTTTTCGATGTAGGAAGATGCCCTTGAACCTGGAGATTTGGGACCCATGGGATGGGTACCACGCAGTATTACTTTAAAGGGTCTGCGTTTCCTCACCCAACCTCACCAAACCTCTCAGCCCCAAGAGTGTCCACCCTTATGTCTCAATCAGCTGTGGGTCTAGATATGGTCAATCCAGGTGGCATCACAGCCCCTGAACGAATTTTGTAAGAATTTCTCTCTCTTTCACTGTCTTTGTTTCACGGGTTTTTAAAAGTAATTGATTTTTATAATGGGGTTTAGCTGCTTTTCACTGCTGTGTTTATGCCGCTTTACACCCACTTGACTCACTTACAGAGAGATATCAATACATAGGTTTTAAGATTCTTACCAGTCAGATATATTCTTGGGCGGTGAATAGGGGGTTTTGAGTCCAATTCACTGAGCAAGGAGTAGGTCTTGTCTATTACATATTGGGTTTATGGAACGGTATCTGAGCTAATTTGAAACCCTTCTTTTATGCATCACCCCACCTCACCTTTCCCGTTAAGCAGCCATAGTGTGTTTTCTAAACGTGTGACTCTGTTCTGTTTTGTAATTCAGTTCAAGGGTAGCGGTTTTTTCATTCCCTCTATAAGTGATATCTTATGATAAGTGTCTTTTTCTGTGTGACTTATTTCACTTAGAATCGTCGTACCTAAATCCACTCATCATGCTGCTACTAGCCTTATGACGTTGATTTCATGGCTGAGTGAGATTCCATTGTACATAAGGACCACAACTTCTTTATCCATTTTTCTCTTTCCTGGGATATTTAAGGTGTAACGAAGTGGAGGTTCTTGTCAACAGAGCAGCCCTAAACTTTGGGGTGCCTGTGTCTTGCTGATTTTTAGTTTTCCCAATTTATACGCCCATGAGTGGAAGTGCCCTATGCTCTCTAAGCTGAGTTTTTTAGATGTTTCAGGACACACCGTACACTTCTCCAGAGTGGCTGTTGGCAATTTACATCCCGCCCATCAGCGTAGCCAGGCTCCCGTTTCTCCATGGCCTGTCCTGCATTTCTGCTTTTGACACTTTATTCAGCATGGCCCTTTTGACCGATGGGAAGCGAGACTTCTTTGTAGCGCTGATTTGCCTTTCCAGGTTGCTTGGTTGGCCAAAAAGGGCGGATGCGTTTTTTCCTGAATATATTCAGGAAAAAACGCATCCGCCCTTTGTGGCCAAGGGCATCATTGTCGAGGTTTTGCCGCTTTTCCTGTTCTTTAAAGGCGATTTGAATCTCCCTCCTGAAATCTGTTTCCTGCAATTCTGCCTTGCTTTCAAATCCTCTTCGTTGCCTTCCCTCAATATATTTGTGGACGAGAGTTATCATTTATAAGTCTGCAGGTTTGTGAATGGCAGTGCCCCTGAGCTCCATTTTTCAACTTGCTTTCTTGGGAGCTGGCCGCAAAAGCGCAGGATTGCTTCAGGCCCTATTCTGGTCCCGGGCGGCAGGCTGAGCCTGTGGTTAATTCTTCTTCCTGATGGGAAAATAGAGTGACCTGTGCCTGTCCCATCACCTACAGCTAGTCTCTCATTGGTTCCCCCTCTTCCCGTTCATCCTCAGGACAAATTGCAACCTGTACGGAACAGGAGGTTAAAGGTGCTGATTCTCCATGGAGGGAGATTGCTAGTAAAGCGGCTGGAATGGCGAACCCGAGCACAAGGAGATGAGAAATGAGGTGCATTTTGGAAACCTTTCCCGATCACACGGTGTACCAATTTCTGGGTTTCTCATGCATGTTTTCGATGTAGGAAGATGCCCTTGAACCTGGAGATTTGGGACCCATGGGATGGGTACCACGCAGTATTACTTTAAAGGGTCTGCGTTTCCTCACCCAACCTCACCAAACCTCTCAGCCCCAAGAGTGTCCACCCTTATGTCTCAATCAGCTGTGGGTCTAGATATGGTCAATCCAGGTGGCATCACAGCCCCTGAACGAATTTTGTAAGAATTTCTCTCTCTTTCACTGTCTTTGTTTCACGGGTTTTTAAAAGTAATTGATTTTTATAATGGGGTTTAGCTGCTTTTCACTGCTGTGTTTATGCCGCTTTACACCCACTTGACTCACTTACAGAGAGATATCAATACATAGGTTTTAAGATTCTTACCAGTCAGATATATTCTTGGGCGGTGAATAGGGGGTTTTGAGTCCAATTCACTGAGCAAGGAGTAGGTCTTGTCTATTACATATTGGGTTTATGGAACGGTATCTGAGCTAATTTGAAACCCTTCTTTTATGCATCACCCCACCTCACCTTTCCCGTTAAGCAGCCATAGTGTGTTTTCTAAACGTGTGACTCTGTTCTGTTTTGTAATTCAGTTCAAGGGTAGCGGTTTTTTCATTCCCTCTATAAGTGATATCTTATGATAAGTGTCTTTTTCTGTGTGACTTATTTCACTTAGAATCGTCGTACCTAAATCCACTCATCATGCTGCTACTAGCCTTATGACGTTGATTTCATGGCTGAGTGATATTCCATTGTACATAAGGACCACAACTTCTTTATCCATTTTTCTCTTTCCTGGGATATTTAAGGTGTAACGAAGTGGAGGTTCTTGTCAACAGAGCAGCCCTAAACTTTGGGGTGCCTGTGTCTTGCTGATTTTTAGTTTTCCCAATTTATACGCCCATGAGTGGAAGTGCCCTATGCTCTCTAAGCTGAGTTTTTTAGATGTTTCAGGACACACCGTACACTTCTCCAGAGTGGCTGTTGGCAATTTACATCCCGCCCATCAGCGTAGCCAGGCTCCCGTTTCTCCATGGCCTGTCCTGCATTTCTGCTTTTGACTCTTTATTCAGCATGGCCCTTTTGACCGATGGGAAGCGAGACTTCTTTGTAGCGCTGATTTGCCTTTCCAGGTTGCTTGGTTGGCCAAAAAGGGCGGATGCGTTTTTTCCTGAATATATTCAGGATAAAACGCATCCGCCCTTTTTGGCCAAGGGCATCATTGTCGAGGTTTTGCCGCTTTTCCTGTTCTTTAAAGGCGATTTGAATCTCCCTCCTGAAATCTGTTTCCTGCAATTCTGCCTTGCTTTCAAATCCTCTTCGTTGCCTTCCCTCAATATATTTGTGGACGAGAGTTATCATTTATAAGTCTGCAGGTTTGTGAATGGCAGTGCCCCTGAGCTCCATTTTTCAACTTGCTTTCTTGGGAGCTGGCCGCAAAAGCGCAGGATTGCTTCAGGCCCTATTCTGGTCCCGGGCAGCAGGCTGAGCCTGTGGTTAATTCTTCTTCCTGATGGGAAAATAGAGTGACCTGTGCCTGTCCCATCACCTACAGCTAGTCTCTCATTGGTTCCCCCTCTTCCCGTTCATCCTCAGGACAAATTGCAACCTGTACGGAACAGGAGGTTAAAGGTGCTGATTCTCCAAGGAGGGAGATTGCTAGTAAAGCGGCTGGAATGGCGAACCCGAGCACAAGGAGATGAGAAATGAGGTGCGTTTTGGAAACCTTTCCCGATCACACGGTGTACCAATTTCTGGGTTTCTCATGCATGTTTTCGATGTAGGAAGATGCCCTTGAACCTGGAGATTTGGGACCCATGGGATGGGTACCACGCAGTATTACTTTAAAGGGTCTGCGTTTCCTCACCCAACCTCACCAAACCTCTCAGCCCCAAGAGTGTCCACCCTTATGTCTCAATCAGCTGTGGGTCTAGATATGGTCAATCCAGGTGGCATCACAGCCCCTGAACGAATTTTGTAAGAATTTCTCTCTCTTTCACTGTCTTTGTTTCACGGGTTTTTAAAAGTAATTGATTTTTATAATGGGGTTTAGCTGCTTTTCACTGCTGTGTTTATGCCGCTTTACACCCACTTGACTCACTTACAGAGAGATATCAATACATAGGTTTTAAGATTCTTACCAGTCAGATATATTCTTGGGCGGTGAATAGGGGGTTTTGAGTCCAATTCACTGAGCAAGGAGTAGGTCTTGTCTATTACATATTGGGTTTATGGAACGGTATCTGAGCTAATTTGAAACCCTTCTTTTATGCATCACCCCACCTCACCTTTCCCGTTAAGCAGCCATAGTGTGTTTTCTAAACGTGTGACTCTGTTCTGTTTTGTAATTCAGTTCAAGGGTAGCGGTTTTTTCATTCCCTCTATAAGTGATATCTTATGATAAGTGTCTTTTTCTGTGTGACTTATTTCACTTAGAATCGTCGTACCTAAATCCACTCATCATGCTGCTACTAGCCTTATGACGTTGATTTCATGGCTGAGTGAGATTCCATTGTACATAAGGACCACAACTTCTTTATCCATTTTTCTCTTTCCTGGGATATTTAAGGTGTAACGAAGTGGAGGTTCTTGTCAACAGAGCAGCCCTAAACTTTGGGGTGCCTGTGTCTTGCTGATTTTTAGTTTTCCCAATTTATACGCCCATGAGTGGAAGTGCCCTATGCTCTCTAAGCTGAGTTTTTTAGATGTTTCAGGACACACCGTACACTTCTCCAGAGTGGCTGTTGGCAATTTACATCCCGCCCATCAGCGTAGCCAGGCTCCCGTTTCTCCATGGCCTGTCCTGCATTTCTGCTTTTGACACTTTATTCAGCATGGCCCTTTTGACCGATGGGAAGCGAGACTTCTTTGTAGCGCTGATTTGCCTTTCCAGGTTGCTTGGTTGGCCAAAAAGGGCGGATGCGTTTTTTCCTGAATATATTCAGGAAAAAACGCATCCGCCCTTTTTGGCCAAGGGCATCATTGTCGAGGTTTTGCCGCTTTTCCTGTTCTTTAAAGGCGATTTGAATCTCCTTCCTGAAATCTTTTTCCTGCAATTCTGCCTTGCTTTCAAATCCTCTTCGTTGCCTTCCCTCAATATATTTGTGGACGAGAGTTATCATTTATAAGTCTGCAGGTTTGTGAATGGCAGTGCCCCTGAGCTCCATTTTTCAACTTGCTTTCTTGGGAGCTGGCCGCAAAAGCGCAGGATTGCTTCAGGCCCTATTCTGGTCCCGGGCGGCAGGCTGAGCCTGTGGTTAATTCTTCTTCCTGATGGGAAAATAGAGTGACCTGTGCCTGTCCCATCACCTACAGCTAGTCTCTCATTGGTTCCCCCTCTTCCCGTTCATCCTCAGGACAAATTGCAACCTGTACGGAACAGGAGGTTAAAGGTGCTGATTCTCCAAGGAGGGAGATTGCTAGTAAAGCGGCTGGAATGGCGAACCCGAGCACAAGGAGATGAGAAATGAGGTGCGTTTTGGAAACCTTTCCCGATCACACGGTGTACCAATTTCTGGGTTTCTCATGCATGTTTTCGATGTAGGAAGATGCCCTTGAACCTGGAGATTTGGGACCCATGGGATGGGTACCACGCAGTATTACTTTAAAGGGTCTGCGTTTCCTCACCCAACCTCACCAAACCTCTCAGCCCCAAGAGTGTCCACCCTTATGTCTCAATCAGCTGTGGGTCTAGATATGGTCAATCCAGGTGGCATCACAGCCCCTGAACGAATTTTGTAAGAATTTCTCTCTCTTTCACTGTCTTTGTTTCACGGGTTTTTAAAAGTAATTGATTTTTATAATGGGGTTTAGCTGCTTTTCACTGCTGTGTTTATGCCGCTTTACACCCACTTGACTCACTTACAGAGAGATATCAATACATAGGTTTTAAGATTCTTACCAGTCAGATATATTCTTGGGCGGTGAATAGGGGGTTTTGAGTCCAATTCACTGAGCAAGGAGTAGGTCTTGTCTATTACATATTGGGTTTATGGAACGGTATCTGAGCTAATTTGAAACCCTTCTTTTATGCATCACCCCACCTCACCTTTCCCGTTAAGCAGCCATAGTGTGTTTTCTAAACGTGTGACTCTGTTCTGTTTTGTAATTCAGTTCAAGGGTAGCGGTTTTTTCATTCCCTCTATAAGTGATATCTTATGATAAGTGTCTTTTTCTGTGTGACTTATTTCACTTAGAATCGTCGTACCTAAATCCACTCATCATGCTGCTACTAGCCTTATGACGTTGATTTCATGGCTGAGTGAGATTCCATTGTACATAAGGACCACAACTTCTTTATCCATTTTTCTCTTTCCTGGGATATTTAAGGTGTAACGAAGTGGAGGTTCTTGTCAACAGAGCAGCCCTAAACTTTGGGGTGCCTGTGTCTTGCTGATTTTTAGTTTTCCCAATTTATACGCCCATGAGTGGAAGTGCCCTATGCTCTCTAAGCTGAGTTTTTTAGATGTTTCAGGACACACCGTACACTTCTCCAGAGTGGCTGTTGGCAATTTACATCCCGCCCATCAGCGTAGCCAGGCTCCCGTTTCTCCATGGCCTGTCCTGCATTTCTGCTTTTGACACTTTATTCAGCATGGCCCTTTTGACCGATGGGAAGCGAGACTTCTTTGTAGCGCTGATTTGCCTTTCCAGGTTGCTTGGTTGGCCAAAAAGGGCGGATGCGTTTTTTCCTGAATATATTCAGGAAAAAACGCATCCGCCCTTTTTGGCCAAGGGCATCATTGTCGAGGTTTTGCCGCTTTTCCTGTTCTTTAAAGGCGATTTGAATCTCCCTCCTGAAATCTGTTTCCTGCAATTCTGCCTTGCTTTCAAATCCTTTTCGTTGCCTTTCCTCAATATATTTGTGGACGAGAGTTATCATTTATAAGTCTGCAGGTTTGTGAATTGCAGTGCCCCTGAGCTCCATTTTTCAACTTGCTTTCTTGGGAGCTGGCCGCAAAAGCGCAGGATTGCTTCAGGCCCTATTCTGGTCCCGGGCGGCAGGCTGAGCCTGTGGTTAATTCTTCTTCCTGATGGGAAAATAGAGTGACCTGTGCCTGTCCCATCACCTACAGCTAGTCTCTCATTGGTTCCCCCTCTTCCTGTTCATCCTCAGGACAAATTGCAACCTGTACGGAACAGGAGGTTAAAGGTGCTGATTCTCCAAGGAGGGAGATTGCTAGTAAAGCGGCTGGAATGGCGAACCCGAGCACAAGGAGATGAGAAATGAGGTGCGTTTTGGAAACCTTTCCCGATCACACGGTGTACCAATTTCTGGGTTTCTCATGCATGTTTTCGATGTAGGAAGATGCCCTTGAACCTGGAGATTTGGGACCCATGGGATGGGTACCACGCAGTATTACTTTAACGGGTCTGCGTTTCCTCACCCAACCTCACCAAACCTCTCAGCCCCAAGAGTGTCCACCCTTATGTCTCAATCAGCTGTGGGTCTAGATATGGTCAATCCAGGTGGCATCACAGCCCCTGAACGAATTTTGTAAGAATTTCTCTCTCTTTCACTGTCTTTGTTTCACGGGTTTTTAAAAGTAATTGATTTTTATAATGGGGTTTAGCTGCTTTTCACTGCTGTGTTTATGCCGCTTTACACCCACTTGACTCACTTACAGAGAGATATCAATACATAGGTTGTAAGATTCTTACCAGTCAGATATATTCTTGGGCGGTGAATAGGGGGTTTCGAGTCCAATTCACTGAGCAAGGAGTAGGTCTTGTCTATTACATATTGGGTTTATGGAACGGTATCTGAGCTAATTTGAAACCCTTCTTTTATGCATCACCCCACCTCACCTTTCCCGTTAAGCAGCCATAGTGTGTTTTCTAAACGTGTGACTCTGTTCTGTTTTGTAATTCAGTTCAAGGGTAGCGGTTTTTACATTCCCTCTATAAGTGATATCTTATGATAAGTGTCTTTTTCTGAGTGACTTATTTCACTTAGAATCGTCGTACCTAAATCCACTCATCATGCTGCTACTAGCCTTATGACGTTGATTTCATGGCTGAGTGAGATTCCATTGTACATAAGGACCACAACTTCTTTATCCATTTTTCTCTTTCCTGGGATATTTAAGGTGTAACGAAGTGGAGGTTCTTGTCAACAGAGCAGCCCTAAACTTTGGGGTGCCTGTGTCTTGCTGATTTTTAGTTTTCCCAATTTATACGCCCATGAGTGGAAGTGCCCTATGCTCTCTAAGCTGAGTTTTTTAGATGTTTCAGGACACACCGTACACTTCTCCAGAGTGGCTGTTGGCAATTTACATCCCGCCCATCAGCGTAGCCAGGCTCCCGTTTCTCCATGGCCTGTCCTGCATTTCTGGTTTTGACACTTTATTCAGCATGGCCCTTTTGACCGATGGGAAGCGAGACTTCTTTGTAGCGCTGATTTGCCTTTCCAGGTTGCTTGGTTGGCCAAAAAGGGCGGATGCGTTTTTTCCTGAATATATTCAGGAAAAAACGCATCCGCCCTTTTTGGCCAAGGGCATCATTGTCGAGGTTTTGCCGCTTTTCCTGTTCTTTAAAGGTGATTCGAATCTCCCTCCTGAGATCTGTTTCCTGCAATTCTGCCTTGCTTTCAAAGCCTCTTCGTTGCCTTCCCTCAATATATTTGTGGACGAGAGTTATCATTTATAAGTCTGCAGGTTTGTGAATTGCAGTGCCCCTGAGCTCCATTTTTCAACTCGCTTTCTTGGGAGCTGGCCGCAAAAGCGCAGGATTGCTTCAGGCCCTATTCTGGTCCCGGGCGGCAGGCTGAGCCTGTGGTTAATTCTTCTTCCTGATGGGAAAATAGAGTGACCTGTGCCTGTCCCATCACCTACAGCTAGTCTCTCATTGGTTCCCCCTCTTCCCGTTCATCCTCAGGACAAATTGCAACCTGTACGGAACAGGAGGTTAAAGGTGCTGATTCTCCAAGGAGGGAGATTGCTAGTAAAGCGGCTGGAATGGCGAACCCGAGCACAAGGAGATGAGAAATGAGGTGCGTTTTGGAAACCTTTCCCGATCACACGGTGTACCATCTTCTGGGTTTCTCATGCATGTTTTCGATGTAGGAAGATGCCCTTGAACCTGGAGATTTGGGACCCATGGGATGGGTACCACGCAGTATTACTTTAAAGGGTCTGCGTTTCCTCACCCAACCTCACCAAACCTCTCAGCCCCAAGAGTGTCCACCCTTATGTCTCAATCAGCTGTGGGTCTAGATATGGTCAATCCAGGTGGCATCACAGCCCCTGAACGAATTTTGTAAGAATTTCTCTCTCTTTCACTGTCTTTGTTTCACGGGTTTTTAAAAGTAATTGATTTTTATAATGGGGTTTAGCTGCTTTTCACTGCTGTGTTTATGCCGCTTTACACCCACTTGACTCACTTACAGAGAGATATCAATACATAGGTTTTAAGATTCTTACCAGTCAGATATATTCTTGGGCGGTGAATAGGGGGTTTTGAGTCCAATTCACTGAGCAAGGAGTAGGTCTTGTCTATTACATATTGGGTTTATGGAAGGGTGTCTGAGCTAATTTGAAACCCTTTTTTTATGCATCACCCCACCTCACCTTTCCCGTTAAGCAGCCATAGTGTGTTTTCTAAACGTGTGACTCTGTTCTGTTTTGTAATTCAGTTCAAGGGTAGCGGTTTTTACATTCCCTCTATAAGTGATATCTTATGATAAGTGTCTTTTTCTGTGTGACTTATTTCACTTAGAATCGTCGTACCTAAATCCACTCATCATGCTGCTACTAGCCTTATGACGTTGATTTCATGGCTGAGTGATATTCCATTGTACATAAGGACCACAACTTCTTTATCCATTTTTCTCTTTCCTGGGATATTTAAGGTGTAACGAAGTGGAGCTTCTTGTCAACAGAGCAGCCCTAAACTTTGGGGTGCCTGTGTCTTGCTGATTTTTAGTTTTCCCAATTTATACGCCCATGAGTGGAAGTGCCCTATGCTCTCTAAGCTGAGTTTTTTAGATGTTTCAGGACACACCGTACACTTCTCCAGAGTGGCTGTTGGCAATTTACATCCCGCCCATCAGCGTAGCCAGGCTCCCGTTTCTCCATGGCCTGTCCTGCATTTCTGCTTTTGACACTTTATTCAGCATGGCCCTTTTGACCGATGGGAAGCGGGACTTCTTTGTAATGCTGATTTGCCTTTCCAGATTGCTTGGTTGGCCAAAAAGGGCGGATGCGTTTTTTCCTGAATATATTCAGGAAAAAACGCAACCGCCCTTTTTGGCCAAGGGCATCATTGTCGAGGTTTTGCCGCTTTTCCTGTTCTTTAAAGGCGATTCGAATCTCCCTCCTGCGATCTGTTTCCTGCAATTTGCCTTGCTTTCAAATCCTCTTCGTTGCCTTCCCTCAATATATTTGTGGACGAGAGTTATCATTTATAAGTCTGCAGGTTTGTGAATTGCAGTGCCCCTGAGCTCCATTTTTCAACTCGCTTTCTTGGGAGCTGGCCGCAAAAGCGCAGGATTGCTTCAGGCCGTATTCTGGTCCCGGGTGGCAGGTTGAGCCTGTGGTTAATTCTTCTTCCTGATGGGAAAATAGAGTGACCTGTGCCTGTCCCAACACCTAGAGCTAGTCTCTCATTGGTTCCCCCTCTTCCCGTTCATCCTCAGGACAAATTGCAACCTGTACGGAACAGGAGGTTAAAGGTGCTGATTCTCCAAGGAGGGAGATTGCTAGTAAAGCGGCTGGAATGGCGAACCCGAGCACAAGGAGATGAGAAATGAGGTGCGTTGTGGAAACCTTTCCCGATCACACGGTGTACCATCTTCTGGGTTTCTCATGCATTTTTTCGATGTAGGAAGATGCCCTTGAACCTGGAGATTTGGGACCCATGGGATGGGTACCACGCAGTATTACTTTAAAGGGTCTGCGTTTCCTCACCCAACCTCACCAAACCTCTCAGCCCCAAGAGTGTCCACCCTTATGTCTCAATCAGCTGTGGGTCTAGATATGGTCAATCCAGGTGGCATCACAGCCCCTGAACGAATTTTGTAAGAATTTCTCTCTCTTTCACTGTCTTTGTTTCACGGGTTTTTAAAAGTAATTGATTTTTATAATGGGGTTTAGCTGCTTTTCACTGCTGTGTTTATGCCGCTTTACACCCACTTGACTCACTTACAGAGAGATATCAATACATAGGTTTTAAGATTCTTACCAGTCAGATATATTCTTGGGCGGTGAATAGGGGGTTTTGAGTCCAATTCACTGAGCAAGGAGTAGGTCCTGTCTATTACATATTGGGTTTATGGAACGGTATCTGAGCTAATTTGAAACCCTTCTTTTATGCATCACCCCACCTCACCTTTCCCGTTAAGCAGCCATAGTGTGTTTTCTAAACGTGTGACTCTGTTCTGTTTTGTAATTCAGTTCAAGGGTAGCGGTTTTTACATTCCCTCTATAAGTGATATCTTATGATAAGTGTCTTTTTCTGTGTGACTTATTTCACTTAGAATCGTCGTACCTAAATCCACTCATCATGCTGCTACTAGCCTTATGACGTTGATTTCATGGCTGAGTGATATTCCATTGTACATAAGGACCACAACTTCTTTATCCATTTTTCTCTTTCCTGGGATATTTAAGGTGTAACGAAGTGGAGCTTCTTGTCAACAGAGCAGCCCTAAACTTTGGGGTGCCTGTGTCTTGCTGATTTTTAGTTTTCCCAATTTATACGCCCATGAGTGGAAGTGCCCTATGCTCTCTAAGCTGAGTTTTTTAGATGTTTCAGGACACACCGTACACTTCTCCAGAGTGGCTGTTGGCAATTTACATCCCGCCCATCAGCGTAGCCAGGCTCCCGTTTCTCCATGGCCTGTCCTGCATTTCTGCTTTTGACACTTTATTCAGCATGGCCCTTTTGACCGATGGGAAGCGGGACTTCTTTGTAATGCTGATTTGCCTTTCCAGATTGCTTGGTTGGCCAAAAAGGGCGGATGCGTTTTTTCCTGAATATATTCAGGAAAAAACGCAACCGCCCTTTTTGGCCAAGGGCATCATTGTCGAGGTTTTGCCGCTTTTCCTGTTCTTTAAAGGCGATTCGAATCTCCCTCCTGCGATCTGTTTCCTGCAATTTGCCTTGCTTTCAAATCCTCTTCGTTGCCTTCCCTCAATATATTTGTGGACGAGAGTTATCATTTATAAGTCTGCAGGTTTGTGAATTGCAGTGCCCCTGAGCTCCATTTTTCAACTCGCTTTCTTGGGAGCTGGCCGCAAAAGCGCAGGATTGCTTCAGGCCGTATTCTGGTCCCGGGTGGCAGGTTGAGCCTGTGGTTAATTCTTCTTCCTGATGGGAAAATAGAGTGACCTGTGCCTGTCCCAACACCTAGAGCTAGTCTCTCATTGGTTCCCCCTCTTCCCGTTCATCCTCAGGACAAATTGCAACCTGTACGGAACAGGAGGTTAAAGGTGCTGATTCTCCAAGGAGGGAGATTGCTAGTAAAGCGGCTGGAATGGCGAACCCGAGCACAAGGAGATGAGAAATGAGGTGCGTTGTGGAAACCTTTCCCGATCACACGGTGTACCATCTTCTGGGTTTCTCATGCATTTTTTCGATGTAGGAAGATGCCCTTGAACCTGGAGATTTGGGACCCATGGGATGGGTACCACGCAGTATTACTTTAAAGGGTCTGCGTTTCCTCACCCAACCTCACCAAACCTCTCAGCCCCAAGAGTGTCCACCCTTATGTCTCAATCAGCTGTGGGTCTAGATATGGTCAATCCAGGTGGCATCACAGCCCCTGAACGAATTTTGTAAGAATTTCTCTCTCTTTCACTGTCTTTGTTTCACGGGTTTTTAAAAGTAATTGATTTTTATAATGGGGTTTAGCTGCTTTTCACTGCTGTGTTTATGCCGCTTTACACCCACTTGACTCACTTACAGAGAGATATCAATACATAGGTTTTAAGATTCTTACCAGTCAGATATATTCTTGGGCGGTGAATAGGGGGTTTTGAGTCCAATTCACTGAGCAAGGAGTAGGTCCTGTCTATTACATATTGGGTTTATGGAACGGTATCTGAGCTAATTTGAAACCCTTCTTTTATGCATCACCCCACCTCACCTTTCCCGTTAAGCAGCCATAGTGTGTTTTCTAAACGTGTGACTCTGTTCTGTTTTGTAATTCAGTTCAAGGGTAGCGGTTTTTACATTCCCTCTATAAGTGATATCTTATGATAAGTGTCTTTTTCTGTGTGACTTATTTCACTTAGAATCGTCGTACCTAAATCCACTCATCATGCTGCTACTAGCCTTATGACGTTGATTTCATGGCTGAGTGATATTCCATTGTACATAAGGACCACAACTTCTTTATCCATTTTTCTCTTTCCTGGGATATTTAAGGTGTAACGAAGTGGAGCTTCTTGTCAACAGAGCAGCCCTAAACTTTGGGGTGCCTGTGTCTTGCTGATTTTTAGTTTTCCCAATTTATACGCCCATGAGTGGAAGTGCCCTATGCTCTCTAAGCTGAGTTTTTTAGATGTTTCAGGACACACCGTACACTTCTCCAGAGTGGCTGTTGGCAATTTACATCCCGCCCATCAGCGTAGCCAGGCTCCCGTTTCTCCATGGCCTGTCCTGCATTTCTGCTTTTGACACTTTATTCAGCATGGCCCTTTTGACCGATGGGAAGCGAGACTTCTTTGTAATGCTGATTTGCCTTTCCAGATTGCTTGGTTGGCCAAAAAGGGCGGATGCGTTTTTTCCTGAATATATTCAGGAAAAAACGCAACCGCCCTTTTTGGCCAAGGGCATCATTGTCGAGGTTTTGCCGCTTTTCCTGTTCTTTAAAGGCGATTCGAATCTCCCTCCTGCGATCTGTTTCCTGCAATTTGCCTTGCTTTCAAATCCTCTTCGTTGCCTTCCCTCAATATATTTGTGGACGAGAGTTATCATTTATAAGTCTGCAGGTTTGTGAATTGCAGTGCCCCTGAGCTCCATTTTTCAACTCGCTTTCTTGGGAGCTGGCCGCAAAAGCGCAGGATTGCTTCAGGCCCTATTCTGGTCCCGGGTGGCAGGTTGAGCCTGTGGTTAATTCTTCTTCCTGATGGGAAAATAGAGTGACCTGTGCCTGTCCCAACACCTAGAGCTAGTCTCTCATTGGTTCCCCCTCTTCCCGTTCATCCTCAGGACAAATTGCAACCTGTACGGAACAGGAGGTTAAAGGTGCTGATTCTCCAAGGAGGGAGATTGCTAGTAAAGCGGCTGGAATGGCGAACCCGAGCACAAGGAGATGAGAAATGAGGTGCGTTTTGGAAACCTTTCCCGATCACACGGTGTACCATCTTCTGGGTTTCTCATGCATTTTTTCGATGTAGGAAGATGCCCTTTAACCTGGAGATTTGGGACCCATGGGATGGGTACCACACAGTATTACTTTAAAGGGTCTGCGTTTCCTCACCCAACCTCACCAAACCTCTCAGCCCCAAGAGTGTCCACCCTTATGTCTCAATCAGCTGTGTGTCTAGATATGGTCAATCCAGGTGGCATCACAGCCCCTGAACGAATTTTGTAAGAATTTCTCTCTCTTTCACTGTCTTTGTTTCACGGGTTTTTAAAAGTAATTGATTTTTATAATGGGGTTTAGCTGCTTTTCACTGCTGTGTTTATGCCGCTTTACACCCACTTGACTCACTTACAGAGAGATATCAATACATAGGTTTTAAGATTCTTACTAGTCAGATATATTCTTGGGCGGTGAATAGGGGGTGTTGAGTCCAATTCACTGAGCAAGGAGTAGGTCTTGCCTATTACCTATTGGGTTTATGGAACGGTATCTGAGCTAATTTGAAACCCTTGTTTTATGCATCACCCCACCTCACCTTTTCCGTTAAGCAGCCATAGTGTGTTTTCTAAACGTGTGACTCTGTTCTGCTTTGTAATTCAGTTCAAGGGTAGCGGTTTTTACATTCCCTCTATAAGTGATATCTTATGATAAGTGTCTTTTTCTGTGTGACTTATTTCACTTAGAATCGTCGTACCTAAATCTACTCATCATGCTGCTACTAGCCTTATGACGTTGATTTCATGGCTGAGTGAGATTCCATTGTACATAAGGACCACAACTTCTTTATCCATTTTTCTCTTTCCTGGGATATTTAAGGTGTAACGAAGTGGAGGTTCTTGTCAACAGAGCAGCCCTAAAGTTTGGGGTGCCTGTGTCTTGCTGATTTTTAGTTTTCCCAATTTATACGCCCATGGGTGGAAGTGCCCTATGCTCTCTAAGCTGAGTTTTTTAGATGTTTCAGGACACACCGTACCCTTCTCCAGAGTGGCTGTTGGCAATTTACATCCCGCCCATCAGCGTAGCCAGGCTGCCGTTTCTCCATGGCCTGTCCTGCATTTCTGGTTTTGACACTTTATTCAGCATGGCCCTTTTGACCGATGGAAAGCGAGACTTCTTTGTAGCGCTGATTTGCCTTTCCAGGTTGCTTGGTTGGCCAAAAAGGGTGGATGCGTTTTGTCCTGCATATATTCAGGAAAAAACGCATCCGCCCTTTTTGGCCAAGGGCATCATTGTCGAGGTTTTGCCGCTTTTCCTGTTCTTTAAAGGCAATTCGAATCTCCCTCCTGAAATCTGTTTCCTGCAATTCTGCCTTGCTTTCAAATCCTCTTCGTTGCCTTCCCTCAATATATTTGTGGACGAGAGTTATCATTTATAAGTCTGCAGGTTTGTGAATTGCAGTGCCCCTGAGCTCCATTTTTCAACTCGCTTTCTTGGGAGCTGGCCGCAAAAGCGCAGGATTGCTTCAGGCCCTATTCTGGTCCCGGGCGGCAGGCTGAGCCTGTGGTTAATTCTTCTTCCTGATGGGAAAATAGAGTGACCTGTGCCTGTCCCATCACCTACAGCTAGTCTCTCTTTGGTTCCCCCTCTTCCCGTTCATCCTCAGGACAAATTGCAACCTGTACGGAACAGGAGGTTAAAGGTGCTGATTCTCCAAGGAGGGAGATTGCTAGTAAAGAGGCTGGAATGGCGAACCCGAGCACAAGGAGATGAGAAATGAGGTGCGTTTTGGAAACCTTTCCCGATCACACGGTGTACCATCTTCTGGGTTTCTCATGCATGTTTTCGATGTAGGAAGATGCCCTTGAACCTGGAGATTTGGGACCCATGGGATGGGTACCACGCAGTATTACTTTAAAGGGTCTGCGTTTCCTCACCCAACCTCACCAAACCTCTCAGCCCCAAGAGTGTCCACCCTTATGTCTCAATCAGCTGTGGGTCTAGATATGGTCAATCCAGGTGGCATCACAGCCCCTGAACGAATTTTGTAAGAATTTCTCTCTCTTTCACTGTCTTTGTTTCACGGGTTTTTAAAAGTAATTGATTTTTATAATGGGGTTTAGCTGCTTTTCACTGCTGTGTTTATGCCGCTTTACACCCACTTGACTCACTTACAGAGAGATATCAATACATAGGTTTTAAGATTCTTACTAGTCAGATATATTCTTGGGCGGTGAATAGGGGGTGTTGAGTCCAATTCACTGAGCAAGGAGTAGGTCTTGCCTATTACCTATTGGGTTTATGGAACGGTATCTGAGCTAATTTGAAACCCTTGTTTTATGCATCACCCCACCTCACCTTTTCCGTTAAGCAGCCATAGTGTGTTTTCTAAACGTGTGACTCTGTTCTGCTTTGTAATTCAGTTCAAGGGTAGCGGTTTTTACATTCCCTCTATAAGTGATATCTTATGATAAGTGTCTTTTTCTGTGTGACTTATTTCACTTAGAATCGTCGTACCTAAATCTACTCATCATGCTGCTACTAGCCTTATGACGTTGATTTCATGGCTGAGTGAGATTCCATTGTACATAAGGACCACAACTTCTTTATCCATTTTTCTCTTTCCTGGGATATTTAAGGTGTAACGAAGTGGAGGTTCTTGTCAACAGAGCAGCCCTAAAGTTTGGGGTGCCTGTGTCTTGCTGATTTTTAGTTTTCCCAATTTATACGCCCATGGGTGGAAGTGCCCTATGCTCTCTAAGCTGAGTTTTTTAGATGTTTCAGGACACACCGTACCCTTCTCCAGAGTGGCTGTTGGCAATTTACATCCCGCCCATCAGCGTAGCCAGGCTGCCGTTTCTCCATGGCCTGTCCTGCATTTCTGGTTTTGACACTTTATTCAGCATGGCCCTTTTGACCGATGGAAAGCGAGACTTCTTTGTAGCGCTGATTTGCCTTTCCAGGTTGCTTGGTTGGCCAAAAAGGGTGGATGCGTTTTGTCCTGCATATATTCAGGAAAAAACGCATCCGCCCTTTTTGGCCAAGGGCATCATTGTCGAGGTTTTGCCGCTTTTCCTGTTCTTTAAAGGCAATTCGAATCTCCCTCCTGAAATCTGTTTCCTGCAATTCTGCCTTGCTTTCAAATCCTCTTCGTTGCCTTCCCTCAATATATTTGTGGACGAGAGTTATCATTTATAAGTCTGCAGGTTTGTGAATTGCAGTGCCCCTGAGCTCCATTTTTCAACTCGCTTTCTTGGGAGCTGGCCGCAAAAGCGCAGGATTGCTTCAGGCCCTATTCTGGTCCCGGGCGGCAGGCTGAGCCTGTGGTTAATTCTTCTTCCTGATGGGAAAATAGAGTGACCTGTGCCTGTCCCATCACCTACAGCTAGTCTCTCTTTGGTTCCCCCTCTTCCCGTTCATCCTCAGGACAAATTGCAACCTGTACGGAACAGGAGGTTAAAGGTGCTGATTCTCCAAGGAGGGAGATTGCTAGTAAAGAGGCTGGAATGGCGAACCCGAGCACAAGGAGATGAGAAATGAGGTGCGTTTTGGAAACCTTTCCCGATCACACGGTGTACCATCTTCTGGGTTTCTCATGCATGTTTTCGATGTAGGAAGATGCCCTTGAACCTGGAGATTTGGGACCCATGGGATGGGTACCACGCAGTATTACTTTAAAGGGTCTGCGTTTCCTCACCCAACCTCACCAAACCTCTCAGCCCCAAGAGTGTCCACCCTTATGTCTCAATCAGCTGTGGGTCTAGATATGGTCAATCCAGGTGGCATCACAGCCCCTGAACGAATTTTGTAAGAATTTCTCTCTCTTTCACTGTCTTTGTTTCACGGGTTTTTAAAAGTAATTGATTTTTATAATGGGGTTTAGCTGCTTTTCACTGCTGTGTTTATGCCGCTTTACACCCACTTGACTCACTTACAGAGAGATATCAATACATAGGTTTTAAGATTCTTACCAGTCAGATATATTCTTGGGCGGTGAATATGGGGTGTTGAGTCCAATTCACTGAGCAAGGAGTAGGTTTTGTCTATTACATATTGGGTTTATGGAACGGTATCTGAGCTAATTTGAAACCCTTGTTTTATGCATCACCCCACCTCACCTTTCCCGTTAAGCAGCCATAGTGTGTTTTCTAAACGTGTGACTCTGTTCTGTTTTGTAATTCAGTTCAAGGGTAGCGGTTTTTACATTCCCTCTATAAGTGATATCTTATGATAAGTGTCTTTTTCTGTGTGACTTATTTCACTTAGAATCGTCGTACCTAAATCCACTCATCATGCTGCTACTAGCCTTATGACGTTGATTTCATGGCTGAGTGAGATTCCATTGTACATAAGGACCACAACTTCTTTATCCATTTTTCTCTTTCCTGGGATATTTAAGGTGTAACGAAGTGGAGGTTCTTGTCAACAGAGCAGCCCTAAAGTTTGGGGTGCCTGTGTCTTGCTGATTTTTAGTTTTCCCAATTTATACGCCCATGAGTGGAAGTGCCCTATGCTCTCTAAGCTGAGTTTTTTAGATGTTTCAGGACACACCGTACCCTTCTCCAGAGTGGCTGTTGGCAATTTACATCCCGCCCATCAGCGTAGCCAGGCTACCGTTTCTCCGTGGCCTGTCCTGCATTTCTGGTTTTGACACTTTATTCAGCATGGCCCTTTTGACCGATGGGAAGCGAGACTTCTTTGTAGCGCTGATTTGCCTTTCCAGGTTGCTTGGTTGGCCAAAAAGGGCGGATGCGTTTTTTCCTGAATATATTCAGGAAAAAACGCATCCGCCCTTTTTGGCCAAGGGCATCATTGTCGAGGTTTTGTCGCTTTTCCTGTTCTTTAAAGGTGATTCGAATCTCCCTCCTGAGATCTGTTTCCTGCAATTCTGCCTTGCATTCAAATCCTCTTCGTTGCCTTCCCTCAATATATTTGTGGACGAGAGTTATCATTTATAAGTCTGCAGGTTTGTGAATTGCAGTGCCCCTGAGCTCCATTTTTCAACTCGCTTTCTTGGGAGCTGGCCGCAAAAGCGCAGGATTGCTTCAGGCCCTATTCTGGTCCCGGGCGGCAGGCTGAGCCTGTGGTTAATTCTTCTTCCTGATGGGAAAATAGAGTGACCTGTGCCTGTCCCATCACCTAGAGCTAGTCTCTCATTGGTTCCCCCTCTTCCCGTTCATCCTCAGGACAAATTGCAACCTGTACGGAACAGGAGGTTAAAGGTGCTGATTCTCCAAGGAGGGAGATTGCTAGTAAAGCGGCTGGAATGGCGAACCCGAGCACAAGGAGATGAGAAATGAGGTGCGTTTTGGAAACCTTTCCCGATCACACGGTGTACCATCTTCTGAGTTTCTCATGCATTTTTTCGATGTAGGAAGATGCCCTTGAACCTGGAGATTTGGGACCCATGGGATGGGTACCACGCAGTATTACTTTAAAGGGTCTGCGTTTCCTCACCCAACCTCACCAAACCTCTCAGCCCCAAGAGTGTCCACCCTTATGTCTCAATCAGCTGTGGGTCTAGATATGGTCAATCCAGGTGGCATCACAGCCCCTGAACGAATTTTGTAAGAATTTCTCTCTCTTTCACTGTCTTTGTTTCACGGGTTTTTAAAAGTAATTGATTTTTATAATGGGGTTTAGCTGCTTTTCACTGCTGTGTTTATGCCGCTTTACACCCACTTGACTCACTTACAGAGAGATATCAATACATAGGTTTTAAGATTCTTACTAGTCAGATATATTCTTGGGCGGTGAATATGGGGTGTTGAGTCCAATTCACTGAGCAAGGAGTAGGTTTTGTCTATTACATATTGGGTTTATGGAACGGTATCTGAGCTAATTTGAAACCCTTGTTTTATGCATCACCCCACCTCACCTTTCCCGTTAAGCAGCCATAGTGTGTTTTCTAAACGTGTGACTCTGTTCTGTTTTGTAATTCAGTTCAAGGGTAGCGGTTTTTACATTCCCTCTATAAGTGATATCTTATGATAAGTGTCTTTTTCTGTGTGACTTATTTCACTTAGAATCGTCGTACCTAAATCCACTCATCATGCTGCTACTAGCCTTATGACGTTGATTTCATGGCTGAGTGAGATTCCATTGTACATAAGGACCACAACTTCTTTATCCATTTTTCTCTTTCCTGGGATATTTAAGGTGTAACGAAGTGGAGGTTCTTGTCAACAGAGCAGCCCTAAAGTTTGGGGTGCCTGTGTCTTGCTGATTTTTAGTTTTCCCAATTTATACGCCCATGAGTGGAAGTGCCCTATGCTCTCTAAGCTGAGTTTTTTAGATGTTTCAGGACACACCGTACCCTTTTCCAGAGTGGCTGTTGGCAATTTACATCCCGCCCATCAGCGTAGCCAGGCTCCCGTTTCTCCGTGGCCTGTCCTGCATTTCTGGTTTTGACACTTTATTCAGCATGGCCCTTTTGACCGATGGGAAGCGAGACTTCTTTGTAGCGCTGATTTGCCTTTCCAGGTTGCTTGGTTGGCCAAAAAGGGCGGATGCGTTTTTTCCTGAATATATTCAGGAAAAAACGCATCCGCCCTTTTTGGCCAAGGGCATCATTGTCGAGGTTTTGCCGCTTTTCCTGTTCTTTAAAGGTGATTCGAATCTCCCTCCTGAGATCTGTTTCCTGCAATTCTGCCTTGCTTTCAAATCCTCTTCGTTGCCTTCCCTCAATATATTTGTGGACGAGAGTTATCATTTATAAGTCTGCAGGTTTGTGAATTGCAGTGCCCCTGAGCTCCATTTTTCAACTCGCTTTCTTGGGAGCTGGCCGCAAAAGCGCAGGATTGCTTCAGGCCCTATTCTGGTCCCGGGCGGCAGGCTGAGCCTGTGGTTAATTCTTCTTCCTGATGGGAAAATAGAGTGACCTGTGCCTGTCCCATCACCTAGAGCTAGTCTCTCATTGGTTCCCCCTCTTCCCGTTCATCCTCAGGACAAATTGCAACCTGTACGGAACAGGAGGTTAAAGGTGCTGATTCTCCAAGGAGGGAGATTGCTAGTAAAGCGGCTGGAATGGCGAACCCGAGCACAAGGAGATGAGAAACGAGGTGCGTTTTGGAAACCTTTCCCGATCACACGGTGTACCATCTTCTGGGTTTCTCATGCATGTTTTCGATGTAGGAAGATGCCCTTGAACCTGGAGATTTGGGACCCATGGGATGGGTACCACGCAGTATTACTTTAAAGGGTCTGCGTTTCCTCACCCAACCTCACCAAACCTCTCAGCCCCAAGAGTGTCCACCCTTATGTCTCAATCAGCTGTGGGTCTAGATATGGTCAATCCAGGTGGCATCACAGCCCCTGAACGAATTTTGTAAGAATTTCTCTCTCTTTCACTGTCTTTGTTTCACGGGTTTTTAAAAGTAATTGATTTTTATAATGGGGTTTAGCTGCTTTTCACTGCTGTGTTTATGCCGCTTTACACCCACTTGACTCACTTACAGAGAGATATCAATACATAGGTTGTAAGATTCTTACCAGTCAGATATATTCTTGGGCGGTGAATAGGGGGTTTTGAGTCCAATTCACTGAGCAAGGAGTAGGTCTTGTCTATTACATATTGGGTTTATGGAACGGTATCTGAGCTAATTTGAAACCCTTCTTTTATGCATCACCCCACCTCACCTTTCCCGTTAAGCAGCCATAGTGTGTTTTCTAAACGTGTGACTCTGTTCTGTTTTGTAATTCAGTTCAAGGGTAGCGGTTTTTACATTCCCTCTATAAGTGATATCTTATGATAAGTGTCTTTTTCTGTGTGACTTATTTCACTTAGAATCGTCGTACCTAAATCCACTCATCATGCTGCTACTAGCCTTATGACGTTGATTTCATGGCTGAGTGAGATTCCATTGTACATAAGGACCACAACTTCTTTATCCATTTTTCTCTTTCCTGGGATATTTAAGGTGTAACGAAGTGGAGGTTCTTGTCAACAGAGCAGCCCTAAACTTTGGGGTGCCTGTGTCTTGCTGATTTTTAGTTTTCCCATTTTATACGCCCATGAGTGGAAGTGCCCTATGCTCTCTAAGCTGAGTTTTTTAGATGTTTCAGGACACACCGTACACTTCTCCAGAGTGGCTGTTGGCAATTTACATCCCGCCCATCAGCGTAGCCAGGCTCCCGTTTCTCCATGGCCTGTCCTGCATTTCTGGTTTTGACACTTTATTCAGCATGGCCCTTTTGACCGATGGGAAGCGAGACTTCTTTGTAGCGCTGATTTGCCTTTCCAGGTTGCTTGGTTGGCCAAAAAGGGCGGATGCGTTTTTTCCTGAATATATTCAGGAAAAAACGCATCCGCCCTTTTTGGCCAAGGGCATCATTGTCGAGGTTTTGCCGCTTTTCCTGTTCTTTAAAGGTGATTCGAATCTCCCTCCTGAGATCTGTTTCCTGCAATTCTGCCTTGCTTTCAAATCCTCTTCGTTGCCTTCCCTCAATATATTTGTGGACGAGAGTTATCATTTATAAGTCTGCAGGTTTGTGAATTGCAGTGCCCCTGAGCTCCATTTTTCAACTCGCTTTCTTGGGAGCTGGCCGCAAAAGCGCAGGATTGCTTCAGGCCCTATTCTGGTCCCGGGCGGCAGGCTGAGCCTGTGGTTAATTCTTCTTCCTGATGGGAAAATAGAGTGACCTGTGCCTGTCCCATCACCTAGAGCTAGTCTCTCATTGGTTCCCCCTCTTCCCGTTCATCCTCAGGACAAATTGCAACCTGTACGGAACAGGAGGTTAAAGGTGCTGATTCTCCAAGGAGGGAGATTGCTAGTAAAGCGGCTGGAATGGCGAACCCGAGCACAAGGAGATGAGAAATGAGGTGCGTTTTGGAAACCTTTCCCGATCACACGGTGTACCATCTTCTGGGTTTCTCATGCATGTTTTCGATGTAGGAAGATGCCCTTGAACCTGGAGATTTGGGACCCATGGGATGGGTACCACGCAGTATTACTTTAAAGGGTCTGCGTTTCCTCACCCAACCTCACCAAACCTCTCAGCCCCAAGAGTGTCCACCCTTATGTCTCAATCAGCTGTGGGTCTAGATATGGTCAATCCAGGTGGCATCACAGCCCCTGAACGAATTTTGTAAGAATTTCTCTCTCTTTCACTGTCTTTGTTTCACGGGTTTTTAAAAGTAATTGATTTTTATAATGGGGTTTAGCTGCTTTTCACTGCTGTGTTTATGCCGCTTTACACCCACTTGACTCACTTACAGAGAGATATCAATACATAGGTTTTAAGATTCTTACCAGTCAGATATATTCTTGGGCGGTGAATAGGGGGTTTTGAGTCCAATTCACTGAGCAAGGAGTAGGTCTTGTCTATTACATATTGGGTTTATGGAACGGTATCTGAGCTAATTTGAAACCCTTCTTTTATGCATCACCCCACCTCACCTTTCCCGTTAAGCAGCCATAGTGTGTTTTCTAAACGTGTGACTCTGTTCTGTTTTGTAATTCAGTTCAAGGGTAGCGGTTTTTACATTCCCTCGATAAGTGATATCTTATGATAAGTGTCTTTTTCTGTGTGACTTATTTCACTTAGAATCGTCGTACCTAAATCCACTCATCATGCTGCTACTAGCCTTATGACGTTGATTTCATGGCTGAGTGAGATTCCATTGTACATAAGGACCACAACTTCTTTATCCATTTTTCTCTTTCCTGGGATATTTAAGGTGTAACGAAGTGGAGGTTCTTGTCAACAGAGCAGCCCTAAACTTTGGGGTGCCTGTGTCTTGCTGATTTTTAGTTTTCCCAATTTATACGCCCATGAGTGGAAGTGCCCTATGCTCTCTAAGCTGAGTTTTTTAGATGTTTCAGGACACACCGTACACTTCTCCAGAGTGGCTGTTGGCAATTTACATCCCGCCCATCAGCGTAGCCAGGCTCCCGTTTCTCCATGGCCTGTCCTGCATTTCTGGTTTTGACACTTTATTCAGCATGGCCCTTTTGACCGATGGGAAGCGAGACTTCTTTGTAGCGCTGATTTGCCTTTCCAGGTTGCTTGGTTGGCCAAAAAGGGCGGATGCGTTTTTTCCTGAATATATTCAGGAAAAAACGCATCCGCCCTTTTTGGCCAAGGGCATCATTGTCGAGGTTTTGCCGCTTTTCCTGTTCTTTAAAGGTGATTCGAATCTCCCTCCTGAGATCTGTTTCCTGCAATTCTGCCTTGCTTTCAAAGCCTCTTCGTTGCCTTCCCTCAATATATTTGTGGACGAGAGTTATCATTTATAAGTCTGCAGGTTTGTGAATTGCAGTGCCCCTGAGCTCCATTTTTCAACTCGCTTTCTTGGGAGCTGGCCGCAAAAGCGCAGGATTGCTTCAGGCCCTATTCTGGTCCCGGGCGGCAGGCTGAGCCTGTGGTTAATTCTTCTTCCTGATGGGAAAATAGAGTGACCTGTGCCTGTCCCATCACCTAGAGCTAGTCTCTCATTGGTTCCCCCTCTTCCCGTTCATCCTCAGGACAAATTGCAACCTGTACGGAACAGGAGGTTAAAGGTGCTGATTCTCCAAGGAGGGAGATTGCTAGTAAAGCGGCTGGAATGGCGAACCCGAGCACAAGGAGATGAGAAATGAGGTGCGTTTTGGAAACCTTTCCCGATCACACGGTGTACCATCTTCTGGGTTTCTCATGCATGTTTTCGATGTAGGAAGATGCCCTTGAACCTGGAGATTTGGGACCCATGGGATGGGTACCACGCAGTATTACTTTAAAGGGTCTGCGTTTCCTCACCCAACCTCACCAAACCTCTCAGCCCCAAGAGTGTCCACCCTTATGTCTCAATCAGCTGTGGGTCTAGATATGGTCAATCCAGGTGGCATCACAGCCCCTGAACGAATTTTGTAAGAATTTCTCTCTCTTTCACTGTCTTTGTTTCACGGGTTTTTAAAAGTAATTGATTTTTATAATGGGGTTTAGCTGCTTTTCACTGCTGTGTTTATGCCGCTTTACACCCACTTGACTCACTTACAGAGAGATATCAATACATAGGTTTTAAGATTCTTACCAGTCAGATATATTCTTGGGCGGTGAATAGGGGGTTTTGAGTCCAATTCACTGAGCAAGGAGTAGGTCTTGTCTATTACATATTGGGTTTATGGAACGGTATCTGAGCTAATTTGAAACCCTTCTTTTATGCATCACCCCACCTCACCTTTCCCGTTAAGCAGCCATAGTGTGTTTTCTAAACGTGTGACTCTGTTCTGTTTTGTAATTCAGTTCAAGGGTAGCGGTTTTTACATTCCCTCTATAAGTGATATCTTATGATAAGTGTCTTTTTCTGTGTGACTTATTTCACTTAGAATCGTCGTACCTAAATCCACTTATCATGCTGCTACTAGCCTTATGACGTTGATTTCATGGCTGAGTGAGATTCCATTGTACATAAGGACCACAACTTCTTTATCCATTTTTCTCTTTCCTGGGATATTTAAGGTGTAACGAAGTGGAGGTTCTTGTCAACAGAGCAGCCCTAAACTTTGGGGTGCCTGTGTCTTGCTGATTTTTAGTTTTCCCATTTTATACGCCCATGAGTGGAAGTGCCCTATGCTCTCTAAGCTGAGTTTTTTAGATGTTTCAGGACACACCGTACACTTCTCCAGAGTGGCTGTTGGCAATTTACATCCCGCCCATCAGCGTAGCCAGGCTCCCGTTTCTCCATGGCCTGTCCTGCATTTCTGGTTTTGACACTTTATTCAGCATGGCCCTTTTGACCGATGGGAAGCGAGACTTCTTTGTAGCGCTGATTTGCCTTTCCAGGTTGCTTGGTTGGCCAAAAAGGGCGGATGCGTTTTTTCCTGAATATATTCAGGAAAAAACGCATCCGCCCTTTTTGGCCAAGGGCATCATTGTCGAGGTTTTGCCGCTTTTCCTGTTCTTTAAAGGTGATTCGAATCTCCCTCCTGAGATCTGTTTCCTGCAATTCTGCCTTGCTTTCAAATCCTCTTCGTTGCCTTCCCTCAATATATTTGTGGACGAGAGTTATCATTTATAAGTCTGCAGGTTTGTGAATTGCAGTGCCCCTGAGCTCCATTTTTCAACTCGCTTTCTTGGGAGCTGGCCGCAAAAGCGCAGGATTGCTTCAGGCCCTATTCTGGTCCCGGGCGGCAGGCTGAGCCTGTGGTTAATTCTTCTTCCTGATGGGAAAATAGAGTGACCTGTGCCTGTCCCATCACCTAGAGCTAGTCTCTCATTGGTTCCCCCTCTTCCCGTTCATCCTCAGGACAAATTGCAACCTGTACGGAACAGGAGGTTAAAGGTGCTGATTCTCCAAGGAGGGAGATTGCTAGTAAAGCGGCTGGAATGGCGAACCCGAGCACAAGGAGATGAGAAATGAGGTGCGTTTTGGAAACCTTTCCCGATCACACGGTGTACCATCTTCTGGGTTTCTCATGCATGTTTTCGATGTAGGAAGATGCCCTTGAACCTGGAGATTTGGGACCCATGGGATGGGTACCACGCAGTATTACTTTAAAGGGTCTGCGTTTCCTCACCCAACCTCACCAAACCTCTCAGCCCCAAGAGTGTCCACCCTTATGTCTCAATCAGCTGTGGGTCTAGATATGGTCAATCCAGGTGGCATCACAGCCCCTGAACGAATTTTGTAAGAATTTCTCTCTCTTTCACTGTCTTTGTTTCACGGGTTTTTAAAAGTAATTGATTTTTATAATGGGGTTTAGCTGCTTTTCACTGCTGTGTTTATGCCGCTTTACACCCACTTGACTCACTTACAGAGAGATATCAATACATAGGTTTTAAGATTCTTACCAGTCAGATATATTCTTGGGCGGTGAATAGGGCGTTTTGAGTCCAATTCACTGAGCAAGGAGTAGGTCTTGTCTATTACATATTGGGTTTATGGAACGGTATCTGAGCTAATTTGAAACCCTTCTTTTATGCATCACCCCACCTCACCTTTCCCGTTAAGCAGCCATAGTGTGTTTTCTAAACGTGTGACTCTGTTCTGTTTTGTAATTCAGTTCAAGGGTAGCGGTTTTTACATTCCCTCGATAAGTGATATCTTATGATAAGTGTCTTTTTCTGTGTGACTTATTTCACTTAGAATCGTCGTACCTAAATCCACTCATCATGCTGCTACTAGCCTTATGACGTTGATTTTATGGCTGAGTGAGATTCCATTGTACATAAGGACCACAACTTCTTTATCCATTTTTCTCTTTCCTGGGATATTTAAGGTGTAACGAAGTGGAGGTTCTTGTCAACAGAGCAGCCCTAAAGTTTGGGGTGCCTGTGTCTTGCTGATTTTTAGTTTTCCCAATTTATACGCCCATGAGTGGAAGTGCCCTATGCTCTCTAAGCTGAGTTTTTTAGATGTTTCAGGACACACCGTACTCTTCTCCAGAGTGGCTGTTGGCAATTTACATCCCGCCCATCAGCGTAGCCAGGCTCCCGTTTCTCCATGGCCTGTACTGCATTTCTGGTTTTGACACTTTATTCAGCATGGCCCTTTTGACCGATGGGAAGCGAGACTTCTTTGTAGCGCTGATTTGCATTTCCAGGTTGCTTGGTTGGCCAAAAAGGGCGGATGCGTTTTTTCCTGAATATATTCAGGAAAATACGCATCCGCCCTTTTTGGCCAAGGGCATCATTGTCGAGGTTTTGCCGCTTTTTCTGTTCTTTAAAGGCGATTCGAATCTCCCTCCTGAGATCTGTTTCCTGCAATTCTGCCTTGCTTTCAAATCCTCTTCGTTGCCTTCCCTCAATATATTTGTGGACGAGAGTTATCATTTATAAGTCTGCAGGTTTTTGAATTGCAGTGCCCCTGAGCTCCATTTTTCAACTCGCTTTCTTGGGAGCTGGCCGCAAAAGCGCAGGATTGCTTCAGGCCCTTGTCGGGTCCCGGGCGGCAGGCTGAGCCTGTGGTTAATTCTTCTTCCTGATGGGAAAATAGAGTGACCTGTGCCTGTCCCAACACCTAGAGCTAGTCTCTCATTGGTTCCCCCTCTTCCCGTTCATCCTCAGGACAAATTGCAACCTGTACGGAACAGGAGGTTAAAGGTGCTGATTCTCCAAGGAGGGAGATTGCTAGTAAAGCGGCTGGAATGGCGAACCCGAGCACAAGGAGATGAGAAATGAGGTGCGTTTTGGAAACCTTTCCCGATCACACGGTGTACCCTCTTCTGGGTTTCTCATGCCTGTTTTCGATGTAGGAAGATGCCCTTGAACCTGGAGATTTGGGACCCATTGGATGGGTACCACGCAGTATTACTTTAAAGGGTCTGCGTTTCCTCACCCAACCTCACCAAACCTCTCAGCCCCAAGAGTGTCCACCCTTATGTCTCAATCAGCTGTGGGTCTAGATATGGTCAATCCAGGTGGCATCACAGCCCCTTTACGAATTTTGTAAGAATTTCTCTCTCTTTCACTGTCTTTGTTTCACGGGTTTTTAAAAGTAATTGATTTTTATAATGGGGTTTAGCTGCTTTTCACTGCTGTGTTTATGCCGCTTTACACCCACTTGACTCACTTACAGAGAGATATCAATACATAGGTTTTAAGATTTTTACTAGTCAGATATATTCTTGGGCGGTGAATATGGGGTGTTGAGTCCAATTCACTGAGCAAGGAGTAGGTCTTGTCTATTTCCTATTGGGATTATGGAACGGTATCTGAGCTAATTTGAAACCCTTGTTTTATGCATCACCCCACCTCACCTTTCCCGTTAAGCAGCCATAGTGTGTTTTCTAAACGTGTGACTCTGTTCTGTTTTGTAATTCAGTTCAAGGGTAGCGGTTTTTACATTCCCTCTATAAGTGATATCTTATGATAAGTGTCTTTTTCTGTGTGACTTATTTCACTTAGAATCGTCGTACCTAAATCCACTCATCATGCCGCTACTAGCCTTATGACGTTGATTTCATGGCTGAGAGATATTCCATTGTACATAAGGACCACAACTTCTTTATCCATTTTTCTCTTTCCTGGGATATTTACGGTGTAACGAAGTGGAGGTTCTTCTCAACAGAGCAGCCCTAAACTTTGGGGTGCCTGTGTCTTGCTGATTTTTAGTTTTCCCAATTTATACGCCCATGAGTGGAAGTGCCCTATGCTCTCTAAGCTGAGTTTTTTAGATGTTTCAGGACACACCGTACACTTCTCCAGAGTGGCTGTTGGCAATTTACATCCCGCCCATCAGCGTAGCCAGGCTCCCGTTTCTCCATGGCCTGTCCTGTATTTCTGCTTTTGACACTTTATTCAGCATGGCCCTTTTGACCGATGGGAAGCGAGACTTCTTTGTAGCGCTGATTTGCCTTTCCAGGTTGCTTGGTTGGCCAAAAAGGGCGGATGCGTTTTTTCCTGAATATATTCAGGAAAAAACGCATCCGCCCTTTTTGGCCAAGGGCATCATTGTCGAGGTTTTGCCGCTTTTCCTGTTCTTTAAAGGCGATTCGAATCTCCCTCCTGAGATCTGTTTCCTGCAATTCTGCCTTGCTTTCGAATCCTCTTCGTTGCCTTCCCTCAATATATTTGTGGACGAGAGTTATCATTTATAAGTCTGCAGGTTTGTGAATTGCAGTGCCCCTGAGCTCCATTTTTCAACTCGCTTTCTTGGGAGCTGGCCGCAAAAGCGCAGGATTGCTTCAGGCCCTATTCTGGTCCCGGGCGGCAGGCTGAGCCTGTGGTTAATTCTTCTTCCTGATGGGAAAATAGAGTGACCTGTGCCTGTCCCAACACCTAGAGCTAGTCTCTCATTGGTTCCCCCTCTTCCCGTTCATCCTCAGGACAAATTGCAACCTGTACGGAACAGGAGGTTAAAGGTGCTGATTCTCCAAGGAGGGAGATTGCTAGTAAAGCGGCTGGAATGGCGAACCCGAGCACAAGGAGATGAGAAATGAGGTGCGTTTTGGAAACCTTTCCCGATCACACGGTGTACCATCTTCTGGGTTTCTCATGCATGTTTTCGATGTAGGAAGATGCCCTTGAACCTGGAGATTTGGGACCCATGGGATGGGTACCACGCAGTATTACTTTAAAGGGTCTGCGTTTCCTCACCCAACCTCACCAAACCTCTCAGCCCCAAGAGTGTCCACCCTTATGTCTCAATCAGCTGTGGGTCTAGATATGGTCAATCCAGGTGGCATCACAGCCCCTGAACGAATTTTGTAAGAATTTCTCTCTCTTTCACTGTCTTTGTTTCACGGGTTTTTAAAAGTAATTGATTTTTATAATGGGGTTTAGCTGCTTTTCACTGCTGTGTTTATGCCGCTTTACACCCACTTGACTCACTTACAGAGAGATATCAATACATAGGTTTTAAGATTCTTACTAGTCAGATATATTCTTGGGCGGTGAATATGGGGTGTTGAGTCCAATTCACTGAGCAAGGAGTAGGTCTTGTCTATTTCCTATTGGGATTATGGAACGGTATCTGAGCTAATTTGAAACCCTTGTTTTATGCATCACCCCACCTCACCTTTCCCGTTAAGCAGCCATAGTGTGTTTTCTAAACGTGTGACTCTGTTCTGTTTTGTAATTCAGTTCAAGGGTAGCGGTTTTTACATTCCCTCTATAAGTGATATCTTATGATAAGTGTCTTTTTCTGAGTGACTTATTTCACTTAGAATCGTCGTACCTAAATCCACTCATCATGCTGCTACTAGCCTTATGACGTTGATTTCATGGCTGAGTGAGATTCCATTGTACATAAGGACCACAACTTCTTTATCCATTTTTCTCTTTCCTGGGATATTTAAGGTGTAACGAAGTGGAGGTTCTTCTCAACAGAGCAGCCCTAAACTTTGGGGTGCCTGTGTCTTGCTGATTTTTAGTTTTCCCAATTTATACGCCCATGAGTGGAAGTGCCCTATGCTCTCTAAGCTGAGTTTTTTAGATGTTTCAGGACACACCGTACACTTCTCCAGAGTGGCTGTTGGCAATTTACATCCCGCCCATCAGCGTAGCCAGGCTCCCGTTTCTCCATGGCCTGTCCTGCATTTCTGGTTTTGACACTTTATTCAGCATGGCCCTTTTGACCGATGGGAAGCGAGACTTCTTTGTAGCGCTGATTTGCCTTTCCAGGTTGCTTGGTTGGCCAAAAAGGGCGGATGCGTTTTTTCCTGAATATATTCAGGAAAAAACGCATCCGCCCTTTTTGGCCAAGGGCATCATTGTCGAGGTTTTGCCGCTTTTCCTGTTCTTTAAAGGTGATTCGAATCTCCCTCCTGAGATCTGTTTCCTGCAATTCTGCCTTGCTTTCAAAGCCTCTTCGTTGCCTTCCCTCAATATATTTGTGGACGAGAGTTATCATTTATAAGTCTGCAGGTTTGTGAATTGCAGTGCCCCTGAGCTCCATTTTTCAACTCGCTTTCTTGGGAGCTGGCCGCAAAAGCGCAGGATTGCTTCAGGCCCTATTCTGGTCCCGGGCGGCAGGCTGAGCCTGTGGTTAATTCTTCTTCCTGATGGGAAAATAGAGTGACCTGTGCCTGTCCCATCACCTAGAGCTAGTCTCTCATTGGTTCCCCCTCTTCCCGTTCATCCTCAGGACAAATTGCAACCTGTACGGAACAGGAGGTTAAAGGTGCTGATTCTCCAAGGAGGGAGATTGCTAGTAAAGCGGCTGGAATGGCGAACCCGAGCACAAGGAGATGAGAAATGAGGTGCGTTTTGGAAACCTTTCCCGATCACACGGTGTACCATCTTCTGGGTTTCTCATGCATGTTTTCGATGTAGGAAGATGCCCTTGAACCTGGAGATTTGGGACCCATGGGATGGGTACCACGCAGTATTACTTTAAAGGGTCTGCGTTTCCTCACCCAACCTCACCAAACCTCTCAGCCCCAAGAGTGTCCACCCTTATGTCTCAATCAGCTGTGGGTCTAGATATGGTCAATCCAGGTGGCATCACAGCCCCTGAACGAATTTTGTAAGAATTTCTCTCTCTTTCACTGTCTTTGTTTCACGGGTTTTTAAAAGTAATTGATTTTTATAATGGGGTTTAGCTGCTTTTCACTGCTGTGTTTATGCCGCTTTACACCCACTTGACTCACTTACAGAGAGATATCAATACATAGGTTTTAAGATTCTTACCAGTCAGATATATTCTTGGGCGGTGAATAGGGGGTTTTGAGTCCAATTCACTGAGCAAGGAGTAGGTCTTGTCTATTACATATTGGGTTTATGGAACGGTATCTGAGCTAATTTGAAACCCTTCTTTTATGCATCACCCCACCTCACCTTTCCCGTTAAGCAGCCATAGTGTGTTTTCTAAACGTGTGACTCTGTTCTGTTTTGTAATTCAGTTCAAGGGTAGCGGTTTTTACATTCCCTCGATAAGTGATATCTTATGATAAGTGTCTTTTTCTGTGTGACTTATTTCACTTAGAATCGTCGTACCTAAATCCACTCATCATGCTGCTACTAGCCTTATGACGTTGATTTCATGGCTGAGTGAGATTCCATTGTACATAAGGACCACAACTTCTTTATCCATTTTTCTCTTTCCTGGGATATTTAAGGTGTAACGAAGTGGAGGTTCTTGTCAACAGAGCAGCCCTAAACTTTGGGGTGCCTGTGTCTTGCTGATTTTTAGTTTTCCCAATTTATACGCCCATGAGTGGAAGTGCCCTATGCTCTCTAAGCTGAGTTTTTTAGATGTTTCAGGACACACCGTACACTTCTCCAGAGTGGCTGTTGGCAATTTACATCCCGCCCATCAGCGTAGCCAGGCTCCCGTTTCTCCATGGCCTGTCCTGCATTTCTGGTTTTGACACTTTATTCAGCATGGCCCTTTTGACCGATGGGAAGCGAGACTTCTTTGTAGCGCTGATTTGCCTTTCCAGGTTGCTTGGTTGGCCAAAAAGGGCGGATGCGTTTTTTCCTGAATATATTCAGGAAAAAACGCATCCGCCCTTTTTGGCCAAGGGCATCATTGTCGAGGTTTTGCCGCTTTTCCTGTTCTTTAAAGGTGATTCGAATCTCCCTCCTGAGATCTGTTTCCTGCAATTCTGCCTTGCTTTCAAAGCCTCTTCGTTGCCTTCCCTCAATATATTTGTGGACGAGAGTTATCATTTATAAGTCTGCAGGTTTGTGAATTACAGTGCCCCTGAGCTCCATTTTTCAACTCGCTTTCTTGGGAGCTGGCCGCAAAAGCGCAGGATTGCTTCAGGCCCTATTCTGGTCCCGGGCGGCAGGCTGAGCCTGTGGTTAATTCTTCTTCCTGATGGGAAAATAGAGTGACCTGTGCCTGTCCCATCACCTAGAGCTAGTCTCTCATTGGTTCCCCCTCTTCCCGTTCATCCTCAGGACAAATTGCAACCTGTACGGAACAGGAGGTTAAAGGTGCTGATTCTCCAAGGAGGGAGATTGCTAGTAAAGCGGCTGGAATGGCGAACCCGAGCACAAGGAGATGAGAAATGAGGTGCGTTTTGGAAACCTTTCCCGATCACACGGTGTACCATCTTCTGGGTTTCTCATGCATGTTTTCGATGTAGGAAGATGCCCTTGAACCTGGAGATTTGGGACCCATGGGATGGGTACCACGCAGTATTACTTTAAAGGGTCTGCGTTTCCTCACCCAACCTCACCAAACCTCTCAGCCCCAAGAGTGTCCACCCTTATGTCTCAATCAGCTGTGGGTCTAGATATGGTCAATCCAGGTGGCATCACAGCCCCTGAACGAATTTTGTAAGAATTTCTCTCTCTTTCACTGTCTTTGTTTCACGGGTTTTTAAAAGTAATTGATTTTTATAATGGGGTTTAGCTGCTTTTCACTGCTGTGTTTATGCCGCTTTACACCCACTTGACTCACTTACAGAGAGATATCAATACATAGGTTTTAAGATTCTTACCAGTCAGATATATTCTTGGGCGGTGAATAGGGGGTTTTGAGTCCAATTCACTGAGCAAGGAGTAGGTCTTGTCTATTACATATTGGGTTTATGGAACGGTATCTGAGCTAATTTGAAACCCTTCTTTTATGCATCACCCCACCTCACCTTTCCCGTTAAGCAGCCATAGTGTGTTTTCTAAACGTGTGACTCTGTTCTGTTTTGTAATTCAGTTCAAGGGTAGCGGTTTTTACATTCCCTCTATAAGTGATATCTTATGATAAGTGTCTTTTTCTGTGTGACTTATTTCACTTAGAATCGTCGTACCTAAATCCACTCATCATGCTGCTACTAGCCTTATGACGTTGATTTCATGGCTGAGTGAGATTCCATTGTACATAAGGACCACAACTTCTTTATCCATTTTTCTCTTTCCTGGGATATTTAAGGTGTAACGAAGTGGAGGTTCTTGTCAACAGAGCAGCCCTAAACTTTGGGGTGCCTGTGTCTTGCTGATTTTTAGTTTTCCCATTTTATACGCCCATGAGTGGAAGTGCCCTATGCTCTCTAAGCTGAGTTTTTTAGATGTTTCAGGACACACCGTACACTTCTCCAGAGTGGCTGTTGGCAATTTACATCCCGCCCATCAGCGTAGCCAGGCTCCCGTTTCTCCATGGCCTGTCCTGCATTTCTGGTTTTGACACTTTATTCAGCATGGCCCTTTTGACCGATGGGAAGCGAGACTTCTTTGTAGCGCTGATTTGCCTTTCCAGGTTGCTTGGTTGGCCAAAAAGGGCGGATGCGTTTTTTCCTGAATATATTCAGGAAAAAACGCATCCGCCCTTTTTGGCCAAGGGCATCATTGTCGAGGTTTTGCCGCTTTTCCTGTTCTTTAAAGGTGATTCGAATCTCCCTCCTGAGATCTGTTTCCTGCAATTCTGCCTTGCTTTCAAATCCTCTTCGTTGCCTTCCCTCAATATATTTGTGGACGAGAGTTATCATTTATAAGTCTGCAGGTTTGTGAATTGCAGTGCCCCTGAGCTCCATTTTTCAACTCGCTTTCTTGGGAGCTGGCCGCAAAAGCGCAGGATTGCTTCAGGCCCTATTCTGGTCCCGGGCGGCAGGCTGAGCCTGTGGTTAATTCTTCTTCCTGATGGGAAAATAGAGTGACCTGTGCCTGTCCCATCACCTAGAGCTAGTCTCTCATTGGTTCCCCCTCTTCCCGTTCATCCTCAGGACAAATTGCAACCTGTACGGAACAGGAGGTTAAAGGTGCTGATTCTCCAAGGAGGGAGATTGCTAGTAAAGCGGCTGGAATGGCGAACCCGAGCACAAGGAGATGAGAAATGAGGTGCGTTTTGGAAACCTTTCCCGATCACACGGTGTACCATCTTCTGGGTTTCTCATGCATGTTTTCGATGTAGGAAGATGCCCTTGAACCTGGAGATTTGGGACCCATGGAATGGGTACCACGCAGTATTACTTTAAAGGGTCTGCGTTTCCTCACCCAACCTCACCAAACCTCTCAGCCCCAAGAGTGTCCACCCTTATGTCTCAATCAGCTGTGGGTCTAGATATGGTCAATCCAGGTGGCATCACAGCCCCTGAACGAATTTTGTAAGAATTTCTCTCTCTTTCACTGTCTTTGTTTCACGGGTTTTTAAAAGTAATTGATTTTTATAATGGGGTTTAGCTGCTTTTCACTGCTGTGTTTATGCCGCTTTACACCCACTTGACTCACTTACAGAGAGATATCAATACATAGGTTTTAAGATTCTTACCAGTCAGATATATTCTTGGGCGGTGAATAGGGCGTTTTGAGTCCAATTCACTGAGCAAGGAGTAGGTCTTGTCTATTACATATTGGGTTTATGGAACGGTATCTGAGCTAATTTGAAACCCTTCTTTTATGCATCACCCCACCTCACCTTTCCCGTTAAGCAGCCATAGTGTGTTTTCTAAACGTGTGACTCTGTTCTGTTTTGTAATTCAGTTCAAGGGTAGCGGTTTTTACATTCCCTCGATAAGTGATATCTTATGATAAGTGTCTTTTTCTGTGTGACTTATTTCACTTAGAATCGTCGTACCTAAATCCACTCATCATGCTGCTACTAGCCTTATGACGTTGATTTTATGGCTGAGTGAGATTCCATTGTACATAAGGACCACAACTTCTTTATCCATTTTTCTCTTTCCTGGGATATTTAAGGTGTAACGAAGTGGAGGTTCTTGTCAACAGAGCAGCCCTAAAGTTTGGGGTGCCTGTGTCTTGCTGATTTTTAGTTTTCCCAATTTATACGCCCATGAGTGGAAGTGCCCTATGCTCTCTAAGCTGAGTTTTTTAGATGTTTCAGGACACACCGTACTCTTCTCCAGAGTGGCTGTTGGCAATTTACATCCCGCCCATCAGCGTAGCCAGGCTCCCGTTTCTCCATGGCCTGTACTGCATTTCTGGTTTTGACACTTTATTCAGCATGGCCCTTTTGACCGATGGGAAGCGAGACTTCTTTGTAGCGCTGATTTGCATTTCCAGGTTGCTTGGTTGGCCAAAAAGGGCGGATGCGTTTTTTCCTGAATATATTCAGGAAAATACGCATCCGCCCTTTTTGGCCAAGGGCATCATTGTCGAGGTTTTGCCGCTTTTTCTGTTCTTTAAAGGCGATTCGAATCTCCCTCCTGAGATCTGTTTCCTGCAATTCTGCCTTGCTTTCAAATCCTCTTCGTTGCCTTCCCTCAATATATTTGTGGACGAGAGTTATCATTTATAAGTCTGCAGGTTTTTGAATTGCAGTGCCCCTGAGCTCCATTTTTCAACTCGCTTTCTTGGGAGCTGGCCGCAAAAGCGCAGGATTGCTTCAGGCCCTTGTCGGGTCCCGGGCGGCAGGCTGAGCCTGTGGTTAATTCTTCTTCCTGATGGGAAAATAGAGTGACCTGTGCCTGTCCCAACACCTAGAGCTAGTCTCTCATTGGTTCCCCCTCTTCCCGTTCATCCTCAGGACAAATTGCAACCTGTACGGAACAGGAGGTTAAAGGTGCTGATTCTCCAAGGAGGGAGATTGCTAGTAAAGCGGCTGGAATGGCGAACCCGAGCACAAGGAGATGAGAAATGAGGTGCGTTTTGGAAACCTTTCCCGATCACACGGTGTACCCTCTTCTGGGTTTCTCATGCCTGTTTTCGATGTAGGAAGATGCCCTTGAACCTGGAGATTTGGGACCCATTGGATGGGTACCACGCAGTATTACTTTAAAGGGTCTGCGTTTCCTCACCCAACCTCACCAAACCTCTCAGCCCCAAGAGTGTCCACCCTTATGTCTCAATCAGCTGTGGGTCTAGATATGGTCAATCCAGGTGGCATCACAGCCCCTTTACGAATTTTGTAAGAATTTCTCTCTCTTTCACTGTCTTTGTTTCACGGGTTTTTAAAAGTAATTGATTTTTATAATGGGGTTTAGCTGCTTTTCACTGCTGTGTTTATGCCGCTTTACACCCACTTGACTCACTTACAGAGAGATATCAATACATAGGTTTTAAGATTTTTACTAGTCAGATATATTCTTGGGCGGTGAATATGGGGTGTTGAGTCCAATTCACTGAGCAAGGAGTAGGTCTTGTCTATTTCCTATTGGGATTATGGAACGGTATCTGAGCTAATTTGAAACCCTTGTTTTATGCATCACCCCACCTCACCTTTCCCGTTAAGCAGCCATAGTGTGTTTTCTAAACGTGTGACTCTGTTCTGTTTTGTAATTCAGTTCAAGGGTAGCGGTTTTTACATTCCCTCTATAAGTGATATCTTATGATAAGTGTCTTTTTCTGTGTGACTTATTTCACTTAGAATCGTCGTACCTAAATCCACTCATCATGCCGCTACTAGCCTTATGACGTTGATTTCATGGCTGAGAGATATTCCATTGTACATAAGGACCACAACTTCTTTATCCATTTTTCTCTTTCCTGGGATATTTACGGTGTAACGAAGTGGAGGTTCTTCTCAACAGAGCAGCCCTAAACTTTGGGGTGCCTGTGTCTTGCTGATTTTTAGTTTTCCCAATTTATACGCCCATGAGTGGAAGTGCCCTATGCTCTCTAAGCTGAGTTTTTTAGATGTTTCAGGACACACCGTACACTTCTCCAGAGTGGCTGTTGGCAATTTACATCCCGCCCATCAGCGTAGCCAGGCTCCCGTTTCTCCATGGCCTGTCCTGTATTTCTGCTTTTGACACTTTATTCAGCATGGCCCTTTTGACCGATGGGAAGCGAGACTTCTTTGTAGCGCTGATTTGCCTTTCCAGGTTGCTTGGTTGGCCAAAAAGGGCGGATGCGTTTTTTCCTGAATATATTCAGGAAAAAACGCATCCGCCCTTTTTGGCCAAGGGCATCATTGTCGAGGTTTTGCCGCTTTTCCTGTTCTTTAAAGGCGATTCGAATCTCCCTCCTGAGATCTGTTTCCTGCAATTCTGCCTTGCTTTCGAATCCTCTTCGTTGCCTTCCCTCAATATATTTGTGGACGAGAGTTATCATTTATAAGTCTGCAGGTTTGTGAATTGCAGTGCCCCTGAGCTCCATTTTTCAACTCGCTTTCTTGGGAGCTGGCCGCAAAAGCGCAGGATTGCTTCAGGCCCTATTCTGGTCCCGGGCGGCAGGCTGAGCCTGTGGTTAATTCTTCTTCCTGATGGGAAAATAGAGTGACCTGTGCCTGTCCCAACACCTAGAGCTAGTCTCTCATTGGTTCCCCCTCTTCCCGTTCATCCTCAGGACAAATTGCAACCTGTACGGAACAGGAGGTTAAAGGTGCTGATTCTCCAAGGAGGGAGATTGCTAGTAAAGCGGCTGGAATGGCGAACCCGAGCACAAGGAGATGAGAAATGAGGTGCGTTTTGGAAACCTTTCCCGATCACACGGTGTACCATCTTCTGGGTTTCTCATGCATGTTTTCGATGTAGGAAGATGCCCTTGAACCTGGAGATTTGGGACCCATGGGATGGGTACCACGCAGTATTACTTTAAAGGGTCTGCGTTTCCTCACCCAACCTCACCAAACCTCTCAGCCCCAAGAGTGTCCACCCTTATGTCTCAATCAGCTGTGGGTCTAGATATGGTCAATCCAGGTGGCATCACAGCCCCTGAACGAATTTTGTAAGAATTTCTCTCTCTTTCACTGTCTTTGTTTCACGGGTTTTTAAAAGTAATTGATTTTTATAATGGGGTTTAGCTGCTTTTCACTGCTGTGTTTATGCCGCTTTACACCCACTTGACTCACTTACAGAGAGATATCAATACATAGGTTTTAAGATTCTTACTAGTCAGATATATTCTTGGGCGGTGAATATGGGGTGTTGAGTCCAATTCACTGAGCAAGGAGTAGGTCTTGTCTATTACATATTGGGTTTATGGAACGGTATCTGAGCTAATTTGAAACCCTTTTATGCATCACCCCACCTCACCTTTCCCGTTAAGCAGCCATAGTGTGTTTTCTAAACGTGTGACTCTGTTCTGTTTTGTAATTTAGTTCAAGGGTAGCGGTTTTTACATTCCCTCTATAAGTGATATCTTATGATAAGTGTCTTTTTCTGTGTGACTTATTTCACTTAGGATCGTCGTACCTAAATCCACTCATCATGCTGCTACTAGCCTTATGACGTTGATTTCACGGCTGAGTGATATTGCATTGTACATAAGGACCACAACTTCTTTATCTATTTTTCTCTTTCCTGGGATATTTACGGTGTAACGAAGTGGAGGTTCTTCTCAACAGAGCAGCCCTAAACTTTGGGGTGCCTGTGTCTTGCTGATTTTTAGTTTTCCCAATTTATACGCCCATGAGTGGAAGTGCCCTATGCTCTCTAAGCTGAGTTTTTTAGATGTTTCAGGACACACCGTACACTTCTCCAGAGTGGCTGTTGGCAATTTACATCCCACACATCAGCGTAACCAGGCTCCCGTTTCTCCATGGCCTGTCCTGCATTTCTGCTTTTGACACTTTATTCAGCATGGCCCTTTTGACCGATGGGAAGCGAGACTTCTTTGTAGCGCTGATTTGCCTTTCCAGGTTGCTTGGTTGGCCAAAAAGGGCGGATCCGTTTTTTCCTGAATATATTCAGGAAAAAACGCATCCGCCCTTTTTGGCCAAGGGCATCATTGTCGAGGTTTTGCCGCTTTGCCTGTTCTTTAAAGGCGATTCGAATCTCCCTCCTGAGATCTGTTTCCTGCAATTCTGCCTTGCTTTCAAATCCTTTTCGTTGCCTTCCCTCAATATATTTGTGGACGAGAGTTATCATTTATAAGTCTGCAGGTTTTTGAATTGCAGTGCCCCTGATCTCCATTTTTCAACTCGCTTTCTTGGGAGCTGGCCGCAAAAGCGCAGGATTGCTTCAGGCCCTATTCTGGTCCCGGGCGGCAGGCTGAGCCTGTGGTTAATTCTTCTTCCTGATGGGAAAATAGAGTGACCTGTGCCTGTCCCAACACCTAGAGCTAGTCTCTCATTGGTTCCCCCTCTTCCCGTTCATCCTCAGGACAAATTGCAACCTGTACGGAACAGGAGGTTAAAGGTGCTGATTCTCCAAGGAGGGAGATTGCTAGTAAAGCGGCTGGAATGGCGAACCCGAGCACAAGGAGATGAGAAATGAGGTGCGTTTTGGAAACCTTTCCCGATCACACGGTGTACCCTCTTCTGGGTTTCTCATGCCTGTTTTCGATGTAGGAAGATGCCCTTGAACCTGGAGATTTGGGACCCATTGGATGGGTACCACGCAGTATTACTTTAAAGGGTCTGCGTTTCCTCACCCAACCTCACCAAACCTCTCAGCCCCAAGAGTGTCCACCCTTATGTCTCAATCAGCTGTGGGTCTAGATATGGTCAATCCAGGTGGCATCACAGCCCCTTTACGAATTTTGTAAGAATTTCTCTCTCTTTCACTGTCTTTGTTTCACGGGTTTTTAAAAGTAATTGATTTTTATAATGGGGTTTAGCTGCTTTTCACTGCTGTGTTTATGCCGCTTTACACCCACTTGACTCACTTACAGAGAGATATCAATACATAGGTTTTAAGATTTTTACTAGTCAGATATATTCTTGGGCGGTGAATATGGGGTGTTGAGTCCAATTCACTGAGCAAGGAGTAGGTCTTGTCTATTTCCTATTGGGATTATGGAACGGTATCTGAGCTAATTTGAAACCCTTGTTTTATGCATCACCCCACCTCACCTTTCCCGTTAAGCAGCCATAGTGTGTTTTCTAAACGTGTGACTCTGTTCTGTTTTGTATTTCAGTTCAAGGGTAGCGGTTTTTACATTCCCTCTATAAGTGATATCTTATGATAAGTGTCTTTTTCTGAGTGACTTATTTCACTTAGAATCGTCGTACCTAAATCCACTCATCATGCTGCTACTAGCCTTATGACGTTGATTTCATGGCTGAGTGAGATTCCATTGTACATAAGGACCACAACTTCTTTATCCATTTTTCTCTTTCCTGGGATATTTACGGTGTAACGAAGTGGAGGTTCTTGTCAACAGAGCAGCCCTAAACTTTGGGGTGCCTGTGTCTTGCTGATTTTTAGTTTTCCCAATTTATACGCCCATGAGTGGAAGTGCCCTATGCTCTCTAAGCTGAGTTTTTTAGATGTTTCAGGACACACCGTACACTTCTCCAGAGTGGCTGTTGGCAATTTACATCCCGCCCATCAGCGTAGCCAGGCTCCTGTTTCTCCATGGCCTGTCCTGCATTTCTGCTTTTGACACTTTATTCAGCATGGCCCTTTTGACCGATGGTAAGCGAGACTTCTTTGTAGCGCTGATTTGCCTTTCCAGGTTGCTTGGTTGGCCAAGAAGGGCGGATGCGTTTTTTCCTGAATATATTCAGGAAAAAACGCATCCGCCCTTTTTGGCCAAGGGCATCAATGTCGAGGTTTTGCCGCTTTTCCTGTTCTTTAAAGGCGATTCGAATCTCCCTCCTGAAATCTGTTTCCTGCAATTCTGCCTTGCTTTCAAATCCTCTTCGTTGCCTTCCCTCAATATATTTGTGGACGAGAGTTATCATTTATAAGTCTGCAGGTTTGTGAATTGCAGTGCCCCTGAGCTCCATTTTTCAACTTGCTTTCTTGGGAGCTGGCCGCAAAAGCGCAGGATTGCTTCAGGCCCTATTCTGGTCCCGGGCGGCAGGCTGAGCCTGTGGTTAATTCTTCTTCCTGATGGGAAAATAGAGTGACCTGTGCCTGTCCCATCACCTACAGCTAGTCTCTCATTGGTTCCCCCTCTTCCCGTTCATCCTCAGGACAAATTGCAACCTGTACGGAACAGGAGGTTAAAGGTGCTGATTCTCCAAGGAGGGAGATTGCTAGTAAAGCGGCTGGAATGGCGAACCCGAGCACAAGGAGATGAGAAATGAGGTGCGTTTTGGAAACCTTTCCCGATCACACGGTGTACCATCTTCTGGGTTTCTCATGCATTTTTTCGATGTAGGAAGATGCCCTTGAACCTGGAGATTTGGGACCCATGGGATGGGTACCACGCAGTATTACTTTAAAGGGTCTGCGTTTCCTCACCCAACCTCACCAAACCTCTCAGCCCCAAGAGTGTCCACCCTTATGTCTCAATCAGCTGTGGGTCTAGATATGGTCAATCCAGGTGGCATCACAGCCCCTGAACGAATTTTGTAAGAATTTCTCTCTCTTTCACTGTCTTTGTTTCACGGGTTTTTAAAAGTAATTGATTTTTATAATGGGGTTTAGCTGCTTTTCACTGCTGTGTTTATGCCGCTTTACACCCACTTGACTCACTTACAGAGAGATATCAATACATAGGTTTTAAGATTCTTACCAGTCAGATATATTCTTGGGCTGTGAATAGGGGGTTTTGAGTCCAATTCACTGAGCAAGGAGTAGGTCTTGTCTATTACATATTGGGTTTATGGAACGGTATCTGAGCTAATTTGAAACCCTTCTTTTATGCATCACCCCACCTCACCTTTCCCGTTAAGCAGCCATAGTGTGTTTTCTAAACGTGTGACTCTGTTCTGTTTTGTAATTCAGTTCAAGGGTAGCGGTTTTTTCATTCCCTCTATAAGTGATATCTTATGATAAGTGTCTTTTTCTGTGTGACTTATTTCACTTAGAATCGTCGTACCTAAATCCACTCATCATGCTGCTACTAGCCTTATGACGTTGATTTCATGGCTGAGTGATATTCCATTGTACATAAGGACCACAACTTCTTTATGCATTTTTCTCTTACCTGGGATATTTAAGGTGTAACGAAGTGGAGGTTCTTGTCAACAGAGCAGCCCTAAACTTTGGAGTGCCTGTGTCTTGCTGATTTTTAGTTTTCCCAATTTATACGCCCATGAGTGGAAGTGCCCTATGCTCTCTAAGCTGAGTTTTTTAGATGTTTCAGGACACACCGTACACTTCTCCAGAGTGGCTGTTGGCAATTTACATCCCGCCCATCAGCGTAGCCAGGCTCCCGTTTCTCCATGGCCTGTCCTGCATTTCTGGTTTTGACACTTTATTCAGCATGGCCCTTTTGACCGATGGGAAGCGAGACTTCTTTGTAGCGCTGATTTGCCTTTCCAGGTTGCTTGGTTGGCCAAAAAGGGCGGATGCGTTTTTTCCTGAATATATTCAGGAAAAAACGCATCCGCCCTTTTTGGCCAAGGGCATCATTGTCGAGGTTTTGCCGCTTTTCCTGTTCTTTAAAGGCGATTTGAATCTCCCTCCTGAAATCTGTTTCCTGCAATTCTGCCTTGCTTTCAAATCCTCTTCGTTGCCTTCCCTCAATATATTTGTGGACGAGAGTTATCATTTATAAGTCTGCAGGTTTGTGAATTGCAGTGCCCCTGAGCTCCATTTTTCAACTTGCTTTCTTGGGAGCTGGCCGCAAAAGCGCAGGATTGCTTCAGGCCCTATTCTGGTCCCGGGCGGCAGGCTGAGCCTGTGGTTAATTCTTCTTCCTGATGGGAAAATAGAGTGACCTGTGCCTGTCCCATCACCTACAGCTAGTCTCTCATTGGTTCCCCCTCTTCCCGTTCATCCTAAGGACAAATTGCAACCTGCACGGAACAGGAGGTTAAAGGTGCTGATTCTCCAAGGAGGGAGATTGCTAGTAAAGCGGCTGGAATGGCGAACCCGAGCACAAGGAGATGAGAAATGAGGTGCGTTTTGGAAACCTTTCCCGATCACACGGTGTACCATCTTCTGGGTTTCTCATGCATGTTTTCGATGTAGGAAGATGCCCTTGAACCTGGAGATTTGGGACCCATGGGATGGGTACCACGCAGTATTACTTTAAAGGGCCTGCGTTTCCTCACCCAACCTCACCAAACCTCTCAGCCCCAAGAGTGTCCACCCTTATGTCTCAATCAGCTGTGGGTCTAGATATGGTCAATCCAGGTGGCATCACAGCCCCTGAACGAATTTTGTAAGAATTTCTCTCTCTTTCACTGTCTTTGTTTCACGGGTTTTTAAAAGTAATTGATTTTTATAATGGGGTTTAGCTGCTTTTCACTGCTGTGTTTATGCCGCTTTACACCCACTTGACTCACTTACAGAGAGATATCAATACATAGGTTTTAAGATTCTTACCAGTCAGATATATTCTTGGGCGGTGAATAGGGGGTTTTGAGTCCAATTCACTGAGCAAGGAGTAGGTCTTGTCTATTACATATTGGGTTTATGGAACGGTATCTGAGCTAATTTGAAACCCTTCTTTTATGCATCACCCCACCTCACCTTTCCCGTTAAGCAGCCATAGTGTGTTTTCTAAACGTGTGACTCTGTTCTGTTTTGTAATTCAGTTCAAGGGTAGCGGTTTTTACATTCCCTCTATAAGTGATATCTTATGATAAGTGTCTTTTTCTGTGTGACTTATTTCACTTAGAATCGTCGTACCTAAATCCACTCATCATGCTGCTACTAGCCTTATGACGTTGATTTCATGGCTGAGTGAGATTCCATTGTACATAAGGACCACAACTTCTTTATCCATTTTTCTCTTTCCTGGGATATTTAAGGTGTAACGAAGTGGAGGTTCTTGTCAACAGAGCAGCCCTAAACTTTGGGGTGCCTGTGTCTTGCTGATTTTTAGTTTTCCCATTTTATACGCCCATGAGTGGAAGTGCCCTATGCTCTCTAAGCTGAGTTTTTTAGATGTTTCAGGACACACCGTACACTTCTCCAGAGTGGCTGTTGGCAATTTACATCCCGCCCATCAGCGTAGCCAGGCTCCCGTTTCTCCATGGCCTGTCCTGCATTTCTGGTTTTGACACTTTATTCAGCATGGCCCTTTTGACCGATGGGAAGCGAGACTTCTTTGTAGCGCTGATTTGCCTTTCCAGGTTGCTTGGTTGGCCAAAAAGGGCGGATGCGTTTTTTCCTGAATATATTCAGGAAAAAACGCATCCGCCCTTTTTGGCCAAGGGCATCATTGTCGAGGTTTTGCCGCTTTTCCTGTTCTTTAAAGGTGATTCGAATCTCCCTCCTGAGATCTGTTTCCTGCAATTCTGCCTTGCTTTCAAATCCTCTTCGTTGCCTTCCCTCAATATATTTGTGGACGAGAGTTATCATTTATAAGTCTGCAGGTTTGTGAATTGCAGTGCCCCTGAGCTCCATTTTTCAACTCGCTTTCTTGGGAGCTGGCCGCAAAAGCGCAGGATTGCTTCAGGCCCTATTCTGGTCCCGGGCGGCAGGCTGAGCCTGTGGTTAATTCTTCTTCCTGATGGGAAAATAGAGTGACCTGTGCCTGTCCCATCACCTAGAGCTAGTCTCTCATTGGTTCCCCCTCTTCCCGTTCATCCTCAGGACAAATTGCAACCTGTACGGAACAGGAGGTTAAAGGTGCTGATTCTCCAAGGAGGGAGATTGCTAGTAAAGCGGCTGGAATGGCGAACCCGAGCACAAGGAGATGAGAAATGAGGTGCGTTTTGGAAACCTTTCCCGATCACACGGTGTACCATCTTCTGGGTTTCTCATGCATGTTTTCGATGTAGGAAGATGCCCTTGAACCTGGAGATTTGGGACCCATGGGATGGGTACCACGCAGTATTACTTTAAAGGGTCTGCGTTTCCTCACCCAACCTCACCAAACCTCTCAGCCCCAAGAGTGTCCACCCTTATGTCTCAATCAGCTGTGGGTCTAGATATGGTCAATCCAGGTGGCATCACAGCCCCTGAACGAATTTTGTAAGAATTTCTCTCTCTTTCACTGTCTTTGTTTCACGGGTTTTTAAAAGTAATTGATTTTTATAATGGGGTTTAGCTGCTTTTCACTGCTGTGTTTATGCCGCTTTACACCCACTTGACTCACTTACAGAGAGATATCAATACATAGGTTTTAAGATTCTTACCAGTCAGATATATTCTTGGGCGGTGAATAGGGCGTTTTGAGTCCAATTCACTGAGCAAGGAGTAGGTCTTGTCTATTACATATTGGGTTTATGGAACGGTATCTGAGCTAATTTGAAACCCTTCTTTTATGCATCACCCCACCTCACCTTTCCCGTTAAGCAGCCATAGTGTGTTTTCTAAACGTGTGACTCTGTTCTGTTTTGTAATTCAGTTCAAGGGTAGCGGTTTTTACATTCCCTCGATAAGTGATATCTTATGATAAGTGTCTTTTTCTGTGTGACTTATTTCACTTAGAATCGTCGTACCTAAATCCACTCATCATGCTGCTACTAGCCTTATGACGTTGATTTTATGGCTGAGTGAGATTCCATTGTACATAAGGACCACAACTTCTTTATCCATTTTTCTCTTTCCTGGGATATTTAAGGTGTAACGAAGTGGAGGTTCTTGTCAACAGAGCAGCCCTAAAGTTTGGGGTGCCTGTGTCTTGCTGATTTTTAGTTTTCCCAATTTATACGCCCATGAGTGGAAGTGCCCTATGCTCTCTAAGCTGAGTTTTTTAGATGTTTCAGGACACACCGTACTCTTCTCCAGAGTGGCTGTTGGCAATTTACATCCCGCCCATCAGCGTAGCCAGGCTCCCGTTTCTCCATGGCCTGTACTGCATTTCTGGTTTTGACACTTTATTCAGCATGGCCCTTTTGACCGATGGGAAGCGAGACTTCTTTGTAGCGCTGATTTGCATTTCCAGGTTGCTTGGTTGGCCAAAAAGGGCGGATGCGTTTTTTCCTGAATATATTCAGGAAAATACGCATCCGCCCTTTTTGGCCAAGGGCATCATTGTCGAGGTTTTGCCGCTTTTTCTGTTCTTTAAAGGCGATTCGAATCTCCCTCCTGAGATCTGTTTCCTGCAATTCTGCCTTGCTTTCAAATCCTCTTCGTTGCCTTCCCTCAATATATTTGTGGACGAGAGTTATCATTTATAAGTCTGCAGGTTTTTGAATTGCAGTGCCCCTGAGCTCCATTTTTCAACTCGCTTTCTTGGGAGCTGGCCGCAAAAGCGCAGGATTGCTTCAGGCCCTTGTCGGGTCCCGGGCGGCAGGCTGAGCCTGTGGTTAATTCTTCTTCCTGATGGGAAAATAGAGTGACCTGTGCCTGTCCCAACACCTAGAGCTAGTCTCTCATTGGTTCCCCCTCTTCCCGTTCATCCTCAGGACAAATTGCAACCTGTACGGAACAGGAGGTTAAAGGTGCTGATTCTCCAAGGAGGGAGATTGCTAGTAAAGCGGCTGGAATGGCGAACCCGAGCACAAGGAGATGAGAAATGAGGTGCGTTTTGGAAACCTTTCCCGATCACACGGTGTACCCTCTTCTGGGTTTCTCATGCCTGTTTTCGATGTAGGAAGATGCCCTTGAACCTGGAGATTTGGGACCCATTGGATGGGTACCACGCAGTATTACTTTAAAGGGTCTGCGTTTCCTCACCCAACCTCACCAAACCTCTCAGCCCCAAGAGTGTCCACCCTTATGTCTCAATCAGCTGTGGGTCTAGATATGGTCAATCCAGGTGGCATCACAGCCCCTTTACGAATTTTGTAAGAATTTCTCTCTCTTTCACTGTCTTTGTTTCACGGGTTTTTAAAAGTAATTGATTTTTATAATGGGGTTTAGCTGCTTTTCACTGCTGTGTTTATGCCGCTTTACACCCACTTGACTCACTTACAGAGAGATATCAATACATAGGTTTTAAGATTTTTACTAGTCAGATATATTCTTGGGCGGTGAATATGGGGTGTTGAGTCCAATTCACTGAGCAAGGAGTAGGTCTTGTCTATTTCCTATTGGGATTATGGAACGGTATCTGAGCTAATTTGAAACCCTTGTTTTATGCATCACCCCACCTCACCTTTCCCGTTAAGCAGCCATAGTGTGTTTTCTAAACGTGTGACTCTGTTCTGTTTTGTAATTCAGTTCAAGGGTAGCGGTTTTTACATTCCCTCTATAAGTGATATCTTATGATAAGTGTCTTTTTCTGTGTGACTTATTTCACTTAGAATCGTCGTACCTAAATCCACTCATCATGCCGCTACTAGCCTTATGACGTTGATTTCATGGCTGAGAGATATTCCATTGTACATAAGGACCACAACTTCTTTATCCATTTTTCTCTTTCCTGGGATATTTACGGTGTAACGAAGTGGAGGTTCTTCTCAACAGAGCAGCCCTAAACTTTGGGGTGCCTGTGTCTTGCTGATTTTTAGTTTTCCCAATTTATACGCCCATGAGTGGAAGTGCCCTATGCTCTCTAAGCTGAGTTTTTTAGATGTTTCAGGACACACCGTACACTTCTCCAGAGTGGCTGTTGGCAATTTACATCCCGCCCATCAGCGTAGCCAGGCTCCCGTTTCTCCATGGCCTGTCCTGTATTTCTGCTTTTGACACTTTATTCAGCATGGCCCTTTTGACCGATGGGAAGCGAGACTTCTTTGTAGCGCTGATTTGCCTTTCCAGGTTGCTTGGTTGGCCAAAAAGGGCGGATGCGTTTTTTCCTGAATATATTCAGGAAAAAACGCATCCGCCCTTTTTGGCCAAGGGCATCATTGTCGAGGTTTTGCCGCTTTTCCTGTTCTTTAAAGGCGATTCGAATCTCCCTCCTGAGATCTGTTTCCTGCAATTCTGCCTTGCTTTCGAATCCTCTTCGTTGCCTTCCCTCAATATATTTGTGGACGAGAGTTATCATTTATAAGTCTGCAGGTTTGTGAATTGCAGTGCCCCTGAGCTCCATTTTTCAACTCGCTTTCTTGGGAGCTGGCCGCAAAAGCGCAGGATTGCTTCAGGCCCTATTCTGGTCCCGGGCGGCAGGCTGAGCCTGTGGTTAATTCTTCTTCCTGATGGGAAAATAGAGTGACCTGTGCCTGTCCCAACACCTAGAGCTAGTCTCTCATTGGTTCCCCCTCTTCCCGTTCATCCTCAGGACAAATTGCAACCTGTACGGAACAGGAGGTTAAAGGTGCTGATTCTCCAAGGAGGGAGATTGCTAGTAAAGCGGCTGGAATGGCGAACCCGAGCACAAGGAGATGAGAAATGAGGTGCGTTTTGGAAACCTTTCCCGATCACACGGTGTACCATCTTCTGGGTTTCTCATGCATGTTTTCGATGTAGGAAGATGCCCTTGAACCTGGAGATTTGGGACCCATGGGATGGGTACCACGCAGTATTACTTTAAAGGGTCTGCGTTTCCTCACCCAACCTCACCAAACCTCTCAGCCCCAAGAGTGTCCACCCTTATGTCTCAATCAGCTGTGGGTCTAGATATGGTCAATCCAGGTGGCATCACAGCCCCTGAACGAATTTTGTAAGAATTTCTCTCTCTTTCACTGTCTTTGTTTCACGGGTTTTTAAAAGTAATTGATTTTTATAATGGGGTTTAGCTGCTTTTCACTGCTGTGTTTATGCCGCTTTACACCCACTTGACTCACTTACAGACAGATATCAATACATAGGTTTTAAGATTCTTACTAGTCAGATATATTCTTGGGCGGTGAATATGGGGTGTTGAGTCCAATTCACTGAGCAAGGAGTAGGTCTTGTCTATTACATATTGGGTTTATGGAACGGTATCTGAGCTAATTTGAAACCCTTTTATGCATCACCCCACCTCACCTTTCCCGTTAAGCAGCCATAGTGTGTTTTCTAAACGTGTGACTCTGTTCTGTTTTGTAATTTAGTTCAAGGGTAGCGGTTTTTACATTCCCTCTATAAGTGATATCTTATGATAAGTGTCTTTTTCTGTGTGACTTATTTCACTTAGGATCGTCGTACCTAAATCCACTCATCATGCTGCTACTAGCCTTATGACGTTGATTTCACGGCTGAGTGATATTGCATTGTACATAAGGACCACAACTTCTTTATCTATTTTTCTCTTTCCTGGGATATTTACGGTGTAACGAAGTGGAGGTTCTTCTCAACAGAGCAGCCCTAAACTTTGGGGTGCCTGTGTCTTGCTGATTTTTAGTTTTCCCAATTTATACGCCCATGAGTGGAAGTGCCCTATGCTCTCTAAGCTGAGTTTTTTAGATGTTTCAGGACACACCGTACACTTCTCCAGAGTGGCTGTTGGCAATTTACATCCCACACATCAGCGTAACCAGGCTCCCGTTTCTCCATGGCCTGTCCTGCATTTCTGCTTTTGACACTTTATTCAGCATGGCCCTTTTGACCGATGGGAAGCGAGACTTCTTTGTAGCGCTGATTTGCCTTTCCAGGTTGCTTGGTTGGCCAAAAAGGGCGGATCCGTTTTTTCCTGAATATATTCAGGAAAAAACGCATCCGCCCTTTTTGGCCAAGGGCATCATTGTCGAGGTTTTGCCGCTTTGCCTGTTCTTTAAAGGCGATTCGAATCTCCCTCCTGAGATCTGTTTCCTGCAATTCTGCCTTGCTTTCAAATCCTTTTCGTTGCCTTCCCTCAATATATTTGTGGACGAGAGTTATCATTTATAAGTCTGCAGGTTTTTGAATTGCAGTGCCCCTGATCTCCATTTTTCAACTCGCTTTCTTGGGAGCTGGCCGCAAAAGCGCAGGATTGCTTCAGGCCCTATTCTGGTCCCGGGCGGCAGGCTGAGCCTGTGGTTAATTCTTCTTCCTGATGGGAAAATAGAGTGACCTGTGCCTGTCCCAACACCTAGAGCTAGTCTCTCATTGGTTCCCCCTCTTCCCGTTCATCCTCAGGACAAATTGCAACCTGTACGGAACAGGAGGTTAAAGGTGCTGATTCTCCAAGGAGGGAGATTGCTAGTAAAGCGGCTGGAATGGCGAACCCGAGCACAAGGAGATGAGAAATGAGGTGCGTTTTGGAAACCTTTCCCGATCACACGGTGTACCCTCTTCTGGGTTTATCATGCCTGTTTTCGATGTAGGAAGATGCCCTTGAACCTGGAGATTTGGGACCCATTGGATGGGTACCACGCAGTATTACTTTAAAGGGTCTGCGTTTCCTCACCCAACCTCACCAAACCTCTCAGCCCCAAGAGTGTCCACCCTTATGTCTCAATCAGCTGTGGGTCTAGATATGGTCAATCCAGGTGGCATCACAGCCCCTTTACGAATTTTGTAAGAATTTCTCTCTCTTTCACTGTCTTTGTTTCACGGGTTTTTAAAAGTAATTGATTTTTATAATGGGGTTTAGCTGCTTTTCACTGCTGTGTTTATGCCGCTTTACACCCACTTGACTCACTTACAGAGAGATATCAATACATAGGTTTTAAGATTTTTACTAGTCAGATATATTCTTGGGCGGTGAATATGGGGTGTTGAGTCCAATTCACTGAGCAAGGAGTAGGTCTTGTCTATTTCCTATTGGGATTATGGAACGGTATCTGAGCTAATTTGAAACCCTTGTTTTATGCATCACCCCACCTCACCTTTCCCGTTAAGCAGCCATAGTGTGTTTTCTAAACGTGTGACTCTGTTCTGTTTTGTATTTCAGTTCAAGGGTAGCGGTTTTTACATTCCCTCTATAAGTGATATCTTATGATAAGTGTCTTTTTCTGAGTGACTTATTTCACTTAGAATCGTCGTACCTAAATCCACTCATCATGCTGCTACTAGCCTTATGACGTTGATTTCATGGCTGAGTGAGATTCCATTGTACATAAGGACCACAACTTCTTTATCCATTTTTCTCTTTCCTGGGATATTTACGGTGTAACGAAGTGGAGGTTCTTGTCAACAGAGCAGCCCTAAACTTTGGGGTGCCTGTGTCTTGCTGATTTTTAGTTTTCCCAATTTATACGCCCATGAGTGGAAGTGCCCTATGCTCTCTAAGCTGAGTTTTTTAGATGTTTCAGGACACACCGTACACTTCTCCAGAGTGGCTGTTGGCAATTTACATCCCGCCCATCAGCGTAGCCAGGCTCCTGTTTCTCCATGGCCTGTCCTGCATTTCTGCTTTTGACACTTTATTCAGCATGGCCCTTTTGACCGATGGTAAGCGAGACTTCTTTGTAGCGCTGATTTGCCTTTCCAGGTTGCTTGGTTGGCCAAGAAGGGCGGATGCGTTTTTTCCTGAATATATTCAGGAAAAAACGCATCCGCCCTTTTTGGCCAAGGGCATCAATGTCGAGGTTTTGCCGCTTTTCCTGTTCTTTAAAGGCGATTCGAATCTCCCTCCTGAAATCTGTTTCCTGCAATTCTGCCTTGCTTTCAAATCCTCTTCGTTGCCTTCCCTCAATATATTTGTGGACGAGAGTTATCATTTATAAGTCTGCAGGTTTGTGAATTGCAGTGCCCCTGAGCTCCATTTTTCAACTTGCTTTCTTGGGAGCTGGCCGCAAAAGCGCAGGATTGCTTCAGGCCCTATTCTGGTCCCGGGCGGCAGGCTGAGCCTGTGGTTAATTCTTCTTCCTGATGGGAAAATAGAGTGACCTGTGCCTGTCCCATCACCTACAGCTAGTCTCTCATTGGTTCCCCCTCTTCCCGTTCATCCTCAGGACAAATTGCAACCTGTACGGAACAGGAGGTTAAAGGTGCTGATTCTCCAAGGAGGGAGATTGCTAGTAAAGCGGCTGGAATGGCGAACCCGAGCACAAGGAGATGAGAAATGAGGTGCGTTTTGGAAACCTTTCCCGATCACACGGTGTACCATCTTCTGGGTTTCTCATGCATTTTTTCGATGTAGGAAGATGCCCTTGAACCTGGAGATTTGGGACCCATGGGATGGGTACCACGCAGTATTACTTTAAAGGGTCTGCGTTTCCTCACCCAACCTCACCAAACCTCTCAGCCCCAAGAGTGTCCACCCTTATGTCTCAATCAGCTGTGGGTCTAGATATGGTCAATCCAGGTGGCATCACAGCCCCTTAACGAATTTTGTAAGAATTTCTCTCTCTTTCACTGTCTTTGTTTCACGGGTTTTTAAAAGTAATTGATTTTTATAATGGGGTTTAGCTGCTTTTCACTGCTGTGTTTATGCCGCTTTACACCCACTTGACTCACTTACAGAGAGATATCAATACATAGGTTTTAAGATTCTTACCAGTCAGATATATTCTTGGGCTGTGAATAGGGGGTTTTGAGTCCAATTCACTGAGCAAGGAGTAGGTCTTGTCTATTACATATTGGGTTTATGGAACGGTATCTGAGCTAATTTGAAACCCTTCTTTTATGCATCACCCCACCTCACCTTTCCCGTTAAGCAGCCATAGTGTGTTTTCTAAACGTGTGACTCTGTTCTGTTTTGTAATTCAGTTCAAGGGTAGCGGTTTTTTCATTCCCTCTATAAGTGATATCTTATGATAAGTGTCTTTTTCTGTGTGACTTATTTCACTTAGAATCGTCGTACCTAAATCCACTCATCATGCTGCTACTAGCCTTATGACGTTGATTTCATGGCTGAGTGATATTCCATTGTACATAAGGACCACAACTTCTTTATGCATTTTTCTCTTACCTGGGATATTTAAGGTGTAACGAAGTGGAGGTTCTTGTCAACAGAGCAGCCCTAAACTTTGGAGTGCCTGTGTCTTGCTGATTTTTAGTTTTCCCAATTTATACGCCCATGAGTGGAAGTGCCCTATGCTCTCTAAGCTGAGTTTTTTAGATGTTTCAGGACACACCGTACACTTCTCCAGAGTGGCTGTTGGCAATTTACATCCCGCCCATCAGCGTAGCCAGGCTCCCGTTTCTCCATGGCCTGTCCTGCATTTCTGGTTTTGACACTTTATTCAGCATGGCCCTTTTGACCGATGGGAAGCGAGACTTCTTTGTAGCGCTGATTTGCCTTTCCAGGTTGCTTGGTTGGCCAAAAAGGGCGGATGCGTTTTTTCCTGAATATATTCAGGAAAAAACGCATCCGCCCTTTTTGGCCAAGGGCATCATTGTCGAGGTTTTGCCGCTTTTCCTGTTCTTTAAAGGCGATTTGAATCTCCCTCCTGAAATCTGTTTCCTGCAATTCTGCCTTGCTTTCAAATCCTCTTCGTTGCCTTCCCTCAATATATTTGTGGACGAGAGTTATCATTTATAAGTCTGCAGGTTTGTGAATTGCAGTGCCCCTGAGCTCCATTTTTCAACTTGCTTTCTTGGGAGCTGGCCGCAAAAGCGCAGGATTGCTTCAGGCCCTATTCTGGTCCCGGGCGGCAGGCTGAGCCTGTGGTTAATTCTTCTTCCTGATGGGAAAATAGAGTGACCTGTGCCTGTCCCATCACCTACAGCTAGTCTCTCATTGGTTCCCCCTCTTCCCGTTCATCCTAAGGACAAATTGCAACCTGCACGGAACAGGAGGTTAAAGGTGCTGATTCTCCAAGGAGGGAGATTGCTAGTAAAGCGGCTGGAATGGCGAACCCGAGCACAAGGAGATGAGAAATGAGGTGCGTTTTGGAAACCTTTCCCGATCACACGGTGTACCATCTTCTGGGTTTCTCATGCATGTTTTCGATGTAGGAAGATGCCCTTGAACCTGGAGATTTGGGACCCATGGGATGGGTACCACGCAGTATTACTTTAAAGGGCCTGCGTTTCCTCACCCAACCTCACCAAACCTCTCAGCCCCAAGAGTGTCCACCCTTATGTCTCAATCAGCTGTGGGTCTAGATATGGTCAATCCAGGTGGCATCACAGCCCCTGAACGAATTTTGTAAGAATTTCTCTCTCTTTCACTGTCTTTGTTTCACGGGTTTTTAAAAGTAATTGATTTTTATAATGGGGTTTAGCTGCTTTTCACTGCTGTGTTTATGCCGCTTTACACCCACTTGACTCACTTACAGAGAGATATCAATACATAGGTTTTAAGATTCTTTCCAGTCAGATATATTCTTGGGCGGTGAATAGGGGGTTTTGAGTCCAATTCACTGAGCAAGGAGTAGGTCTTGTCTATTACATATTGGGTTTATGGAACGGTATCTGAGCTAATTTGAAACCCTTCTTTTATGCATCACCCCACCTCACCTTTCCCGTTAAGCAGCCATAGTGTGTTTTCTAAACGTGTGACTCTGTTCTGTTTTGTAATTCAGTTCAAGGGTAGCGGTTTTTTCATTCCCTCTATAAGTGATATCTTATGATAAGTGTCTTTTTCTGTGTGACTTATTTCACTTAGAATCGCCGTACCTAAATCCACTCATCATGCTGCTACTAGCCTTATGACGTTGTTTTCATGGCTGAGTGATATTCCATTGTACATAAGGACCACAACTTCTTTATCCATTTTTCTCTTTCCTGGGATATTTAAGGTGTAACGAAGTGGAGGTTCTTGTCAACAGAGCAGCCCTAAACTTTGGGGTGCCTGTGTCTTGCTGATTTTTAGTTTTCCCAATTTATACGCCCATGAGTGGAAGTGCCCTATGCTCTCTAAGCTGAGTTTTTTAGATGTTTCAGGACACACCGTACACTTCTCCAGAGTGGCTGTTGGCAATTTACATCCCGCCCATCAGCGTAGCCAGGCTCCCGTTTCTCCGTGGCCTGTCCTGCATTTCTGGTTTTGACACTTTATTCAGCATGGCCATTTTGACCGATGGGAAGCGAGACTTCTTTGTAGCGCTGATTTGCCTTTCCAGGTTGCTTGGTTGGCCAAAAAGGGCGGATTCGTTTTTTCCTGAATATATTCAGGAAAAAACGCATCCGCCCTTTTTGGCAAAGGACATCATTGTCGAGGTTTTGCCGCTTTTCCTGTTCTTTAAAGGTGATTCGAATCTCCCTCCTGAGATCTGTTTCCTGCAATTCTGCCTTGCTTTCAAATCCTCTTCGTTGCCTTCCCTCAATATATTTGTGGACGAGAGTTATCATTTATAAGTCTGCAAGTTTGTGAATTGCAGTGCCCCTGAGCTCCATTTTTCAACTCGCTTTCTTGGGAGCTGGCGGTAAAAGCGTAGGATTGCTTCAGGCCCTATTCTGGTCCCGGGCGGCAGGCTGAGCCTGTGGTTAATTCTTCTTCCTGATGGGAAAATAGAGTGACCTGTGCCTGTCCCATCACCTACAGCTAGTCTCTCATTTGTTCCCCCTCTTCCCGTTCATCCTCAGGACAAATTGCAACCTGCACGGAACAGGAGGTTAAAGGTGCTGATTCTCCAAGGAGGGAGATTGCTAGTAAAGCGGCTGGAATGGCGAACCCGAGCACAAGGAGATGAGAAATGAGGTGCGTTTTGGAAACCTTTCCCGATCACACGGTGTACCATCTTCTGGGTTTCTCATGCATGTTTTCGATGTAGGAAGATGCCCTTGAACCTGGAGTTTTGGGACCCATGGGATGGGTACCACGCAGTATTACTTTAAAGGGCCTGCGTTTCCTCACCCAACCTCACCAAACCTCTCAGCCCCAAGAGTGTCCACCCTTATGTCTCAATCAGCTGTGGGTCTAGATATGGTCAATCCAGGTGGCATCACAGCCCCTGAACGAATTTTGTAAGAATTTCTCTCTCTTTCACTGTCTTTGTTTCACGGGTTTTTAAAAGTAATTGATTTTTATAATGGGGTTTAGCTGCTTTTCACTGCTGTGTTTATGCCGATTTACACCCACTTGACTCACTTACAGAGAGATATCAATACATAGGTTTTAAGATTCTTACCAGTCAGATATATTCTTGGGCGGTGAATACGGGGTTTTGAGTCCAATTCACTGAGCAAGGAGTAGGTCTTGTCTATTACATATTGGGTTTATGGAACGGTATCTGAGCTAATTTGAAACCCTTGTTTTATGCATCACCCCACCTCACCTTTCCCGTTAAGCAGCCATAGTGTGTTTTCTAAACGTGTGACTCTGTTTTGTTTTGTAATTCAGTTCAAGGGTAGCGGTTTTTACATTCCCTCAATAAGTGATATCTTATGATAAGTGTCTTTTTCTGTGTGACTTATTTCACTTAGAATCGTCGTACCTAAATCCACTCATCATGCTGCTACTAGCCTTATGACGTTGATTTCATGGCTGAGTGAGATTCCATTGTACATAAGGACCACAACTTCTTTATCCATTTTTCTCTTTCCTGGGATATTTAAGGTGTAACGAAGTGGAGGTTCTTGTCAACAGAGCAGCCCTAAACTTTGGGGTGCCTGTGTCTTGCTGATTTTTAGTTTTCCCAATTTATACGCCCATGAGTGGAAGTGCCCTATGCTCTCTAAGCTGAGTTTTTTAGATGTTTCAGGACACACCGTACCCTTCTCCAGAGTGGCTGTTGGCAATTTACATCCCGCCCATCAGCGTAGCCAGGCTCCCGTTTCTCCATGGCCTGTCCTGCATTTCTGGTTTTGACACTTTATTCAGCATGGCCCTTTTGACCGATGGGAAGCGAGACTTCTTTGTAGCGCTGATTTGCCTTTCCAGGTTGCTTGGTTGGCCAAAAAGGGCGGATGCGTTTTTTCCTGAATATATTCAGGAAAAAACGCATCCGCCCTTTTTGGCCAAGGGCATCATTGTCGAGGTTTTGCCGCTTTTCCTGTTCTTTAAAGGTGATTCGAATCTCCCTCCTGAGATCTGTTTCCTGCAATTCTGCCTTGCTTTCAAATCCTCTTCGTTGCCTTCCCTCAATATATTTGTGGACGAGAGTTATCATTTATAAGTCTGCAGGTTTGTGAATTGCAGTGCCCCTGAGCTCCATTTTTCAACTCGCTTTCTTGGGAGCTGGCCGCAAAAGCGCAGGATTGCTTCAGGCCCTATTCTGGTCCCGGGCGGCAGGCTGAGCCTGTGGTTAATTCTTCTTCCTGATGGGAAAATAGAGTGAGCTGTGCCTGTCCCATCACCTACAGCTAGTCTCTCATTGGTTCCGCCTCTTCCCGTTCATCCTCAGGACAAATTGCAACCTGTACGGAACAGGAGGTTAAAGGTGCTGATTCTCCAAGGAGGGAGATTGCTAGTAAAGCGGCTGGAATGGCGAACCCGAGCACAAGGAGATGAGAAATGAGGTGCGTTTTTGAAACCTTTCCCGATCACACGGTGTACCATCTTCTGGGTTTCTCATGCATGTTTTCGATGTAGGAAGATGCCCTTGAACCTGGAGATTTGGGACCCATGGGATGGGTACCACGCAGTATTACTTTAAAGGGTCTGTGTTTCCTCACCCAACCTCACCAAACCTCTCAGCCCCAAGAGTGTCCACCCTTATGTCTCAATCAGCTGTGGGTCTAGATATGGTCAATCCAGGTGGCATCACAGCCCCTGAACGAATTTTGTAAGAATTTCTCTCTCTTTCACTGTCTTTGTTTCACGGGTTTTTAAAAGTAATTGATTTTTATAATGGGGTTTAGCTCCTTTTCACTGCTCTGTTTATGCCGCTTTACACCCACTTGACTCACATACAGAGAGATATCAATACATAGGTTTTAAGATTCTTACTAGTCAGAAAAATTCTTGGGCGGTGAATAGGGGGTGTTGAGTCCACTTCACTGAGCAAGGAGTAGGTCTTGCCTATTACCTATTGGGTTTATGGAACGGTATCTGAGCTAATTTGAAACCCTTGTTTTATGCATCACCCCACCTCACCTTTCCCGTTAAGCAGCCATAGTGTGTTTTCTAAACGTGTGACTCTGTTCTGCTTTGTAATTCAGTTCAAGGGTAGCGGTTTTTACATTCCCTCTATAAGTGATATCTTATGATAAGTGTCTTTTTCTGTGTGACTTATTTCACTTAGAATCGTCGTACCTAAATCCACTCATCATGCTGCTACTAGCCTTATGACGTTGATTTCATGGCTGAGTGAGATTCCATTGTACATAAGGACCACAACTTCTTTATCCATTTTTCTCTTTCCTGGGATATTTAAGGTGTAACGAAGTGGAGGTTCTTGTCAACAGAGCAGCCCTAAAGTTTGGGGTGCCTGTGTCTTGCTGAATTTTAGTTTCCCCAATTTATACGCCCATGGGTGGAAGTGCCCTATGCTCTCTAAGCTGAGTTTTTTAGATGTTTCAGGACACACCGTACCCTTCTCCAGAGTGGCTGTTGGCAATTTACATCCCGCCCATCAGCGTAGCCAGGCTCCCGTTTCTCCATGGCCTGTCCTGCATTTCTGCTTTTGACACTTTATTCAGCATGGCCCTTTTGACCGATGGGAAGCGAGACTTTTTTGTAGCGCTGATTTGCCTTTCCAGGTTGCTTGGTTGGCCAAAAAGGGTGGATGCGTTTTTTCCTGCATATATTCAGGAAAAAACGCATCCGCCCTTTTTGGCAAAGGGCATCATTGTCGAGGTTTTGCCGCTTTTCCTGTTCTTTAAAGTCAATTCGAATCTCCCTCCTGAAATCTGTTTCCTGCAATTCTGCCTTGCTTTCAAATCCTCTTCGTTGCCTTCCCTCAATATATTTGTGGACGAGAGTTATCATTTATAAGTCTGCAGTTTTGTGAATTGCAGTGCCCCTGAGCTCCATTTTTCAACTCGCTTTCTTGGGAGCTGGCCGCAAAAGCGCAGGATTGCTTCAGGCCCTATTCTGGTCCCGGGCGGCAGGCTGAGCCTGTGGTTAATTCTTCTTCCTGATGGGAAAATAGAGTGACCTGTGCCTGTCCCATCACCTACAGCTAGTCTCTCATTGGTTCCCCCTCTTCCCGTTCATCCTCAGGACAAATTGCAACCTGTACGGAACAGGAGGTTAAAGGTGCTGATTCTCCAAGGAGGGAGATTGCTAGTAAAGCGGCTGGAATGGCGAACCCGAGCACAAGGAGATGAGAAATGAGGTGCGTTTTGGAAACCTTTCCCGATCACACGGTGTACCATCTTCTGGGTTTCTCATGCATGTTTTCGATGTAGGAAGATGCCCTTGAACCTGGAGATTTGGGACCCATGGGATGTGTACCACGCAGTATTACTTTAAAGGGTCTGCGTTTCTTCACCCAACCTCACCAAACCTCTCAGCCCCAAGAGTGTCCACCCTTATGTCTCAATCAGCTGTGGGTCTAGATATGGTCAATCCAGGTGGCATCACAGCCCCTGAACGAATTTTGTAAGAATTTTTCTCTCTTTCACTGTCTTTGTTTCACGGGTTTTTAAAAGTAATTGATTTTTATAATGGGGTTTAGCTGCTTTTCACTGCTGTGTTTATGCCGCTTTACACCCACTTGACTCACTTACAGAGAGATATCAATACATAGGTTTTAAGATTCTTACCAGTCAGTTATATTCTTGGGCGGTGAATAGGGGGTTTTGAGTCCAATTCACTGAGCAAGGAGTAGGTCTTGTCTATTACATATTGGGTTTATGGAACGGTATCTGAGCTAATTTGAAACCCTTCTTTTATGCATCAACCCACCTCACCTTTCCCGTTAAGCAGCCATAGTGTGTTTTCTAAACGTGTGACTCTGTTCTGTTTTGTAATTCAGTTCAAGGGTAGCGGTTTTTTCCTTCCCTCTATAAGTGATATCTTATGATAAGTGTCTTTTTCTGTGTGACTTATTTCACTTAGAATCGTCGTACCTAAATCCACTCATCATGCTGCTACTAGCCTTATGACGTTGATTTCATGGCTGAGTGATATTCCATTGTACATAAGGACCACAACTTCTTTATCCATTTTTCTCTTTCCTGGGATATTTAAGGTGTAACGAAGTGGAGGTTCTTGTCAACAGAGCAGCCCTAAACTTTGGGGTGCCTGTGTCTTGCTGATTTTTAGTTTTCCCAATTTATACGCCCATGAGTGGAAGTGCCCTATGCTCTCTAAGCTGAGTTTTTTAGATGTTTCAGGACACACCGTACACTTCTCCGGAGTGGCTGTTGGCAATTTACATCCCGCCCATCAGCGTAGCCAGGCTCCCGTTTCTGCATGGCCTGTCCTGCATTTCTGGTTTTGACACTTTATTCAGCATGGCCCTTTTGACCGATGGGAAGCGAGACTTCTTTGTAGCGCTGATTTGCATTTCCAGGTTGCTTGGTTGGCCAAAAAGGGCGGACGCGTTTTTTCCTGAATATATTCAGGAAAAAACGCGTCCGCCCTTTTTGGCCAAGGGCATCATTGTCGAGGTTTTGCCGCTTTTCCTGTTCTTTAAAGGCGATTTGAATCTCCCTCCTGAAATCTGTTTCCTGCAATTCTGCCTTGCTTTCAAATCCTCTTCGTTGCCTTCCCTCAATATATTTGTGGACGAGAGTTATCATTTATAAGTCTGCAGGTTTGTGAATTGCAGTGCCCCTGAGCTCCATTTTTCAACTTGCTTTCTTGGGAGCTGGCCGCAAAAGCGCAGGATTGCTTCAGGCCCTATTCTGGTCCCGGGCGGCAGGCTGAGCCTGTGGTTAATTCTTCTTCCTGATGGGAAAATAGAGTGACCTGTGCCTGTCCCATCACCTACAGCTAGTCTCTCATTGGTTCCCCCTCTTCCCGTTCATCCTCAGGACAAATTGCAACCTGTATGGAACAGGAGGTTAAAGGTGCTGATTCTCCAAGGAGGGAGATTGCTAGTAAAGCGGCTGGAATGGCGAACCCGAGCACAAGGAGATGAGAAATGAGGTGCGTTTTGGAAACCTTTCCCGATCACACGGTGTACCATCTTCTGGGTTTCTCATGCATTTTTTCGATGTAGGAAGATGCCCTTGAACCTGGAGATTTGGGACCCATGGGATGGGTACCACGCAGTATTACTTTAAAGGGTCTGCGTTTCCTCACCCAACCTCACCAAACCTCTCAGCCCCAAGAGTGTCCACCCTTATGTCTCAATCAGCTGTGGGTCTAGATATGGTCAATCCAGGTGGCATCACAGCCCCTGAACGAATTTTGTAAGAATTTCTCTCTCTTTCACTGTCTTTGTTTCACGGGTTTTTAAAAGTAATTGATTTTTATAATGGGGTTTAGCTGCTTTTCACTGCTGTGTTTATGCCGCTTTACACCCACTTGACTCACTTACAGAGAGATATCAATACATAGGTTTTAAGATTCTTACCAGTCAGATATATTCTTGGGCGGTGAATAGGGGGTTTTGAGTCCAATTCACTGAGCAAGGAGTAGGTCTTGTCTATTACATATTGGGTTTATGGAACGGTATCTGAGCTAATTTGAAACCCTTCTTTTATGCATCACCCCACCTCACCTTTCCCGTTAAGCAGCCATAGTGTGTTTTCTAAACGTGTGACTCTGTTCTGTTTTGTAATTCAGTTCAAGGGTAGCGGTTTTTTCATTCCCTCTATAAGTGATATCTTATGATAAGTGTCTTTTTCTGTGTGACTTATTTCACTTAGAATCGTCGTACCTAAATCCACTCATCATGCTGCTACTAGCCTTATGACGTTGATTTCATGGCTGAGTGATATTCCATTGTACATAAGGACCACAACTTCTTTATGCATTTTTCTCTTACCTGGGATATTTAAGGTGTAACGAAGTGGAGGTTCTTGTCAACAGAGCAGCCCTAAACTTTGGAGTGCCTGTGTCTTGCTGATTTTTAGTTTTCCCAATTTATACGCCCATGAGTGGAAGTGCCCTATGCTCTCTAAGCTGAGTTTTTTAGATGTTTCAGGACACACCGTACACTTCTCCAGAGTGGCTGTTGGCAATTTACATCCCGCCCATCAGCGTAGCCAGGCTCCCGTTTCTCCATGGCCTGTCCTGCATTTCTGGTTTTGACACTTTATTCAGCATGGCCCTTTTGACCGATGGGAAGCGAGACTTCTTTGTAGCGCTGATTTGCCTTTCCAGGTTGCTTGGTTGGCCAAAAAGGGCGGATGCGTTTTTTCCTGAATATATTCAGGAAAAAACGCATCCGCCCTTTTTGGCCAAGGGCATCATTGTCGAGGTTTTGCCGCTTTTCCTGTTCTTTAAAGGCGATTTGAATCTCCCTCCTGAAATCTGTTTCCTGCAATTCTGCCTTGCTTTCAAATCCTCTTCGTTGCCTTCCCTCAATATATTTGTGGACGAGAGTTATCATTTATAAGTCTGCAGGTTTGTGAATTGCAGTGCCCCTGAGCTCCATTTTTCAACTTGCTTTCTTGGGAGCTGGCCGCAAAAGCGCAGGATTGCTTCAGGCCCTATTCTGGTCCCGGGCGGCAGGCTGAGCCTGTGGTTAATTCTTCTTCCTGATGGGAAAATAGAGTGACCTGTGCCTGTCCCATCACCTACAGCTAGTCTCTCATTGGTTCCCCCTCTTCCCGTTCATCCTCAGGACAAATTGCAACCTGCACGGAACAGGAGGTTAAAGGTGCTGATTCTCCAAGGAGGGAGATTGCTAGTAAAGCGGCTGGAATGGCGAACCCGAGCACAAGGAGATGAGAAATGAGGTGCGTTTTGGAAACCTTTCCCGATCACACGGTGTACCATCTTCTGGGTTTCTCATGCATGTTTTCGATGTAGGAAGATGCCCTTGAACCTGGAGATTTGGGACCCATGGGATGGGTACCACGCAGTATTACTTTAAAGGGTCTGCGTTTCCTCACCCAACCTCACCAAACCTCTCAGCCCCAAGAGTGTCCACCCTTATGTCTCAATCAGCTGTGGGTCTAGATATGGTCAATCCAGGTGGCATCACAGCCCCTGAACGAATTTTGTAAGAATTTCTCTCTCTTTCACTGTCTTTGTTTCACGGGTTTTTAAAAGTAATTGATTTTTATAATGGGGTTTAGCTGCTTTTCACTGCTGTGTTTATGCCGATTTACACCCACTTGACTCACTTACAGAGAGATATCAATACATAGGTTTTAAGATTCTTACCAGTCAGATATATTCTTGGGCGGTGAATACGGGGTTTTGAGTCCAATTCACTGAGCAAGGAGTAGGTCTTGTCTATTACATATTGGGTTTATGGAACGGTATCTGAGCTAATTTGAAACCCTTGTTTTATGCATCACCCCACCTCACCTTTCCCGTTAAGCAGCCATAGTGTGTTTTCTAAACGTGTGACTCTGTTTTGTTTTGTAATTCAGTTCAAGGGTAGCGGTTTTTACATTCCCTCAATAAGTGATATCTTATGATAAGTGTCTTTTTCTGTGTGACTTATTTCACTTAGAATCGTCGTACCTAAATCCACTCATCATGCTGCTACTAGCCTTATGACGTTGATTTCATGGCTGAGTGAGATTCCATTGTACATAAGGACCACAACTTCTTTATCCATTTTTCTCTTTCCTGGGATATTTAAGGTGTAACGAAGTGGAGGTTCTTGTCAACAGAGCAGCCCTAAACTTTGGGGTGCCTGTGTCTTGCTGATTTTTAGTTTTCCCAATTTATACGCCCATGAGTGGAAGTGCCCTATGCTCTCTAAGCTGAGTTTTTTAGATGTTTCAGGACACACCGTACCCTTCTCCAGAGTGGCTGTTGGCAATTTACATCCCGCCCATCAGCGTAGCCAGGCTCCCGTTTCTCCATGGCCTGTCCTGCATTTCTGGTTTTGACACTTTATTCAGCATGGCCCTTTTGACCGATGGGAAGCGAGACTTCTTTGTAGCGCTGATTTGCCTTTCCAGGTTGCTTGGTTGTCCAAAAAGGGCGGATGCGTTTTTTCCTGAATATATTCAGGAAAAAACGCATCCGCCCTTTTTGGCCAAGGGCATCATTGTCGAGGTTTTGCCGCTTTTCCTGTTCTTTAAAGGTGATTCGAATCTCCCTCCTGAGATCTGTTTCCTGCAATTCTGCCTTGCTTTCAAATCCTCTTCGTTGCCTTCCCTCAATATATTTGTGGACGAGAGTTATCATTTATAAGTCTGCAGGTTTGTGAATTGCAGTGCCCCTGAGCTCCATTTTTCAACTCGCTTTCTTGGGAGCTGGCCGCAAAAGCGCAGGATTGCTTCAGGCCCTATTCTGGTCCCGGGCGGCAGGCTGAGCCTGTGGTTAATTCTTCTTCCTGATGGGAAAATAGTGTGAGCTGTGCCTGTCCCATCACCTACAGCTAGTCTCTCATTGGTTCCGCCTCTTCCCGTTCATCCTCAGGACAAATTGCAACCTGTACGGAACAGGAGGTTAAAGGTGCTGATTCTCCAAGGAGGGAGATTGCTAGTAAAGCGGCTGGAATGGCGAACCCGAGCACAAGGAGATGAGAAATGAGGTGCGTTTTTGAAACCTTTCCCGATCACACGGTGTACCATCTTCTGGGTTTCTCATGCATGTTTTCGATGTAGGAAGATGCCCTTGAACCTGGAGATTTGGGACCCATGGGATGGGTACCACGCAGTATTACTTTAAAGGGTCTGTGTTTCCTCACCCAACCTCACCAAACCTCTCAGCCCCAAGAGTGTCCACCCTTATGTCTCAATCAGCTGTGGGTCTAGATATGGTCAATCCAGGTGGCATCACAGCCCCTGAACGAATTTTGTAAGAATTTCTCTCTCTTTCACTGTCTTTGTTTCACGGGTTTTTAAAAGTAATTGATTTTTATAATGGGGTTTAGCTCCTTTTCACTGCTCTGTTTATGCCGCTTTACACCCACTTGACTCACATACAGAGAGATATCAATACATAGGTTTTAAGATTCTTACTAGTCAGAAAAATTCTTGGGCGGTGAATAGGGGGTGTTGAGTCCACTTCACTGAGCAAGGAGTAGGTCTTGCCTATTACCTATTTGGTTTATGGAACGGTATCTGAGCTAATTTGAAACCCTTGTTTTATGCATCACCCCACCTCACCTTTCCCGTTAAGCAGCCATAGTGTGTTTTCTAAACGTGTGACTCTGTTCTGCTTTGTAATTCAGTTCAAGGGTAGCGGTTTTTACATTCCCTCTATAAGTGATATCTTATGATAAGTGTCTTTTTCTGTGTGACTTATTTCACTTAGAATCGTCGTACCTAAATCCACTCATCATGCTGCTACTAGCCTTATGACGTTGATTTCATGGCTGAGTGAGATTCCATTGTACATAAGGACCACAACTTCTTTATCCATTTTTCTCTTTCCTGGGATATTTAAGGTGTAACGAAGTGGAGGTTCTTGTCAACAGAGCAGCCCTAAAGTTTGGGGTGCCTGTGTCTTGCTGAATTTTAGTTTCCCCAATTTATACGCCCATGGGTGGAAGTGCCCTATGCTCTCTAAGCTGAGTTTTTTAGATGTTTCAGGACACACCGTACCCTTCTCCAGAGTGGCTGTTGGCAATTTACATCCCGCCCATCAGCGTAGCCAGGCTCCCGTTTCTCCATGGCCTGTCCTGCATTTCTGCTTTTGACACTTTATTCAGCATGGCCCTTTTGACCGATGGGAAGCGAGACTTTTTTGTAGCGCTGATTTGCCTTTCCAGGTTGCTTGGTTGGCCAAAAAGGGTGGATGCGTTTTTTCCTGCATATATTCAGGAAAAAACGCATCCGCCCTTTTTGGCAAAGGGCATCATTGTCGAGGTTTTGCCGCTTTTCCTGTTCTTTAAAGTCAATTCGAATCTCCCTCCTGAAATCTGTTTCCTGCAATTCTGCCTTGCTTTCAAATCCTCTTCGTTGCCTTCCCTCAATATATTTGTGGACGAGAGTTATCATTTATAAGTCTGCAGTTTTGTGAATTGCAGTGCCCCTGAGCTCCATTTTTCAAATCGCTTTCTTGGGAGCTGGCCGCAAAAGCGCAGGATTGCTTCAGGCCCTATTCTGGTCCCGGGCGGCAGGCTGAGCCTGTGGTTAATTCTTCTTCCTGATGGGAAAATAGAGTGACCTGTGCCTGTCCCATCACCTACAGCTAGTCTCTCATTGGTTCCCCCTCTTCCCGTTCATCCTCAGGACAAATTGCAACCTGTACGGAACAGGAGGTTAAAGGTGCTGATTCTCCAAGGAGGGAGATTGCTAGTAAAGCGGCTGGAATGGCGAACCCGAGCACAAGGAGATGAGAAATGAGGTGCGTTTTGGAAACCTTTCCCGATCACACGGTGTACCATCTTCTGGGTTTCTCATGCATGTTTTCGATGTAGGAAGATGCCCTTGAACCTGGAGATTTGGGACCCATGGGATGTGTACCACGCAGTATTACTTTAAAGGGTCTGCGTTTCTTCACCCAACCTCACCAAACCTCTCAGCCCCAAGAGTGTCCACCCTTATGTCTCAATCAGCTGTGGGTCTAGATATGGTCAATCCAGGTGGCATCACAGCCCCTGAACGAATTTTGTAAGAATTTCTCTCTCTTTCACTGTCTTTGTTTCACGGGTTTTTAAAAGTAATTGATTTTTATAATGGGGTTTAGCTGCTTTTCACTGCTGTGTTTATGCCGCTTTACACCCACTTGACTCACTTACAGAGAGATATCAATACATAGGTTTTAAGATTCTTACCAGTCAGTTATATTCTTGGGCGGTGAATAGGGGGTTTTGAGTCCAATTCACTGAGCAAGGAGTAGGTCTTGTCTATTACATATTGGGTTTATGGAACGGTATCTGAGCTAATTTGAAACCCTTCTTTTATGCATCAACCCACCTCACCTTTCCCGTTAAGCAGCCATAGTGTGTTTTCTAAACGTGTGACTCTGTTCTGTTTTGTAATTCAGTTCAAGGGTAGCGGTTTTTTCCTTCCCTCTATAAGTGATATCTTATGATAAGTGTCTTTTTCTGTGTGACTTATTTCACTTAGAATCGTCGTACCTAAATCCACTCATCATGCTGCTACTAGCCTTATGACGTTGATTTCATGGCTGAGTGATATTCCATTGTACATAAGGACCACAACTTCTTTATCCATTTTTCTCTTTCCTGGGATATTTAAGGTGTAACGAAGTGGAGGTTCTTGTCAACAGAGCAGCCCTAAACTTTGGGGTGCCTGTGTCTTGCTGATTTTTAGTTTTCCCAATTTATACGCCCATGAGTGGAAGTGCCCTATGCTCTCTAAGCTGAGTTTTTTAGATGTTTCAGGACACACCGTACACTTCTCCGGAGTGGCTGTTGGCAATTTACATCCCGCCCATCAGCGTAGCCAGGCTCCCGTTTCTGCATGGCCTGTCCTGCATTTCTGGTTTTGACACTTTATTCAGCATGGCCCTTTTGACCGATGGGAAGCGAGACTTCTTTGTAGCGCTGATTTGCATTTCCAGGTTGCTTGGTTGGCCAAAAAGGGCGGACGCGTTTTTTCCTGAATATATTCAGGAAAAAACGCGTCCGCCCTTTTTGGCCAAGGGCATCATTGTCGAGGTTTTGCCGCTTTTCCTGTTCTTTAAAGGCGATTTGAATCTCCCTCCTGAAATCTGTTTCCTGCAATTCTGCCTTGCTTTCAAATCCTCTTCGTTGCCTTCCCTCAATATATTTGTGGACGAGAGTTATCATTTATAAGTCTGCAGGTTTGTGAATTGCAGTGCCCCTGAGCTCCATTTTTCAACTTGCTTTCTTGGGAGCTGGCCGCAAAAGCGCAGGATTGCTTCAGGCCCTATTCTGGTCCCGGGCGGCAGGCTGAGCCTGTGGTTAATTCTTCTTCCTGATGGGAAAATAGAGTGACCTGTGCCTGTCCCATCACCTACAGCTAGTCTCTCATTGGTTCCCCCTCTTCCCGTTCATCCTCAGGACAAATTGCAACCTGTATGGAACAGGAGGTTAAAGGTGCTGATTCTCCAAGGAGGGAGATTGCTAGTAAAGCGGCTGGAATGGCGAACCCGAGCACAAGGAGATGAGAAATGAGGTGCGTTTTGGAAACCTTTCCCGATCACACGGTGTACCATCTTCTGGGTTTCTCATGCATTTTTTCGATGTAGGAAGATGCCCTTGAACCTGGAGATTTGGGACCCATGGGATGGGTACCACGCAGTATTACTTTAAATGGTCTGCGTTTCCTCACCCAACCTCACCAAACCTCTCAGCCCCAAGAGTGTCCACCCTTATGTCTCAATCAGCTGTGGGTCTAGATATGGTCAATCCAGGTGGCATCACAGCCCCTGAACGAATTTTGTAAGAATTTCTCTCTCTTTCACTGTCTTTGTTTCACGGGTTTTTAAAAGTAATTGATTTTTATAATGGGGTTTAGCTGCTTTTCACTGCTGTGTTTATGCCGCTTTACACCCACTTGACTCACTTACAGAGAGATATCAATACATAGGTTTTAAGATTCTTACCAGTCAGATATATTCTTGGGCGGTGAATAGGGGGTTTTGAGTCCAATTCACTGAGCAAGGAGTAGGTCTTGTCTATTACATATTGGGTTTATGGAACGGTATCTGAGCTAATTTGAAACCCTTCTTTTATGCATCACCCCACCTCACCTTTCCCGTTAAGCAGCCATAGTGTGTTTTCTAAACGTGTGACTCTGTTCTGTTTTGTAATTCAGTTCAAGGGTAGCGGTTTTTTCATTCCCTCTATAAGTGATATCTTATGATAAGTGTCTTTTTCTGTGTGACTTATTTCACTTAGAATCGTCGTACCTAAATCCACTCATCATGCTGCTACTAGCCTTATGACGTTGATTTCATGGCTGAGTGATATTCCATTGTACATAAGGACCACAACTTCTTTATGCATTTTTCTCTTACCTGGGATATTTAAGGTGTAACGAAGTGGAGGTTCTTGTCAACAGAGCAGCCCTAAACTTTGGAGTGCCTGTGTCTTGCTGATTTTTAGTTTTCCCAATTTATACGCCCATGAGTGGAAGTGCCCTATGCTCTCTAAGCTGAGTTTTTTAGATGTTTCAGGACACACCGTACACTTCTCCAGAGTGGCTGTTGGCAATTTACATCCCGCCCATCAGCGTAGCCAGGCTCCCGTTTCTCCATGGCCTGTCCTGCATTTCTGGTTTTGACACTTTATTCAGCATGGCCCTTTTGACCGATGGGAAGCGAGACTTCTTTGTAGCGCTGATTTGCCTTTCCAGGTTGCTTGGTTGGCCAAAAAGGGCGGATGCGTTTTTTCCTGAATATATTCAGGAAAAAACGCATCCGCCCTTTTTGGCCAAGGGCATCATTGTCGAGGTTTTGCCGCTTTTCCTGTTCTTTAAAGGCGATTTGAATCTCCCTCCTGAAATCTGTTTCCTGCAATTCTGCCTTGCTTTCAAATCCTCTTCGTTGCCTTCCCTCAATATATTTGTGGACGAGAGTTATCATTTATAAGTCTGCAGGTTTGTGAATTGCAGTGCCCCTGAGCTCCATTTTTCAACTTGCTTTCTTGGGAGCTGGCCGCAAAAGCGCAGGATTGCTTCAGGCCCTATTCTGGTCCCGGGCGGCAGGCTGAGCCTGTGGTTAATTCTTCTTCCTGATGGGAAAATAGAGTGACCTGTGCCTGTCCCATCACCTACAGCTAGTCTCTCATTGGTTCCCCCTCTTCCCGTTCATCCTCAGGACAAATTGCAACCTGCACGGAACAGGAGGTTAAAGGTGCTGATTCTCCAAGGAGGGAGATTGCTAGTAAAGCGGCTGGAATGGCGAACCCGAGCACAAGGAGATGAGAAATGAGGTGCGTTTTGGAAACCTTTCCCGATCACACGGTGTACCATCTTCTGGGTTTCTCATGCATGTTTTCGATGTAGGAAGATGCCCTTGAACCTGGAGATTTGGGACCCATGGGATGGGTACCACGCAGTATTACTTTAAAGGGCCTGCGTTTCCTCACCCAACCTCACCAAACCTCTCAGCCCCAAGAGTGTCCACCCTTATGTCTCAATCAGCTGTGGGTCTAGATATGGTCAATCCAGGTGGCATCACAGCCCCTGAACGAATTTTGTAAGAATTTCTCTCTCTTTCACTGTCTTTGTTTCACGGGTTTTTAAAAGTAATTGATTTTTATAATGGGGTTTAGCTGCTTTTCACTGCTGTGTTTATGCCGCTTTACACCCACTTGACTCACTTACAGAGAGATATCAATACATAGGTTTTAAGATTCTTACCAGTCAGATATATTCTTGGGCGGTGAATAGGGGGTTTTGAGTCCAATTCACTGAGCAAGGAGTAGGTCTTGTCTATTACATATTGGGTTTATGGAACGGTATCTGAGCTAATTTGAAACCCTTCTTTTATGCATCACCCCACCTCACCTTTCCCGTTAAGCAGCCATAGTGTGTTTTCTAAACGTGTGACTCTGTTCTGTTTTGTAATTCAGTTCAAGGGTAGCGGTTTTTTCATTCCCTCTATAAGTGATATCTTATGATAAGTGTCTTTTTCTGTGTGACTTATTTCACTTAGAATCGTCGTACCTAAATCCACTCATCATGCTGCTACTAGCCTTATGACGTTGTTTTCATGGCTGAGTGATATTCCATTGTACATAAGGACCACAACTTCTTTATCCATTTTTCTCTTTCCTGGGATATTTAAGGTGTAACGAAGTGGAGGTTCTTGTCAACAGAGCAGCCCTAAACTTTGGGGTGCCTGTGTCTTGCTGATTTTTAGTTTTCCCAATTTATACGCCCATGAGTGGAAGTGCCCTATGCTCTCTAAGCTGAGTTTTTTAGATGTTTCAGGACACACCGTACACTTCTCCAGAGTGGCTGTTGGCAATTTACATCCCGTCCATCAGCGTAGCCAGGCTCCCGTTTCTCCGTGGCCTGTCCTGCATTTCTGGTTTTGACACTTTATTCAGCATGGCCCTTTTGACCGATGGGAAGCGAGACTTCTTTGTAGCGCTGATTTGCCTTTCCAGGTTGCTTGGTTGGCCAAAAAGGGCGGATTCGTTTTTTCCTGTATATATTCAGGAAAAAACGCATCCGCCCTTTTTGGCAAAGGACATCATTGTCGAGGTTTTGCCGCTTTTCCTGTTCTTTAAAGGTGATTCGAATCTCCCTCCTGAGATCTGTTTCCTGCAATTCTGCCTTGCTTTCAAATCCTCTTCGTTGCCTTCCCTCAATATATTTGTGGACGAGAGTTATCATTTATAAGTCTGCAAGTTTGTGAATTGCAGTGCCCCTGAGCTCCATTTTTCAACTCGCTTTCTTGGGAGCTGGCGGCAAAAGCGCAGGATTGCTTCAGGCCCTATTCTGGTCCCGGGCGGCAGGCTGAGCCTGTGGTTAATTCTTCTTCCTGATGGGAAAATAGAGTGACCTGTGCCTGTCCCATCACCTACAGCTAGTCTCTCATTTGTTCCCCCTCTTCCCGTTCATCCTCAGGACAAATTGCAACCTGCACGGAACTGGAGGTTAAAGGTGCTGATTCTCCAAGGAGGGAGATTGCTAGTAAAGCGGCTGGAATGGCGAACCCGAGCACAAGGAGATGAGAAATGAGGTGCGTTTTGGAAACCTTTCCCGATCACACGGTGTACCATCTTCTGGGTTTCTCATGCATGTTTTCGATGTAGGAAGATGCCCTTGAACCTGGAGATTTGGGACCCATGGGATGGGTACCACGCAGTATTACTTTAAAGGGCCTGCGTTTCCTCACCCAACCTCACCAATCCTCTCAGCCCCAAGAGTGTCCACCCTTATGTCTCAATCAGCTGTGGGTCTAGATATGGTCAATCCAGGTGGCATCACAGCCCCTGAACGAATTTTGTAAGAATTTCTCTCTCTTTCACTGTCTTTGTTTCACGGGTTTTTAAAAGTAATTGATTTTTATAATGGGGTTTAGCTGCTTTTCACTGCTGTGTTTATGCCGCCTTACACCCACTTGACTCACTTAAAGAGAGATATCAATACATAGGTTTTAAGATTCTTACCAGTCAGATATATTCTTGGGCGGTGAATAGGGGGTTTTGAGTCCAATTCACTGAGCAAGGAGTAGGTCTTGTCTATTACATATTGGGTTTATGGAACGGTATCTGAGCTAATTTGAAACCCTTCTTTTATGCATCACCCCACCTCACCTTTCCCGTTAAGCAGCCATAGTGTGTTTTCTAAACGTGTGACTCTGTTCTGTTTTGTAATTCAGTTCAAGGGTAGCGGTTTTTACATTCCCTCTATAAGTGATATCTTATGATAAGTGTCTTTTTCTGTGTGACTTATTTCACTTAGAATCGTCGTACCTAAATCCACTCATCATGCTGCTACTAGCCTTATGACGTTGATTTCATGGCTGAGTGAGATTCCATTGTACATAAGGAGCACAACTTCTTTATCCATTTTTCTCTTTCCTGGGATATTTAAGGTGTAACGAAGTGGAGGTTCTTGTCAACAGAGCAGCCCTAAAGTTTGGGGTGCCTGTGTCTTGCTGATTTTTAGTTTTCCCAATTTATACGCCCATGAGTGGAAGTGCCCTATGCTCTCTAAGCTGAGTTTTTTAGATGTTTCAGGACACACCGTACACTTCTCCAGAGTGGCTGTTGGCAATTTACATCCCGCCCATCAGCGTAGCCAGGCTCCCGTTTCTCCATGGCCTGTCCTGCATTTCTGGTTTTGACACTTTATTCAGCATGGCCCTTTTGACCGATGGGAAGCGAGACTTCTTTGTAGCGCTGATTTGCCTTTCCAGGTTGCTTGGTTGGCCAAAAAGGGCGGATGCGTTTTTTCCTGAATATATTCAGGAAAAAACGCATCCGCCCTTTTTGGCCAAGGGCATCATTGTCGAGGTTTTGCCGCTTTTCCTGTTCTTTAAAGGCGATTCGAATCTCCCTCCTGCGATCTGTTTCCTGCAATTCTGCCTTGCTTTCAAATCCTCTTCGTTGCCTTCCCTCAATATATTTGTGGACGAGAGTTATCATTTATAAGTCTGCAGGTTTGTGAATTGCAGTGCCCCTGAGCTCCATTTTTCAACTCGCTTTCTTGGGAGCTGGCCGCAAAAGCGCAGGATTGCTTCAGGCCCTATTCTGGTCCCGGGCGGCAGGCTGAGCCTGTGGTTAATTCTTCTTCCTGATGGGAAAATAGAGTGACCTGTGCCTGTCCCATCACCTACAGCTAGTCTCTCATTGGTTCCCCCTCTTCCCGTTCATCCTCAGGACAAATTGCAACCTGTACGGAACAGGAGGTTAAAGGTGCTGATTCTCCAAGGAGGGAGATTGCTAGTAAAGCGGCTGGAATGGCGAACCCGAGCACAAGGAGATGAGAAAAGAGGTGCGTTTTGGAATCCTTTCCCGATCACACGGTGTACCATCTTCTGGGTTTCTCATGCATGTTTTCGATGTAGGAAGATGCCCTTGAACCTGGAGATTTGGGACCCATGGGATGGGTACCACGCAGTATTACTTTAAAGGGTCTGCGTTTCCTCACCCAACCTCACCAAACCTCTCAGCCCCAAGAGTGTCCACCCTTATGTCTCAATCAGCTGTGGGTCTAGATATGGTCAATCCAGGTGGCATCACAGCCCCTGAACGAATTTTGTAAGAATTTCTCTCTCTTTCACTGTCTTTGTTTCACGGGTTTTTAAAAGTAATTGATTTTTATAATATGGTTTAGCTGCTTTTCACTGCTGTGTTTATGCCGATTTACACCCACTTGACTCACTTACAGAGAGATATCAATACATAGGTTTTAAGATTCTTACCAGTCAGATATATTCTTGGGCGGTGAATACGGGGTTTTGAGTCCAATTCACTGAGCAAGGAGTAGGTCTTGTCTATTACATATTGGGTTTATGGAACGGTATCTGAGCTAATTTGAAACCCTTGTTTTATGCATCACCCCACCTCACCTTTCCCGTTAAGCAGCCATAGTGTGTTTTCTAAACGTGTGACTCTGTTTTGTTTTGTAATTCAGTTCAAGGGTAGCGGTTTTTACATTCCCTCAATAAGTGATATCTTATGATAAGTGTCTTTTTCTGTGTGACTTATTTCACTTAGAATCGTCGTACCTAAATCCACTCATCATGCTGCTACTAGCCTTATGACGTTGATTTCATGGCTGAGTGAGATTCCATTGTACATAAGGACCACAACTTCTTTATCCATTTTTCTCTTTCCTGGGATATTTAAGGTGTAACGAAGTGGAGGTTCTTGTCAACAGAGCAGCCCTAAACTTTGGGGTGCCTGTGTCTTGCTGATTTTTAGTTTTCCCAATTTATACGCCCATGAGTGGAAGTGCCCTATGCTCTCTAAGCTGAGTTTTTTAGATGTTTCAGGACACACCGTACCCTTCTCCAGAGTGGCTGTTGGCAATTTACATCCCGCCCATCAGCGTAGCCAGGCTCCCGTTTCTCCATGGCCTGTCCTGCATTTCTGGTTTTGACACTTTATTCAGCATGGCCCTTTTGACCGATGGGAAGCGAGACTTCTTTGTAGCGCTGATTTGCCTTTCCAGGTTGCTTGGTTGGCCAAAAAGGGCGGATGCGTTTTTTCCTGAATATATTCAGGAAAAAACGCATCCGCCCTTTTTGGCCAAGGGCATCATTGTCGAGGTTTTGCCGCTTTTCCTGTTCTTTAAAGGTGATTCGAATCTCCCTCCTGAGATCTGTTTCCTGCAATTCTGCCTTGCTTTCAAATCCTCTTCGTTGCCTTCCCTCAATATATTTGTGGACGAGAGTTATCATTTATAAGTCTGCAGGTTTGTGAATTGCAGTGCCCCTGAGCTCCATTTTTCAACTCGCTTTCTTGGGAGCTGGCCGCAAAAGCGCAGGATTGCTTCAGGCCCTATTCTGGTCCCGGGCGGCAGGCTGAGCCTGTGGTTAATTCTTCTTCCTGATGGGAAAATAGAGTGAGCTGTGCCTGTCCCATCACCTACAGCTAGTCTCTCATTGGTTCCGCCTCTTCCCGTTCATCCTCAGGACAAATTGCAACCTGTACGGAACAGGAGGTTAAAGGTGCTGATTCTCCAAGGAGGGAGATTGCTAGTAAAGCGGCTGGAATGGCGAACCCGAGCACAAGGAGATGAGAAATGAGGTGCGTTTTTGAAACCTTTCCCGATCACACGGTGTACCATCTTCTGGGTTTCTCATGCATGTTTTCGATGTAGGAAGATGCCCTTGAACCTGGAGATTTGGGACCCATGGGATGGGTACCACGCAGTATTACTTTAAAGGGTCTGTGTTTCCTCACCCAACCTCACCAAACCTCTCAGCCCCAAGAGTGTCCACCCTTATGTCTCAATCAGCTGTGGGTCTAGATATGGTCAATCCAGGTGGCATCACAGCCCCTGAACGAATTTTGTAAGAATTTCTCTCTCTTTCACTGTCTTTGTTTCACGGGTTTTTAAAAGTAATTGATTTTTATAATGGGGTTTAGCTCCTTTTCACTGCTCTGTTTATGCCGCTTTACACCCACTTGACTCACATACAGAGAGATATCAATACATAGGTTTTAAGATTCTTACTAGTCAGAAAAATTCTTGGGCGGTGAATAGGGGGTGTTGAGTCCACTTCACTGAGCAAGGAGTAGGTCTTGCCTATTACCTATTGGGTTTATGGAACGGTATCTGAGCTAATTTGAAACCCTTGTTTTATGCATCACCCCACCTCACCTTTCCCGTTAAGCAGCCATAGTGTGTTTTCTAAACGTGTGACTCTGTTCTGCTTTGTAATTCAGTTCAAGGGTAGCGGTTTTTACATTCCCTCTATAAGTGATATCTTATGATAAGTGTCTTTTTCTGTGTGACTTATTTCACTTAGAATCGTCGTACCTAAATCCACTCATCATGCTGCTACTAGCCTTATGACGTTGATTTCATGGCTGAGTGAGATTCCATTGTACATAAGGACCACAACTTCTTTATCCATTTTTCTCTTTCCTGGGATATTTAAGGTGTAACGAAGTGGAGGTTCTTGTCAACAGAGCAGCCCTAAAGTTTGGGGTGCCTGTGTCTTGCTGAATTTTAGTTTCCCCAATTTATACGCCCATGGGTGGAAGTGCCCTATGCTCTCTAAGCTGAGTTTTTTAGATGTTTCAGGACACACCGTACCCTTCTCCAGAGTGGCTGTTGGCAATTTACATCCCGCCCATCAGCGTAGCCAGGCTCCCGTTTCTCCATGGCCTGTCCTGCATTTCTGCTTTTGACACTTTATTCAGCATGGCCCTTTTGACCGATGGGAAGCGAGACTTTTTTGTAGCGCTGATTTGCCTTTCCAGGTTGCTTGGTTGGCCAAAAAGGGTGGATGCGTTTTTTCCTGCATATATTCAGGAAAAAACGCATCCGCCCTTTTTGGCAAAGGGCATCATTGTCGAGGTTTTGCCGCTTTTCCTGTTCTTTAAAGTCAATTCGAATCTCCCTCCTGAAATCTGTTTCCTGCAATTCTGCCTTGCTTTCAAATCCTCTTCGTTGCCTTCCCTCAATATATTTGTGGACGAGAGTTATCATTTATAAGTCTGCAGTTTTGTGAATTGCAGTGCCCCTGAGCTCCATTTTTCAACTCGCTTTCTTGGGAGCTGGCCGCAAAAGCGCAGGATTGCTTCAGGCCCTATTCTGGTCCCGGGCGGCAGGCTGAGCCTGTGGTTAATTCTTCTTCCTGATGGGAAAATAGAGTGACCTGTGCCTTTCCCATCACCTACAGCTAGTCTCTCATTGGTTCCCCCTCTTCCCGTTCATCCTCAGGACAAATTGCAACCTGTACGGAACAGGAGGTTAAAGGTGCTGATTCTCCAAGGAGGGAGATTGCTAGTAAAGCGGCTGGAATGGCGAACCCGAGCACAAGGAGATGAGAAATGAGGTGCGTTTTGGAAACCTTTCCCGATCACACGGTGTACCATCTTCTGGGTTTCTCATGCATGTTTTCGATGTAGGAAGATGCCCTTGAACCTGGAGATTTGGGACCCATGGGATGTGTACCACGCAGTATTACTTTAAAGGGTCTGCGTTTCTTCAACCAACCTCACCAAACCTCTCAGCCCCAAGAGTGTCCACCCTTATGTCTCAATCAGCTGTGGGTCTAGATATGGTCAATCCAGGTGGCATCACAGCCCCTGAACGAATTTTGTAAGAATTTCTCTCTCTTTCACTGTCTTTGTTTCACGGGTTTTTAAAAGTAATTGATTTTTATAATGGGGTTTAGCTGCTTTTCACTGCTGTGTTTATGCCGCTTTACACCCACTTGACTCACTTACAGAGAGATATCAATACATAGGTTTTAAGATTCTTACCAGTCAGTTATATTCTTGGGCGGTGAATAGGGGGTTTTGAGTCCAATTCACTGAGCAAGGAGTAGGTCTTGTCTATTACATATTGGGTTTATGGAACGGTATCTGAGCTAATTTGAAACCCTTCTTTTATGCATCAACCCACCTCACCTTTCCCGTTAAGCAGCCATAGTGTGTTTTCTAAACGTGTGACTCTGTTCTGTTTTGTAATTCAGTTCAAGGGTAGCGGTTTTTTCCTTCCCTCTATAAGTGATATCTTATGATAAGTGTCTTTTTCTGTGTGACTTATTTCACTTAGAATCGTCGTACCTAAATCCACTCATCATGCTGCTACTAGCCTTATGACGTTGATTTCATGGCTGAGTGATATTCCATTGTACATAAGGACCACAACTTCTTTATCCATTTTTCTCTTTCCTGGGATATTTAAGGTGTAACGAAGTGGAGGTTCTTTTCAACAGAGCAGCCCTAAACTTTGGGGTGCCTGTGTCTTGCTGATTTTTAGTTTTCCCAATTTATACGCCCATGAGTGGAAGTGCCCTATGCTCTCTAAGCTGAGTTTTTTAGATGTTTCAGGACACACCGTACACTTCTCCGGAGTGGCTGTTGGCAATTTACATCCCGCCCATCAGCGTAGCCAGGCTCCCGTTTCTGCATGGCCTGTCCTGCATTTCTGGTTTTGACACTTTATTCAGCATGGCCCTTTTGACCGATGGGAAGCGAGACTTCTTTGTAGCGCTGATTTGCATTTCCAGGTTGCTTGGTTGGCCAAAAAGGGCGGACGCGTTTTTTCCTGAATATATTCAGGAAAAAACGCGTCCGCCCTTTTTGGCCAAGGGCATCATTGTCGAGGTTTTGCCGCTTTTCCTGTTCTTTAAAGGCGATTTGAATCTCCCTCCTGAAATCTGTTTCCTGCAATTCTGCCTTGCTTTCAAATCCTCTTCGTTGCCTTCCCTCAATATATTTGTGGACGAGAGTTATCATTTATAAGTCTGCAGGTTTGTGAATTGCAGTGCCCCTGAGCTCCATTTTTCAACTTGCTTTCTTGGGAGCTGGCCGCAAAAGCGCAGGATTGCTTCAGGCCCTATTCTGGTCCCGGGCGGCAGGCTGAGCCTGTGGTTAATTCTTCTTCCTGATGGGAAAATAGAGTGAGCTGTGCCTGTCCCATCACCTACAGCTAGTCTCTCATTGGTTCCCCCTCTTCCCGTTCATCCTCAGGACAAATTGCAACCTGTACGGAACAGGAGGTTAAAGGTGCTGATTCTCCAAGGAGGGAGATTGCTAGTAAAGCGGCTGGAATGGCGAACCCGAGCACAAGGAGATGAGAAATGAGGTGCGTTTTGGAAACCTTTCCCGATCACACGGTGTACCATCTTCTGGGTTTCTCATGCATGTTTTCGATGTAGGAAGATGCCCTTGAACCTGGAGATTTGGGACCCATGGGATGTGTACCACGCAGTATTACTTTAAAGGGTCTGCGTTTCCTCACCCAACCTCACCAAACCTCTCAGCCCCAAGAGTGTCCACCCTTATGTCTCAATCAGCTGTGGGTCTAGATATGGTCAATCCAGGTGGCATCACAGCCCCTGAACGAATTTTGTAAGAATTTCTCTCTCTTTCACTGTCTTTGTTTCACGGGTTTTTAAAAGTAATTGATTTTTATAATGGGGTTTAGCTGCTTTTCACTGCTGTGTTTATGCCGCTTTACACCCACTTGACTCACTTACAGAGAGATATCAATACATAGGTTTTAAGATTCTTACCAGTCAGATATATTCTTGGGCGGTGAATAGGGGGTTTTGAGTCCAATTCACTGAGCAAGGAGTAGGTCTTGTCTATTACATATTGGGTTTATGGAACGGTATCTGAGCTAATTTGAAACCCTTCTTTTATGCATCACCCCACCTCACCTTTCCCGTTAAGCAGCCATAGTGTGTTTTCTAAACGTGTGACTCTGTTCTGTTTTGTAATTCAGTTCAAGGGTAGCGGTTTTTTCCTTCCCTCTATAAGTGATATCTTATGATAAGTGTCTTTTTCTGTGTGACTTATTTCACTTAGAATCGTCGTACCTAAATCCACTCATCATGCTGCTACTAGCCTTATGACGTTGATTTCATGGCTGAGTGATATTCCATTGTACATAAGGACCACAACTTCTTTATCCATTTTTCTCTTTCCTGGGATATTTAAGGTGTAACGAAGTGGAGGTTCTTGTCAACAGAGCAGCCCTAAACTTTGGGGTGCCTGTGTCTTGCTGATTTTTAGTTTTCCCAATTTATACGCCCATGAGTGGAAGTGCCCTATGCTCTCTAAGCTGAGTTTTTTAGATGTTTCAGGACACACCGTACACTTCTCCGGAGTGGCTGTTGGCAATTTACATCCCGCCCATCAGCGTAGCCAGGCTCCCGTTTCTGCATGGCCTGTCCTGCATTTCTGGTTTTGACACTTTATTCAGCATGGCCCTTTTGACCGATGGGAAGCGAGACTTCTTTGTAGCGCTGATTTGCATTTCCAGGTTGCTTGGTTGGCCAAAAAGGGCGGACGCGTTTTTTCCTGAATATATTCAGGAAAAAACGCATCCGCCCTTTTTGGCCAAGGGCATCATTGTCGAGGTTTTGCCGCTTTTCCTGTTCTTTAAAGGCGATTTGAATCTCCCTCCTGAAATCTGTTTCCTGCAATTCTGCCTTGCTTTCAAATCCTCTTCGTTGCCTTCCCTCAATATATTTGTGGACGAGAGTTATCATTTATAAGTCTGCAGGTTTGTGAATTGCAGTGCCCCTGAGCTCCATTTTTCAACTTGCTTTCTTGGGAGCTGGCCGCAAAAGCGCAGGATTGCTTCAGGCCCTATTCTGGTCCCGGGCGGCAGGCTGAGCCTGTGGTTAATTCTTCTTCCTGATGGGAAAATAGAGTGAGCTGTGCCTGTCCCATCACCTACAGCTAGTCTCTCATTGGTTCCCCCTCTTCCCGTTCATCCTCAGGACAAATTGCAACCTGTACGGAACAGGAGGTTAAAGGTGCTGATTCTCCAAGGAGGGAGATTGCTAGTAAAGCGGCTGGAATGGCGAACCCGAGCACAAGGAGATGAGAAATGAGGTGCGTTTTGGAAACCTTTCCCGATCACACGGTGTACCATCTTCTGGGTTTCTCATGCATGTTTTCGATGTAGGAAGATGCCCTTGAACCTGGAGATTTGGGACCCATGGGATGTGTACCACGCAGTATTACTTTAAAGGGTCTGCGTTTCCTCACCCAACCTCACCAAACCTCTCAGCCCCAAGAGTGTCCACCCTTATGTCTCAATCAGCTGTGGGTCTAGATATGGTCAATCCAGGTGGCATCACAGCCCCTGAACGAATTTTGTAAGAATTTCTCTCTCTTTCACTGTCTTTGTTTCACGGGTTTTTAAAAGTAATTGATTTTTATAATGGGGTTTAGCTGCTTTTCACTGCTGTGTTTATGCCGCTTTACACCCACTTGACTCACTTACAGAGAGATATCAATACATAGGTTTTAAGATTCTTACCAGTCAGATATATTCTTGGGCGGTGAATAGGGGGTTTTGAGTCCAATTCACTGAGCAAGGAGTAGGTCTTGTCTATTACATATTGGGTTTATGGAACGGTATCTGAGCTAATTTGAAACCCTTCTTTTATGCATCACCCCACCTCACCTTTCCCGTTAAGCAGCCATAGTGTGTTTTCTAAACGTGTGACTCTGTTCTGTTTTGTAATTCAGTTCAAGGGTAGCGGTTTTTTCCTTCCCTCTATAAGTGATATCTTATGATAAGTGTCTTTTTCTGTGTGACTTATTTCACTTAGAATCGTCGTACCTAAATCCACTCATCATGCTGCTACTAGCCTTATGACGTTGATTTCATGGCTGAGTGATATTCCATTGTACATAAGGACCACAACTTCTTTATCCATTTTTCTCTTTCCTGGGATATTTAAGGTGTAACGAAGTGGAGGTTCTTGTCAACAGAGCAGCCCTAAACTTTGGGGTGCCTGTGTCTTGCTGATTTTTAGTTTTCCCAATTTATACGCCCATGAGTGGAAGTGCCCTATGCTCTCTAAGCTGAGTTTTTTAGATGTTTCAGGACACACCGTACACTTCTCCAGAGTGGCTGTTGGCAATTTACATCCCGCCCATCAGCGTAGCCAGGCTCCCGTTTCTCCATGGCCTGTCCTGCATTTCTGCTTTTGACACTTTATTCAGCATGGCCCTTTTGACCGATGGGAAGCCAGACTTCTTTGTAGCGCTGATTTGCCTTTCCAGGTTGCTTGGTTGGCCAAAAAGGGCGGACGCGTTTTTTCCTGAATATATTCAGGAAAAAACGCGTCCGCCCTTTTTGGCCAAGGGCATCATTGTCGAGGTTTTGCCGCTTTTCCTGTTCTTTAAAGGCGATTTGAATCTCCCTCCTGAAATCTGTTTCCTGCAATTCTGCCTTGCTTTCAAATCCTCTTCGTTGCCTTCCCTCAATATATTTGTGGACGAGAGTTATCATTTATAAGTCTGCAGGTTTGTGAATTGCAGTGCCCCTGAGCTCCATTTTTCAACTTGCTTTCTTGGGAGCTGGCCGCAAAAGCGCAGGATTGCTTCAGGCCCTATTCTGGTCCCGGGCGGCAGGCTGAGCCTGTGGTTAATTCTTCTTCCTGATGGGAAAATAGAGTGACCTGTGCCTGTCCCATCACCTACAGCTAGTCTCTCATTGGTTCCCCCTCTTCCCGTTCATCCTCAGGACAAATTGCAACCTGTACGGAACAGGAGGTTAAAGGTGCTGATTCTCCAAGGAGGGAGATTGCTAGTAAAGCGGCTGGAATGGCGAACCCGAGCACAAGGAGATGAGAAATGAGGTGCGTTTTGGAAACCTTTCCCGATCACACGGTGTACCATCTTCTGGGTTTCTCATGCATGTTTTCGATGTAGGAAGATGCCCTTGAACCTGGAGATTTGGGACCCATGGGATGGGTACCACGCAGTATTACTTTAAAGGGTCTGCGTTTCCTCACCCAACCTCACCAAACCTCTCAGCCCCAAGAGTGTCCACCCTTATGTCTCAATCAGCTGTGGGTCTAGATATGGTCAATCCAGGTGGCATCACAGCCCCTGAACGAATTTTGTAAGAATTTCTCTCTCTTTCACTGTCTTTGTTTCACGGGTTTTTAAAAGTAATTGATTTTTATAATGGGGTTTAGCTGCTTTTCACTGCTGTGTTTATGCCGCTTTACACCCACTTGACTCACTTACAGAGAGATATCAATACATAGGTTTTAAGATTCTTACCAGTCAGATATATTCTTGGGCGGTGAATAGGGGGTTTTGAGTCCAATTCACTGAGCAAGGAGTAGCTCTTGTCTATTACATATTGGGTTTATGGAACGGTATCTGAGCTAATTTGAAACCCTTCTTTTATGCATCACCCCACCTCACCTTTCCCGTTAAGCAGCCATAGTGTGTTTTCTAAACGTGTGACTCTGTTCTGTTTTGTAATTCAGTTCAAGGGTAGCGGTTTTTTCCTTCCCTCTATAAGTGATATCTTATGATAAGTGTCTTTTTCTGTGTGACTTATTTCACTTAGAATCGTCGTACCTAAATCCACTCATCATGCTGCTACTAGCCTTATGACGTTGATTTCATGGCTGAGTGATATTCCATTGTACATAAGGACCACAACTTCTTTATCCATTTTTCTCTTTCCTGGGATATTTAAGGTGTAACGAAGTGGAGGTTCTTGTCAACAGAGCAGCCCTAAACTTTGGGGTGCCTGTGTCTTGCTGATTTTTAGTTTTCCCAATTTATACGCCCATGAGTGGAAGTGCCCTATGCTCTCTAAGCTGAGTTTTTTAGATGTTTCAGGACACACCGTACACTTCTCCAGAGTGGCTGTTGGCAATTTACATCCCGCCCATCAGCGTAGCCAGGCTCCCGTTTCTCCATGGCCTGTCCTGCATTTCTGGTTTTGACACTTTATTCAGCATGGCCCTTTTGACCGATGGGAAGCGAGACTTCTTTGTAGCGCTGATTTGCCTTTCCAGGTTGCTTGGTTGGCCAAAAAGGGCGGACGCGTTTTTTCCTGAATATATTCAGGAAAAAACGCGTCCGCCCTTTTTGGCCAAGGGCATCATTGTCGAGGTTTTGCCGCTTTTCCTGTTCTTTAAAGGCGATTTGAATCTCCCTCCTGAAATCTGTTTCCTGCAATTCTGCCTTGCTTTCAAATCCTCTTCGTTGCCTTCCCTCAATATATTTGTGGACGAGAGTTATCATTTATAAGTCTGCAGGTTTGTGAATTGCAGTGCCCCTGAGATCCATTTTTCAACTTGCTTTCTTGGGAGCTGGCCGCAAAAGCGCAGGATTGCTTCAGGCCCTATTCTGGTCCCGGGCGGCAGGCTGAGCCTGTGGTTAATTCTTCTTCCTGATGGGAAAATAGAGTGACCTGTGCCTGTCCCATCACCTACAGCTAGTCTCTCATTGGTTCCCCCTCTTCCCGTTCATCCTCAGGACAAATTGCAACCTGTACGGAACAGGAGGTTAAAGGTGCTGATTCTCCAAGGAGGGAGATTGCTAGTAAAGCGGCTGGAATGGCGAACCCGAGCACAAGGAGATGAGAAATGAGGTGCGTTTTGGAAACCTTTCCCGATCACACGGTGTACCATCTTCTGGGTTTCTCATGCATGTTTTCGATGTAGGAAGATGCCCTTGAACCTGGAGATTTGGGACCCATGGGATGTGTACCACGCAGTATTACTTTAAAGGGTCTGCGTTTCCTCACCCAACCTCACCAAACCTCTCAGCCCCAAGAGTGTCCACCCTTATGTCTCAATCAGCTGTGGGTCTAGATATGGTCAATCCAGGTGGCATCACAGCCCCTGAACGAATTTTGTAAGAATTTCTCTCTCTTTCACTGTCTTTGTTTCACGGGTTTTTAAAAGTAATTGATTTTTATAATGGGGTTTAGCTGCTTTTCACTGCTGTGTTTATGCCGCTTTACACCCACTTGACTCACTTACAGAGAGATATCAATACATAGGTTTTAAGATTCTTACCAGTCAGATATATTCTTGGGCGGTGAATAGGGGGTTTTGAGTCCAATTCACTGAGCAAGGAGTAGGTCTTGTCTATTACATATTGGGTTTATGGAACGGTATCTGAGCTAATTTGAAACCCTTCTTTTATGCATCACCCCACCTTACCTTTCCCGTTAAGCAGCCATAGTGTGTTTTCTAAACGTGTGACTCTGTTCTGTTTTGTAATTCAGTTCAAGGGTAGCGGTTTTTTCCTTCCCTCTATAAGTGATATCTTATGATAAGTGTCTTTTTCTGTGTGACTTATTTCACTTAGAATCGTCGTACCTAAATCCACTCATCATGCTGCTACTAGCCTTATGACGTTGATTTCATGGCTGAGTGATATTCCATTGTACATAAGGACCACAACTTCTTTATCCATTTTTCTCTTTCCTGGGATATTTAAGGTGTAACGAAGTGGAGGTTCTTGTCAACAGAGCAGCCCTAAACTTTGGGGTGCCTGTGTCTTGCTGATTTTTAGTTTTCCCAATTTATACGCCCATGAGTGGAAGTGCCCTATGCTCTCTAAGCTGAGTTTTTTAGATGTTTCAGGACACACCGTACACTTCTCCAGAGTGGCTGTTGGCAATTTACATCCCGCCCATCAGCGTAGCCAGGCTCCCGTTTCTCCATGGCCTGTCCTGCATTTCTGGTTTTGACACTTTATTCAGCATGGCCCTTTTGACCGTTGGGAAGCGAGACTTCTTTGTAGCGCTGATTTGCCTTTCCAGGTTGCTTGGTTGGCCAAAAAGGGCGGACGCGTTTTTTCCTGAATATATTCAGGAAAAAACGCGTCCGCCCTTTTTGGCCAAGGGCATCATTGTCGAGGTTTTGCCGCTTTTCCTGTTCTTTAAAGGCGATTTGAATCTCCCTCCTGAAATCTGTTTCCTGCAATTCTGCCTTGCTTTCAAATCCTCTTCGTTGCCTTCCCTCAATATATTTGTGGACGAGAGTTATCATTTATAAGTCTGCAGGTTTGTGAATTGCAGTGCCCCTGAGATCCATTTTTCAACTTGCTTTCTTGGGAGCTGGCCGCAAAAGCGCAGGATTGCTTCAGGCCCTATTCTGCTCCCGGGCGGCAGGCTGAGCCTGTGGTTAATTCTTCTTCCTGATGGGAAAATAGAGTGACCTGTGCCTGTCCCATCACCTACAGCTAGTCTCTCATTGGTTCCCCCTCTTCCCGTTCATCCTCAGGACAAATTGCAACCTGTACGGAACAGGAGGTTAAAGGTGCTGATTCTCCAAGGAGGGAGATTGCTAGTAAAGCGGCTGGAATGGCGAACCCGAGCACAAGGAGATGAGAAATGAGGTGCGTTTTGGAAACCTTTCCCGATCACACGGTGTACCATCTTCTGGGTTTCTCATGCATGTTTTCGATGTAGGAAGATGCCCTTGAACCTGGAGATTTGGGACCCATGGGATGGGTACCACGCAGTATTACTTTAAAGGGTCTGCGTTTCTTCACCCAACCTCACCAAACCTCTCAGCCCCAAGAGTGTCCACCCTTATGTCTCAATCAGCTGTGGGTCTAGATATGGTCAATCCAGGCGGCATCACAGCCCCTGAACGAATTTTGTAAGAATTTCTCTCTCTTTCACTGTCTTTGTTTCACGGGTTTTTAAAAGTAATTGATTTTTATAATGGGGTTTAGCTGCTTTTCACTGCTGTGTTTATGCCGCTTTACACCCACTTGACTCACTTACAGAGAGATATCAATACATAGGTTTTAAGATTCTTACCAGTCAGATATATTCTTGGGCGGTGAATAGGGGGTTTTGAGTCCAATTCACTGAGCAAGGAGTAGGTCTTGTCTATTACATATTGGGTTTATGGAACGGTATCCGAGCTAATTTGAAACCCTTCTTTTATGCATCACCCCACCTCACCTTTCCCGTTAAGCAGCCATAGTGTGTTTTCTAAACGTGTGACTCTGTTCTGTTTTGTAATTCAGTTCAAGGGTAGCGGTTTTTTCCTTCCCTCTATAAGTGATATCTTATGATAAGTGTCTTTTTCTGTGTGACTTATTTCACTTAGAATCGTCGTACCTAAATCCACTCATCATGCTGCTACTAGCCTTATGACGTTGATTTCATGGCTGAGTGATATTCCATTGTACATAAGGACCACAACTTCTTTATCCATTTTTCTCTTTCCTGGGATATTTAAGGTGTAACGAAGTGGAGGTTCTTGTCAACAGAGCAGCCCTAAACTTTGGGGTGCCTGTGTCTTGCTGATTTTTAGTTTTCCCAATTTATACGCTCATGAGTGGAAGTGCCCTATGCTCTCTAAGCTGAGTTTTTTAGATGTTTCAGGACACACCGTACACTTCTCCAGAGTGGCTGTTGGCAATTTACATCCCGCCCATCAGCGTAGCCAGGCTCCCGTTTCTCCATGGCCTGTCCTGCATTTCTGGTTTTGACACTTTATTCAGCATGGCCCTTTTGACCGATGGGAAGCGAGACTTCTTTGTAGCGCTGATTTGCCTTTCCAGGTTGCTTGGTTGGCCAAAAAGGGCGGATGCGTTTTTTCCTGAATATATTCAGGAAAAAACGCATCCGCCCTTTTTGGCCAAGGGCATCATTGTCGAGGTTTTGCCGCTTTTCCTGTTCTTTAAAGGCGATTTGAATCTCCCTCCTTAAATCTGTTTCCTGCAATTCTGCCTTGCTTTCAAATCCTCTTCGTTGCCTTCCCTCAATATATTTGTGGACGAGAGTTATCATTTATAAGTCTGCAGGTTTGTGAATTGCAGTGCCCCTGAGCTCCATTTTTCAACTTGCTTTCTTGGGAGCTGGCCGCAAAAGCGCAGGATTGCTTCAGGCCCTATTCTGGTCCCGGGCGGCAGGCTGAGCCTGTGGTAAATTCTTCTTCCTGATGGGAAAATAGAGTGACCTGTGCCTGTCCCATCACCTACAGCTAGTGTCTCATTGGTTCCCCCTCTTCCCGTTCATCCTCAGGACAAATTGCAACCTGTACGGAACAGGAGGTTAAAGGTGCTGATTCTCCAAGGAGGGAGATTGCTAGTAAAGCGGCTGGAATGGCGAACCCGAGCACAAGGAGATGAGAAATGAGGTGCGTTTTGGAAACCTTTCCCGATCACACGGTGTACCATCTTCTGGGTTTCTCATGCATGTTTTCGATGTAGGAAGATGCCCTTGAACCTGGAGATTTGGGACCCATGGGATGGGTACCACGCAGTATTACTTTAAAGGGTCTGCGTTTCGTCACCCAACCTCACCAAACCTCTCAGCCCCAAGAGTGTCCACCCTTATGTCTCAATCAGCTGTGGGTCTAGATATGGTCAATCCAGGTGGCATCACAGCCCCTGAACGAATTTTGTAAGAATTTCTCTCTCTTTCACTGTCTTTGTTTCACGGGTTTTTAAAAGTAATTGATTTTTATAATGGGGTTTAGCTGCTTTTCACTGCTGTGTTTATGCCGCTTTACACCCACTTGACTCACTTACAGAGAGATATCAATACATAGGTTTTAAGATTCTTACCAGTCAGATATATTCTTGGGCGGTGAATAGGGGGTTTTGAGTCCAATTCACTGAGCAAGGAGTAGGTCTTGTCTATTACATATTGGGTTTATGGAACGGTATCTGAGCTAATTTGAAACCCTTCTTTTATGCATCACCCCACCTCACCTTTCCCGTTAAGCAGCCATAGTGTGTTTTCTAAACGTGTGACTCTGTTCTGTTTTGTAATTCAGTTCAAGGGTAGCGGTTTTTTCCTTCCCTCTATAAGTGATATCTTATGATAAGTGTCTTTTTCTGTGTGACTTATTTCACTTAGAATCGTCGTACCTAAATCCACTCATCATGCTGCTACTAGCCTTATGACGTTGATTTCATGGCTGAGTGATATTCCATTGTACATAAGGACCACAACTTCTTTATCCATTTTTCTCTTTCCTGGGATATTTAAGGTGTAACGAAGTGGAGGTTCTTGTCAACAGAGCAGCCCTAAACTTTGGGGTGCCTGTGTCTTGCTGATTTTTAGTTTTCCCAATTTATACGCCCATGAGTGGAAGTGCCCTATGCTCTCTAAGCTGAGTTTTTTAGATGTTTCAGGACACACCGTACACTTCTCCAGAGTGGCTGTTGGCAATTTACATCCCGCCCATCAGCGTAGCCAGGCTCCCGTTTCTCCATGGCCTGTCCTGCATTTCTGGTTTTGACACTTTATTCAGCATGGCCCTTTTGACCGATGGGAAGCGAGACTTCTTTGTAGCGCTGATTTGCCTTTCCAGGTTGCTTGGTTGGCCAAAAAGGGCGGATGCGTTTTTTCCTGAATATATTCAGGAAAAAACGCATCCGCCCTTTTTGGCCAAGGGCATCATTGTCGAGGTTTTGCCGCTTTTCCTGTTCTTTAAAGGCGATTTGAATCTCCCTCCTTAAATCTGTTTCCTGCAATTCTGCCTTGCTTTCAAATCCTCTTCGTTGCCTTCCCTCAATATATTTGTGGACGAGAGTTATCATTTATAAGTCTGCAGGTTTGTGAATTGCAGTGCCCCTGAGCTCCATTTTTCAACTTGCTTTCTTGGGAGCTGGCCGCAAAAGCGCAGGATTGCTTCAGGCCCTATTCTGGTCCCGGGCGGCAGGCTGAGCCTGTGGTAAATTCTTCTTCCTGATGGGAAAATAGAGTGACCTGTGCCTGTCCCATCACCTACAGCTAGTGTCTCATTGGTTCCCCCTCTTCCCGTTCATCCTCAGGACAAATTGCAACCTGTACGGAACAGGAGGTTAAAGGTGCTGATTCTCCAAGGAGGGAGATTGCTAGTAAAGCGGCTGGAATGGCGAACCCGAGCACAAGGAGATGAGAAATGAGGTGCGTTTTGGAAACCTTTCCCGATCACACGGTGTACCATCTTCTGGGTTTCTCATGCATGTTTTCGATGTAGGAAGATGCCCTTGAACCTGGAGATTTGGGACCCATGGGATGGGTACCACGCAGTATTACTTTAAAGGGTCTGCGTTTCGTCACCCAACCTCACCAAACCTCTCAGCCCCAAGAGTGTCCACCCTTATGTCTCAATCAGCTGTGGGTCTAGATATGGTCAATCCAGGTGGCATCACAGCCCCTGAACGAATTTTGTAAGAATTTCCCTCTCTTTCACTGTCTTTGTTTCACGGGTTTTTAAAAGTAATTGATTTTTATAATGGGGTTTAGCTGCTTTTCACTGCTGTGTTTATGCCGCTTTACACCCACTTGACTCACTTACAGAGAGATATCAATACATAGGTTTTAAGATTCTTACCAGTCAGATATATTCTTGGGCGGTGAATAGGGGGTTTTGAGTCCAATTCACTGAGCAAGGAGTAGGTCTTGTCTATTACATATTGGGTTTATGGAACGGTATCTGAGCTAATTTGAAACCCTTCTTTTATGCATCACCCCACCTCACCTTTCCCGTTAAGCAGCCATAGTGTGTTTTCTAAACGTGTGACTCTGTTCTGTTTTGTAATTCAGTTCAAGGGTAGCGGTTTTTTCATTCCCTCTATAAGTGATATCTTATGATAAGTGTCTTTTTCTGTGTGACTTATTTCACTTAGAATCGTCGTACCTAAATCCACTCATCATGCTGCTACTAGCCTTATGACGTTGATTTCATGGCTGAGTGATATTCCATTGTACATAAGGACCACAACTTCTTTATCCATTTTTCTCTTTCCTGGGATATTTAAGGTGTAACGAAGTGGAGGTTCTTGTCAACAGAGCAGCCCTAAACTTTGGGGTGCCTGTGTCTTGCTGATTTTTAGTTTTCCCAATTTATACGCCCATGAGTGGAAGTGCCCTATGCTCTCTAAGCTGAGTTTTTTAGATGTTTCAGGACACACCGTACACTTCTCCAGAGTGGCTGTTGGCAATTTACATCCCGCCCATCAGCGTAGCCAGGCTCCCGTTTCTCCATGGCCTGTCCTGCATTTCTGCTTTTGACACTTTATTCAGCATGGCCCTTTTGACCGATGGGAAGCCAGACTTCTTTGTAGCGCTGATTTGCCTTTCCAGGTTGCTTGGTTGGCCAAAAAGGGCGGACGCGTTTTTTCCTGAATATATTCAGGAAAAAACGCGTCCGCCCTTTTTGGCCAAGGGCATCATTGTCGAGGTTTTGCCGCTTTTCCTGTTCTTTAAAGGCGATTTGAATCTCCCTCCTGAAATCTGTTTCCTGCAATTCTGCCTTGCTTTCAAATCCTCTTCGTTGCCTTCCCTCAATATATTTGTGGACGAGAGTTATCATTTATAAGTCTGCAGGTTTGTGAATTGCAGTGCCCCTGAGCTCCATTTTTCAACTTGCTTTCTTGGGAGCTGGCCGCAAAAGCGCAGGATTGCTTCAGGCCCTATTCTGGTCCCGGGCGGCAGGCTGAGCCTGTGGTTAATTCTTCTTCCTGATGGGAAAATAGAGTGACCTGTGCCTGTCCCATCACCTACAGCTAGTCTCTCATTGGTTCCCCCTCTTCCCGTTCATCCTCAGGACAAATTGCAACCTGTACGGAACAGGAGGTTAAAGGTGCTGATTCTCCAAGGAGGGAGATTGCTAGTAAAGCGGCTGGAATGGCGAACCCGAGCACAAGGAGATGAGAAATGAGGTGCGTTTTGGAAACCTTTCCCGATCACACGGTGTACCAATTTCTGGGTTTCTCATGCATGTTTTCGATGTAGGAAGATGCCCTTGAACCTGGAGATTTGGGACCCATGGGATGGGTACCACGCAGTATTACTTTAAAGGGTCTGCGTTTCCTCACCCAACCTCACCAAACCTCTCAGCCCCAAGAGTGTCCACCCTTATGTCTCAATCAGCTGTGGGTCTAGATATGGTCAATCCAGGTGGCATCACAGCCCCTGAACGAATTTTGTAAGAATTTCTCTCTCTTTCACTGTCTTTGTTTCACGGGTTTTTAAAAGTAATTGATTTTTATAATGGGGTTTAGCTGCTTTTCACTGCTGTGTTTATGCCGCTTTACACCCACTTGACTCACTTACAGAGAGATATCAATACATAGGTTTTAAGATTCTTACCAGTCAGATATATTCTTGGGCGGTGAATAGGGGGTTTTGAGTCCAATTCACTGAGCAAGGAGTAGGTCTTGTCTATTACATATTGGGTTTATGGAACGGTATCTGAGCTAATTTGAAACCCTTCTTTTATGCATCACCCCACCTCACCTTTCCCGTTAAGCAGCCATAGTGTGTTTTCTAAACGTGTGACTCTGTTCTGTTTTGTAATTCAGTTCAAGGGTAGCGGTTTTTTCATTCCCTCTATAAGTGATATCTTATGATAAGTGTCTTTTTCTGTGTGACTTATTTCACTTAGAATCGTCGTACCTAAATCCACTCATCATGCTGCTACTAGCCTTATGACGTTGATTTCATGGCTGAGTGAGATTCCATTGTACATAAGGACCACAACTTCTTTATCCATTTTTCTCTTTCCTGGGATATTTAAGGTGTAACGAAGTGGAGGTTCTTGTCAACAGAGCAGCCCTAAACTTTGGGGTGCCTGTGTCTTGCTGATTTTTAGTTTTCCCAATTTATACGCCCATGAGTGGAAGTGCCCTATGCTCTCTAAGCTGAGTTTTTTAGATGTTTCAGGACACACCGTACACTTCTCCAGAGTGGCTGTTGGCAATTTACATCCCGCCCATCAGCGTAGCCAGGCTCCCGTTTCTCCATGGCCTGTCCTGCATTTCTGGTTTTGACACTTTATTCAGCATGGCCCTTTTGACCGATGGGAAGCGAGACTTCTTTGTAGCGCTGATTTGCCTTTCCAGGTTGCTTGGTTGGCCAAAAAGGGCGGATGCGTTTTTTCCTGAATATATTCAGGAAAAAACGCATCCGCCCTTTTTGGCCAAGGGCATCATTGTCGAGGTTTTGCCGCTTTTCCTGTTCTTTAAAGGCGATTTGAATCTCCCTCCTGAAATCTGTTTCCTGCAATTCTGCCTTGCTTTCAAATCCTCTTCGTTGCCTTCCCTCAATATATTTGTGGACGAGAGTTATCATTTATAAGTCTGCAGGTTTGTGAATTGCAGTGCCCCTGAGCTCCATTTTTCAACTCGCTTTCTTGGGAGCTGGCCGCAAAAGCGCAGGATTGCTTCAGGCCCTATTCTGGTCCCGGGCGGCAGGCTGAGCCTGTGGTTAATTCTTCTTCCTGATGGGAAAATAGAGTGACCTGTGCCTGTCCCATCACCTACAGCTAGTCTCTCATTGGTTCCCCCTCTTCCCGTTCATCCTCAGGACAAATTGCAACCTGTACGGAACAGGAGGTTAAAGGTGCTGATTCTCCAAGGAGGGAGATTGCTAGTAAAGCGGCTGGAATGGCGAACCCGAGCACAAGGAGATGAGAAATGAGGTGCGTTTTGGAAACCTTTCCCGATCACACGGTGTACCAATTTCTGGGTTTCTCATGCATGTTTTCGATGTAGGAAGATGCCCTTGAACCTGGAGATTTGGGACCCATGGGATGGGTACCACGCAGTATTACTTTAACGGGTCTGCGTTTCCTCACCCAACCTCACCAAACCTCTCAGCCCCAAGAGTGTCCACCCTTATGTCTCAATCAGCTGTGGGTCTAGATATGGTCAATCCAGGTGGCATCACAGCCCCTGAACGAATTTTGTAAGAATTTCTCTCTCTTTCACTGTCTTTGTTTCACGGGTTTTTAAAAGTAATTGATTTTTATAATGGGGTTTAGCTGCTTTTCACTGCTGTGTTTATGCCGCTTTACACCCACTTGACTCACTTACAGAGAGATATCAATACATAGGTTTTAAGATTCTTACCAGTCAGATATATTCTTGGGCGGTGAATAGGGGGTTTTGAGTCCAATTCACTGAGCAAGGAGTAGGTCTTGTCTATTACATATTGGGTTTATGGAACGGTATCTGAGCTAATTTGAAACCCTTCTTTTATGCATCACCCCACCTCACCTTTCCCGTTAAGCAGCCATAGTGTGTTTTCTAAACGTGTGACTCTGTTCTGTTTTGTAATTCAGTTCAAGGGTAGCGGTTTTTTCATTCCCTCTATAAGTGATATCTTATGATAAGTGTCTTTTTCTGTGTGACTTATTTCACTTAGAATCGTCGTACCTAAATCCACTCATCATGCTGCTACTAGCCTTATGACGTTGATTTCATGGCTGAGTGATATTCCATTGTACATAAGGACCACAACTTCTTTATCCATTTTTCTCTTTCCTGGGATATTTAAGGTGTAACGAAGTGGAGGTTCTTGTCAACAGAGCAGCCCTAAACTTTGGGGTGCCTGTGTCTTGCTGATTTTTAGTTTTCCCAATTTATACGCCCATGAGTGGAAGTGCCCTATGCTCTCTAAGCTGAGTTTTTTAGATGTTTCAGGACACACCGTACACTTCTCCAGAGTGGCTGTTGGCAATTTACATCCCGCCCATCAGCGTAGCCAGGCTCCCGTTTCTCCATGGCCTGTCCTGCATTTCTGGTTTTGACACTTTATTCAGCATGGCCCTTTTGACCGATGGGAAGCGAGACTTCTTTGTAGCGCTGATTTGCCTTTCCAGGTTGCTTGGTTGGCCAAAAAGGGCGGATGCGTTTTTTCCTGAATATATTCAGGAAAAAACGCATCCGCCCTTTTTGGCCTAGGGCATCATTGTCGAGGTTTTGCCGCTTTTCCTGTTCTTTAAAGGCGATTTGAATCTCCCTCCTGAAATCTGTTTCCTGCAATTCTGCCTTGCTTTCAAATCCTCTTCGTTGCCTTCCCTCAATATATTTGTGGACGAGAGTTATCATTTATAAGTCTGCAGGTTTGTGAATGGCAGTGCCCCTGAGCTTCATTTTTCAACTTGCTTTCTTGGGAGCTGGCCGCAAAAGCGCAGGATTGCTTCAGGCCCTATTCTGGTCCCGGGCGGCAGGCTGAGCCTGTGGTTAATTCTTCTTCCTGATGGGAAAATAGAGTGACCTGTGCCTGTCCCATCACCTACAGCTAGTCTCTCATTGGTTCCCCCTCTTCCCGTTCATCCTCAGGACAAATTGCAACCTGTACGGAACAGGAGGTTAAAGGTGCTGATTCTCCAAGGAGGGAGATTGCTAGTAAAGCGGCTGGAATGGCGAACCCGAGCACAAGGAGATGAGAAATGAGGTGCGTTTTGGAAACCTTTCCCGATCACACGGTGTACCAATTTCTGGGTTTCTCATGCATGTTTTCGATGTAGGAAGATGCCCTTGAACCTGGAGATTTGGGACCCATGGGATGGGTACCACGCAGTATTACTTTAAAGGGTCTGCGTTTCCTCACCCAACCTCACCAAACCTCTCAGCCCCAAGAGTGTCCACCCTTATGTCTCAATCAGCTGTGGGTCTAGATATGGTCAATCCAGGTGGCATCACAGCCCCTGAACGAATTTTGTAAGAATTTCTCTCTCTTTCACTGTCTTTGTTTCACGGGTTTTTAAAAGTAATTGATTTTTATAATGGGGTTTAGCTGCTTTTCACTGCTGTGTTTATGCCGCTTTACACCCACTTGACTCACTTACAGAGAGATATCAATACATAGGTTTTAAGATTCTTACCAGTCAGATATATTCTTGGGCGGTGAATAGGGGGTTTTGAGTCCAATTCACTGAGCAAGGAGTAGGTCTTGTCTATTACATATTGGGTTTATGGAACGGTATCTGAGCTAATTTGAAACCCTTCTTTTATGCATCACCCCACCTCACCTTTCCCGTTAAGCAGCCATAGTGTGTTTTCTAAACGTGTGACTCTGTTCTGTTTTGTAATTCAGTTCAAGGGTAGCGGTTTTTTCATTCCCTCTATAAGTGATATCTTATGATAAGTGTCTTTTTCTGTGTGACTTATTTCACTTAGAATCGTCGTACCTAAATCCACTCATCATGCTGCTACTAGCCTTATGACGTTGATTTCATGGCTGAGTGAGATTCCATTGTACATAAGGACCACAACTTCTTTATCCATTTTTCTCTTTCCTGGGATATTTAAGGTGTAACGAAGTGGAGGTTCTTGTCAACAGAGCAGCCCTAAACTTTGGGGTGCCTGTGTCTTGCTGATTTTTAGTTTTCCCAATTTATACGCCCATGAGTGGAAGTGCCCTATGCTCTCTAAGCTGAGTTTTTTAGATGTTTCAGGACACACCGTACACTTCTCCAGAGTGGCTGTTGGCAATTTACATCCCGCCCATCAGCGTAGCCAGGCTCCCGTTTCTCCATGGCCTGTCCTGCATTTCTGCTTTTGACACTTTATTCAGCATGGCCCTTTTGACCGATGGGAAGCGAGACTTCTTTGTAGCGCTGATTTGCCTTTCCAGGTTGCTTGGTTGGCCAAAAAGGGCGGATGCGTTTTTTCCTGAATATATTCAGGAAAAAACGCATCCGCCCTTTTTGGCCTAGGGCATCATTGTCGAGGTTTTGCCGCTTTTCCTGTTCTTTAAAGGCGATTTGAATCTCCCTCCTGAAATCTGTTTCCTGCAATTCTGCCTTGCTTTCAAATCCTCTTCGTTGCCTTCCCTCAATATATTTGTGGACGAGAGTTATCATTTATAAGTCTGCAGGTTTGTGAATGGCAGTGCCCCTGAGCTCCATTTTTCAACTTGCTTTCTTGGGAGCTGGCCGCAAAAGCGCAGGATTGCTTCAGGCCCTATTCTGGTCCCGGGCGGCAGGCTGAGCCTGTGGTTAATTCTTCTTCCTGATGGGAAAATAGAGTGACCTGTGCCTGTCCCATCACCTACAGCTAGTCTCTCATTGGTTCCCCCTCTTCCCGTTCATCCTCAGGACAAATTGCAACCTGTACGGAACAGGAGGTTAAAGGTGCTGATTCTCCAAGGAGGGAGATTGCTAGTAAAGCGGCTGGAATGGCGAACCCGAGCACAAGGAGATGAGAAATGAGGTGCGTTTTGGAAACCTTTCCCGATCACACGGTGTACCAATTTCTGGGTTTCTCATGCATGTTTTCGATGTAGGAAGATGCCCTTGAACCTGGAGATTTGGGACCCATGGGATGGGTACCACGCAGTATTACTTTAAAGGGTCTGCGTTTCCTCACCCAACCTCACCAAACCTCTCAGCCCCAAGAGTGTCCACCCTTATGTCTCAATCAGCTGTGGGTCTAGATATGGTCAATCCAGGTGGCATCACAGCCCCTGAACGAATTTTGTAAGAATTTCTCTCTCTTTCACTGTCTTTGCTTCACGGGTTTTTAAAAGTAATTGATTTTTATAATGGGGTTTAGCTGATTTTCACTGCTGTGTTTATGCCGCTTTACACCCACTTGACTCACTTACAGAGAGATATCAATACATAGGTTTTAAGATTCTTACCAGTCAGATATATTCTTGGGCGGTGAATAGGGGGTTTTGAGTCCAATTCACTGAGCAAGGAGTAGGTCTTGTCTATTACATATTGGGTTTATGGAACGGTATCTGAGCTAATTTGAAACCCTTCTTTTATGCATCACCCCACCTCACCTTTCCCGTTAAGCAGCCATAGTGTGTTTTCTAAACGTGTGACTCTGTTCTGTTTTGTAATTCAGTTCAAGGGTAGCGGTTTTTTCATTCCCTCTATAAGTGATATCTTATGATAAGTGTCTTTTTCTGTGTGACTTATTTCACTTAGAATCGTCGTACCTAAATCCACTCATCATGCTGCTACTAGCCTTATGACGTTGATTTCATGGCTGAGTGAGATTCCATTGTACATAAGGACCACAACTTCTTTATCCATTTTTCTCTTTCCTGGGATATTTAAGGTGTAACGAAGTGGAGGTTCTTGTCAACAGAGCAGCCCTAAACTTTGGGGTGCCTGTGTCTTGCTGATTTTTAGTTTTCCCAATTTATACGCCCATGAGTGGAAGTGCCCTATGCTCTCTAAGCTGAGTTTTTTAGATGTTTCAGGACACACCGTACACTTCTCCAGAGTGGCTGTTGGCAATTTACATCCCGCCCATCAGCGTAGCCAGGCTCCCGTTTCTCCATGGCCTGTCCTGCATTTCTGCTTTTGACACTTTATTCAGCATGGCCCTTTTGACCGATGGGAAGCGAGACTTCTTTGTAGCGCTGATTTGCCTTTCCAGGTTGCTTGGTTGGCCAAAAAGGGCGGATGCGTTTTTTCCTGACTATATTCAGGAAAAAACGCATCCGCCCTTTTTGGCCAAGGGCATCATTGTCGAGGTTTTGCCGCTTTTCCTGTTCTTTAAAGGCGATTTGAATCTCCCTCCTGAAATCTGTTTCCTGCAATTCTGCCTTGCTTTCAAATCCTCTTCGTTGCCTTCCCTCAATATATTTGTGGACGAGAGTTATCATTTATAAGTCTGCAGGTTTGTGAATTGCAGTGCCCCTGAGCTCCATTTTTCAACTTGCTTTCTTGGGAGCTGGCCGCAAAAGCGCAGGATTGCTTCAGGCCCTATTCTGTTCCCGGGCGGCAGGCTGAGCCTGTGGTTAATTCTTCTTCCTGATGGGAAAATAGAGTGACCTGTGCCTGTCCCATCACCTACAGCTAGTCTCTCATTGGTTCCCCCTCTTCCCGTTCATCCTCAGGACAAATTGCAACCTGTACGGAACAGGAGGTTAAAGGTGCTGATTCTCCAAGGAGGGAGATTGCTAGTAAAGCGGCTGGAATGGCGAACCCGAGCACAAGGAGATGAGAAATGAGGTGCGTTTTGGAAACCTTTCCCGATCACACGGTGTACCAATTTCTGGGTTTCTCATGCATGTTTTCGATGTAGGAAGATGCCCTTGAACCTGGAGATTTGGGACCCATGGGATGGGTACCACGCAGTATTACTTTAAAGGGTCTGCGTTTCCTCACCCAACCTCACCAAACCTCTCAGCCCCAAGAGTGTCCACCCTTATGTCTCAATCAGCTGTGGGTCTAGATATGGTCAATCCAGGTGGCATCACAGCCCCTGAACGAATTTTGTAAGAATTTCTCTCTCTTTCACTGTCTTTGTTTCACGGGTTTTTAAAAGTAATTGATTTTTATAATGGTGTTTAGCTGCTTTTCACTGCTGTGTTTATGCCGCTTTACACCCACTTGACTCACTTACAGAGAGATATCAATACATAGGTTTTAAGATTCTTACCAGTCAGATATATTCTTGGGCGGTGAATAGGGGGTTTTGAGTCCAATTCACTGAGCAAGGAGTAGGTCTTGTCTATTACATATTGGGTTTATGGAACGGTATCTGAGCTAATTTGAAACCCTTCTTTTATGCATCACCCCACCTCACCTTTCCCGTTAAGCAGCCATAGTGTGTTTTCTAAACGTGTGACTCTGTTCTGTTTTGTAATTCAGTTCAAGGGTAGCGGTTTTTTCATTCCCTCTATAAGTGATATCTTATGATAAGTGTCTTTTTCTGTGTGACTTATTTCACTTAGAATCGTCGTACCTAAATCCACTCATCATGCTGCTACTAGCCTTATGACGTTGATTTCATGGCTGAGTGAGATTCCATTGTACATAAGGACCACAACTTCTTTATCCATTTTTCTCTTTCCTGGGATATTTAAGGTGTAACGAAGTGGAGGTTCTTGTCAACAGAGCAGCCCTAAACTTTGGGGTGCCTGTGTCTTGCTGATTTTTAGTTTTCCCAATTTATACGCCCATGAGTGGAAGTGCCCTATGCTCTCTAAGCTGAGTTTTTTAGATGTTTCAGGACACACCGTACACTTCTCCAGAGTGGCTGTTGGCAATTTACATCCCGCCCATCAGCGTAGCCAGGCTCCCGTTTCTCCATGGCCTGTCCTGCATTTCTGCTTTTGACACTTTATTCAGCATGGCCCTTTTGACCGATGGGAAGCGAGACTTCTTTGTAGCGCTGATTTGCCTTTCCAGGTTGCTTGGTTGGCCAAAAAGGGCGGATGCGTTTTTTCCTGACTATATTCAGGAAAAAACGCATCCGCCCTTTTTGGCCAAGGGCATCATTGTCGAGGTTTTGCCGCTTTTCCTGTTCTTTAAAGGCGATTTGAATCTCCCTCCTGAAATCTGTTTCCTGCAATTCTGCCTTGCTTTCAAATCCTCTTCGTTGCCTTCCCTCAATATATTTGTGGACGAGAGTTATCATTTATAAGTCTGCAGGTTTGTGAATTGCAGTGCCCCTGAGCTCCATTTTTCAACTTGCTTTCTTGGGAGCTGGCCGCAAAAGCGCAGGATTGCTTCAGGCCCTATTCTGGTCCCGGGCGGCAGGCTGAGCCTGTGGTTAATTCTTCTTCCTGATGGGAAAATAGAGTGACCTGTGCCTGTCCCATCACCTACAGCTAGTCTCTCATTGGTTCCCCCTCTTCCCGTTCATCCTCAGGACAAATTGCAACCTGTACGGAACAGGAGGTTAAAGGTGCTGATTCTCCAAGGAGGGAGATTGCTAGTAAAGCGGCTGGAATGGCGAACCCGAGCACAAGGAGATGAGAAATGAGGTGCGTTTTGGAAACCTTTCCCGATCACACGGTGTACCAATTTCTGGGTTTCTCATGCATGTTTTCGATGTAGGAAGATGCCCTTGAACCTGGAGATTTGGGACCCATGGGATGGGTACCACGCAGTATTACTTTAAAGGGTCTGCGTTTCCTCACCCAACCTCACCAAACCTCTCAGCCCCAAGAGTGTCCACCCTTATGTCTCAATCAGCTGTGGGTCTAGATATGGTCAATCCAGGTGGCATCACAGCCCCTGAACGAATTTTGTAAGAATTTCTCTCTCTTTCACTGTCTTTGTTTCACGGGTTTTTAAAAGTAATTGATTTTTATAATGGGGTTTAGCTGCTTTTCACTGCTGTGTTTATGCCGCTTTACACCCACTTGACTCACTTACAGAGAGATATCAATACATAGGTTTTAAGATTCTTACCAGTCAGATATATTCTTGGGCGGTGAATAGGGGGTTTTGAGTCCAATTCACTGAGCAAGGAGTAGGTCTTGTCTATTACATATTGGGTTTATGGAACGGTATCTGAGCTAATTTGAAACCCTTCTTTTATGCATCACCCCACCTCACCTTTCCCGTTAAGCAGCCATAGTGTGTTTTCTAAACGTGTGACTCTGTTCTGTTTTGTAATTCAGTTCAAGGGTAGCGGTTTTTTCATTCCCTCTATAAGTGATATCTTATGATAAGTGTCTTTTTCTGTGTGACTTATTTCACTTAGAATCGTCGTACCTAAATCCACTCATCATGCTGCTACTAGCCTTATGACGTTGATTTCATGGCTGAGTGAGATTCCATTGTACATAAGGACCACAACTTCTTTATCCATTTTTCTCTTTCCTGGGATATTTAAGGTGTAACGAAGTGGAGGTTCTTGTCAACAGAGCAGCCCTAAACTTTGGGGTGCCTGTGTCTTGCTGATTTTTAGTTTTCCCAATTTATACGCCCATGAGTGGAAGTGCCCTATGCTCTCTAAGCTGAGTTTTTTAGATGTTTCAGGACACACCGTACACTTCTCCAGAGTGGCTGTTGGCAATTTACATCCCGCCCATCAGCGTAGCCAGGCTCCCGTTTCTCCATGGCCTGTCCTGCATTTCTGCTTTTGACACTTTATTCAGCATGGCCCTTTTGACCGATGGGAAGCGAGACTTCTTTGTAGCGCTGATTTGCCTTTCCAGGTTGCTTGGTTGGCCAAAAAGGGCGGATGCGTTTTTTCCTGAATATATTCAGGAAAAAACGCATCCGCCCTTTTTGGCCAAGGGCATCATTGTCGAGGTTTTGCCGCTTTTCCTGTTCTTTAAAGGCGATTTGAATCTCCCTCCTGAAATCTGTTTCCTGCAATTCTGCCTTGCTTTCAAATCCTCTTCGTTGCCTTCCCTCAATATATTTGTGGACGAGAGTTATCATTTATAAGTCTGCAGGTTTGTGAATTGCAGTGCCCCTGAGCTCCATTTTTCAACTTGCTTTCTTGGGAGCTGGCCGCAAAAGCGCAGGATTGCTTCAGGCCCTATTCTGGTCCCGGGCGGCAGGCTGAGCCTGTGGTTAATTCTTCTTCCTGATGGGAAAATAGAGTGACCTGTGCCTGTCCCATCACCTACAGCTAGTCTCTCATTGGTTCCCCCTCTTCCCGTTCATCCTCAGGACAAATTGCAACCTGTACGGAACAGGAGGTTAAAGGTGCTGATTCTCCAAGGAGGGAGATTGCTAGTAAAGCGGCTGGAATGGCGAACCCGAGCACAAGGAGATGAGAAATGAGGTGCGTTTTGGAAACCTTTCCCGATCACACGGTGTACCAATTTCTGGGTTTCTCATGCATGTTTTCGATGTAGGAAGATGCCCTTGAACCTGGAGATTTGGGACCCATGGGATGGGTACCACGCAGTATTACTTTAAAGGGTCTGCGTTTCCTCACCCAACCTCACCAAACCTCTCAGCCCCAAGAGTGTCCACCCTTATGTCTCAATCAGCTGTGGGTCTAGATATGGTCAATCCAGGTGGCATCACAGCCCCTGAACGAATTTTGTAAGAATTTCTCTCTCTTTCACTGTCTTTGTTTCACGGGTTTTTAAAAGTAATTGATTTTTATAATGGGGTTTAGCTGCTTTTCACTGCTGTGTTTATGCCGCTTTACACCCACTTGACTCACTTACAGAGAGATATCAATACATAGGTTTTAAGATTCTTACCAGTCAGATATATTCTTGGGCGGTGAATAGGGGGTTTTGAGTCCAATTCACTGAGCAAGGAGTAGGTCTTGTCTATTACATATTGGGTTTATGGAACGGTATCTGAGCTAATTTGAAACCCTTCTTTTATGCATCACCCCACCTCACCTTTCCCGTTAAGCAGCCATAGTGTGTTTTCTAAACGTGTGACTCTGTTCTGTTTTGTAATTCAGTTCAAGGGTAGCGGTTTTTTCATTCCCTCTATAAGTGATATCTTATGATAAGTGTCTTTTTCTGTGTGACTTATTTCACTTAGAATCGTCGTACCTAAATCCACTCATCATGCTGCTACTAGCCTTATGACGTTGATTTCATGGCTGAGTGAGATTCCATTGTACATAAGGACCACAACTTCTTTATCCATTTTTCTCTTTCCTGGGATATTTAAGGTGTAACGAAGTGGAGGTTCTTGTCAACAGAGCAGCCCTAAACTTTGGGGTGCCTGTGTCTTGCTGATTTTTAGTTTTCCCAATTTATACGCCCATGAGTGGAAGTGCCCTATGCTCTCTAAGCTGAGTTTTTTAGATGTTTCAGGACACACCGTACACTTCTCCAGAGTGGCTGTTGGCAATTTACATCCCGCCCATCAGCGTAGCCAGGCTCCCGTTTCTCCATGGCCTGTCCTGCATTTCTGGTTTTGACACTTTATTCAGCATGGCCCTTTTGACCGATGGGAAGCGAGACTTCTTTGTAGCGCTGATTTGCCTTTCCAGGTTGCTTGGTTGGCCAAAAAGGGCGGATGCGTTTTTTCCTGAATATATTCAGGAAAAAACGCATCCGCCCTTTTTGGCCAAGGGCATCATTGTCGAGGTTTTGCCGCTTTTCCTGTTCTTTAAAGGCGATTTGAATCTCCCTCCTGAAATCTGTTTCCTGCAATTCTGCCTTGCTTTCAAATCCTCTTCGTTGCCTTCCCTCAATATATTTGTGGACGAGAGTTATCATTTATAAGTCTGCAGGTTTGTGAATTGCAGTGCCCCTGAGCTCCATTTTTCAACTTGCTTTCTTGGGAGCTGGCCGCAAAAGCGCAGGATTGCTTCAGGCCCTATTCTGGTCCCGGGCGGCAGGCTGAGCCTGTGGTTAATTCTTCTTCCTGATGGGAAAATAGAGTGACCTGTGCCTGTCCCATCACCTACAGCTAGTCTCTCATTGGTTCCCCCTCTTCCCGTTCATCCTCAGGACAAATTGCAACCTGTACGGAACAGGAGGTTAAAGGTGCTGATTCTCCAAGGAGGGAGATTGCTAGTAAAGCGGCTGGAATGGCGAACCCGAGCACAAGGAGATGAGAAATGAGGTGCGTTTTGGAAACCTTTCCCGATCACACGGTGTACCAATTTCTGGGTTTCTCATGCATGTTTTCGATGTAGGAAGATGCCCTTGAACCTGGAGATTTGGGACCCATGGGATGGGTACCACGCAGTATTACTTTAAAGGGTCTGCGTTTCCTCACCCAACCTCACCAAACCTCTCAGCCCCAAGAGTGTCCACCCTTATGTCTCAATCAGCTGTGGGTCTAGATATGGTCAATCCAGGTGGCATCACAGCCCCTGAACGAATTTTGTAAGAATTTCTCTCTCTTTCACTGTCTTTGTTTCACGGGTTTTTAAAAGTAATTGATTTTTATAATGGGGTTTAGCTGCTTTTCACTGCTGTGTTTATGCCGCTTTACACCCACTTGACTCACTTACAGAGAGATATCAATACATAGGTTTTAAGATTCTTACCAGTCAGATATATTCTTGGGCGGTGAATAGGGGGTTTTGAGTCCAATTCACTGAGCAAGGAGTAGGTCCTGTCTATTACATATTGGGTTTATGGAACGGTATCTGAGCTAATTTGAAACACTTCTTTTATGCATCACCCCACCTCACCTTTCCCGTTAAGCAGCCATAGTGTGTTTTCTAAACGTGTGACTCTGTTCTGTTTTGTAATTCAGTTCAAGGGTAGCGGTTTTTTCATTCCCTCTATAAGTGATATCTTATGATAAGTGTCTTTTTCTGTGTGACTTATTTCACTTAGAATCGTCGTACCTAAATCCACTCATCATGCTGCTACTAGCCTTATGACGTTGATTTCATGGCTGAGTGAGATTCCATTGTACATAAGGACCACAACTTCTTTATCCATTTTTCTCTTTCCTGGGATATTTAAGGTGTAACGAAGTGGAGGTTCTTGTCAACAGAGCAGCCCTAAACTTTGGGGTGCCTGTGTCTTGCTGATTTTTAGTTTTCCCAATTTATACGCCCATGAGTGGAAGTGCCCTATGCTCTCTAAGCTGAGTTTTTTAGATGTTTCAGGACACACCGTACACTTCTCCAGAGTGGCTGTTGGCAATTTACATCCCGCCCATCAGCGTAGCCAGGCTCCCGTTTCTCCATGGCCTGTCCTGCATTTCTGGTTTTGACACTTTATTCAGCATGGCCCTTTTGACCGATGGGAAGCGAGACTTCTTTGTAGCGCTGATTTGCCTTTCCAGGTTGCTTGGTTGGCCAAAAAGGGCGGATGCGTTTTTTCCTGAATATATTCAGGAAAAAACGCATCCGCCCTTTTTGGCCAAGGGCATCATTGTCGAGGTTTTGCCGCTTTTCCTGTTCTTTAAAGGCGATTTGAATCTCCCTCCTGAAATCTGTTTCCTGCAATTCTGCCTTGCTTTCAAATCCTCTTCGTTGCCTTCCCTCAATATATTTGTGGACGAGAGTTATCATTTATAAGTCTGCAGGTTTGTGAATTGCAGTGCCCCTGAGCTCCATTTTTCAACTTGCTTTCTTGGGAGCTGGCCGCAAAAGCGCAGGATTGCTTCAGGCCCTATTCTGGTCCCGGGCGGCAGGCTGAGCCTGTGGTTAATTCTTCTTCCTGATGGGAAAATAGAGTGACCTGTGCCTGTCCCATCACCTACAGCTAGTCTCTCATTGGTTCCCCCTCTTCCCGTTCATCCTCAGGACAAATTGCAACCTGTACGGAACAGGAGGTTAAAGGTGCTGATTCTCCAAGGAGGGAGATTGCTAGTAAAGCGGCTGGAATGGCGAACCCGAGCACAAGGAGATGAGAAATGAGGTGCGTTTTGGAAACCTTTCCCGATCACACGGTGTACCAATTTCTGGGTTTCTCATGCATGTTTTCGATGTACGAAGATGCCCTTGAACCTGGAGATTTGGGACCCATGGGATGGGTACCACGCAGTATTACTTTAAAGGGTCTGCGTTTCCTCACCCAACCTCACCAAACCTCTCAGCCCCAAGAGTGTCTACCCTTATGTCTCAATCAGCTGTGGGTCTAGATATGGTCAATCCAGGTGGCATCACAGCCCCTGAACGAATTTTGTAAGAATTTCTCTCTCTTTCACTGTCTTTGTTTCACGGGTTTTTAAAAGTAATTGATTTTTATAATGGGGTTTAGCTGCTTTTCACTGCTGTGTTTATGCCGCTTTACACCCACTTGACGCACTTACAGAGAGATATCAATACATAGGTTTTAAGATTCTTACCAGTCAGATATATTCTTGGGCGGTGAATAGGGGGTTTTGAGTCCAATTCACTGAGCAAGGAGTAGGTCCTGTCTATTACATATTGGGTTTATGGAACGGTATCTGAGCTAATTTGAAACCCTTCTTTTATGCATCACCCCACCTCACCTTTCCCGTTAAGCAGCCATAGTGTGTTTTCTAAACGTGTGACTCTGTTCTGTTTTGTAATTCAGTTCAAGGGTAGCGGTTTTTTCATTCCCTCTATAAGTGATATCTTATGATAAGTGTCTTTTTCTGTGTGACTTATTTCACTTAGAATCGTCGTACCTAAATCCACTCATCATGCTGCTACTAGCCTTATGACGTTGATTTCATGGCTGAGTGAGATTCCATTGTACATAAGGACCACAACTTCTTTATCCATTTTTCTCTTTCCTGGGATATTTAAGGTGTAACGAAGTGGAGGTTCTTGTCAACAGAGCAGCCCTAAACTTTGGGGTGCCTGTGTCTTGCTGATTTTTAGTTTTCCCAATTTATACGCCCATGAGTGGAAGTGCCCTATGCTCTCTAAGCTGAGTTTTTTAGATGTTTCAGGACACACCGTACACTTCTCCAGAGTGGCTGTTGGCAATTTACATCCCGCCCATCAGCGTAGCCAGGCTCCCGTTTCTCCATGGCCTGTCCTGCATTTCTGCTTTTGACACTTTATTCAGCATGGCCCTTTTGACCGATGGGAAGCGAGACTTCTTTGTAGCGCTGATTTGCCTTTCCAGGTTGCTTGGTTGGCCAAAAAGGGCGGATGCGTTTTTTCCTGAATATATTCAGGAAAAAACGCATCCGCCCTTTTTGGCCAAGGGCATCATTGTCGAGGTTTTGCCGCTTTTCCTGTTCTTTAAAGGCGATTTGAATCTCCCTCCTGAAATCTGTTTGCTGCAATTCTGCCTTGCTTTCAAATCCTCTTCGTTGCCTTCCCTCAATATATTTGTGGACGAGAGTTATCATTTATAAGTCTGCAGGTTTGTGAATTGCAGTGCCCCTGAGCTCCATTTTTCAACTTGCTTTCTTGGGAGCTGGCCGCAAAAGCGCAGGATTGCTTCAGGCCCTATTCTGGTCCCGGGCGGCAGGCTGAGCCTGTGGTTAATTCTTCTTCCTGATGGGAAAATAGAGTGACCTGTGCCTGTCCCATCACCTACAGCTAGTCTCTCATTGGTTCCCCCTCTTCCCGTTCATCCTCAGGACAAATTGCAACCTGTACGGAACAGGAGGTTAAAGGTGCTGATTCTCCAAGGAGGGAGATTGCTAGTAAAGCGGCTGGAATGGCGAACCCGAGCACAAGGAGATGAGAAATGAGGTGCGTTTTGGAAACCTTTCCCGATCACACGGTGTACCAATTTCTGGGTTTCTCATGCATGTTTTCGATGTACGAAGATGCCCTTGAACCTGGAGATTTGGGACCCATGGGATGGGTACCACGCAGTATTACTTTAAAGGGTCTGCGTTTCCTCACCCAACCTCACCAAACCTCTCAGCCCCAAGAGTGTCCACCCTTATGTCTCAATCAGCTGTGGGTCTAGATATGGTCAATCCAGGTGGCATCACAGCCCCTGAACGAATTTTGTAAGAATTTCTCTCTCTTTCACTGTCTTTGTTTCACGGGTTTTTAAAAGTAATTGATTTTTATAATGGGGTTTAGCTGCTTTTCACTGCTGTGTTTATGCCGCTTTACACCCACTTGACTCACTTACAGAGAGATATCAATACATAGGTTTTAAGATTCTTACCAGTCAGATATATTCTTGGGCGGTGAATAGGGGGTTTTGAGTCCAATTCACTGAGCAAGGAGTAGGTCCTGTCTATTACATATTGGGTTTATGGAACGGTATCTGAGCTAATTTGAAACCCTTCTTTTATGCATCACCCCACCTCACCTTTCCCGTTAAGCAGCCATAGTGTGTTTTCTAAACGTGTGACTCTGTTCTGTTTTGTAATTCAGTTCAAGGGTAGCGGTTTTTTCATTCCCTCTATAAGTGATATCTTATGATAAGTGTCTTTTTCTGTGTGACTTATTTCACTTAGAATCGTCGTACCTAAATCCACTCATCATGCTGCTACTAGCCTTATGACGTTGATTTCATGGCTGAGTGAGATTCCATTGTACATAAGGACCACAACTTCTTTATCCATTTTTCTCTTTCCTGGGATATTTAAGGTGTAACGAAGTGGAGGTTCTTGTCAACAGAGCAGCCCTAAACTTTGGGGTGCCTGTGTCTTGCTGATTTTTAGTTTTCCCAATTTATACGCCCATGAGTGGAAGTGCCCTATGCTCTCTAAGCTGAGTTTTTTAGATGTTTCAGGACACACCGTACACTTCTCCAGAGTGGCTGTTGGCAATTTACATCCCGCCCATCAGCGTAGCCAGGCTCCCGTTTCTCCATGGCCTGTCCTGCATTTCTGGTTTTGACACTTTATTCAGCATGGCCCTTTTGACCGATGGGAAGCGAGACTTCTTTGTAGCGCTGATTTGCCTTTCCAGGTTGCTTGGTTGGCCAAAAAGGGCGGATGCGTTTTTTCCTGAATATATTCAGGAAAAAACGCATCCGCCCTTTTTGGCCAAGGGCATCATTGTCGAGGTTTTGCCGCTTTTCCTGTTCTTTAAAGGCGATTTGAATCTCCCTCCTGAAATCTGTTTGCTGCAATTCTGCCTTGCTTTCAAATCCTCTTCGTTGCCTTCCCTCAATATATTTGTGGACGAGAGTTATCATTTATAAGTCTGCAGGTTTGTGAATTGCAGTGCCCCTGAGCTCCATTTTTCAACTTGCTTTCTTGGGAGCTGGCCGCAAAGGCGCAGGATTGCTTCAGGCCCTATTCTGGTCCCGGGCGGCAGGCTGAGCCTGTGGTTAATTCTTCTTCCTGATGGGAAAATAGAGTGACCTGTGCCTGTCCCATCACCTACAGCTAGTCTCTCATTGGTTCCCCCTCTTCCCGTTCATCCTCAGGACAAATTGCAACCTGTACGGAACAGGAGGTTAAAGGTGCTGATTCTCCAAGGAGGGAGATTGCTAGTAAAGCGGCTGGAATGGCGAACCCGAGCACAAGGAGATGAGAAATGAGGTGCGTTTTGGAAATCTTTCCCGATCACACGGTGTACCAATTTCTGGGTTTCTCATGCATGTTTTCGATGTAGGAAGATGCCCTTGAACCTGGAGATTTGGGACCCATGGGATGGGTACCACGCAGTATTACTTTAAAGGGTCTGCGTTTCCTCACCCAACCTCACCAAACCTCTCAGCCCCAAGAGTGTCCACCCTTATGTCTCAATCAGCTGTGGGTCTAGATATGGTCAATCCAGGTGGCATCACAGCCCCTGAACGAATTTTGTAAGAATTTCTCTCTCTTTCACTGTCTTTGTTTCACGGGTTTTTAAAAGTAATTGATTTTTATAATGGGGTTTAGCTGCTTTTCACTGCTGTGTTTATGCCGCTTTACACCCACTTGACTCACTTACAGAGAGATATCAATACATAGGTTTTAAGATTCTTACCAGTCAGATATATTCTTGGGCGGTGAATAGGGGGTTTTGAGTCCAATTCACTGAGCAAGGAGTAGGTCTTGTCTATTACCTATTGGGTTTATGGAACGGTATCTGAGCTAATTTGAAACCCTTCTTTTATGCATCACCCCACCTCACCTTTCCCGTTAAGCAGCCATAGTGTGTTTTCTAAACGTGTGACTCTGTTCTGTTTTGTAATTCAGTTCAAGGGTAGCGGTTTTTTCATTCCCTCTATAAGTGATATCTTATGATAAGTGTCTTTTTCTGTGTGACTTATTTCACTTAGAATCGTCGTACCTAAATCCACTCATCATGCTGCTACTAGCCTTATGACGTTGATTACATGGCTGAGTGATATTCCATTGTACATAAGGACCACAACTTCTTTATCCATTTTTCTCTTTCCTGGGATATTTAAGGTGTAACGAAGTGGAGGTTCTTGTCAACAGAGCAGCCCTAAACTTTGGGGTGCCTGTGTCTTGCTGATTTTTAGTTTTCCCAATTTATACGCCCATGAGTGGAAGTGCCCTATGCTCTCTAAGCTGAGTTTTTTAGATGTTTCAGGACACACCGTACACTTCTCCAGAGTGGCTGTTGGCAATTTACATCCCGCCCATCAGCGTAGCCAGGCTCCCGTTTCTCCATGGCCTGTCCTGCATTTCTGGTTTTGACACTTTATTCAGCATGGCCCTTTTGACCGATGGGAAGCGAGACTTCTTTGTAGCGCTGATTTGCCTTTCCAGGTTGCTTGGTTGGCCAAAAAGGGCGGATGCGTTTTTTCCTGAATATATTCAGGAAAAAACGCATCCGCCCTTTTTGGCCAAGGGCATCATTGTCGAGGTTTTGCCGCTTTTCCTGTTCTTTAAAGGCGATTTGAATCTCCCTCCTGAAATCTGTTTGCTGCAATTCTGCCTTGCTTTCAAATCCTCTTCGTTGCCTTCCCTCAATATATTTGTGGACGAGAGTTATCATTTATAAGTCTGCAGGTTTGTGAATTGCAGTGCCCCTGAGCTCCATTTTTCAACTTGCTTTCTTGGGAGCTGGCCGCAAAAGCGCAGGATTGCTTCAGGCCCTATTCTGGTCCCGGGCGGCAGGCTGAGCCTGTGGTTAATTCTTCTTCCTGATGGGAAAATAGAGTGACCTGTGCCTGTCCCATCACCTACAGCTAGTCTCTCATTGGTTCCCCCTCTTCCCGTTCATCCTCAGGACAAATTGCAACCTGTACGGAACAGGAGGTTAAAGGTGCTGATTCTCCAAGGAGGGAGATTGCTAGTAAAGCGGCTGGAATGGCGAACCCGAGCACAAGGAGATGAGAAATGAGGTGCGTTTTGGAAACCTTTCTCGATCACACGGTGTACCCTCTTCTGGGTTTCTCATGCCTGTTTTCGATGTAGGAATATGCCCTTGAACCTGGAGATTTGGGACCCATGGGATGGGTACCACGCAGTATTACTTTAAAGGGTCTGCGTTTCCTCACCCAACCTCACCAAACCTCTCAGCCCCAAGAGTGTCCACCCTTATGTCTCAATCAGCTGTGGGTGTAGATATGGTCAATCCAGGTGGCATCACAGCCCCTGAACGAATTTTGTAAGAATTTCTCTCTCTTTCACTGTCTTTGTTTCACGGGTTTTTAAAAGTAATTGATTTTTATAATGGGGTTTAGCTGCTTTTCACTGCTGTGTTTCTGCCGCTTTACACCCACTTGACTCACTTACAGAGAGATATCAATACATAGGTTTTAAGATTCTTACCAGTCAGATATATTCTTGGGCGGTGAATAGGGGGTGTTGAGTCCAATTCACTGAGCAAGGAGTAGGTCTTGCCTATTACCTATTGGGTTTATGGAACGGTATCTGAGCTAATTTGAAACCCATGTTTTATGCATCACCCCACCTCACCTTTTCCGTTAAGCAGCCATAGTGTGTTTTCTAAACGTGTGACTCTGTTCTGCTTTGTAATTCAGTTCAAGGGTAGCGGTTTTTACATTCCCTCTATAAGTGATATCTTATGATAAGTGTCTTTTTCTGTGTGACTTATTTCACTTAGAATCGTCCTACCTAAATCCACTCATCATGCTGCTACTAGCCTTATGACGTTGATTTCACGGCTGAGTGATATTCCATTGTACATAAGGACCACAACTTCTTTATCCATTTTTCTCTTTCCTGGGATATTTAAGGTGTAACGAAGTGGAGGTTCTTGTCAACAGAGCAGCCCTAAACTTTGGGGTGCCTGTGTCTTGCTGATTTTTAGTTTTCCCAATTTATACGCCCATGAGTGGAAGTGCCCTATGCTCTCTAAGCTGAGTTTTTTAGATGTTTCAGGACACACCGTACACTTCTCCAGAGTGGCTGTTGGCAATTTACATCCCGCCCATCAGCGTAGCGAGGCTCCCGTTTCGCCATGGCCTGTCCTGCATTTCTGCTTTTGACACTTTATTCAGCATGGCCCTTTTGACCGATGGGAAGCGAGACTTCTTTGTAGCGCTGATTTGCCTTTCCAGGTTGCTTGGTTGGCCAAAAAGGGCGGATGCGTTTTTTCCTGAACATATTCAGGAAAAAACGCATCCGCCCTTTTTGGCCAAGGGCATCATTGTCGAGGTTTTGCCGCTTTTCCTGTTCTTTAAAGGCGATTCGAATCTCCCTCCTGAAATCTGTTTCCTGCAATTCTGCCTTGCTTTCAAATCCTCTTCGTTGCCTTCCCTCAATATATTTGTGGACGAGAGTTATCATTTATAAGTCTGCAGGTTTGTGAATTGCAGTGCCCCTGAGCTCCATTTTTCAACTCGCTTTCTTGGGAGCTGGCCGCAAAAGCGCAGGATTGCTTCAGGCCCTATTCTGGTCCTGGGCGGCAGGCTGAGCCTGTGGTTAATTCTTCTTCCTGATGGGAAAATAGAGTGACCTGTGCCTGTCCCAACACCTAGAGCTAGTCTCTCATTGGTTCCCCCTCTTCCCGTTCATCCTCAGGACAAATTGCAACCTGTACGGGACAGGAGGTTAAAGGTGCTGATTCTCCAAGGAGGGAGATTGCTAGTAAAGCGGCTGGAATGGCGAACCCGAGCACAAGGAGAGGAGAAATGAGGTGCGTTTTGGAAACCTTTCCCGATCACACGGTGTACCATCTTCTGGGTTTCTCATGCATGTTTTCGATGTAGGAAGATGCCCTTGAACCTGGAGATTTGGGACCCATGGGATGGGTACCACGCAGTATTGCTTTAAAGGGTCTGCGTTTCCTCACCCAACCTCACCAAACCTCTCAGCCCCAAGAGTGTCCACCCTTATGTCTCAATCAGCTGTGGGTCTAGATATGGTCAATCCAGGTGGCATCACAGCCCCTGAACGAATTTTGTAAGAATTTCTCTCTCTTTCACTGTCTTTGTTTCACGGGTTTTTAAAAGTAATTGATTTTTATAATGGGGTTTAGCTGCTTTTCACTGCTGTGTTTATGCCGCTTTACACCCACTTGACTCACTTACAGAGAGATATCAATACATAGGTTTTAAGATTCTTACTATTCAGATATATTCTTGGGCGGTGAATAAGGGGTGTTGAGTCCAATTCTTTGAGCAAGGAGTAGGTCTTGTCTATTACATATTGGATTTATGGAACGGTATCTGAGCTAATTTGAAACCGTTGTTTTATGCATCAGCCCACCTCACCTATCCCGTTAAGCAGCCATAGTGTGTTTTCTAAATGTGTGACTCTGTTCTGTTTTGTAATTCAGTTCAAGGGTAGCTGTTTTTACATTCCCTCCATAAGTGATATCTTATGATAAGTGTGTTTTTCTGTGTGACTTATTTCACTTAGAATCGTCGTACCTAAATCCACTCATCATGCTGCTACTAGCCTTATGACGTTGATTTCATGGCTGAGTGATATTCCATTGTACATAAGGACCACAACTTCTTTATCCATTTTTCTCTTTCCTGGGATATTTAAGGTGTAACGAAGTGGAGGTTCTTGTCAACAGAGCAGCCCTAAACTTTGGGGTGCCGGTGTCTTGCTGATTTTTAGTTTTACCAATTTATACGCCCATGAGTGGAAGTGCCCTATGCTCTCTAAGCTGAGTTTTTTAGATGTTTCAGGACACACCGTACACTTCTCCAGAGTGGCTGTTGGCAATTTACATCCTGCCCATCAGCGTAGCCAGGCTCCCGTTTCGCCATGGCCTGTCCTGCATTTCTGGTTTTGACACTTTATTCAGCATGGCCCTTTTGACCGATGGGAAGCGAGACTTCTTTGTAGCGCTGATTTGCCTTTCCAGGTTGCTTGGTTGGCCAAAAAGGGCGGATGCGTTTTTTCCTGAACATATTCAGGAAAAAACGCATCCGCCCTTTTTGGCCAAGGGCATCATTTTCGAGGTTTTGCCGCTTTTCCTGTTCTTTAAATGCGATTCGAATCTCCCTCCTGAAATCTGTTTCCTGCAATTCTGCCTTGCTTTCAAATCCTCTTCGTTGCCTTCCCTCAATATATTTGTGGACGAGAGTTATCATTTATAAGTCTGCAGGTTTGTGAATTGCAGTGCCCCTGAGCTCCATTTTTCAACTCGCTTTCTTGGGAGCTGGCCGCAAAAGCGCAGGATTGCTTCAGGCCCTATTCTGGTCCCGGGCGGCAGGCTGAGCCTGTGGTTAATTCTTCTTCCTGATGGGAAAATAGAGTGACCTGTGCCTGTCCCAACACCTAGAGCTAGTCTCTCATTGGTTCCCCCTCTTCCCGTTCATCCTCAGGACAAATTGCAACCTGTACGGAACAGGAGGTTAACGGTGCTGATTCTCCAAGGAGGGAGATTGCTAGTAAAGCGGCTGAAATGGCGAACCCGAGCACAAGGAGATGAGAAATGAGGTGCGTTTTGGAAGCCTTTCCCAATCACACGGTGTACCATCTTCTGGGTTTCTCATGCATGTTTTCGATGTAGGAAGATGCCCTTGAACCTGGAGATTTGGGACCCATGGGATGGGTACCACGCAGTATTGCTTTAAAGGGTCTGCGTTTCCTCACCCAACCTCACCAAACCTCTCAGCCCCAAGAGTGTCCACCCTTATGTCTCAATCAGCTGTGGGTCTAGATATGGTCAATCCAGGTGGCATCACAGACCCTGAACGAATTTTGTAAGAATTTCTCTCTCTTTCACTGTCTTTGTTTCACGGGTTTTTAAAAGTAATTGATTTTTATAATGGGGTTTAGCTGCTTTTCACTGCTGTGCATATGCCGCTTTACACCCACTTGACTCACTTACAGAGAGATATCAATACATAGGTTTTAAGATTCTTACTATTCAGATATATTCTTGGGCGGTGAATAAGGGGTGTTGAGTCCAATTCACTGAGCAAGGAGTAGGTCTTGTCTATTACATACTGGGTTTATGGAACGGTATCTGAGCTAATTTGAAACCGTTGTTTTATGCATCACCCCACCTCACCTATCCCGTTAAGCAGCCATAGTGTGTCTTCTAAACGTGTGACTCTGTTCTGTTTTGTAATTCAGTTCAAGGGTAGCTGTTTTTACATTCCCTCTATAAGTGATATCTTATGATAAGTGTGTTTTTCTGTGTGACTTATTTCACTTAGAATCGTCGTACCTAAATCCACTCATCATGCTGCTACTAGCCTTATGACGTTGATTTCATGGCTGAGTGATATTCCATTGTACATAAGGAGCACAACTTCTTTATCCATTTTTCTCTTTCCTGGGATATTTAAGGTGTAATGAAGTGGAGGTTCTTGTCAACAGAGCAGCCCTAAACTTTGGGGTGCCGGTGTCTTGCTGATTTTTAGTTTTCCCAATTTATACGCCCATGAGTGGAAGTGCCCTATGCTCTCTAAGCTGAGTTTTTTAGATGTTTCAGGACACACCGTACACTTCTCCAGAGTGGCTGTTGGCAATTTACATCCTGCCCATCAGCGTAGCGAGGCTCCCGTTTCGCCATGGCCTGTCCTGCATTTCTGGTTTTGACACTTTATTCAGCATGGCCCTTTTGACCGATGGGAAGCGAGACTTCTTTGTAGCGCTGATTTGCCTTTCCAGGTTGCTTGGTTGGCCAAAAAGGGCGGATGCGTTTTTTCCTGAACATATTCAGGAAAAAACGCATCCGCCCTTTTTGGCCAAGGGCATCATTGTCGAGGTTTTGCCGCTTTTCCTGTTCTTTAAAGGCGATTCGAATCTCCCTCCTGAAATCTGTTTCCTGCAATTCTGCCTTGCTTTCAAATCCTCTTCGTTGCCTTCCCTCAATATATTTGTGGACGAGAGTTATCATTTATAAGTCTGCAGGTTTGTGAATTGCAGTGCCCCTGAGCTCCATTTTTCAACTCGCTTTCTTGGGAGCTGGCCGCAAAAGCGCAGGATTGCTTCAGGCCCTATTCTGGTCCCGGGCGGCAGGCTGAGCCTGTGGTTAATTCTTCTTCCTGATGGGAAAATAGAGTGACCTGTGCCTGTCCCAACACCTAGAGCTAGTCTCTCATTGGTTCCCCCTCTTCCCGTTCATCCTCAGGACAAATTGCAACCTGTACGGAACAGGAGGTTAACGGTGCTGATTCTCCAAGGAGGGAGATTGCTAGTAAAGCGGCTGAAATGGCGAACCCGAGCACAAGGAGATGAGAAATGAGGTGCGTTTTGGAAGCCTTTCCCAATCACACGGTGTACCATCTTCTGGGTTTCTCATGCATGTTTTCGATGTAGGAAGATGCCCTTGAACCTGGAGATTTGGGACCCATGGGATGGGTACCACGCAGTATTGCTTTAAAGGGTCTGCGTTTCCTCACCCAACCTCACCAAACCTCTCAGCCCCAAGAGTGTCCACCCTTATGTCTCAATCAGCTGTGGGTCTACATATGGTCAATCCAGGTGGCATCACAGACCCTGAACGAATTTTGTAAGAATTTCTCTCTCTTTCACTGTCTTTGTTTCACGGGTTTTTAAAAGTAATTGATTTTTATAATGGGGTTTAGCTGCTTTTCACTGCTGTGCATATGCCGCTTTACACCCACTTGACTCACTTACAGAGAGATATCAATACATAGGTTTTAAGATTCTTACTATTCAGATATATTCTTGGGCGGTGAATAAGGGGTGTTGAGTCCAATTCACTGAGCAAGGAGTAGGTCTTGTCTATTACATACTGGGTTTATGGAACGGTATCTGAGCTAATTTGAAACCGTTGTTTTATGCATCACCCCACCTCACCTATCCCGTTAAGCAGCCATAGTGTGTCTTCTAAACGTGTGACTCTGTTCTGTTTTGTAATTCAGTTCAAGGGTAGCTGTTTTTACATTCCCTCTATAAGTGATATCTTATGATAAGTGTGTTTTTCTGTGTGACTTATTTCACTTAGAATCGTCGTACCTAAATCCACTCATCATGCTGCTACTAGCCTTATGACGTTGATTTCATGGCTGAGTGATATTCCATTGTACATAAGGAGCACAACTTCTTTATCCATTTTTCTCTTTCCTGGGATATTTAAGGTGTAATGAAGTGGAGGTTCTTGTCAACAGAGCAGCCCTAAACTTTGGGGTGCCGGTGTCTTGCTGATTTTTAGTTTTCCCAATTTATACGCCCATGAGTGGAAGTGCCCTATGCTCTCTAAGCTGAGTTTTTTAGATGTTTCAGGACACACCGTACACTTCTCCAGAGTGGCTGTTGGCAATTTACATCCTGCACATCAGCGTAGCGAGGCTCCCGTTTCGCCATGGCCTGTCCTGCATTTCTGGTTTTGACACTTTATTCAGCATGGCCCTTTTGACCGATGGGAAGCGAGACTTCTTTGTAGCGCTGATTTGCCTTTCCAGGTTGCTTGGTTGGCCAAAAAGGGCGGATGCGTTTTTTCCTGAACATATTCAGGAAAAAACGCATCCGCCCTTTTTGGCCAAGGGCATCATTGTCGAGGTTTTGCCGCTTTTCCTGTTCTTTAAAGGCGATTCGAATCTCCCTCCTGAAATCTGTTTCCTGCAATTCTGCCTTGCTTTCAAATCCTCTTCGTTGCCTTCCCTCAATATATTTGTGGACGAGAGTTATCATTTATAAGTCTGCAGGTTTGTGAATTGCAGTGCCCCTGAGCTCCATTTTTCAACTCGCTTTCTTGGGAGCTGGCCGCAAAAGCGCAGGATTGCTTCAGGCCCTATTCTGGTCCCGGGCGGCAGGCTGAGCCTGTGGTTAATTCTTCTTCCTGATGGGAAAATAGAGTGACCTGTGCCTGTCCCAACACCTAGAGCTAGTCTCTCATTGGTTCCCCCTCTTCCCGTTCATCCTCAGGACAAATTGCAACCTGTACGGAACAGGAGGTTAACGGTGCTGATTCTCCAAGGAGGGAGATTGCTAGTAAAGCGGCTGGAATGGCGAACCCGAGCACAGGGAGATGAGAAATGAGGTGCGTTTTGGAAACCTTTCCCGATCACACGGTGTACCATCTTCTGGGTTTCTCATGCATGTTTTCGATGTAGGAAGATGCCCTTGAACCTGGAGATTTGGGACCCATGGGATGGGTACCACGCAGTATTGCTTTAAAGGGTCTGCGTTTCCTCACCCAACCTCACCAAACCTCTCAGCCCCAAGAGTGTCCACCCTTATGTCTCAATCAGCAGAGGGTCTAGATATGGTCAATCCAGGTGGCATCACAGCCCCTGAACGAATTTTGTAAGAATTTCTCTCTCTTTCACTGTCTTTGTTTCACGGGTTTTTAAAAGTAATTGATTTTTATAATGGGGTTTAGCTGCTTTTCACTGCTGTGCTTATGCCGCTTTACACCCACTTGACTCACTTACAGAGAGATATCAATACATAGGTTTTAAGATTCTTACTATTCAGATATATTCTTGGGCGGTGAATAAGGGGTGTTGAGTCCAATTCTTTGAGCAAGGAGTAGGTCTTGTCTATTACATATTGGATTTATGGAACGGTATCTGAGTTAATTTGAAACCGTTGTTTTATGCATCAGCCCACCTCACCTATCCCGTTAAGCAGCCATAGTGTGTTTTCTAAACGTGTGACTCTGTTCTGTTTTGTAATTCAGTTCAAGGGTAGCTGTTTTTACATTCCCTCTATAAGTGATATCTTATGATAAGTGTGTTTTTCTGTGTGACTTATTTCACTTAGAATCGTCGTACCTAAATCCACTCATCATGCTGCTACTAGCCTTATGACGTTGATTTCATGGCTGAGTGATATTCCATTGTACATAAGGACCACAACTTCTTTATCCATTTTTCTCTTTCCTGGGATATTTAAGGTGTAACGAAGTGGAGGTTCTTGTCAACAGAGCAGCCCTAAACTTTGGGGTGCCGGTGTCTTGCTGATTTTTAGTTTTCCCAATTTATACGCCCATGAGTGGAAGTGCCCTATGCTCTCTAAGCTGAGTTTTTTAGATGTTTCAGGACACACCGTACACTTCTCCAGAGTGGCTGTTGGCAATTTACATCCTGCCCATCAGCGTAGCCAGGCTCCCGTTTCGCCATGGCCTGTCCTGCATTTCTGGTTTTGACACTTTATTCAGCATGGCCCTTTTGACCGATGGGAAGCGAGACTTCTTTGTAGCGCTGATTTGCCTTTCCAGGTTGCTTGGTTGGCCAAAAAGGGCGGATGCGTTTTTTCCTGAACATATTCAGGAAAAAACGCATCCGCCCTTTTTGGCCAAGGGCATCATTTTCGAGGTTTTGCCGCTTTTCCTGTTCTTTAAAGGCGATTCGAATCTCCCTCCTGAAATCTGTTTCCTGCAATTCTGCCTTGCTTTCAAATCCTCTTCGTTGCCTTCCCTCAATATATTTGTGGACGAGAGTTATCATTTATAAGTCTGCAGGTTTGTGAATTGCAGTGCCCCTGAGCTCCATTTTTCAACTCGCTTTCTTGGGAGCTGGCCGCAAAAGCGCAGGATTGCTTCAGGCCCTATTCTGGTCCCGGGCGGCAGGCTGAGCCTGTGGTTAATTCTTCTTCCTGATGGGAAAATAGAGTGACCTGTGCCTGTCCCAACACCTAGAGCTGGCCTCTCATTGGTTCCCCCTCTTCCCGTTCATCCTCAGGACAAATTGCAACCTGTACGGAACAGGAGGTTAACGGTGCTGATTCTCCAAGGAGGGAGATTGCTAGTAAAGCGGCTGGAATGGCGAACCCGAGCACAAGGAGATGAGAAATGAGGTGCGTTTTGGAAACCTTTCCCGATCACACGGTGTACCATCTTCTGGGTTTCTCATGCATGTTTTCGATGTAGGAAGATGCCCTTGAACCTGGAGATTTGGGACCCATTGGATGGGTACCACGCAGTATTGCTTTAAAGGGTCTGCGTTTCCTCACCCAACCTCACCAAACCTCTCAGCCCCAAGAGTGTCCACCCTTATGTCTCAATCAGCTGTGGGTCTAGATATGGTCAATCCAGGTGGCATCACAGCCCCTGAACGAATTTTGTAAGAATTTCTCTCTCTTTCACTGTCTTTGTTTCACGGGTTTTTAAAAGTAATTGATTTTTATAATGGGGTTTAGCTGCTTTTCACTGCTGTGTTTATGCCGCTTTACACCCACTTGACTCACTTACAGAGAGATATCAATACATAGGTTTTAAGATTCTTACCAGTCAGATATATTCTTGGGCGGTGAATAGGGGGTTTTGAGTCCAATTCACTGAGCAAGGAGTAGGTCTTGTCTATTACCTATTGGGTTTATGGAACGGTATCTGAGCTAATTTGAAACCCTTCTTTTATGCATCACCCCACCTCACCTTTCCCGTTAAGCAGCCATAGTGTGTTTTCTAAACGTGTGACTCTGTTCTGTTTTGTAATTCAGTTCAAGGGTAGCGGTTTTTTCATTCCCTCTATAAGTGATATCTTATGATAAGTGTCTTTTTCTGTGTGACTTATTTCACTTAGAATCGTCGTACCTAAATCCACTCATCATGCTGCTACTAGCCTTATGACGTTGATTTCATGGCTGAGTGAGATTCCATTGTACATAAGGACCACAACTTCTTTATCCATTTTTCTCTTTCCTGGGATATTTAAGGTGTAACGAAGTGGAGGTTCTTGTCAACAGAGCAGCCCTAAACTTTGGGGTGCCTGTGTCTTGCTGATTTTTAGTTTTCCCAATTTATACGCCCATGAGTGGAAGTGCCCTATGCTCTCTAAGCTGAGTTTTTTAGATGTTTCAGGACACACCGTACACTTCTCCAGAGTGGCTGTTGGCAATTTACATCCCGCCCATCAGCGTAGCCAGGCTCCCGTTTCTCCATGGCCTGTCCTGCATTTCTGGTTTTGACACTTTATTCAGCATGGCCCTTTTGACCGATGGGAAGCGAGACTTCTTTGTAGCGCTGATTTGCCTTTCCAGGTTGCTTGGTTGGCCAAAAAGGGCGGATGCGTTTTTTCCTGAATATATTCAGGAAAAAACGCATCCGCCCTTTTTGGCCAAGGGCATCATTGTCGAGGTTTTGCCGCTTTTCCTGTTCTTTAAAGGCGATTTGAATCTCCCTCCTGAAATCTGTTTCCTGCAATTCTGCCTTGCTTTCAAATCCTCTTCGTTGCCTTCCCTCAATATATTTGTGGACGAGAGTTATCATTTATAAGTCTGCAGGTTTGTGAATTGCAGTGCCCCTGAGCTCCATTTTTCAACTTGCTTTCTTGGGAGCTGGCCGCAAAAGCGCAGGATTGCTTCAGGCCCTATTCTGGTCCCGGGCGGCAGGCTGAGCCTGTGGTTAATTCTTCTTCCTGATGGGAAAATAGAGTGACCTGTGCCTGTCCCATCACCTACAGCTAGTCTCTCATTGGTTCCCCCTCTTCCCGTTCATCCTCAGGACAAATTGCAACCTGTACGGAACAGGAGGTTAAAGGTGCTGATTCTCCAAGGAGGGAGATTGCTAGTAAAGCGGCTGGAATGGCGAACCCGAGCACAAGGAGATGAGAAATGAGGTGCGTTTTGGAAACCTTTCCCGATCACACGGTGTACCAATTTCTGGGTTTCTCATGCATGTTTTCGATGTACGAAGATGCCCTTGAACCTGGAGATTTGGGACCCATGGGATGGGTACCACGCAGTATTACTTTAAAGGGTCTGCGTTTCCTCACCCAACCTCACCAAACCTCTCAGCCCCAAGAGTGTCCACCCTTATGTCTCAATCAGCTGTGGGTCTAGATATGGTCAATCCAGGTGGCATCACAGCCCCTGAACGAATTTTGTAAGAATTTCTCTCTCTTTCACTGTCTTTGTTTCACGGGTTTTTAAAAGTAATTGATTTTTATAATGGGGTTTAGCTGCTTTTCACTGCTGTGTTTATGCCGCTTTACACCCACTTGACGCACTTACAGAGAGATATCAATACATAGGTTTTAAGATTCTTACCAGTCAGATATATTCTTGGGCGGTGAATAGGGGGTTTTGAGTCCAATTCACTGAGCAAGGAGTAGGTCCTGTCTATTACATATTGGGTTTATGGAACGGTATCTGAGCTAATTTGAAACCCTTCTTTTATGCATCACCCCACCTCACCTTTCCCGTTAAGCAGCCATAGTGTGTTTTCTAAACGTGTGACTCTGTTCTGTTTTGTAATTTAGTTCAAGGGTAGCGGTTTTTTCATTCCCTCTATAAGTGATATCTTATGATAAGTGTCTTTTTCTGTGTGACTTATTTCACTTAGAATCGTCGTACCTAAATCCACTCATCATGCTGCTACTAGCCTTATGACGTTGATTTCATGGCTGAGTGAGATTCCATTGTACATAAGGACCACAACTTCTTTATCCATTTTTCTCTTTCCTGGGATATTTAAGGAGTAACGAAGTGGAGGTTCTTGTCAACAGAGCAGCCCTAAACTTTGGGGTGCCTGTGTCTTGCTGATTTTTAGTTTTCCCAATTTATACGCCCATGAGTGGAAGTGCCCTATGCTCTCTAAGCTGAGTTTTTTAGATGTTTCAGGACACACCGTACACTTCTCCAGAGTGGCTGTTGGCAATTTACATCCCGCCCATCAGCGTAGCCAGGCTCCCGTTTCTCCATGGCCTGTCCTGCATTTCTGGTTTTGACACTTTATTCAGCATGGCCCTTTTGACCGATGGGAAGCGAGACTTCTTTGTAGCGCTGATTTGCCTTTCCAGGTTGCTTGGTTGGCCAAAAAGGGCGGATGCGTTTTTTCCTGAATATATTCAGGAAAAAACGCATCCGCCCTTTTTGGCCAAGGGCATCATTGTCGAGGTTTTGCCGCTTTTCCTGTTCTTTAAAGGCGATTTGAATCTCCCTCCTGAAATCTGTTTGCTGCAATTCTGCCTTGCTTTCAAATCCTCTTCGTTGCCTTCCCTCAATATATTTGTGGACGAGAGTTATCATTTATAAGTCTGCAGGTTTGTGAATTGCAGTGCCCCTGAGCTCCATTTTTCAACTTGCTTTCTTGGGAGCTGGCCGCAAAAGCGCAGGATTGCTTCAGGCCCTATTCTGGTCCCGGGCGGCAGGCTGAGCCTGTGGTTAATTCTTCTTCCTGATGGGAAAATAGAGTGACCTGTGCCTGTCCCATCACCTACAGCTAGTCTCTCATTGGTTCCCCCTCTTCCCGTTCATCCTCAGGACAAATTGCAACCTGTACGGAACAGGAGGTTAAAGGTGCTGATTCTCCAAGGAGGGAGATTGCTAGTAAAGCGGCTGGAATGGCGAACCCGAGCACAAGGAGATGAGAAATGAGGTGCGTTTTGGAAACCTTTCCCGATCACACGGTGTACCAATTTCTGGGTTTCTCATGCATGTTTTCGATGTACGAAGATGCCCTTGAACCTGGAGATTTGGGACCCATGGGATGGGTACCACGCAGTATTACTTTAAAGGGTCTGCGTTTCCTCACCCAACCTCACCAAACCTCTCAGCCCCAAGAGTGTCCACCCTTATGTCTCAATCAGCTGTGGGTCTAGATATGGTCAATCCAGGTGGCATCACAGCCCCTGAACGAATTTTGTAAGAATTTCTCTCTCTTTCACTGTCTTTGTTTCACGGGTTTTTAAAAGTAATTGATTTTTATAATGGGGTTTAGCTGCTTTTCACTGCTGTGTTTATGCCGCTTTACACCCACTTGACTCACTTACAGAGAGATATCAATACATAGGTTTTAAGATTCTTACCAGTCAGATATATTCTTGGGCGGTGAATAGGGGGTTTTGAGTCCAATTCACTGAGCAAGGAGTAGGTCCTGTCTATTACCTATTGGGTTTATGGAACGGTATCTGAGCTAATTTGAAACCCTTCTTTTATGCATCACCCCACCTCACCTTTCCCGTTAAGCAGCCATAGTGTGTTTTCTAAACGTGTGACTCTGTTCTGTTTTGTAATTCAGTTCAAGGGTAGCGGTTTTTTCATTCCCTCTATAAGTGATATCTTATGATAAGTGTCTTTTTCTGTGTGACTTATTTCACTTAGAATCGTCGTACCTAAATCCACTCATCATGCTGCTACTAGCCTTATGACGTTGATTTCATGGCTGAGTGAGATTCCATTGTACATAAGGACCACAACTTCTTTATCCATTTTTCTCTTTCCTGGGATATTTAAGGTGTAACGAAGTGGAGGTTCTTGTCAACAGAGCAGCCCTAAACTTTGGGGTGCCTGTGTCTTGCTGATTTTTAGTTTTCCCAATTTATACGCCCATGAGTGGAAGTGCCCTATGCTCTCTAAGCTGAGTTTTTTAGATGTTTCAGGACACACCGTACACTTCTCCAGAGTGGCTGTTGGCAATTTACATCCCGCCCATCAGCGTAGCCAGGCTCCCGTTTCTCCATGGCCTGTCCTGCATTTCTGGTTTTGACACTTTATTCAGCATGGCCCTTTTGACCGATGGGAAGCGAGACTTCTTTGTAGCGCTGATTTGCCTTTCCAGGTTGCTTGGTTGGCCAAAAAGGGCGGATGCGTTTTTTCCTGAATATATTCAGGAAAAAACGCATCCGCCCTTTTTGGCCAAGGGCATCATTGTCGAGGTTTTGCCGCTTTTCCTGTTCTTTAAAGGCGATTTGAATCTCCCTCCTGAAATCTGTTTGCTGCAATTCTGCCTTGCTTTCAAATCCTCTTCGTTGCCTTCCCTCAATATATTTGTGGACGAGAGTTATCATTTATAAGTCTGCAGGTTTGTGAATTGCAGTGCCCCTGAGCTCCATTTTTCAACTTGCTTTCTTGGGAGCTGGCCGCAAAAGCGCAGGATTGCTTCAGGCCCTATTCTGGTCCCGGGCGGCAGGCTGAGCCTGTGGTTAATTCTTCTTCCTGATGGGAAAATAGAGTGACCTGTGCCTGTCCCATCACCTACAGCTAGTCTCTCATTGGTTCCCCCTCTTCCCGTTCATCCTCAGGACAAATTGCAACCTGTACGGAACAGGAGGTTAAAGGTGCTGATTCTCCAAGGAGGGAGATTGCTAGTAAAGCGGCTGGAATGGCGAACCCGAGCACAAGGAGATGAGAAATGAGGTGCGTTTTGGAAACCTTTCTCGATCACACGGTGTACCCTCTTCTGGGTTTCTCATGCCTGTTTTCGATGTAGGAATATGCCCTTGAACCTGGAGATTTGGGACCCATGGGATGGGTACCACGCAGTATTACTTTAAAGGGTCTGCGTTTCCTCACCCAACCTCACCAAACCTCTCAGCCTCAAGAGTGTCCACCCTTATGTCTCAATCAGCTGTGGGTGTAGATATGGTCAATCCAGGTGGCATCACAGCCCCTGAACGAATTTTGTAAGAATTTCTCTCTCTTTCACTGTCTTTGTTTCACGGGTTTTTAAAAGTAATTGATTTTTATAATGGGGTTTAGCTGCTTTTCACTGCTGTGTTTCTGCCGCTTTACACCCACTTGACTCACTTACAGAGAGATATCAATACATAGGTTTTAAGATTCTTACTAGTCAGATATATTCTTGGGCGGTGAATAGGGGGTGTTGAGTCCAATTCACTGAGCAAGGAGTAGGTCTTGCCTATTACCTATTGGGTTTATGGAACGGTATCTGAGCTAATTTGAAACCCATGTTTTATGCATCACCCCACCTCACCTTTTCCGTTAAGCAGCCATAGTGTGTTTTCTAAACGTGTGACTCTGTTCTGCTTTGTAATTCAGTTCAAGGGTAGCGGTTTTTACATTCCCTCTATAAGTGATATCTTATGATAAGTGTCTTTTTCTGTGTGACTTATTTCACTTAGAATCGTCCTACCTAAATCCACTCATCATGCTGCTACTAGCCTTATGACGTTGATTTCATGGCTGAGTGAGATTCCATTGTACATAAGGACCACAACTTCTTTATCCATTTTTCTCTTTCCTGGGATATTTAAGGTGTAACGAAGTGGAGGTTCTTGTCAACAGAGCAGCCCTAAACTTTGGGGTGCCTGTGTCTTGCTGATTTTTAGTTTTCCCAATTTATACGCCCATGAGTGGAAGTGCCCTATGCTCTCTAAGCTGAGTTTTTTAGATGTTTCAGGACACACCGTACACTTCTCCAGAGTGGCTGTTGGCAATTTACATCCCGCCCATCAGCGTAGCGAGGCTCCCGTTTCGCCATGGCCTGTCCTGCATTTCTGCTTTTGACACTTTATTCAGCATGGCCCTTTTGACCGATGGGAAGCGAGACTTCTTTGTAGCGCTGATTTGCCTTTCCAGGTTGCTTGGTTGGCCAAAAAGGGCGGATGCGTTTTTTCCTGAACATATTCAGGAAAAAACGCATCTGCCCTTTTTGGCCAAGGGCATCATTGTCGAGGTTTTGCCGCTTTTCCTGTTCTTTAAAGGCGATTCGAATCTCCCTCCTGAAATCTGTTTCCTGCAATTCTGCCTTGCTTTCAAATCCTCTTCGTTGCCTTCCCTCAATATATTTGTGGACGAGAGTTATCATTTATAAGTCTGCAGGTTTGTGAATTGCAGTGCCCCTGAGCTCCATTTTTCAACTCGCTTTCTTGGGAGCTGGCCGCAAAAGCGCAGGATTGCTTCAGGCCCTATTCTGGTCCTGGGCGGCAGGCTGAGCCTGTGGTTAATTCTTCTTCCTGATGGGAAAATAGAGTGACCTGTGCCTGTCCCAACACCTAGAGCTAGTCTCTCATTGGTTCCCCCTCTTCCCGTTCATCCTCAGGACAAATTGCAACCTGTACGGGACAGGAGGTTAAAGGTGCTGATTCTCCAAGGAGGGAGATTGCTAGTAAAGCGGCTGGAATGGCGAACCCGAGCACAAGGAGAGGAGAAATGAGGTGCGTTTTGGAAACCTTTCCCGATCACACGGTGTACCATCTTCTGGGTTTCTCATGCATGTTTTCGATGTAGGAAGATGCCCTTGAACCTGGAGATTTGGGACCCATGGGATGGGTACCACGCAGTATTGCTTTAAAGGGTCTGCGTTTCCTCACCCAACCTCACCAAACCTCTCAGCCCCAAGAGTGTCCACCCTTATGTCTCAATCAGCTGTGGGTCTAGATATGGTCAATCCAGGTGGCATCACAGCCCCTGAACGAATTTTGTAAGAATTTCTCTCTCTTTCACTGTCTTTGTTTCACGGGTTTTTAAAAGTAATTGATTTTTATAATGGGGTTTAGCTGCTTTTCACTGCTGTGTTTATGCCGCTTTACACCCACTTGACTCACTTACAGAGAGATATCAATACATAGGTTTTAAGATTCTTACTATTCAGATATATTCTTGGGCGGTGAATAAGGGGTGTTGAGTCCAATTCTTTGAGCAAGGAGTAGGTCTTGTCTATTACATATTGGATTTATGGAACGGTATCTGAGCTAATTTGAAACCGTTGTTTTATGCATCAGCCCACCTCACCTATCCCGTTAAGCAGCCATAGTGTGTTTTCTAAATGTGTGACTCTGTTCTGTTTTGTAATTCAGTTCAAGGGTAGCTGTTTTTACATTCCCTCCATAAGTGATATCTTATGATAAGTGTGTTTTTCTGTGTGACTTATTTCACTTAGAATCGTCGTACCTAAATCCACTCATCATGCTGCTACTAGCCTTATGACGTTGATTTCATGGCTGAGTGATATTCCATTGTACATAAGGACCACAACTTCTTTATCCATTTTTCTCTTTCCTGGGATATTTAAGGTGTAACGAAGTGGAGGTTCTTGTCAACAGAGCAGCCCTAAACTTTGGGGTGCCGGTGTCTTGCTGATTTTTAGTTTTACCAATTTATACGCCCATGAGTGGAAGTGCCCTATGCTCTCTAAGCTGAGTTTTTTAGATGTTTCAGGACACACCGTACACTTCTCCAGAGTGGCTGTTGGCAATTTACATCCTGCCCATCAGCGTAGCCAGGCTCCCGTTTCGCCATGGCCTGTCCTGCATTTCTGGTTTTGACACTTTATTCAGCATGGCCCTTTTGACCGATGGGAAGCGAGACTTCTTTGTAGCGCTGATTTGCCTTTCCAGGTTGCTTGGTTGGCCAAAAAGGGCGGATGCGTTTTTTCCTGAACATATTCAGGAAAAAACGCATCCGCCCTTTTTGGCCAAGGGCATCATTTTCGAGGTTTTGCCGCTTTTCCTGTTCTTTAAATGCGATTCGAATCTCCCTCCTGAAATCTGTTTCCTGCAATTCTGCCTTGCTTTCAAATCCTCTTCGTTGCCTTCCCTCAATATATTTGTGGACGAGAGTTATCATTTATAAGTCTGCAGGTTTGTGAATTGCAGTGCCCCTGAGCTCCATTTTTCAACTCGCTTTCTTGGGAGCTGGCCGCAAAAGCGCAGGATTGCTTCAGGCCCTATTCTGGTCCCGGGCGGCAGGCTGAGCCTGTGGTTAATTCTTCTTCCTGATGGGAAAATAGAGTGACCTGTGCCTGTCCCAACACCTAGAGCTAGTCTCTCATTGGTTCCCCCTCTTCCCGTTCATCCTCAGGACAAATTGCAACCTGTACGGAACAGGAGGTTAACGGTGCTGATTCTCCAAGGAGGGAGATTGCTAGTAAAGCGGCTGAAATGGCGAACCCGAGCACAAGGAGATGAGAAATGAGGTGCGTTTTGGAAGCCTTTCCCAATCACACGGTGTACCATCTTCTGGGTTTCTCATGCATGTTTTCGATGTAGGAAGATGCCCTTGAACCTGGAGATTTGGGACCCATGGGATGGGTACCACGCAGTATTGCTTTAAAGGGTCTGCGTTTCCTCACCCAACCTCACCAAACCTCTCAGCCCCAAGAGTGTCCACCCTTATGTCTCAATCAGCTGTGGGTCTAGATATGGTCAATCCAGGTGGCATCACAGACCCTGAACGAATTTTGTAAGAATTTCTCTCTCTTTCACTGTCTTTGTTTCACGGGTTTTTAAAAGTAATTGATTTTTATAATGGGGTTTAGCTGCTTTTCACTGCTGTGCTTATGCCGCTTTACACCCACTTGACTCACTTACAGAGAGATATCAATACATAGGTTTTAAGATTCTTACTATTCAGATATATTCTTGGGCGGTGAATAAGGGGTGTTGAGTCCAATTCACTGAGCAAGGAGTAGGTCTTGTCTATTACATACTGGGTTTATGGAACGGTATCTGAGCTAATTTGAAACCGTTGTTTTATGCATCACCCCACCTCACCTATCCCGTTAAGCAGCCATAGTGTGTCTTCTAAACGTGTGACTCTGTTCTGTTTTGTAATTCAGTTCAAGGGTAGCTGTTTTTACATTCCCTCTATAAGTGATATCTTATGATAAGTGTGTTTTTCTGTGTGACTTATTTCACTTAGAATCGTCGTACCTAAATCCACTCATCATGCTGCTACTAGCCTTATGACGTTGATTTCATGGCTGAGTGATATTCCATTGTACATAAGGACCACAACTTCTTTATCCATTTTTCTCTTTCCTGGGATATTTAAGGTGTAATGAAGTGGAGGTTCTTGTCAACAGAGCAGCCCTAAACTTTGGGGTGCCGGTGTCTTGCTGATTTTTAGTTTTCCCAATTTATACGCCCATGAGTGGAAGTGCCCTATGCTCTCTAAGCTGAGTTTTTTAGATGTTTCAGGACACACCGTACACTTCTCCAGAGTGGCTGTTGGCAATTTACATCCTGCCCATCAGCGTAGCGAGGCTCCCGTTTCGCCATGGCCTGTCCTGCATTTCTGGTTTTGACACTTTATTCAGCATGGCCCTTTTGACCGATGGGAAGCGAGACTTCTTTGTAGCGCTGATTTGCCTTTCCAGGTTGCTTGGTTGGCCAAAAAGGGCGGATGCGTTTTTTCCTGAACATATTCAGGAAAAAACGCATCCACCCTTTTTGGCCAAGGGCATCATTGTCGAGGTTTTGCCGCTTTTCCTGTTCTTTAAAGGCGATTCGAATCTCCCTCCTGAAATCTGTTTCCTGCAATTCTGCCTTGCTTTCAAATCCTCTTCGTTGCCTTCCCTCAATATATTTGTGGAAGAGAGTTATCATTTATAAGTCTGCAGGTTTGTGAATTGCAGTGCCCCTGAGCTCCATTTTTCAACTCGCTTTCTTGGGAGCTGGCCGCAAAAGCGCAGGATTGCTTCAGGCCCTATTCTGGTCCCGGGCGGCAGGCTGAGCCTGTGGTTAATTCTTCTTCCTGATGGGAAAATAGAGTGACCTGTGCCTGTCCCAACACCTAGAGCTAGTCTCTCATTGGTTCCCCCTCTTCCCGTTCATCCTCAGGACAAATTGCAACCTGTACGGAACAGGAGGTTAACGGTGCTGATTCTCCAAGGAGGGAGATTGCTAGTAAAGCGGCTGGAATGGCGAACCCGAGCACAAGGAGATGAGAAATGAGGTGCGTTTTGGAAACCTTTCCCGATCACACGGTGTACCATCTTCTGGGTTTCTCATGCATGTTTTCGATGTAGGAAGATGCCCTTGAACCTGGAGATTTGGGACCCATGGGATGGGTACCACGCAGTATTGCTTTAAAGGGTCTGCGTTTCCTCACCCAACCTCACCAAACCTCTCAGCCCCAAGAGTGTCCACCCTTATGTCTCAATCAGCAGAGGGTCTAGATATGGTCAATCCAGGTGGCATCACAGCCCCTGAACGAATTTTGTAAGAATTTCTCTCTCTTTCACTGTCTTTGTTTCACGGGTTTTTAAAAGTAATTGATTTTTATAATGGGGTTTAGCTGCTTTTCACTGCTGTGCTTATGCCGCTTTACACCCACTTGACTCACTTACAGAGAGATATCAATACATAGGTTTTAAGATTCTTACTATTCAGATATATTCTTGGGCGGTGAATAAGGGGTGTTGAGTCCAATTCTTTGAGCAAGGAGTAGGTCTTGTCTATTACATATTGGGTTTATGGAACGGTATCTGAGCTAATTTGAAACCCTTCTTTTATGCATCACCCCACCTCACCTTTCCCGTTAAGCAGCCATAGTGTGTTTTCTAAACGTGTGACTCTATTCTGTTTTGTAATTCAGTTCAAGGGTAGCGGTTTTTACATTCCCTCTATAAGTGATATCTTATGATAAGTGTCTTTTTCTGTGTGACTTATTTCACTTAGAATCGTCGTACCTAAATCCACTCATCATGCTGCTACTAGCCTTATGACGTTGATTTCATGGCTGAGTGATATTCCATTGTACATAAGGACCACAACTTCTTTATCCATTTTTGTCTTTCCTGGGATATTTAAGGTGTAACGAAGTGGAGGTTCTTGTCAACAGAGCAGCCCTAAACTTTGGGGTGCCTGTGTCTTGCTGATTTTTAGTTTTCCCAATTTATACGCCCATGAGTGGAAGTGCCCTATGCTCTCTAAGCTGAGTTTTTTAGATGTTTCAGGACACACCGTACACTTCTCCAGAGTGGCTGTTGGCAATTTACATCCCGCCCATCAGCGTAGCCAGGCTCCCGTTTCTCCATGGCCTGTCCTGCATTTCTGGTTTTGACACTTTATTCAGCATGGCCCTTTTGACCGATGGGAAGCGAGACTTCTTTGTAGAGCTGATTTGCCTTTCCAGGTTGCTTGGTTGGCCAAAAAGGGCGGATGCGTTTTTTCCTGAATATATTCAGGAAAAAACGCATCCGCCCTTTTTGGCCAAGGGCATCATTGTCGAGGTTTTGCCGCTTTTCCTGTTCTTTAAAGGCGATTTGAATCTCCCTCCTGAAATCTGTTTCCTGCAATTCTGCCTTGCTTTCAAATCCTCTTCGTTGCCTTCCCTCAATATATTTGTGGACGAGAGTTATCATTTATAAGTCTGCAGGTTTGTGAATTGCAGTGCCCCTGAGCTCCATTTTTCAACTCGCTTTCTTGGGAGCTGGCCGCAAAAGCGCAGGATTGCTTCAGGCCCTATTCTGGTCCCGGGTGACAGGCTGAGCCTGTGGTTAATTCTTCTTCCTGATGGGAAAATAGAGTGACCTGTGCCTGTCCCAACACCTAGAGCTAGTCTCTCATTGGTTCCCCCTCTTCCCGTTCATCCTCAGGACAAATTGCAACCTGTACGGAACAGGAGGTTAAAGGTGCTGATTCTCCAAGGAGGGAGATTGCTAGTAAAGCGGCTGGAATGGCGAACCCGAGCACAAGGAGATGAGAAATGAGGTGCGTTTTGGAAACCTTTCCCGATCACACGGTGTACCATCTTCTGGGTTTCTCATGCATGTTTTCGATGTAGGAAGATGCCCTTGAACCTGGAGATTTGGGACCCATGGGATGGGTACCACGCAGTATTACTTTAAAGGGTCTGCGTTTCCTCACCCAACCTCACCAAACCTCTCAGCCCCAAGAGTGTCCACCCTTATGTCTCAATCAGCTGTGGGTCTAGATATGGTCAATCCAGGTGGCATCACAGCCCCTGAACGAATTTTGTAAGAATTTCTCTCTCTTTCACTGTCTTTGTTTCACGGGTTTTTAAAAGTAATTGATTTTTATAATGGGGTTTAGCTGCTTTTCACTGCTGTGTTTATGCCGCTTTACACCCACTTGACTCACTTACAGAGAGATATCAATACATAGGTTTTAAGATTCTTACCAGTCAGATATATTCTTGGGCGGTGAATAGGGGGTTTTGAGTCCAATTCACTGAGCAAGGAGTAGGTCTTGTCTATTACATATTGGGTTTATGGAACGGTATCTGAGCTAATTTGAAACCCTTCTTTTATGCATCACCCCACCTCAACTTTCCCGTTAAGCAGCCATAGTGTGTTTTCTAAACGTGTGACTCTGTTCTGTTTTGTAATTCAGTTCAAGGGTAGCGGTTTTTACATTCCCTCTATAAGTGATATCTTATGATAAGTGTCATTTTCTGAGTGACTTATTTCACTTAGAATCGTCGTACCTAAATCCACTCATCATGCTGCTACTAGCCTTATGACGTTGATTTCATGGCTGAGTGAGATTCCATTGTACATAAGGACCACAACTTCTTTATCCATTTTTCTCTTTCCTGGGATATTTAAGGTGTAACGAAGTGGAGGTTCTTGTCAACAGAGCAGCCCTAAACTTTGGGGTGCCTGTGTCTTGCTGATTTTTAGTTTTCCCAATTTATACGCCCATGAGTGGAAGTGCCCTATGCTCTCTAAGCTGAGTTTTTTAGATGTTTCAGGACACACCGTACACTTCTCCAGAGTGGCTGTTGGCAATTTACATCCCGCCCATCAGCGTAGCCAGGCTCCCGTTTCTCCATGGCCTGTCCTGCATTTCTGGTTTTGACACTTTATTCAGCATGGCCCTTTTGACCGATGGGAAGCGAGACTTCTTTGTAGCGCTGATTTGCCTTTCCAGGTTGCTTGGTTGGCCAAAAAGGGCGGATGCGTTTTTTCCTGAATATATTCAGGAAAAAACGCATCCGCCCTTTTTGGCCAAGGGCATCATTGTCGAGGTTTTGCCGCTTTTCCTGTTCTTTAAAGGTGATTCGAATCTCCCTCCTGAGATCTGTTTCCTGCAATTCTGCCTTGCTTTCAAATCCTCTTCGTTGCCTTCCCTCAATATATTTGTGGACGAGAGTTATCATTTATAAGTCTGCAGGTTTGTGAAATGCAGTGCCCCTGAGCTCCATTTTTCAACTCGCTTTCTTGGGAGCTGGCCGCAAAAGCGCAGGATTGCTTCAGGCCCTATTCTGGTCCCGGGCGGCAGGCTGAGCCTGTGGTTAATTCTTCTTCCTGATGGGAAAATAGAGTGACCTGTGCCTGTCCCATCACCTAGAGCTAGTCTCTCATTGGTTCCCCCTCTTCCCGTTCATCCTCAGGACAAATTGCAACCTGTACGGAACAGGAGGTTAAAGGTGCTGATTCTCCAAGGAGGGAGATTGCTAGTAAAGCGGCTGGAATGGCGAACCCGAGCACAAGGAGATGAGAAATGAGGTGCGTTTTGGAAACCTTTCCCGATCACACGGTGTACCATCTTCTGGGTTTCTCATGCATGTTTTCGATGTAGGAAGATGCCCTTGAACCTGGAGATTTGGGACCCATGGGATGGGTACCACGCAGTATTACTTTAAAGGGTCTGCGTTTCCTCACCCAACCTCACCAAACCTCTCAGCCCCAAGAGTGTCCACCCTTATGTCTCAATCAGCTGTGGGTCTAGATATGGTCAATCCAGGTGGCATCACAGCCCCTGAACGAATTTTGTAAGAATTTCTCTCTCTTTCACTGTCTTTGTTTCACGGGTTTTTAAAAGTAATTGATTTTTATAATGGGGTTTAGCTGCTTTTCACTGCTGTGTTTATGCCGCTTTACACCCACTTGACTCACTTACAGAGAGATATCAATACATAGGTTTTAAGATTCTTACCAGTCAGATATATTCTTGGGCGGTGAATAGGGGGTTTTGAGTCCAATTCACTGAGCAAGGAGTAGGTCTTGTCTATTACATATTGGTTTTATGGAACGGTATCTGAGCTAATTTGAAACCATTCTTTTATGCATCACCCCACCTCACCTTTCCCGTTAAGCAGCCATAGTGTGTTTTCTAAACGTGTGACTCTGTTCTGTTTTGTAATTCAGTTCAAGGGTAGCGGTTTTTACATTCCCTCTATAAGTGATATCTTATGATAAGTGTCTTTTTCTGTGTGACTTATTTCACTTAGAATCGTCGTACCTAAATCCACTCATCATGCTGCTACTAGCCTTATGACGTTGATTTCATGGCTGAGTGAGATTCCATTGTACATAAGGACCACAACTTCTTTATCCATTTTTCTCTTTCCTGGGATATTTAAGGTGTAACGAAGTGGAGGTTCTTTTCAACAGAGCAGCCCTAAACTTTGGGGTGCCTGTGTCTTGCTGATTTTTAGTTTTCCCAATTTATACACCCATGAGTGGAAGTGCCCTATGCTCTCTAAGCTGAGTTTTTTAGATGTTTCAGGACACACTGTACACTTCTCCAGAGTGGCTGTTGGCAATTTACATCCCGCCCATCAGCGTAGCCAGGCTCCCGTTTCTCCATGGCCTGTCCTGCATTTCTGGTTTTGACACTTTATTCAGCATGGCCCTTTTGACCGATGGGAAGCGAGACTTCTTTGTAGCGCTGATTTGCCTTTCCAGGTTGCTTGGTTGGCCAAAAAGGGCGGATGCGTTTTTTCCTGAATATATTCAGGAAAAAACGCATCCGCCCTTTTTGGCCAAGGGCATCATTGTCGAGGTTTTGCCGCTTTTCCTGTTCTTTAAAGGCGATTTGAATCTCCCTCCTGAAATCTGTTTCCTGCAATTCTGCCTTGCTTTCAAATCCTCTTCGTTGCCTTCCCTCAATATATTTGTGGACGAGAGTTATCATTTATAAGTCTGCAGGTTTGTGAATTGCAGTGCCCCTGAGCTCCATTTTTCAACTTGCTTTCTTGGGAGCTGGCCGCAAAAGCGCAGGATTGCTTCAGGCCCTATTCTGGTCCCGGGCGGCAGGCTGAGCCTGTGGTTAATTCTTCTTCCTGATGGGAAAATAGAGTGACCTGTGCCTGTCCCATCACCTACAGCTAGTCTCTCATTGGTTCCCCCTCTTCCCGTTCATCCTCAGGACAAATTGCAACCTGTACGGAACAGGAGGTTAAAGGTGCTGATTCTCCAAGGAGGGAGATTGCTAGTAAAGCGGCTGGAATGGCGAACCCGAGCACAAGATGAGAAATGAGGTGCGTTTTGGAAACCTTTCCCGATCACACGGTGTACCATCTTCTGGGTTTCTCATGCATGTTTTCGATGTAGGAAGATGCCCTTGAACCTGGAGATTTGGGACCCATGGGATGGGTACCACGCAGTATTACTTTAAAGGGTCTGCGTTTCCTCACCCAACCTCACCAAACCTCTCAGCCCCAAGAGTGTCCAACCTTATGTCTCAATCAGCTGTGGGTCTAGATATGGTCAATCCAGGTGGCATCACAGCCCCTGAACGAATTTTGTAAGAATTTCTCTCTCTTTCACTGTCTTTGTTTCACGGGTTTTTAAAAGTAATTGATTTTTATAATGGGGTTTAGCTGCTTTTCACTGCTGTGTTTATGCCGCTTTACACCCACTTGACTCACTTACAGAGAGATATCAATACATAGGTTTTAAGATTCTTACCAGTCAGATATATTCTTGGGCGGTGAATAGGGGGTTTTGAGTCAAATTCACTGAGCAAGGAGTAGGTCTTGTCTATTACATATTGGGTTTATGGAACGGTATCTGAGCTAATTTGAAACCCTTCTTTTATGCATCACCCCACCTCACCTTTCCCGTTAGGCAGCCATAGTGTGTTTTCTAAACGTGTGACTCTATTCTGTTTTGTAATTCAGTTCAAGGGTAGCGGTTTTTACATTCCCTCTATAAGTGATATCTTATGATAAGTGTCTTTTTCTGTGTGACTTATTTCACTTAGAATCGTCGTACCTAAATCCACTCATCATGCTGCTACTAGCCTTATGACGTTGATTTCATGGCTGAGTGATATTCCATTGTACATAAGGACCACAACTTCTTTATCCATTTTTCTCTTTCCTGGGATATTTAAGGTGTAACGAAGTGGAGGTTCTTGTCAACAGAGCAGCCCTAAACTTTGGGGTGCCTGTGTCTTGCTGATTTTTAGTTTTCCGAATTTATACGCCCATGAGTGGAAGTGCCCTATGCTCTCTAAGCTGAGTTTTTTAGATGTTTCAGAACACACCGTACACTTCTCCAGAGTGGCTGTTAGCAATTTACATCCCGCCCATCAGCGTAGCCAGGCTCTCGTTTCTCCATGGCCTGTCCTGCATTTCTGGTTTTGACACTTTATTCAGCATGGCCCTTTTGACCGATGGGAAGCGAGACTTCTTTGTAGAGCTGATTTGCCTTTCCAGGTTGCTTGGTTGGCCAAAAAGGGCGGATGCGTTTTTTCCTGAATATATTCAGGAAAAAACGCATCCGCCCTTTTTGGCCAAGGGCATCATTGTCGAGGTTTTGCCGCTTTTCCTGTTCTTTAAAGGCGATTTGAATCTCCCTCCTGAAATCTGTTTCCTGCAATTCTGCCTTGCTTTCAAATCCTCTTCGTTGCCTTCCCTCAATATATTTGTGGACGAGAGTTATCATTTATAAGTCTGCAGGTTTGTGAATTGCAGTGCCCCTGAGCTCCATTTTTCAACTCGCTTTCTTGGGAGCTGGCCGCAAAAGCGCAGGATTGCTTCAGGCCCTATTCTGGTCCCGGGTGGCAGGCTGAGCCTGTGGTTAATTCTTCTTCCTGATGGGAAAATAGAGTGACCTGTGCCTGTCTCATCACCTAGAGCTAGTCTCTCATTGGTTCCCCCTCTTCCCGTTCATCCTCAGGACAAATTGCAACCTGTACGGAACAGGAGGTTAAAGGTGCTGATTCTCCAAGGAGGGAGATTGCTAGTAAAGCGGCTGGAATGGCGAACCCGAGCACAAGGAGATGAGAAATGAGGTGCGTTTTGGAAACCTTTCCCGATCACACGGTGTACCATCTTCTGGGTTTCTCATGCATTTTTTCGATGTAGGAAGCTGCCCTTGAACCTGGAGATTTGGGACCCATGGGATGGGTACCACGCAGTATTACTTTAAAGTGTCTGCGTTTCCTCACCCAACCTCACCAAACCTCTCAGCCCCAAGAGTGTCCACCCTTATGTCTCAATCAGCTGTGGGTGTAGATATGGTCAATCCAGGTGGCATCACAGCCCCTGAACGAATTTTGTAAGAATTTCTCTCTCTTTCACTGTCTTTGTTTCACGGGTTTTTAAAAGTAATTGATTTTTATAATGGGGTTTAGCTACTTTTCACTGCTGTGTTTATGCCGCTTTACACCCACTTGACTCACTTACAGAGAGATATCAATACATAGGTTTTAAGATTCTTACCAGTCAGATATATTCTGGGGCGGTGAATAGGGGGTTTTGAGTCCAATTCACTGAGCAAGGAGTAGGTCTTGTCTATTACATATTGGGTTTATGGAACGGTATCTGAGCTAATTTGAAACCCTTGTTTTATGCATCACCCCACCTCACCTTTCCCGTTAAGCAGCCATAGTGTGTTTTCTAAACGTGTGACTCTGTTCTGTTTTGTAATTTAGTTCAAGGGTAGCGGTTTTTACATTCCCTCTATAAGTGATATCTTATGATAAGTGTCTTTTTCTGTGTGACTTATTTCACTTAGAATCGTCCTACCTAAATCCACTCATCATGCTGCTACTAGCCTTATGACGTTGATTTCACGGCTGAGTGATATTCCATTGTACATAAGGACCACAACTTCTTTATCTATTTTTCTCTTTCCTGGGATATTTACGGTGTAACGAAGTGGAGGTTCTTCTCAACAGAGCAGCCCTAAAGTTTGGGGTGCCTGTGTCTTGCTGATTTTTAGTTTTCCCAATTTATACGCCCATGAGTGGAAGTGCCCTATGCTCTCTAAGCTGAGTTTTTTAGATGTTTCAGGACACACCGTACCCTTCTCCAGAGTGGCTGTTGGCAATTTACATCCCACCCATCAGCGTAACCAGGCTCCCGTTTCTCCATGGCCTGTCCTGCATTTCTGCTTTTGACACTTTATTCAGCATGGCCCTTTTGACCGATGGGAAGCGAGACTTCTTTGTAGCGCTGATTTGCCTTTCCAGGTTGCTTGGTTGGCCAAAAAGGGCGGATGCGTTTTTTCCTGAATATATTCAGGAAAATACGCATCCGCCCTTTTTGGCCAAGGGCATCATTGTCGAGGTTTTGCCGCTTTTCCTGTTCTTTAAAGGCGATTCGAATCTCCCTCCTGAGATCTGTTTCCTGCAATTCTGCCTTGCTTTCGAATCCTCTTCGTTGCCTTCCCTCAATATATTTGTGGACGAGAGTTATCATTTATAAGTCTGCAGGTTTGTGAATTGCAGTGCCCCTGAGCTCCATTTTTCAACTCGCTTTCTTGGGAGCTGGCCGCAAAAGCGCAGGATTGCTTCAGGCCCTATTCTGGTCCCGGGCGGCAGGCTGAGCCTGTGGTTAATTCTTCTTCCTGATGGGAAAATAGAGTGACCTGTGCCTGTCCCAACACCTAGAGCTAGTCTCTCATTGGTTCCCCCTCTTCCCGTTCATCCTCAGGACAAATTGCAACCTGTACGGAACAGGAGGTTAAAGGTGCTGATTCTCCAAGGAGGGAGCTTGCTAGTAAAGCGGCTGGAATGGCGAACCCGAGCACAAGGAGATGAGAAATGAGGTGCGTTTTGGAAACCTTTCCCGATCACACGGTGTACCCTCTTCTGGGTTTCTCATGCCTGTTTTCGATGTAGGAAGATGCCCTTGAACCTGGAGATTTGGGACCCATGGGATGGGTACCACGCAGTATTACTTTAAAGGGTCTGCGTTTCTTCACCCAACCTCACCAAACCTCTCAGCCCCAAGAGTGTCCACCCTTATGTCTCAATCAGCTGTGGGTCTAGATATGGTCAATCCAGGTGGCATCACAGCCCCTGAACGAATTTTGTAAGAATTTCTCTCTCTTTCACTGTCTTTGTTTCACGGGTTTTTAAAAGTAATTGATTTTTATAATGGGGTTTAGCTGCTTTTCACTGCTGTGTTTATGCCGCTTTACAGCCACTTGACTCACATACAGAGAGATATCAATACATAGGTTTTAAGATTCTTACTAGTCAGATATATTCTTGGGCGGTGAATAGGGGGTGTTGAGTCCAATTCACTGAGCAAGGAGTAGGTCTTGCCTATTACCTATTGGGTTTAAGGAACGGTATCTGAGCTAATTTGAAACCGTTGTTTTATGCATCACCCCACCTCACCTTTCCCGTTAAGCAGCCATAGTGTGTTTTCTAAACGTGTGACTCTGTTCTGCTTTGTAATTCAGTTCAAGGGTAGCGGTTTTTACATTCCCTCTATAAGTGATATCTTATGATAAGTGTCTTTTTCTGTGTGACTTATTTCACTTAGAATCGTCGTACCTAAATCTACTCATCATGCTGCTACTAGCCTTATGACGTTGATTTCATGGCTGAGTGAGATTCCATTGTACATAAGGACCACAACTTCTTTATCCATTTTTCTCTTTCCTGGGATATTTAAGGTGTAACGAAGTGGAGGTTCTTGTGAACAGAGCAGCCCTAAAGTTTGGGGTGCCTGTGTCTTGCTGATTTTTAGTTTTCCCAATTTATACGCCCATGGGTGGAAGTGCCCTATGCTCTCTAAGCTGAGTTTTTTAGATGTTTCAGGACACACCGTACCCTTCTCCAGAGTGGCTGTTGGCAATTTACATCCCGCCCATCAGCGTAGCCAGGCTCCCGTTTCTCCATGGCCTGTCCTGCATTTCTGGTTTTGACACTTTATTCAGCATGGCCCTTTTGACCGATGGGAAGCGAGACTTCTTTGTAGCGCTGATTTGCCTTTCCAGGTTGCTTGGTTGGCCAAAAAGGGTGGATGCGTTTTGTCCTGCATATATTCAGGAAAAAACGCATCCGCCCTTTTTGGCCAAGGGCATCATTGTCGAGGTTTTGCCGCTTTTCCTGTTCTTTAAAGGCAATTCGAATCTCCCTCCTGAAATCTGTTTCCTGCAATTCTGCCTTGCTTTCAAATCCTCTTCGTTGCCTTCCCTCAATATATTTGTGGACGAGAGTTATCATTTATAAGTCGGCAGGTTTGTGAATTGCAGTGCCCCTGAGCTCCATTTTTCAACTTGCTTTCTTGGGAGCTGGCCGCAAAAGCGCAGGATTGCTTCAGGCCCTATTCTGGTCCCGGGCGGCAGGCTGAGCCTGTGGTTAATTCTTCTTCCTGATGGGAAAATAGAGTGACCTGTGCCTGTCCCATCACCTACAGCTAGTCTCTCATTGGTTCCCCCTCTTCCCGTTCATCCTCAGGACAAATTGCAACCTGTACGGAACAGGAGGTTAAAGGTGCTGATTCTCCAAGGAGGGAGATTGCTAGTAAAGAGGCTGGAATGGCGAACCCGAGCACAAGGAGATGAGAAATGAGGTGCGTTTTGGAAACCTTTCCCGATCACACGGTGTACCATCTTCTGGGTTTCTCATGCATGTTTTCGATGTAGGAAGATGCCCTTGAACCTGGAGATTTGGGACCCATGGGATGGGTACCACGCAGTATTACTTTAAAGGGTCTGCGTTTCCTCACCCAACCTCACCAAACCTCTCAGCCCCAAGAGTGTCCACCCTTATGTCTCAATCAGCTGTGGGTCTAGATATGGTCAATCCAGGTGGCATCACAGCCCCTGAACGAATTTTGTAAGAATTTCTCTCTCTTTCACTGTCTTTGTTTCACGGGTTTTTAAAAGTAATTGATTTTTATAATGGGGTTTAGCTGCTTTTCACTGCTGTGTTTATGCCGCTTTACACCCACTTGACTCACTTACAGAGAGATATCAATACATAGGTTTTAAGATTCTTACCAGTCAGATATATTCTTGGGCGGTGAATAGGGGGTTTTGAGTCCAATTCACTGAGCAAGGAGTAGGTCTTGTCTATTACATATTGGGTTTATGGAACGGTATCTGAGCTAATTTGAAACCCTTCTTTTATGCATCACCCCACCTCACCTTTCCCGTTAAGCAGCCATAGTGTGTTTTCTAAACGTGTGACTCTGTTCTGTTTTGTAATTCAGTTCAAGGGTAGCTGTTTTTACATTCCCTCTATAAGTGATATCTTATGATAAGTGTGTTTTTCTGTGTGACTTATTTCACTTAGAATCGTCGTACCTAAATCCACTCATCATGCTGCTACTAGCCTTATGACGTTGATTTCATGGCTGAGTGATATTCCATTGTACATAAGGACCACAACTTCTTTATCCATTTTTCTCTTTCCTGGGATATTTAAGGTGTAACGAAGTGGAGGTTCTTGTCAACAGAGCAGCCCTAAACTTTGGGGTGCCGGTGTCTTGCTGATTTTTAGTTTTCCCAATTTATACGCCCATGAGTGGAAGTGCCCTATGCTCTCTAAGCTGAGTTTTTTAGATGTTTCAGGACACACCGTACACTTCTCCAGAGTGGCTGTTGGCAATTTACATCCTGCCCATCAGCGTAGCCAGGCTCCCGTTTCGCCATGGCCTGTCCTGCATTTCTGGTTTTGACACTTTATTCAGCATGGCCCTTTTGACCGATGGGAAGCGAGACTTCTTTGTAGCGCTGATTTGCCTTTCCAGGTTGCTTGGTTGGCCAAAAAGGGCGGATGCGTTTTTTCCTGAACATATTCAGGAAAAAACGCATCCGCCCTTTTTGGCCAAGGGCATCATTTTCGAGGTTTTGCCGCTTTTCCTGTTCTTTAAAGGCGATTCGAATCTCCCTCCTGAAATCTGTTTCCTGCAATTCTGCCTTGCTTTCAAATCCTCTTCGTTGCCTTCCCTCAATATATTTGTGGACGAGAGTTATCATTTATAAGTCTGCAGGTTTGTGAATTGCAGTGCCCCTGAGCTCCATTTTTCAACTCGCTTTCTTGGGAGCTGGCCGCAAAAGCGCAGGATTGCTTCAGGCCCTATTCTGGTCCCGGGCGGCAGGCTGAGCCTGTGGTTAATTCTTCTTCCTGATGGGAAAATAGAGTGACCTGTGCCTGTCCCAACACCTAGAGCTAGTCTCTCATTGGTTCCCCCTCTTCCCGTTCATCCTCAGGACAAATTGCAACCTGTACGGAACAGGAGGTTAAAGGTGCTGATTCTCCAAGGAGGGAGATTGCTAGTAAAGCGGCTGGAATGGCGAACCCGAGCACAAGGAGATGAGAAATGAGGTGCGTTTTGGAAGCCTTTCCCAATCACACGGTGTACCATCTTCTGGGTTTCTCATGCATGTTTTCGATGTAGGAAGATGCCCTTGAACCTGGAGATTTGGGACCCATTGGATGGGTACCACGCAGTATTGCTTTAAAGGGTCTGCGTTTCCTCACCCAACCTCACCAAACCTCTCAGCCCCAAGAGTGTCCACCCTTATGTCTCAATCAGCTGTGGGTCTAGATATGGTCAGTCCAGGTGGCATCACAGCCCCTGAACGAATTTTGTAAGAATTTCTCTCTCTTTCACTGTCTTTGTTTCACGGGTTTTTAAAAGTAATTGATTTTTATAATGGGGTTTAGCTGCTTTTCACTGCTGTGTTTATGCCGCTTTACACTCACTTGACTCACTTACAGAGAGATATCAATACATAGGTTTTAAGATTCTTACTATTCAGATATATTCTTGGGCGGTGAATAAGGGGTGTTGAGTCCAATTCTTTGAGCAAGGAGTAGGTCTTGTCTATTACATATTGGATTTATGGAACGGTATCTGAGCTAATTTGAAACCGTTGTTTTATGCATCAGCCCACCTCACCTATCCCGTTAAGCAGCCATAGTGTGTTTTCTAAACGTGTGACTCTGTTCTGTTTTGTAATTCAGTTCAAGGGTAGCTGTTTTTACATTCCCTCTATAAGTGATATCTTATGATAAGTGTGTTTTTCTGTGTGACTTATTTCACTTAGAATCGTCGTACCTAAATCCACTCATCATGCTGCTACTAGCCTTATGACGTTGATTTCATGGCTGAGTGATATTCCATTGTACATAAGGACCACAACTTCTTTATCCATTTTTCTCTTTCCTGGGATATTTAAGGTGTAACGAAGTGGAGGTTCTTGTCAACAGAGCAGCCCTAAACTGTGGGGTGCTAGTGTCTTGCTGATTTTTAGTTTTCCCAATTTATACGCCCATGAGTGGAAGTGCCCTATGCTCTCTAAGCTGAGTTTTTTAGATGTTTCAGGACACAGCGTACACTTCTCCAGAGTGGCTGTTGGCAATTTACATCCTGCCCATCAGCGTAGCCAGGCTCCCGTTTCGCCATGGCCTGTCCTGCATTTCTGGTTTTGACACTTTATTCAGCATGGCCCTTTTGACCGATGGGAAGCGAGACTTCTTTGTAGCGCTGATTTGCCTTTCCAGGTTGCTTGGTTGGCCAAAAAGGGCGGATGCGTTTTTTCCTGAACATATTCAGGAAAAAACGCATCCGCCCTTTTTGGCCAAGGGCATCATTGTCGAGGTTTTGCCGCTTTTCCTGTTCTTTAAAGGCGATTCGAATCTCCCTCCTGAAATCTGTTTCCTGCAATTCTGCCTTGCTTTCAAATCCTCTTCGTTGCCTTCCCTCAATATATTTGTGGACGAGAGTTATCATTTATAAGTCTGCAGGTTTGTGAATTGCAGTGCCCCTGAGCTCCATTTTTCAACTCGCTTTCTTGGGAGCTGGCCGCAAAAGCGCAGGATTGCTTCAGGCCCTATTCTGGTCCCGGGCGGCAGGCTGAGCCTGTGGTTAATTCTTCTTCCTGATGGGAAAATAGAGTGACCTGTGCCTGTCCCAACACCTAGAGCTAGTCTCTCATTGGTTCCCCCTCTTCCCGTTCATCCTCAGGACAAATTGCAACCTGTACGGAACAGGAGGTTAACGGTGCTGATTCTCCAAGGAGGGAGATTGCTAGTAAAGCTCCTGGAATGGCGAACCCGAGCACAAGGAGATGAGAAATGAGGTGCGTTTTGGAAACCTTTCCCAATCACACGGTGTACCATCTTCTGGGTTTCTCATGCATGTTTTCGATGTAGGAAGATGCCCTTGAACCTGGAGATTTGGGACCCATGGGATGGGTACCACACAGTATTGCTTTAAAGGGTCTGTGTTTCCTCACCCAACCTCACCAAACCTCTCAGCCCCAAGAATGTCCACCCTTATGTCTCAATCAGCTGTGGGTCTAGATATGGTCAATCCAGGTGGCATCACAGACCCTGAACGAATTTTGTAAGAATTTCTCTCTCTTTCACTGTCTTTGTTTCACGGGTTTTTAAAAGTAATTGATTTTTATAATGGGGTTTAGCTGCTTTTCACTGCTGTGCTTATGCCGCTTTACACCCACTTGACTCACTTACAGAGAGATATCAATACATAGGTTTTAAGATTTTTACTATTCAGATATATTCTTGGGCGGTGAATAAGGGGTCTTGAGTCCAATTCACTGAGCAAGGAGTAGGTCTTGTCTATTACATACTGGGTTTATGGAACGGTATCTGAGCTAATTTGAAACCGTTGTTTTATGCATCACCCCACCTCACCTATCCCGTTAAGCAGCCATAGTGTGTCTTCTAAACGTGTGACTCTGTTCTGTTTTGTAATTCAGTTCAAGGGTAGCTGTTTTTACATTCCCTCTATAAGTGATATCTTATGATAAGTGTGTTTTTCTGTGTGACTTATTTCACTTAGAATCGTCGTACCTAAATCCACTCATCATGCTGCTACTAGCCTTATGACGTTGATTTCATGGCTGAGTGATATTCCATTGTACATAAGGACCACAACTTCTTTATCCATTTTTCTCTTTCCTGGGATATTTAAGGTGTAACGAAGTGGAGGTTCTTGTCAACAGAGCAGCCCTAAACTTTGGGGTGCCGGTGTCTTGCTGATTTTTAGTTTTCCCAATTTATACGCCCATGAGTGGAAGTGCCCTATGCTCTCTAAGCTGAGTTTTTTAGATGTTTCAGGACACACCGTACACTTCTCCAGAGTGGCTGTTGGCAATTTACATCCCGCCCATCAGCGTAGCCAGGCTCCCGTTTCTCCATGGCCTGTCCTGCATTTCTGGTTTTGACACTTTATTCAGCATGGCCGTTTTGACCGATGGGAAGCGAGACTTCTTTGTAGCGCTGATTTGCCTTTCCAGGTTGCTTGGTTGGCCAAAAAAGGCGGATGCGTTTTTTCCTGAACATATTCAGGAAAAAACGCATCCGCCCTTTTTGGCCAAGGGCATCATTGTTGAGGTTTTGCCGCTTTTCCTGTTCTTTAAAGGCGATTCGAATCTCCCTCCTGAAATCTGTTTCCTGCAATTCTGCCTTGCTTTCAAATCCTCTTCGTTGCCTTCCCTCAATATATTTGTGGACGAGAGTTATCATTTATAAGTCTGCAGGTTTGTGAATTGCAGTGCCCCTGAGCTCCATTTTTCAACTCGCTTTCTTGGGAGCTGGCCGCAAAAGCGCAGGATTGCTTCAGGCCCTATTCTGGTCCCGCGCGGCAGGCTGAGCCTGTGGTTAATTCTTCTTCCTGATGGGAAAATAGAGTGACCTGTGCCTGTCCCAACACCTAGAGCTAGTCTCTCATTGGTTCCCCCTCTTCCCGTTCATCCTCAGGACAAATTGCAACCTGTACGGAACAGGAGGTTAAAGGTGCTGATTCTCCAAGGAGGGAGATTGCTAGTAAAGCGGCTGGAATGGCGAACCCGAGCACAAGGAGATGAGAAATGAGGTGCGTTTTGGAAGCCTTTCCCAATCACATGGTGTACCATCTTCTGGGTTTCTCATGCATGTTTTCGATGTAGGAAGATGCCCTTGAACCTGGAGATTTGGGACCCATTGGATGGGTACCACGCAGTATTGCTTTAAAGGGTCTGCGTTTCCTCACCCAACCTCACCAAACCTCTCAGCCCCAAGAGTGTCCACCCTTATGTCTCAATCAGCTGTGGGTCTAGATATGGTCAATCCAGGTGGCATCACAGCCCCTGAACGAATTTTGTAAGAATTTCTCTCTCTTTCACTGTCTTTGTTTCACGGGTTTTTAAAAGTAATTGATTTTTATAATGGGGTTTAGCTGCTTTTCACTGCTGTGTTTATGCCGCTTTACACTCACTTGACTCACTTACAGAGAGATATCAATACATAGGTTTTAAGATTCTTACCAGTCAGATATATTCTTGGGCGGTGAATAGGGGGTTTTGAGTCCAATTCACTCAGCAAGGAGTAGGTCTTGTCTATTACCTATTGGGTTTATGGAACGGTATCTGAGCTAATTTGAAACCCTTGTTTTATGCATCACCCCACCTCACCTTTCCCGTTAAGCAGCCATAGTGTGTTTTCTAAACGTGTGACTCTGTTCTGTTTTGTAATTCAGTTCAAGGGTAGCGGTTTTTACATTCCCTCTATAAGTGATATCTTATGATAAGTGTCTTTTTCTGTGTGACTTATTTCACTTAGAATCGTCGTACCTAAATCCACTCATCATGCTGCTACTAGCCTTATGACGTTGATTTCATGGCTGAGTGATATTCCATTGTACATAAGGACCACAACTTCTTTATCCATTTTTCTCTTTCCTGGGATATTTAAGGTGTAACGAAGTGGAGGTTCTTGTCAACAGAGCAGCCCTAAACTTTGGGGTGCCTGTGTCTTGCTGATTTTTAGTTTTCCCAATTTATACGCCCATGAGTGGAAGTGCCCTATGCTCTCTAAGCTGAGTTTTTTAGATGTTTCAGGACACACGGTACACATCTCCAGAGTGGCTGTTGGCAATTTACATCCCGCCCATCAGCGTAGCCAGGCTCCCGTTTCTCCATGGCCTGTCCTGCATTTCTGGTTTTGACACTTTATTCAGCATGGCCCTTTTGACCGATGGGAAGCCAGACTTCTTTGTAGCGCTGATTTGTCTTTCCAGGTTGCTTGGTTGGCCAAAAAGGGCGGATGCGTTTTTTCCTGAATATATTCAGGAAAAAACGCATCCGCCCTTTTTGGCCAAGGGCATCATTGCCGAGGTTTTGCCGCTTTTCTTGTGCTTTAAAGGCGATTCGAATCTCCCTCCTGAAATCTGTTTCCTGCAATTCTGCCTTGCTTTCCAATCCTCTTCGTTGCCTTCCCTCAATATATTTGTGGACGAGAGTTATCATTTATAAGTCTGCAGGTTTGTGAATGGCAGTGCCCCTGAGCTCCATTTTTCAACTCGCTTTCTTGGGAGCTGGCCGCAAAAGCGCAGGATTGCTTCAGGCCCTATTCTGGTCCCGGGCGGCAGGCTGAGCCTGTGGTTAATTCTTCTTCCTGATGGGAAAATAGAGTGACCTGTGCCTGTCCCAACACCTAGATCTAGTCTCTCATTGGTTCCCCCTCTTCCCGTTCATCCTCAGGACAACTTGCAACCTGTACGGAACAGGAGGTTAAAGGTGCTGATTCTCCAAGGAGGGAGATTGCTAGTAATGCGGCTGGAATGGCGAACCCGAGCACAAGGAGATGAGAAATGAGGTGCGTTTTGGAAACCTTTCCCGATCACACGGTGTACCATCTTCTGGGTTTCTCATGCATGTTTTCGATGTAGGAAGATGCCCTTGAACCTGGAGATTTGGGACCCATGGGATGGGTACCACGCAGTATTACTTTAAAGGGTCTGCGTTTCCTCACCCAACCTCACCAAACCTCTCAGCCCCAAGAGTGTCCACCCTTATGTCTCAATCAGCTGTGGGTCTAGATATGGTCAATCCAGGTGGCATCACAGCCCCTCAACGAATTTTGTAAGAATTTCTCTCTCTTTCACTGTCTTTGTTGCACGGGTTTTTAAAAGTAATTGATTTTTATAATGGGGTTTAGCTGCTTTTCACTGCTGTGTTTATGCCGCTTTACACCCACTTGACTCACTTACAGAGAGATATCAATACATAGGTTTTAAGATTCTTACTAGTCAGATATATTCTTGGGCGGTGAATAGGGGGTGTTGAGTCCAATTCACTGAGCAAGAAGTAGGTCTTGTCTATTACTTATTGGGTTTATGGAACGGTATCTGAGCTAATTTGAAACCCTTTTTTTATGCATCACCCCACCTCACCTTTCCCGTTAAGCAGCCATAGTGTGTTTTGTAAACTTGTGACTCTGTTTTGTTTTGTAATTCAGTTCAAGGGTAGCGGTTTTTACATTCCCTCTATAAGTGATATCTTATGATAAGTGTCTTTTTCTGTGTGACTTATTTCACTTAAAATCGTCGTACCTAAATCCACTCATCATGCTGCTACTAGCCTTATGACGTTGATTTCATGGCTGAGTGATATTCCATTGTACATAAGGACCACAACTTCTTTATCCATTTTTCTCTTTCCTGGGATATTTAAGGTGTAACGAAGTGGAGGTTCTTGTCAACAGAGCAGCCCTAAACTTTGGGGTGCCTGTGTCTTGCTGATTTTTAGTTTTCCCAATTTATACGCCCATGAGTGGAAGTGCCCTATGCTCTCTAAGCTGAGTTTTTTAGATGTTTCAGGACACACCGTACACGTCTCCAGAGTGGCTGTTGGCAATTTACATCCCGCCCATCAGCGTAGCCAGGCTCCCGTTTCTCCATGGCCTGTCCTGCATTTCTGGTTTTGACACTTTATTCAGCATGGCCCTTTTGACCGATGGGAAGCCAAACTTCTTTGTAGCGCTGATTTGCCTTTCCAGGTTGCTTGGTTGGCCAAAAAGGGCGGATGCGTTTTTTCCTGAATATATTCAGGAAAAAACGCATCCGCCCTTTTTGGCCAAGGGCATCATTGTCGAGGTTTTGCCGCTTTTCCTGTGCTTTAAAGGCGATTCGAATCTCCCTCCTGAAATCTGTTTCCTGCAATTCTGCCTTGCTTTCCAATCCTCTTCGTTGCCTTCCCTCAATATATTTGTGGACGAGAGTTATCATTTATAAGTCTGCAGGTTTTTGAATTGCAGTGTCCCTGAGCTCCATTTTTCAACTTGCTTTCTTGGGAGCTGGCCGCAAAAGCGCAGGATTGCTTCAGGCCCTATTCTGGTCCCGGGCGGCAGGCTGAGCCTGTGGTTAATTCTTCTTCCTGATGGGAAAATAGATTGACCTGTGCCTGTCCCAACACCTAGAGCTAGTCTCTCATTGGTTCCCCCTCTTCCCGTTCATCCTCAGGACAACTTGCAACCTGTACGGAACAGGAGGTTAAAGGTGCTGATTCTCCAAGGAGGGAGATTGCTAGTAAAGCGGCTGGAATGGCGAACCCGAGCACAAGGAGATGAGAAATGAGGTGCGTTTTTGAAACCTTTCCCGATCACACGGTGTACCATCTTCTGGGTTTCTCATGCATGTTTTCGATGTAGGAAGATGCCCTTGAACCTGGAGATTTGGGACCCATGGGATGGGTACCACGCAGTATTACTTTAAAGGGTCTGCGTTTCCTCACCCAACCTCACCAAACCTCTCAGCCCCAAGAGTGTCCACCCTTATGTCTCAATCAGCTGTGGGTCTAGATATGGTCAATCCAGGTGGCATCACAGCCCCTGAACGAATTTTGTAAGAATTTCTCTCTCTTTCACTGTCTTTGTTTCACGGGTTTTTAAAAGTAATTGATTTTTATAATGGGGTTTAGCTGCTTTTCACTGCTGTGTTTATGCCGCTTTACACCCACTTGACTCACTTACAGAGAGATATCAATACATAGGTTTTAAGATTCTTACCAGTCAGATATATTCTTGGGCGGTGAATAGGGGGTTTTGAGTCCAATTCACTGAGCAAGGAGTAGGTCTTGTCTATTACATATTGGGTTTATGGAACGGTATCTGAGCTAATTTGAAACCCTTCTTTTATGCATCACCCCACCTCACCTTTCCCGTTAAGCAGCCATAGTGTGTTTTCTAAACGTGTGACTCTCTTCTGTTTTGTAATTCAGTTCAAGGGTAGCGGTTTTTACATTCCCTCTATAAGTGATATCTTATGATAAGTGTCTTTTTCTGAGTGACTTATTTCACTTAGAATCGTCGTACCTAAATCCACTCATCATGCTGCTACTAGCCTTATGACGTTGATTTCATGGCTGAGTGAGATTCCATTGTACATAAGGACCACAACTTCTTTATCCATTTTTCTCTTTCCTGGGATATTTAAGGTGTAACGAAGTGGAGGTTCTTGTCAACAGAGCAGCCCTAAACTTTGGGGTGCCTGTGTCTTGCTGATTTTTAGTTTTCCCAATTTATACGCCCATGAGTGGAAGTGCCCTATGCTCTCTAAGCTGAGTTTTTTAGATGTTTCAGGACACACCGTACACTTCTCCAGAGTGGCTGTTGGCAATTTACATCCCGCCCATCAGCGTAGCCAGGCTCCCGTTTCTCCATGGCCTGTCCTGCATTTCTGGTTTTGACACTTTATTCAGCATGGCCCTTTTGACCGATGGGAAGCGAGACTTCTTTGTAGCGCTGATTTGCCTTTCCAGGTTGCTTGGTTGGCCAAAAAGGGCGGATGCGTTTTTTCCTGAATATATTCAGGAAAAAACGCATCCGCCCTTTTTGGCCAAGGGCATCATTGTCGAGGTTTTGCCGCTTTTCCTGTTCTTTAAAGGTGATTCGAATCTCCCTCCTGAGATCTGTTTCCTGCAATTCTGCCTTGCTTTCAAATCCTCTTCGTTGCCTTCCCTCAATATATTTGTGGACGAGAGTTATCATTTATAAGTCTGCAGGTTTGTGAATTGCAGTGCCCCTGAGCTCCATTTTTCAACTCGCTTTCTTGGGAGCTGGCCGCAAAAGCGCAGGATTGCTTCAGGCCCTATTCTGGTCCCGGGCGGCAGGCTGAGCCTGTGGTTAATTCTTCTTCCTGATGGGAAAATAGAGTTACCTGTGCCTGTCCCATCACCTACAGCTAGTCTCTCATTGGTTCCCCCTCTTCCCGTTCATCCTCAGGACAAATTGCAACCTGTACGGAACAGGAGGTTAAAGGTGCTGATTCTCCAAGGAGGGAGATTGCTAGTAAAGCGGCTGGAATGGCGAACCCGAGCACAAGGAGATGAGAAATGAGGTGCGTTTTGGAAACCTTTCCCGATCACACGGTGTACCATCTTCTGGGTTTCTCATGCATGTTTTCGATGTAGGAAGATGCCCTTGAACCTGGAGATTTGGGACCCATGGGATGGGTACCACGCAGTATTACTTTAAAGGGTCTGTGTTTCCTCACCCAACCTCACCAAACCTCTCAGCCCCAAGAGTGTCCACCCTTATGTCTCAATCAGCTGTGGGTCTAGATATGGTCAATCCAGGTGGCATCACAGCCCCTGAACGAATTTTGTAAGAATTTCTCTCTCTTTCACTGTCTTTGTTTCACGGGTTTTTAAAAGTAATTGATTTTTATAATGGGGTTTAGCTGCTTTTCACTGCTGTGTTTATGCCGCTTTACACCCACTTGACTCACTTACAGAGAGATATCAATACATAGGTTTTAAGATTCTTACCAGTCAGATATATTCTTGGGCGGTGAATAGGGGGTTTTGAGTCCAATTCACTGAGCAAGGAGTAGGTCTTGTCTATTACATATTGGGTTTATGGAACGGTATCTGAGCTAATTTGAAACCCTTCTTTTATGCATCACCCCACCTCACCTTTCCCGTTAAGCAGCCATAGTGTGTTTTCTAAACGTGTGACTCTATTCTGTTTTGTAATTCAGTTCAAGGGTAGCGGTTTTTACATTCCCTCTATAAGTGATATCTTATGATAAGTGTCTTTTTCTGTGTGACTTATTTCACTTAGAATCGTCGTACCTAAATCCACTCATCATGCTGCTACTAGCCTTATGACGTTGATTTCATGGCTGAGTGATATTCCATTGTACATAAGGACCACAACTTCTTTATCCATTTTTGTCTTTCCTGGGATATTTAAGGTGTAACGAAGTGGAGGTTCTTGTCAACAGAGCAGCCCTAAACTTTGGGGTGCCTGTGTCTTGCTGATTTTTAGTTTTCCCAATTTATACGCCCATGAGTGGAAGTGCCCTATGCTCTCTAAGCTGAGTTTTTTAGATGTTTCAGGACACACCGTACACTTCTCCAGAGTGGCTGTTGGCAATTTACATCCCGCCCATCAGCGTAGCCAGGCTCCCGTTTCTCCATGGCCTGTCCTGCATTTCTGGTTTTGACACTTTATTCAGCATGGCCCTTTTGACCGATGGGAAGCGAGACTTCTTTGTAGAGCTGATTTGCCTTTCCAGGTTGCTTGGTTGGCCAAAAAGGGCGGATGCGTTTTTTCCTGAATATATTCAGGAAAAAACGCATCCGCCCTTTTTGGCCAAGGGCATCATTGTCGAGGTTTTGCCGCTTTTCCTGTTCTTTAAAGGCGATTTGAATCTCCCTCCTGAAATCTGTTTCCTGCAATTCTGCCTTGCTTTCAAATCCTCTTCGTTGCCTTCCCTCAATATATTTGTGGACGAGAGTTATCATTTATAAGTCTGCAGGTTTGTGAATTGCAGTGCCCCTGAGCTCCATTTTTCAACTCGCTTTCTTGGGAGCTGGCCGCAAAAGCGCAGGATTGCTTCAGGCCCTATTCTGGTCCCGGGTGACAGGCTGAGCCTGTGGTTAATTCTTCTTCCTGATGGGAAAATAGAGTGACCTGTGCCTGTCCCAACACCTAGAGCTAGTCTCTCATTGGTTCCCCCTCTTCCCGTTCATCCTCAGGACAAATTGCAACCTGTACGGAACAGGAGGTTAAAGGTGCTGATTCTCCAAGGAGGGAGATTGCTAGTAAAGCGGCTGGAATGGCGAACCCGAGCACAAGGAGATGAGAAATGAGGTGCGTTTTGGAAACCTTTCCCGATCACACGGTGTACCATCTTCTGGGTTTCTCATGCATGTTTTCGATGTAGGAAGATGCCCTTGAACCTGGAGATTTGGGACCCATGGGATGGGTACCACGCAGTATTACTTTAAAGGGTCTGCGTTTCCTCACCCAACCTCACCAAACCTCTCAGCCCCAAGAGTGTCCACCCTTATGTCTCAATCAGCTGTGGGTCTAGATATGGTCAATCCAGGTGGCATCACAGCCCCTGAACGAATTTTGTAAGAATTTCTCTCTCTTTCACTGTCTTTGTTTCACGGGTTTTTAAAAGTAATTGATTTTTATAATGGGGTTTAGCTGCTTTTCACTGCTGTGTTTATGCCGCTTTACACCCACTTGACTCACTTACAGAGAGATATCAATACATAGGTTTTAAGATTCTTACCAGTCAGATATATTCTTGGGCGGTGAATAGGGGGTTTTGAGTCCAATTCACTGAGCAAGGAGTAGGTCTTGTCTATTACATATTGGGTTTATGGAACGGTATCTGAGCTAATTTGAAACCCTTCTTTTATGCATCACCCCACCTCACCTTTCCCGTTAAGCAGCCATAGTGTGTTTTCTAAACGTGTGACTCTCTTCTGTTTTGTAATTCAGTTCAAGGGTAGCGGTTTTTACATTCCCTCTATAAGTGATATCTTATGATAAGTGTCTTTTTCTGAGTGACTTATTTCACTTAGAATCGTCGTACCTAAATCCACTCATCATGCTGCTACTAGCCTTATGACGTTGATTTCATGGCTGAGTGAGATTCCATTGTACATAAGGACCACAACTTCTTTATCCATTTTTCTCTTTCCTGGGATATTTAAGGTGTAACGAAGTGGAGGTTCTTGTCAACAGAGCAGCCCTAAACTTTGGGGTGCCTGTGTCTTGCTGATTTTTAGTTTTCCCAATTTATACGCCCATGAGTGGAAGTGCCCTATGCTCTCTAAGCTGAGTTTTTTAGATGTTTCAGGACACACCGTACACTTCTCCAGAGTGGCTGTTGGCAATTTACATCCCGCCCATCAGCGTAGCCAGGCTCCCGTTTCTCCATGGCCTGTCCTGCATTTCTGGTTTTGACACTTTATTCAGCATGGCCCTTTTGACCGATGGGAAGCGAGACTTCTTTGTAGCGCTGATTTGCCTTTCCAGGTTGCTTGGTTGGCCAAAAAGGGCGGATGCGTTTTTTCCTGAATATATTCAGGAAAAAACGCATCCGCCCTTTTTGGCCAAGGGCATCATTGTCGAGGTTTTGCCGCTTTTCCTGTTCTTTAAAGGTGATTCGAATCTCCCTCCTGAGATCTGTTTCCTGCAATTCTGCCTTGCTTTCAAATCCTCTTCGTTGCCTTCCCTCAATATATTTGTGGACGAGAGTTATCATTTATAAGTCTGCAGGTTTGTGAAATGCAGTGCCCCTGAGCTCCATTTTTCAACTCGCTTTCTTGGGAGCTGGCCGCAAAAGCGCAGGATTGCTTCAGGCCCTATTCTGGTCCCGGGCGGCAGGCTGAGCCTGTGGTTAATTCTTCTTCCTGATGGGAAAATAGAGTGACCTGTGCCTGTCCCATCACCTAGAGCTAGTCTCTCATTGGTTCCCCCTCTTCCCGTTCATCCTCAGGACAAATTGCAACCTGTACGGAACAGGAGGTTAAAGGTGCTGATTCTCCAAGGAGGGAGATTGCTAGTAAAGCGGCTGGAATGGCGAACCCGAGCACAAGGAGATGAGAAATGAGGTGCGTTTTGGAAACCTTTCCCGATCACACGGTGTACCATCTTCTGGGTTTCTCATGCATGTTTTCGATGTAGGAAGATGCCCTTGAACCTGGAGATTTGGGACCCATGGGATGGGTACCACGCAGTATTACTTTAAAGGGTCTGCGTTTCCTCACCCAACCTCACCAAACCTCTCAGCCCCAAGAGTGTCCACCCTTATGTCTCAATCAGCTGTGGGTCTAGATATGGTCAATCCAGGTGGCATCACAGCCCCTGAACGAATTTTGTAAGAATTTCTCTCTCTTTCACTGTCTTTGTTTCACGGGTTTTTAAAAGTAATTGATTTTTATAATGGGGTTTAGCTGCTTTTCACTGCTGTGTTTATGCCGCTTTACACCCACTTGACTCACTTACAGAGAGATATCAATACATAGGTTTTAAGATTCTTACCAGTCAGATATATTCTTGGGCGGTGAATAGGGGGTTTTGAGTCCAATTCACTGAGCAAGGAGTAGGTCTTGTCTATTACATATTGGTTTTATGGAACGGTATCTGAGCTAATTTGAAACCCTTCTTTTATGCATCACCCCACCTCACCTTTCCCGTTAAGCAGCCATAGTGTGTTTTCTAAACGTGTGACTCTGTTCTGTTTTGTAATTCAGTTCAAGGGTAGCGGTTTTTACATTCCCTCTATAAGTGATATCTTATGATAAGTGTCTTTTTCTGTGTGACTTATTTCACTTAGAATCGTCGTACCTAAATCCACTCATCATGCTGCTACTAGCCTTATGACGTTGATTTCATGGCTGAGTGAGATTCCATTGTACATAAGGACCACAACTTCTTTATCCATTTTTCTCTTTCCTGGGATATTTAAGGTGTAACGAAGTGGAGGTTCTTTTCAACAGAGCAGCCCTAAACTTTGGGGTGCCTGTGTCTTGCTGATTTTTAGTTTTCCCAATTTATACGCCCATGAGTGGAAGTGCCCTATGCTCTCTAAGCTGAGTTTTTTAGATGTTTCAGGACACACTGTACACTTCTCCAGAGTGGCTGTTGGCAATTTACATCCCGCCCATCAGCGTAGCCAGGCTCCCGTTTCTCCATGGCCTGTCCTGCATTTCTGGTTTTGACACTTTATTCAGCATGGCCCTTTTGACCGATGGGAAGCGAGACTTCTTTGTAGCGCTGATTTGCCTTTCCAGGTTGCTTGGTTGGCCAAAAAGGGCGGATGCGTTTTTTCCTGAATATATTCAGGAAAAAACGCATCCGCCCTTTTTGGCCAAGGGCATCATTGTCGAGGTTTTGCCGCTTTTCCTGTTCTTTAAAGGCGATTTGAATCTCCCTCCTGAAATCTGTTTCCTGCAATTCTGCCTTGCTTTCAAATCCTCTTCGTTGCCTTCCCTCAATATATTTGTGGACGAGAGTTATCATTTATAAGTCTGCAGGTTTGTGAATTGCAGTGCCCCTGAGCTCCATTTTTCAACTTGCTTTCTTGGGAGCTGGCCGCAAAAGCGCAGGATTGCTTCAGGCCCTATTCTGGTCCCGGGCGGCAGGCTGAGCCTGTGGTTAATTCTTCTTCCTGATGGGAAAATAGAGTGACCTGTGCCTGTCCCATCACCTACAGCTAGTCTCTCATTGGTTCCCCCTCTTCCCGTTCATCCTCAGGACAAATTGCAACCTGTACGGAACAGGAGGTTAAAGGTGCTGATTCTCCAAGGAGGGAGATTGCTAGTAAAGCGGCTGGAATGGCGAACCCGAGCACAAGGAGATGAGAAATGAGGTGCGTTTTGGAAACCTTTCCCGATCACACGGTGTACCATCTTCTGGGTTTCTCATGCATGTTTTCGATGTAGGAAGATGCCCTTGAACCTGGAGATTTGGGACCCATGGGATGGGTACCACGCAGTATTACTTTAAAGGGTCTGCGTTTCCTCACCCAACCTCACCAAACCTCTCAGCCCCAAGAGTGTCCAACCTTATGTCTCAATCAGCTGTGGGTCTAGATATGGTCAATCCAGGTGGCATCACAGCCCCTGAACGAATTTTGTAAGAATTTCTCTCTCTTTCACTGTCTTTGTTTCACGGGTTTTTAAAAGTAATTGATTTTTATAATGGGGTTTAGCTGCTTTTCACTGCTGTGTTTATGCCGCTTTACACCCACTTGACTCACTTACAGAGAGATATCAATACATAGGTTTTAAGATTCTTACCAGTCAGATATATTCTTGGGCGGTGAATAGGGGGTTTTGAGTCAAATTCACTGAGCAAGGAGTAGGTCTTGTCTATTACATATTGGGTTTATGGAACGGTATCTGAGCTAATTTGAAACCCTTCTTTTATGCATCACCCCACCTCACCTTTCCCGTTAGGCAGCCATAGTGTGTTTTCTAAACGTGTGACTCTATTCTGTTTTGTAATTCAGTTCAAGGGTAGCGGTTTTTACATTCCCTCTATAAGTGATATCTTATGATAAGTGTCTTTTTCTGTGTGACTTATTTCACTTAGAATCGTCGTACCTAAATCCACTCATCATGCTGCTACTAGCCTTATGACGTTGATTTCATGGCTGAGTGATATTCCATTGTACATAAGGACCACAACTTCTTTATCCATTTTTCTCTTTCCTGGGATATTTAAGGTGTAACGAAGTGGAGGTTCTTGTCAACAGAGCAGCCCTAAACTTTGGGGTGCCTGTGTCTTGCTGATTTTTAGTTTTCCGAATTTATACGCCCATGAGTGGAAGTGCCCTATGCTCTCTAAGCTGAGTTTTTTAGATGTTTCAGAACACACCGTACACTTCTCCAGAGTGGCTGTTAGCAATTTACATCCCGCCCATCAGCGTAGCCAGGCTCCCGTTTCTCCATGGCCTGTCCTGCATTTCTGGTTTTGACACTTTATTCAGCATGGCCCTTTTGACCGATGGGAAGCGAGACTTCTTTGTAGAGCTGATTTGCCTTTCCAGGTTGCTTGGTTGGCCAAAAAGGGCGGATGCGTTTTTTCCTGAATATATTCAGGAAAAAACGCATCCGCCCTTTTTGGCCAAGGGCATCATTGTCGAGGTTTTGCCGCTTTTCCTGTTCTTTAAAGGCGATTTGAATCTCCCTCCTGAAATCTGTTTCCTGCAATTCTGCCTTGCTTTCAAATCCTCTTCGTTGCCTTCCCTCAATATATTTGTGGACGAGAGTTATCATTTATAAGTCTGCAGGTTTGTGAATTGCAGTGCCCCTGAGCTCCATTTTTCAACTCGCTTTCTTGGGAGCTGGCCGCAAAAGCGCAGGATTGCTTCAGGCCCTATTCTGGTCCCGGGTGGCAGGCTGAGCCTGTGGTTAATTCTTCTTCCTGATGGGAAAATAGAGTGACCTGTGCCTGTCTCATCACCTAGAGCTAGTCTCTCATTGGTTCCCCCTCTTCCCGTTCATCCTCAGGACAAATTGCAACCTGTACGGAACAGGAGGTTAAAGGTGCTGATTCTCCAAGGAGGGAGATTGCTAGTAAAGCGGCTGGAATGGCGAACCCGAGCACAAGGAGATGAGAAATGAGGTGCGTTTTGGAAACCTTTCCCGATCACACGGTGTACCATCTTCTGGGTTTCTCATGCATTTTTTCGATGTAGGAAGCTGCCCTTGAACCTGGAGATTTGGGACCCATGGGATGGGTACCACGCAGTATTACTTTAAAGTGTCTGCGTTTCCTCACCCAACCTCACCAAACCTCTCAGCCCCAAGAGTGTCCACCCTTATGTCTCAATCAGCTGTGGGTGTAGATATGGTCAATCCAGGTGGCATCACAGCCCCTGAACGAATTTTGTAAGAATTTCTCTCTCTTTCACTGTCTTTGTTTCACGGGTTTTTAAAAGTAATTGATTTTTATAATGGGGTTTAGCTGCTTTTCACTGCTGTGTTTATGCCGCTTTACACCCACTTGACTCACTTACAGAGAGATATCAATACATAGGTTTTAAGATTCTTACCAGTCAGATATATTCTTGGGCGGTGAATAGGGGGTTTTGAGTCCAATTCACTGAGCAAGGAGTAGGTCTTGTCTATTACATATTGGGTTTATGGAACGGTATCTGAGCTAATTTGAAACCCTTGTTTTATGCATCACCCCACCTCACCTTTCCCGTTAAGCAGCCATAGTGTGTTTTCTAAACGTGTGACTCTGTTCTGTTTTGTAATTTAGTTCAAGGGTAGCGGTTTTTACATTCCCTCTATAAGTGATATCTTATGATAAGTGTCTTTTTCTGTGTGACTTATTTCACTTAGAATCGTCCTACCTAAATCCACTCATCATGCTGCTACTAGCCTTATGACGTTGATTTCACGGCTGAGTGATATTCCATTGTACATAAGGACCACAACTTCTTTATCTATTTTTCTCTTTCCTGGGATATTTACGGTGTAACGAAGTGGAGGTTCTTCTCAACAGAGCAGCCCTAAAGTTTGGGGTGCCTGTGTCTTGCTGATTTTTAGTTTTCCCAATTTATACGCCCATGAGTGGAAGTGCCCTATGCTCTCTAAGCTGAGTTTTTTAGATGTTTCAGGACACACCGTACCCTTCTCCAGAGTGGCTGTTGGCAATTTACATCCCACCCATCAGCGTAACCAGGCTCCCGTTTCTCCATGGCCTGTCCTGCATTTCTGCTTTTGACACTTTATTCAGCATGGCCCTTTTGACCGATGGGAAGCGAGACTTCTTTGTAGCGCTGATTTGCCTTTCCAGGTTGCTTGGTTGGCCAAAAAGGGCGGATGCGTTTTTTCCTGAATATATTCAGGAAAATACGCATCCGCCCTTTTTGGCCAAGGGCATCATTGTCGAGGTTTTGCCGCTTTTCCTGTTCTTTAAAGGCGATTCGAATCTCCCTCCTGAGATCTGTTTCCTGCAATTCTGCCTTGCTTTCGAATCCTCTTCGTTGCCTTCCCTCAATATATTTGTGGACGAGAGTTATCATTTATAAGTCTGCAGGTTTGTGAATTGCAGTGCCCCTGAGCTCCATTTTTCAACTCGCTTTCTTGGGAGCTGGCCGCAAAAGCGCAGGATTGCTTCAGGCCCTATTCTGGTCCCGGGCGGCAGGCTGAGCCTGTGGTTAATTCTTCTTCCTGATGGGAAAATAGAGTGACCTGTGCCTGTCCCAACACCTAGAGCTAGTCTCTCATTGGTTCCCCCTCTTCCCGTTCATCCTCAGGACAAATTGCAACCTGTACGGAACAGGAGGTTAAAGGTGCTGATTCTCCAAGGAGGGAGCTTGCTAGTAAAGCGGCTGGAATGGCGAACCCGAGCACAAGGAGATGAGAAATGAGGTGCGTTTTGGAAACCTTTCCCGATCACACGGTGTACCCTCTTCTGGGTTTCTCATGCCTGTTTTCGATGTAGGAAGATGCCCTTGAACCTGGAGATTTGGGACCCATGGGATGGGTACCACGCAGTATTACTTTAAAGGGTCTGCGTTTCTTCACCCAACCTCACCAAACCTCTCAGCCCCAAGAGTGTCCACCCTTATGTCTCAATCAGCTGTGGGTCTAGATATGGTCAATCCAGGTGGCATCACAGCCCCTGAACGAATTTTGTAAGAATTTCTCTCTCTTTCACTGTCTTTGTTTCACGGGTTTTTAAAAGTAATTGATTTTTATAATGGGGTTTAGCTGCTTTTCACTGCTGTGTTTATGCCGCTTTACAGCCACTTGACTCACATACAGAGAGATATCAATACATAGGTTTTAAGATTCTTACTAGTCAGATATATTCTTGGGCGGTGAATAGGGGGTGTTGAGTCCAATTCACTGAGCAAGGAGTAGGTCTTGCCTATTACCTATTGGGTTTAAGGAACGGTATCTGAGCTAATTTGAAACCGTTGTTTTATGCATCACCCCACCTCACCTTTCCCGTTAAGCAGCCATAGTGTGTTTTCTAAACGTGTGACTCTGTTCTGCTTTGTAATTCAGTTCAAGGGTAGCGGTTTTTACATTCCCTCTATAAGTGATATCTTATGATAAGTGTCTTTTTCTGTGTGACTTATTTCACTTAGAATCGTCGTACCTAAATCTACTCATCATGCTGCTACTAGCCTTATGACGTTGATTTCATGGCTGAGTGAGATTCCATTGTACATAAGGACCACAACTTCTTTATCCATTTTTCTCTTTCCTGGGATATTTAAGGTGTAACGAAGTGGAGGTTCTTGTGAACAGAGCAGCCCTAAAGTTTGGGGTGCCTGTGTCTTGCTGATTTTTAGTTTTCCCAATTTATACGCCCATGGGTGGAAGTGCCCTATGCTCTCTAAGCTGAGTTTTTTAGATGTTTCAGGACACACCGTACCCTTCTCCAGAGTGGCTGTTGGCAATTTACATCCCGCCCATCAGCGTAGCCAGGCTCCCGTTTCTCCATGGCCTGTCCTGCATTTCTGGTTTTGACACTTTATTCAGCATGGCCCTTTTGACCGATGGGAAGCGAGACTTCTTTGTAGCGCTGATTTGCCTTTCCAGGTTGCTTGGTTGGCCAAAAAGGGTGGATGCGTTTTGTCCTGCATATATTCAGGAAAAAACGCATCCGCCCTTTTTGGCCAAGGGCATCATTGTCGAGGTTTTGCCGCTTTTCCTGTTCTTTAAAGGCGATTTGAATCTCCCTCCTGAAATCTGTTTCCTGCAATTCTGCCTTGCTTTCAAATCCTCTTCGTTGCCTTCCCTCAATATATTTGTGGACGAGAGTTATCATTTATAAGTCTGCAGGTTTGTGAATTGCAGTGCCCCTGAGCTCCATTTTTCAACTCGCTTTCTTGGGAGCTGGCCGCAAAAGCGCAGGATTGCTTCAGGCCCTATTCTGGTCCCGGGTGGCAGGCTGAGCCTGTGGTTAATTCTTCTTCCTGATGGGAAAATAGAGTGACCTGTGCCTGTCTCATCACCTAGAGCTAGTCTCTCATTGGTTCCCCCTCTTCCCGTTCATCCTCAGGACAAATTGCAACCTGTACGGAACAGGAGGTTAAAGGTGCTGATTCTCCAAGGAGGGAGATTGCTAGTAAAGCGGCTGGAATGGCGAACCCGAGCACAAGGAGATGAGAAATGAGGTGCGTTTTGGAAACCTTTCCCGATCACACGGTGTACCATCTTCTGGGTTTCTCATGCATTTTTTCGATGTAGGAAGCTGCCCTTGAACCTGGAGATTTGGGACCCATGGGATGGGTACCACGCAGTATTACTTTAAAGTGTCTGCGTTTCCTCACCCAACCTCACCAAACCTCTCAGCCCCAAGAGTGTCCACCCTTATGTCTCAATCAGCTGTGGGTGTAGATATGGTCAATCCAGGTGGCATCACAGCCCCTGAACGAATTTTGTAAGAATTTCTCTCTCTTTCACTGTCTTTGTTTCACGGGTTTTTAAAAGTAATTGATTTTTATAATGGGGTTTAGCTGCTTTTCACTGCTGTGTTTATGCCGCTTTACACCCACTTGACTCACTTACAGAGAGATATCAATACATAGGTTTTAAGATTCTTACCAGTCAGATATATTCTTGGGCGGTGAATAGGGGGTTTTGAGTCCAATTCACTGAGCAAGGAGTAGGTCTTGTCTATTACATATTGGGTTTATGGAACGGTATCTGAGCTAATTTGAAACCCTTGTTTTATGCATCACCCCACCTCACCTTTCCCGTTAAGCAGCCATAGTGTGTTTTCTAAACGTGTGACTCTGTTCTGTTTTGTAATTTAGTTCAAGGGTAGCGGTTTTTACATTCCCTCTATAAGTGATATCTTATGATAAGTGTCTTTTTCTGTGTGACTTATTTCACTTAGAATCGTCCTACCTAAATCCACTCATCATGCTGCTACTAGCCTTATGACGTTGATTTCACGGCTGAGTGATATTCCATTGTACATAAGGACCACAACTTCTTTATCTATTTTTCTCTTTCCTGGGATATTTACGGTGTAACGAAGTGGAGGTTCTTCTCAACAGAGCAGCCCTAAAGTTTGGGGTGCCTGTGTCTTGCTGATTTTTAGTTTTCCCAATTTATACGCCCATGAGTGGAAGTGCCCTATGCTCTCTAAGCTGAGTTTTTTAGATGTTTCAGGACACACCGTACCCTTCTCCAGAGTGGCTGTTGGCAATTTACATCCCACCCATCAGCGTAACCAGGCTCCCGTTTCTCCATGGCCTGTCCTGCATTTCTGCTTTTGACACTTTATTCAGCATGGCCCTTTTGACCGATGGGAAGCGAGACTTCTTTGTAGCGCTGATTTGCCTTTCCAGGTTGCTTGGTTGGCCAAAAAGGGCGGATGCGTTTTTTCCTGAATATATTCAGGAAAATACGCATCCGCCCTTTTTGGCCAAGGGCATCATTGTCGAGGTTTTGCCGCTTTTCCTGTTCTTTAAAGGCGATTCGAATCTCCCTCCTGAGATCTGTTTCCTGCAATTCTGCCTTGCTTTCGAATCCTCTTCGTTGCCTTCCCTCAATATATTTGTGGACGAGAGTTATCATTTATAAGTCTGCAGGTTTGTGAATTGCAGTGCCCCTGAGCTCCATTTTTCAACTCGCTTTCTTGGGAGCTGGCCGCAAAAGCGCAGGATTGCTTCAGGCCCTATTCTGGTCCCGGGCGGCAGGCTGAGCCTGTGGTTAATTCTTCTTCCTGATGGGAAAATAGAGTGACCTGTGCCTGTCCCAACACCTAGAGCTAGTCTCTCATTGGTTCCCCCTCTTCCCGTTCATCCTCAGGACAAATTGCAACCTGTACGGAACAGGAGGTTAAAGGTGCTGATTCTCCAAGGAGGGAGCTTGCTAGTAAAGCGGCTGGAATGGCGAACCCGAGCACAAGGAGATGAGAAATGAGGTGCGTTTTGGAAACCTTTCCCGATCACACGGTGTACCCTCTTCTGGGTTTCTCATGCCTGTTTTCGATGTAGGAAGATGCCCTTGAACCTGGAGATTTGGGACCCATGGGATGGGTACCACGCAGTATTACTTTAAAGGGTCTGCGTTTCTTCACCCAACCTCACCAAACCTCTCAGCCCCAAGAGTGTCCACCCTTATGTCTCAATCAGCTGTGGGTCTAGATATGGTCAATCCAGGTGGCATCACAGCCCCTGAACGAATTTTGTAAGAATTTCTCTCTCTTTCACTGTCTTTGTTTCACGGGTTTTTAAAAGTAATTGATTTTTATAATGGGGTTTAGCTGCTTTTCACTGCTGTGTTTATGCCGCTTTACAGCCACTTGACTCACATACAGAGAGATATCAATACATAGGTTTTAAGATTCTTACTAGTCAGATATATTCTTGGGCGGTGAATAGGGGGTGTTGAGTCCAATTCACTGAGCAAGGAGTAGGTCTTGCCTATTACCTATTGGGTTTAAGGAACGGTATCTGAGCTAATTTGAAACCGTTGTTTTATGCATCACCCCACCTCACCTTTCCCGTTAAGCAGCCATAGTGTGTTTTCTAAACGTGTGACTCTGTTCTGCTTTGTAATTCAGTTCAAGGGTAGCGGTTTTTACATTCCCTCTATAAGTGATATCTTATGATAAGTGTCTTTTTCTGTGTGACTTATTTCACTTAGAATCGTCGTACCTAAATCTACTCATCATGCTGCTACTAGCCTTATGACGTTGATTTCATGGCTGAGTGAGATTCCATTGTACATAAGGACCACAACTTCTTTATCCATTTTTCTCTTTCCTGGGATATTTAAGGTGTAACGAAGTGGAGGTTCTTGTGAACAGAGCAGCCCTAAAGTTTGGGGTGCCTGTGTCTTGCTGATTTTTAGTTTTCCCAATTTATACGCCCATGGGTGGAAGTGCCCTATGCTCTCTAAGCTGAGTTTTTTAGATGTTTCAGGACACACCGTACCCTTCTCCAGAGTGGCTGTTGGCAATTTACATCCCGCCCATCAGCGTAGCCAGGCTCCCGTTTCTCCATGGCCTGTCCTGCATTTCTGGTTTTGACACTTTATTCAGCATGGCCCTTTTGACCGATGGGAAGCGAGACTTCTTTGTAGCGCTGATTTGCCTTTCCAGGTTGCTTGGTTGGCCAAAAAGGGTGGATGCGTTTTGTCCTGCATATATTCAGGAAAAAACGCATCCGCCCTTTTTGGCCAAGGGCATCATTGTCGAGGTTTTGCCGCTTTTCCTGTTCTTTAAAGGCAATTCGAATCTCCCTCCTGAAATCTGTTTCCTGCAATTCTGCCTTGCTTTCAAATCCTCTTCGTTGCCTTCCCTCAATATATTTGTGGACGAGAGTTATCATTTATAAGTCGGCAGGTTTGTGAATTGCAGTGCCCCTGAGCTCCATTTTTCAACTTGCTTTCTTGGGAGCTGGCCGCAAAAGCGCAGGATTGCTTCAGGCCCTATTCTGGTCCCGGGCGGCAGGCTGAGCCTGTGGTTAATTCTTCTTCCTGATGGGAAAATAGAGTGACCTGTGCCTGTCCCATCACCTACAGCTAGTCTCTCATTGGTTCCCCCTCTTCCCGTTCATCCTCAGGACAAATTGCAACCTGTACGGAACAGGAGGTTAAAGGTGCTGATTCTCCAAGGAGGGAGATTGCTAGTAAAGAGGCTGGAATGGCGAACCCGAGCACAAGGAGATGAGAAATGAGGTGCGTTTTGGAAACCTTTCCCGATCACACGGTGTACCATCTTCTGGGTTTCTCATGCATGTTTTCGATGTAGGAAGATGCCCTTGAACCTGGAGATTTGGGACCCATGGGATGGGTACCACGCAGTATTACTTTAAAGGGTCTGCGTTTCCTCACCCAACCTCACCAAACCTCTCAGCCCCAAGAGTGTCCACCCTTATGTCTCAATCAGCTGTGGGTCTAGATATGGTCAATCCAGGTGGCATCACAGCCCCTGAACGAATTTTGTAAGAATTTCTCTCTCTTTCACTGTCTTTGTTTCACGGGTTTTTAAAAGTAATTGATTTTTATAATGGGGTTTAGCTGCTTTTCACTGCTGTGTTTATGCCGCTTTACACCCACTTGACTCACTTACAGAGAGATATCAATACATAGGTTTTAAGATTCTTACCAGTCAGATATATTCTTGGGCGGTGAATAGGGGGTTTTGAGTCCAATTCACTGAGCAAGGAGTAGGTCTTGTCTATTACATATTGGGTTTATGGAACGGTATCTGAGCTAATTTGAAACCCTTCTTTTATGCATCACCCCACCTCACCTTTCCCGTTAAGCAGCCATAGTGTGTTTTCTAAACGTGTGACTCTGTTCTGTTTTGTAATTCAGTTCAAGGGTAGCGGTTTTTACATTCCCTCTATAAGTGATATCTTATGATAAGTGTCTTTTTCTGTGTGACTTATTTCACTTAGAATCGTCGTACCTAAATCCACTCATCATGCTGCTACTAGCCTTATGACGTTGATTTCATGGCTGAGTGATATTCCATTGTACATAAGGACCACAACTTCTTTATCCATTTTTCTCTTTCCTGGGATATTTAAGGTGTAACGAAGTGGAGCTTCTTGTCAACAGAGCAGCCCTAAACTTTGGGGTGCCTGTGTCTTGCTGATTTTTAGTTTTCCCAATTTATACGCCCATGAGTGGAAGTGCCCTATGCTCTCTAAGCTGAGTTTTTTAGATGTTTCAGGACACACCGTACACTTCTCCAGAGTGGCTGTTGGCAATTTACATCCCGCCCATCAGCGTAGCCAGGCTCCCGTTTCTCCATGGCCTGTCCTGCATTTCTGGTTTTGACACTTTATTCAGCATGGCCCTTTTGACCGATGGGAAGCGAGACTTCTTTGTAATGCTGATTTGCCTTTCCAGATTGCTTGGTTGGCCAAAAAGGGCGGATGCGTTTTTTCCTGAATATATTCAGGAAAAAACGCAACCGCCCTTTTTGGCCAAGGGCATCATTGTCGAGGTTTTGCCGCTTTTCCTGTTCTTTAAAGGCGATTTGAATCTCCCTCCTGCGATCTGTTTCCTGCAATTTGCCTTGCTTTCAAATCCTCTTCGTTGCCTTCCCTCAATATATTTGTGGACGAGAGTTATCATTTATAAGTCTGCAGGTTTGTGAATTGCAGTGCCCCTGAGCTCCATTTTTCAACTCGCTTTCTTGGGAGCTGGCCGCAAAAGCGCAGGATTGCTTCAGGCCCTATTCTGGTCCCGGGTGGCAGGTTGAGCCTGTGGTTAATTCTTCTTCCTGATGGGAAAATAGAGTGACCTGTGCCTGTCCCAACACCTAGAGCTAGTCTCTCATTGGTTCCCCCTCTTCCCGTTCATCCTCAGGACAAATTGCAACCTGTACGGAACAGGAGGTTAAAGGTGCTGATTCTCTAAAGAGGGAGATTGCTAGTAAAGCGGCTGGAATGGCGAACCCGAGCACAAGGAGATGAGAAATGAGGTGCGTTTTGGAAACCTTTCCCGATCACACGGTGTACCATCTTCTGGGTTTCTCATGCATGTTTTCGATGTAGGAAGATGCCCTTTAACCTGGAGATTTGGGACCCATGGGATGGGTACCACGCAGTATTACTTTAAAAGGTCTGCGTTTCCTCACCCAACCTCACCAAACCTCTCAGCCCCAAGAGTGTCCACCCTTATGTCTCAATCAGCTGTGTGTCTAGATATGGTCAATCCAGGTGGCATCACAGCCCCTGAACGAATTTTGTAAGAATTTCTCTCTCTTTCACTGTCTTTGTTTCACGGGTTTTTAAAAGTAATTGATTTTTATAATGGGGTTTAGCTGCTTTTCACTGCTGTGTTTATGCCGCTTTACACCCACTTGACTCACTTACAGAGAGATATCAATACATAGGTTTTAAGATTCTTACTAGTCAGATATATTCTTGGGCTGTGAATATGGGGTGTTGAGTCCAATTCACTGAGCAAGGAGTAGGTCTTGCCTATTACCTATTGGGTTTATGGAACGGTATCTGAGCTAATTTGAAACCCTTGTTTTATGCATCACCCCACCTCACCTTTCCCGTTAAGCAGCCATAGTGTGTTTTCTAAACGTGTGACTCTGTTCTGCTTTGTAATTCAGTTCAAGGGTAGCGGTTTTAACATTCCCTCTATAAGTGATATCTTATGATAACTGTCTTTTTCTGTGTGACTTATTTCACTTAGAATCGTCGTACCTAAATCCACTCATCATGCTGCTACTAGCCTTATGACGTTGATTTCATGGCTGAGTGAGATTCCATTGTACATAAGGACCACAACTTCTTTATCCATTTTTCTCTTTCCTGGGATATTTAAGGTGTAACGAAGTGGAGGTTCTTGTCAACAGAGCAGCCCTAAACTTTGGGGTGCCTGTGTCTTGCTGATTTTTAGTTTTCCCAATTTATACGCCCATGGGTGGAAGTGCCCTATGCTCTCTAAGCTGAGTTTTTTAGATGTTTCAGGACACACCGTACCCTTCTCCAGAGTGGCTGTTGGCAATTTACATTCCGCCCATCAGCGTAGCCAGGCTCCCGTTTCTGCATGGCCTGTCCTGCATTTCTGGTTTTGACACTTTATTCAGCATGGCCCTTTTGACCGATGGGAAGCGAGACTTCTTTGTAATGCTGATTTGCCTTTCCAGATTGCTTGGTTGGCCAAAAAGGGCGGATGCGTTTTTTCCTGAATATATTCAGGAAAAAACGCAACCGCCCTTTTTGGCCAAGGGCATCATTGTCGAGGTTTTGCCGCTTTTCCTGTTCTTTAAAGGCGATTCGAATCTCCCTCCTGCGATCTGTTTCCTGCAATTCTGCCTTGCTTTCAAATCCTCTTCGTTGCCTTCCCTCAATATATTTGTGGACGAGAGTTATCATTTATAAGTCTGCAGGTTTGTGAATTGCAGTGCCCCTGAGCTCCATTTTTCAACTTGCTTTCTTGGGAGCTGGCCGCAAAAGCGCAGGATTGCTTCAGGCCCTATTCTGGTCCCGGGCGGCAGGCTGAGCCTGTGGTTAATTCTTCTTCCTGATGGGAAAATAGAGTGACCTGTGCCTGTCCCATCACCTACAGCTAGTCTCTCATTGGTTCCCCCTCTTCCCGTTCATCCTCAGGACAAATTGCAACCTGTACGGAACAGGAGGTTAAAGGTGCTGATTCTCCAAGGAGGGAGATTGCTAGTAAAGCGGCTGGAATGGCGAACCCGAGCACAAGGAGATGAGAAATGAGGTGCGTTTTGGAAACCTTTCCCGATCACACGGTGTACCATCTTCTGGGTTTCTCATGCATGTTTTCGATGTAGGAAGATGCCCTTGAACCTGGAGATTTGGGACCCATGGGATGGGTACCACGCAGTATTACTTTAAAGGGTCTGCGTTTCCTCACCCAACCTCACCAAACCTCTCAGCCCCAAGAGTGTCCACCCTTATGTCTCAATCAGCTGTGGGTCTAGATATGGTCAATCCAGGTGGCATCACAGCCCCTGAACGAATTTTGTAAGAATTTCTCTCTCTTTCACTGTCTTTGTTTCACGGGTTTTTAAAAGTAATTGATTTTTATAATGGGGTTTAGCTGCTTTTCACTGCTGTGTTTATGCCGCTTTACACCCACTTGACTCACTTACAGAGAGATATCAATACATAGGTTTTAAGATTCTTACCAGTCAGATATATTCTTGGGCGGTGAATAGGGTGTTTTGAGTCCAATTCACTGAGCAAGGAGTAGGTCTTGTCTATTACATATTGGGTTTATGGAACGGTATCTGAGCTAATTTGAAACCCTTCTTTTATGCATCACCCCACCTCACCTTTCCCGTTAAGCAGCCATAGTGTGTTTTCTAAACGTGTGACTCTGTTCTGTTTTGTAATTCAGTTCAAGGGTAGCGGTTTTTTCATTCCCTCTATAAGTGATATCTTATGATAAGTGTCTTTTTCTGTGTGACTTATTTCACTTAGAATCGTCGTACCTAAATCCACTCATCATGCTGCTACTAGCCTTATGACGTTGATTTCATGGCTGAGTGATATTCCATTGTACATAAGGACCACAACTTCTTTATCCATTTTTCTCTTTCCTGGGATATTTAAGGTGTAACGAAGTGGAGGTTCTTGTCAACAGAGCAGCCCTAAACTTTGGGGTGCCTGTGTCTTGCTGATTTTTAGTTTTCCCAATTTATACGCCCATGAGTGGAAGTGCCCTATGCTCTCTAAGCTGAGTTTTTTAGATGTTTCAGGACACACCGTACACTTCTCCAGAGTGGCTGTTGACAATTTACATCCCGCCCATCAGCGTAGCCAGGCTCCCGTTTCTCCATGGCCTGTCCTGCATTTCTGGTTTTGACACTTTATTCAGCATGGCCCTTTTGACCGATGGGAAGCGAGACTTCTTTGTAGCGCTGATTTGCCTTTCCAGGTTGCTTGGTTGGCCAAAAAGGGCGGATGCGTTTTTTCCTGAATATATTCAGGAAAAAACGCATCCGCCCTTTTTGGCCAAGGGCATCATTGTCGAGGTTTTGCCGCTTTTCCTGTTCTTTAAAGGCGATTCGAATCTCCCTCCTGAAATCTGTTTCCTGCAATTCTGCCTTGCTTTCAAATCCTCTTCGTTGCCTTCCCTCAATATATTTGTGGACGAGAGTTATCATTTATAAGTCTGCAGGTTTGTGAATGGCAGTGCCCCTGAGCTCCATTTTTCAACTTGCTTTCTTGGGAGCTGGCCGCAAAAGCGCAGGATTGCTTCAGGCCCTATTCTGGTCCCGGGCGGCAGGCTGAGCCTGTGGTTAATTCTTCTTCCTGATGGGAAAATAGAGTGACCTGTGCCTGTCCCATCACCTACAGCTAGTCTCTCATTGGTTCCCCCTCTTCCCGTTCATCCTCAGGACAAATTGCAACCTGTACGGAACAGGAGGTTAAAGGTGCTGATTCTCCAAGGAGGGAGATTGCTAGTAAAGCGGCTGGAATGGCGAACCCGAGCACAAGGAGATGAGAAATGAGGTGCGTTTTGGAAACCTTTCCCAATCACACGGTGTACCAATTTCTGGGTTTCTCATGCATGTTTTCGATGTAGGAAGATGCCCTTGAACCTGGAGATTTGGGACCCATGGGATGGGTACCACGCAGTATTACTTTAAAGGGTCTGCGTTTCCTCACCCAACCTCACCAAACCTCTCAGCCCCAAGAGTGTCCACCCTTATGTCTCAATCAGCTGTGGGTCTAGATATGGTCAATCCAGGTGGCATCACAGCCCCTGAACGAATTTTGTAAGAATTTCTCTCTCTTTCACTGTCTTTGTTTCACGGGTTTTTAAAAGTAATTGATTTTTATAATGGGGTTTAGCTGCTTTTCACTGCTGTGTTTATGCCGCTTTACACCCACTTGACTCACTTACAGAGAGATATCAATACATAGGTTTTAAGATTCTTACCAGTCAGATATATTCTTGGGCGGTGAATAGGGGGTTTTGAGTCCAATTCACTGAGCAAGGAGTAGGTCTTGTCTATTACATATTGGGTTTATGGAACGGTATCTGAGCTAATTTGAAACCCTTCTTTTATGCATCACCCCACCTCACCTTTCCCGTTAAGCAGCCATAGTGTGTTTTCTAAACGTGTGACTCTGTTCTGTTTTGTAATTCAGTTCAAGGGTAGCGGTTTTTTCATTCCCTCTATAAGTGATATCTTATGATAAGTGTCTTTTTCTGTGTGACTTATTTCACTTAGAATCGTCGTACCTAAATCCACTCATCATGCTGCTACTAGCCTTATGACGTTGATTTCATGGCTGAGTGAGATTCCATTGTACATAAGGACCACAACTTCTTTATCCATTTTTCTCTTTCCTGGGATATTTAAGGTGTAACGAAGTGGAGGTTCTTGTCAACAGAGCAGCCCTAAACTTTGGGGTGCCTGTGTCTTGCTGATTTTTAGTTTTCCCAATTTATACGCCCATGAGTGGAAGTGCCCTATGCTCTCTAAGCTGAGTTTTTTAGATGTTTCAGGACACACCGTACACTTCTCCAGAGTGGCTGTTGGCAATTTACATCCCGCCCATCAGCGTAGCCAGGCTCCCGTTTCTCCATGGCCTGTCCTGCATTTCTGCTTTTGACACTTTATTCAGCATGGCCCTTTTGACCGATGGGAAGCGAGACTTCTTTGTAGCGCTGATTTGCCTTTCCAGGTTGCTTGGTTGGCCAAAAAGGGCGGATGCGTTTTTTCCTGAATATATTCAGGAAAAAACGCATCCGCCCTTTTTGGCCAAGGGCATCATTGTCGAGGTTTTGCCGCTTTTCCTGTTCTTTAAAGGCGATTCGAATCTCCCTCCTGAAATCTGTTTCCTGCAATTCTGCCTTGCTTTCAAATCCTCTTCGTTGCCTTCCCTCAATATATTTGTGGACGAGAGTTATCATTTATAAGTCTGCAGGTTTGTGAATTGCAGTGCCCCTGAGCTCCATTTTTCAACTTGCTTTCTTGGGAGCTGGCCGCAAAAGCGCAGGATTGCTTCAGGCCCTATTCTGGTCCCGGGCGGCAGGCTGAGCCTGTGGTTAATTCTTCTTCCTGATGGGAAAATAGAGTGACCTGTGCCTGTCCCATCACCTACAGCTAGTCTCTCATTGTTTCCCCCTCTTCCCGTTCATCCTCAGGACAAATTGCAACCTGTACGGAACAGGAGGTTAAAGGTGCTGATTCTCCAAGGAGGGAGATTGCTAGTAAAGCGGCTGGAATGGCGAACCCGAGCACAAGGAGATGAGAAATGAGGTGCGTTTTGGAAACCTTTCCCGATCACACGGTGTACCAATTTCTGGGTTTCTCATGCATGTTTTCGATGTAGGAAGATGCCCTTGAACCTGGAGATTTGGGACCCATGGGATGGGTACCACGCAGTATTACTTTAAAGGGTCTGCGTTTCCTCACCCAACCTCACCAAACCTCTCAGCCCCAAGAGTGTCCACCCTTATGTCTCAATCAGCTGTGGGTCTAGATATGGTCAATCCAGGTGGCATCACAGCCCCTGAACGAATTTTGTAAGAATTTCTCTCTCTTTCACTGTCTTTGTTTCACGGGTTTTTAAAAGTAATTGATTTTTATAATGGGGTTTAGCTGCTTTTCACTGCTGTGTTTATGCCGCTTTACACCCACTTGACTCACTTACAGAGAGATATCAATACATAGGTTTTAAGATTCTTACCAGTCAGATATATTCTTGGGCGGTGAATAGGGTGTTTTGAGTCCAATTCACTGAGCAAGGAGTAGGTCTTGTCTATTACATATTGGGTTTATGGAACGGTATCTGAGCTAATTTGAAACCCTTCTTTTATGCATCACCCCACCTCACCTTTCCCGTTAAGCAGCCATAGTGTGTTTTCTAAACGTGTGACTCTGTTCTGTTTTGTAATTCAGTTCAAGGGTAGCGGTTTTTTCATTCCCTCTATAAGTGATATCTTATGATAAGTGTCTTTTTCTGTGTGACTTATTTCACTTAGAATCGTCGTACCTAAATCCACTCATCATGCTGCTACTAGCCTTATGACGTTGATTTCATGGCTGAGTGATATTCCATTGTACATAAGGACCACAACTTCTTTATCCATTTTTCTCTTTCCTGGGATATTTAAGGTGTAACGAAGTGGAGGTTCTTGTCAACAGAGCAGCCCTAAACTTTGGGGTGCCTGTGTCTTGCTGATTTTTAGTTTTCCCAATTTATACGCCCATGAGTGGAAGTGCCCTATGCTCTCTAAGCTGAGTTTTTTAGATGTTTCAGGACACACCGTACACTTCTCCAGAGTGGCTGTTGACAATTTACATCCCGCCCATCAGCGTAGCCAGGCTCCCGTTTCTCCATGGCCTGTCCTGCATTTCTGGTTTTGACACTTTATTCAGCATGGCCCTTTTGACCGATGGGAAGCGAGACTTCTTTGTAGCGCTGATTTGCCTTTCCAGGTTGCTTGGTTGGCCAAAAAGGGCGGATGCGTTTTTTCCTGAATATATTCAGGAAAAAACGCATCCGCCCTTTTTGGCCAAGGGCATCATTGTCGAGGTTTTGCCGCTTTTCCTGTTCTTTAAAGGCGATTCGAATCTCCCTCCTGAAATCTGTTTCCTGCAATTCTGCCTTGCTTTCAAATCCTCTTCGTTGCCTTCCCTCAATATATTTGTGGACGAGAGTTATCATTTATAAGTCTGCAGGTTTGTGAATGGCAGTGCCCCTGAGCTCCATTTTTCAACTTGCTTTCTTGGGAGCTGGCCGCAAAAGCGCAGGATTGCTTCAGGCCCTATTCTGGTCCCGGGCGGCAGGCTGAGCCTGTGGTTAATTCTTCTTCCTGATGGGAAAATAGAGTGACCTGTGCCTGTCCCATCACCTACAGCTAGTCTCTCATTGGTTCCCCCTCTTCCCGTTCATCCTCAGGACAAATTGCAACCTGTACGGAACAGGAGGTTAAAGGTGCTGATTCTCCAAGGAGGGAGATTGCTAGTAAAGCGGCTGGAATGGCGAACCCGAGCACAAGGAGATGAGAAATGAGGTGCGTTTTGGAAACCTTTCCCAATCACACGGTGTACCAATTTCTGGGTTTCTCATGCATGTTTTCGATGTAGGAAGATGCCCTTGAACCTGGAGATTTGGGACCCATGGGATGGGTACCACGCAGTATTACTTTAAAGGGTCTGCGTTTCCTCACCCAACCTCACCAAACCTCTCAGCCCCAAGAGTGTCCACCCTTATGTCTCAATCAGCTGTGGGTCTAGATATGGTCAATCCAGGTGGCATCACAGCCCCTGAACGAATTTTGTAAGAATTTCTCTCTCTTTCACTGTCTTTGTTTCACGGGTTTTTAAAAGTAATTGATTTTTATAATGGGGTTTAGCTGCTTTTCACTGCTGTGTTTATGCCGCTTTACACCCACTTGACTCACTTACAGAGAGATATCAATACATAGGTTTTAAGATTCTTACCAGTCAGATATATTCTTGGGCGGTGAATAGGGGGTTTTGAGTCCAATTCACTGAGCAAGGAGTAGGTCTTGTCTATTACATATTGGGTTTATGGAACGGTATCTGAGCTAATTTGAAACCCTTCTTTTATGCATCACCCCACCTCACCTTTCCCGTTAAGCAGCCATAGTGTGTTTTCTAAACGTGTGACTCTGTTCTGTTTTGTAATTCAGTTCAAGGGTAGCGGTTTTTTCATTCCCTCTATAAGTGATATCTTATGATAAGTGTCTTTTTCTGTGTGACTTATTTCACTTAGAATCGTCGTACCTAAATCCACTCATCATGCTGCTACTAGCCTTATGACGTTGATTTCATGGCTGAGTGAGATTCCATTGTACATAAGGACCACAACTTCTTTATCCATTTTTCTCTTTCCTGGGATATTTAAGGTGTAACGAAGTGGAGGTTCTTGTCAACAGAGCAGCCCTAAACTTTGGGGTGCCTGTGTCTTGCTGATTTTTAGTTTTCCCAATTTATACGCCCATGAGTGGAAGTGCCCTATGCTCTCTAAGCTGAGTTTTTTAGATGTTTCAGGACACACCGTACACTTCTCCAGAGTGGCTGTTGGCAATTTACATCCCGCCCATCAGCGTAGCCAGGCTCCCGTTTCTCCATGGCCTGTCCTGCATTTCTGCTTTTGACACTTTATTCAGCATGGCCCTTTTGACCGATGGGAAGCGAGACTTCTTTGTAGCGCTGATTTGCCTTTCCAGGTTGCTTGGTTGGCCAAAAAGGGCGGATGCGTTTTTTCCTGAATATATTCAGGAAAAAACGCATCCGCCCTTTTTGGCCAAGGGCATCATTGTCGAGGTTTTGCCGCTTTTCCTGTTCTTTAAAGGCGATTCGAATCTCCCTCCTGAAATCTGTTTCCTGCAATTCTGCCTTGCTTTCAAATCCTCTTCGTTGCCTTCCCTCAATATATTTGTGGACGAGAGTTATCATTTATAAGTCTGCAGGTTTGTGAATTGCAGTGCCCCTGAGCTCCATTTTTCAACTTGCTTTCTTGGGAGCTGGCCGCAAAAGCGCAGGATTGCTTCAGGCCCTATTCTGGTCCCGGGCGGCAGGCTGAGCCTGTGGTTAATTCTTCTTCCTGATGGGAAAATAGAGTGACCTGTGCCTGTCCCATCACCTACAGCTAGTCTCTCATTGTTTCCCCCTCTTCCCGTTCATCCTCAGGACAAATTGCAACCTGTACGGAACAGGAGGTTAAAGGTGCTGATTCTCCAAGGAGGGAGATTGCTAGTAAAGCGGCTGGAATGGCGAACCCGAGCACAAGGAGATGAGAAATGAGGTGCGTTTTGGAAACCTTTCCCGATCACACGGTGTACCAATTTCTGGGTTTCTCATGCATGTTTTCGATGTAGGAAGATGCCCTTGAACCTGGAGATTTGGGACCCATGGGATGGGTACCACGCAGTATTACTTTAAAGGGTCTGCGTTTCCTCACCCAACCTCACCAAACCTCTCAGCCCCAAGAGTGTCCACCCTTATGTCTCAATCAGCTGTGGGTCTAGATATGGTCAATCCAGGTGGCATCACAGCCCCTGAACGAATTTTGTAAGAATTTCTCTCTCTTTCACTGTCTTTGTTTCACGGGTTTTTAAAAGTAATTGATTTTTATAATGGGGTTTAGCTGCTTTTCACTGCTGTGTTTATGCCGCTTTACACCCACTTGACTCACTTACAGAGAGATATCAATACATAGGTTTTAAGATTCTTACCAGTCAGATATATTCTTGGGCGGTGAATAGGGGGTTTTGAGTCCAATTCACTGAGCAAGGAGTAGGTCTTGTCTATTACATATTGGGTTTATGGAACGGTATCTGAGCTAATTTGAAACCCTTCTTTTATGCATCACCCCACCTCACCTTTCCCGTTAAGCAGCCATAGTGTGTTTTCTAAACGTGTGACTCTGTTCTGTTTTGTAATTCAGTTCAAGGGTAGCGGTTTTTTCATTCCCTCTATAAGTGATATCTTATGATAAGTGTCTTTTTCTGTGTGACTTATTTCACTTAGAATCGTCGTACCTAAATCCACTCATCATGCTGCTACTAGCCTTATGACGTTGATTTCATGGCTGAGTGAGATTCCATTGTACATAAGGACCACAACTTCTTTATCCATTTTTCTCTTTCCTGGGATATTTAAGGTGTAACGAAGTGGAGGTTCTTGTCAACAGAGCAGCCCTAAACTTTGGGGTGCCTGTGTCTTGCTGATTTTTAGTTTTCCCAATTTATACGCCCATGAGTGGAAGTGCCCTATGCTCTCTAAGCTGAGTTTTTTAGATGTTTCAGGACACACCGTACACTTCTCCAGAGTGGCTGTTGGCAATTTACATCCCGCCCATCAGCGTAGCCAGGCTCCCGTTTCTCCATGGCCTGTCCTGCATTTCTGCTTTTGACACTTTATTCAGCATGGCCCTTTTGACCGATGGGAAGCGAGACTTCTTTGTAGCGCTGATTTGCCTTTCCAGGTTGCTTGGTTGGCCAAAAAGGGCGGATGCGTTTTTTCCTGAATATATTCAGGAAAAAACGCATCCGCCCTTTTTGGCCAAGGGCATCATTGTCGAGGTTTTGCCGCTTTTCCTGTTCTTTAAAGGCAATTCGAATCTCCCTCCTGAAATCTGTTTCCTGCAATTCTGCCTTGCTTTCAAATCCTCTTCGTTGCCTTCCCTCAATATATTTGTGGACGAGAGTTATCATTTATAAGTCTGCAGGTTTGTGAATTGCAGTGCCCCTGAGCTCCATTTTTCAACTTGCTTTCTTGGGAGCTGGCCGCAAAAGCGCAGGATTGCTTCAGGCCCTATTCTGGTCCCGGGCGGCAGGCTGAGCCTGTGGTTAATTCTTCTTCCTGATGGGAAAATAGAGTGACCTGTGCCTGTCCCATCACCTACAGCTAGTCTCTCATTGGTTCCCCCTCTTCCCGTTCATCCTCAGGACAAATTGCAACCTGTACGGAACAGGAGGTTAAAGGTGCTGATTCTCCAAGGAGGGAGATTGCTAGTAAAGCGGCTGGAATGGCGAACCCGAGCACAAGGAGATGAGAAATGAGGTGCGTTTTGGAAACCTTTCCCGATCACACGGTGTACCAATTTCTGGGTTTCTCATGCATGTTTTCGATGTAGGAAGATGCCCTTGAACCTGGAGATTTGGGACCCATGGGATGGGTACCACGCAGTATTACTTTAAAGGGTCTGCGTTTCCTCACCCAACCTCACCAAACCTCTCAGCCCCAAGAGTGTCCACCCTTATGTCTCAATCAGCTGTGGGTCTAGATATGGTCAATCCAGGTGGCATCACAGCCCCTGAACGAATTTTGTAAGAATTTCTCTCTCTTTCACTGTCTTTGTTTCACGGGTTTTTAAAAGTAATTGATTTTTATAATGGGGTTTAGCTGCTTTTCACTGCTGTGTTTATGCCGCTTTACACCCACTTGACTCACTTACAGAGAGATATCAATACATAGGTTTTAAGATTCTTACCAGTCAGATATATTCTTGGGCGGTGAATAGGGGGTTTTGAGTCCAATTCACTGAGCAAGGAGTAGGTCTTGTCTATTACATATTGGGTTTATGGAACGGTATCTGAGCTAATTTGAAACCCTTCTTTTATGCATCACCCCACCTCACCTTTCCCGTTAAGCAGCCATAGTGTGTTTTCTAAACGTGTGACTCTGTTCTGTTTTGTAATTCAGTTCAAGGGTAGCGGTTTTTTCATTCCCTCTATAAGTGATATCTTATGATAAGTGTCTTTTTCTGTGTGACTTATTTCACTTAGAATCGTCGTACCTAAATCCACTCATCATGCTGCTACTAGCCTTATGACGTTGATTTCATGGCTGAGTGAGATTCCATTGTACATAAGGACCACAACTTCTTTATCCATTTTTCTCTTTCCTGGGATATTTAAGGTGTAACGAAGTGGAGGTTCTTGTCAACAGAGCAGCCCTAAACTTTGGGGTGCCTGTGTCTTGCTGATTTTTAGTTTTCCCAATTTATACGCCCATGAGTGGAAGTGCCCTATGCTCTCTAAGCTGAGTTTTTTAGATGTTTCAGGACACACCGTACACTTCTCCAGAGTGGCTGTTGGCAATTTACATCCCGCCCATCAGCGTAGCCAGGCTCCCGTTTCTCCATGGCCTGTCCTGCATTTCTGGTTTTGACACTTTATTCAGCATGGCCCTTTTGACCGATGGGAAGCGAGACTTCTTTGTAGCGCTGATTTGCCTTTCCAGGTTGCTTGGTTGGCCAAAAAGGGCGGATGCGTTTTTTCCTGAATATATTCAGGAAAAAACGCATCCGCCCTTTTTGGCCAAGGGCATCATTGTCGAGGTTTTGCCGCTTTTCCTGTTCTTTAAAGGCGATTTGAATCTCCCTCCTGAAATCTGTTTCCTGCAATTCTGCCTTGCTTTCAAATCCTCTTCGTTGCCTTCCCTCAATATATTTGTGGACGAGAGTTATCATTTATAAGTCTGCAGGTTTGTGAATGGCAGTGCCCCTGAGCTCCATTTTTCAACTTGCTTTCTTGGGAGCTGGCCGCAAAAGCGCAGGATTGCTTCAGGCCCTATTCTGGTCCCGGGCGGCAGGCTGAGCCTGTGGTCAATTCTTCTTCCTGATGGGAAAATAGAGTGACCTGTGCCTGTCCCATCACCTACAGCTAGTCTCTCATTGGTTCCCCCTCTTCCCGTTCATCCTCAGGACAAATTGCAACCTGTACGGAACAGGAGGTTAAAGGTGCTGATTCTCCAAGGAGGGAGATTGCTAGTAAAGCGGCTGGAATGGCGAACCCGAGCACAAGGAGATGAGAAATGAGGTGCGTTTTGGAAACCTTTCCCGATCACACGGTGTACCAATTTCTGGGTTTCTCATGCATGTTTTCGATGTAGGAAGATGCCCTTGAACCTGGAGATTTGGGACCCATGGGATGGGTACCACGCAGTATTACTTTAAAGGGTCTGCGTTTCCTCACCCAACCTCACCAAACCTCTCAGCCCCAAGAGTGTCCACCCTTATGTCTCAATCAGCTGTGGGTCTAGATATGGTCAATCCAGGTGGCATCACAGCCCCTGAACGAATTTTGTAAGAATTTCTCTCTCTTTCACTGTCTTTGTTTCACGGGTTTTTAAAAGTAATTGATTTTTATAATGGGGTTTAGCTGCTTTTCACTGCTGTGTTTATGCCGCTTTACACCCACTTGACTCACTTACAGAGAGATATCAATACATAGGTTTTAAGATTCTTACCAGTCAGATATATTCTTGGGCGGTGAATAGGGGGTTTTGAGTCCAATTCACTGAGCAAGGAGTAGGTCTTGTCTATTACATATTGGGTTTATGGAACGGTATCTGAGCTAATTTGAAACCCTTCTTTTATGCATCACCCCACCTCACCTTTCCCGTTAAGCAGCCATAGTGTGTTTTCTAAACGTGTGACTCTGTTCTGTTTTGTAATTCAGTTCAAGGGTAGCGGTTTTTTCATTCCCTCTATAAGTGATATCTTATGATAAGTGTCTTTTTCTGTGTGACTTATTTCACTTAGAATCGTCGTACCTAAATCCACTCATCATGCTGCTACTAGCCTTATGACGTTGATTTCATGGCTGAGTGAGATTCCATTGTACATAAGGACCACAACTTCTTTATCCATTTTTCTCTTTCCTGGGATATTTAAGGTGTAACGAAGTGGAGGTTCTTGTCAACAGAGCAGCCCTAAACTTTGGGGTGCCTGTGTCTTGCTGATTTTTAGTTTTCCCAATTTATACGCCCATGAGTGGAAGTGCCCTATGCTCTCTAAGCTGAGTTTTTTAGATGTTTCAGGACACACCGTACACTTCTCCAGAGTGGCTGTTGGCAATTTACATCCCGCCCATCAGCGTAGCCAGGCTCCCGTTTCTCCATGGCCTGTCCTGCATTTCTGCTTTTGACACTTTATTCAGCATGGCCCTTTTGACCGATGGGAAGCGAGACTTCTTTGTAGCGCTGATTTGCCTTTCCAGGTTGCTTGGTTGGCCAAAAAGGGCGGATGCGTTTTTTCCTGAATATATTCAGGAAAAAACGCATCCGCCCTTTTTGGCCAAGGGCATCATTGTCGAGGTTTTGCCGCTTTTCCTGTTCTTTAAAGGCGATTCGAATCTCCCTCCTGAAATCTGTTTCCTGCAATTCTGCCTTGCTTTCAAATCCTCTTCGTTGCCTTCCCTCAATATATTTGTGGACGAGAGTTATCATTTATAAGTCTGCAGGTTTGTGAATGGCAGTGCCCCTGAGCTCCATTTTTCAACTTGCTTTCTTGGGAGCTGGCCGCAAAAGCGCAGGATTGCTTCAGGCCCTATTCTGGTCCCGGGCGGCAGGCTGAGCCTGTGGTTAATTCTTCTTCCTGATGGGAAAATAGAGTGACCTGTGCCTGTCCCATCACCTACAGCTAGTCTCTCATTGGTTCCCCCTCTTCCCGTTCATCCTCAGGACAAATTGCAACCTGTACGGAACAGGAGGTTAAAGGTGCTGATTCTCCATGGAGGGAGATTGCTAGTAAAGCGGCTGGAATGGCGAACCCGAGCACAAGGAGATGAGAAATGAGGTGCGTTTTGGAAACCTTTCCCGATCACACGGTGTACCAATTTCTGGGTTTCTCATGCATGTTTTCGATGTAGGAAGATGCCCTTGAACCTGGAGATTTGGGACCCATGGGATGGGTACCACGCAGTATTACTTTAAAGGGTCTGCGTTTCCTCACCCAACCTCACCAAACCTCTCAGCCCCAAGAGTGTCCACCCTTATGTCTCAATCAGCTGTGGGTCTAGATATGGTCAATCCAGGTGGCATCACAGCCCCTGAACGAATTTTGTAAGAATTTCTCTCTCTTTCACTGTCTTTGTTTCACGGGTTTTTAAAAGTAATTGATTTTTATAATGGGGTTTAGCTGCTTTTCACTGCTGTGTTTATGCCGCTTTACACCCACTTGACTCACTTACAGAGAGATATCAATACATAGGTTTTAAGATTCTTACCAGTCAGATATATTCTTGGGCGGTGAATAGGGGGTTTTGAGTCCAATTCACTGAGCAAGGAGTAGGTCTTGTCTATTACATATTGGGTTTATGGAACGGTATCTGAGCTAATTTGAAACCCTTCTTTTATGCATCACCCCACCTCACCTTTCCCGTTAAGCAGCCATAGTGTGTTTTCTAAACGTGTGACTCTGTTCTGTTTTGTAATTCAGTTCAAGGGTAGCGGTTTTTTCATTCCCTCTATAAGTGATATCTTATGATAAGTGTCTTTTTCTGTGTGACTTATTTCACTTAGAATCGTCGTACCTAAATCCACTCATCATGCTGCTACTAGCCTTATGACGTTGATTTCATGGCTGAGTGAGATTCCATTGTACATAAGGACCACAACTTCTTTATCCATTTTTCTCTTTCCTGGGATATTTAAGGTGTAACGAAGTGGAGGTTCTTGTCAACAGAGCAGCCCTAAACTTTGGGGTGCCTGTGTCTTGCTGATTTTTAGTTTTCCCAATTTATACGCCCATGAGTGGAAGTGCCCTATGCTCTCTAAGCTGAGTTTTTTAGATGTTTCAGGACACACCGTACACTTCTCCAGAGTGGCTGTTGGCAATTTACATCCCGCCCATCAGCGTAGCCAGGCTCCCGTTTCTCCATGGCCTGTCCTGCATTTCTGCTTTTGACACTTTATTCAGCATGGCCCTTTTGACCGATGGGAAGCGAGACTTCTTTGTAGCGCTGATTTGCCTTTCCAGGTTGCTTGGTTGGCCAAAAAGGGCGGATGCGTTTTTTCCTGAATATATTCAGGAAAAAACGCATCCGCCCTTTTTGGCCAAGGGCATCATTGTCGAGGTTTTGCCGCTTTTCCTGTTCTTTAAAGGCGATTTGAATCTCCCTCCTGAAATCTGTTTCCTGCAATTCTGCCTTGCTTTCAAATCCTCTTCGTTGCCTTCCCTCAATATATTTGTGGACGAGAGTTATCATTTATAAGTCTGCAGGTTTGTGAATGGCAGTGCCCCTGAGCTCCATTTTTCAACTTGCTTTCTTGGGAGCTGGCCGCAAAAGCGCAGGATTGCTTCAGGCCCTATTCTGGTCCCGGGCGGCAGGCTGAGCCTGTGGTTAATTCTTCTTCCTGATGGGAAAATAGAGTGACCTGTGCCTGTCCCATCACCTACAGCTAGTCTCTCATTGTTTCCCCCTCTTCCCGTTCATCCTCAGGACAAATTGCAACCTGTACGGAACAGGAGGTTAAAGGTGCTGATTCTCCAAGGAGGGAGATTGCTAGTAAAGCGGCTGGAATGGCGAACCCGAGCACAAGGAGATGAGAAATGAGGTGCGTTTTGGAAACCTTTCCCGATCACACGGTGTACCAATTTCTGGGTTTCTCATGCATGTTTTCGATGTAGGAAGATGCCCTTGAACCTGGAGATTTGGGACCCATGGGATGGGTACCACGCAGTATTACTTTAAAGGGTCTGCGTTTCCTCACCCAACCTCACCAAACCTCTCAGCCCCAAGAGTGTCCACCCTTATGTCTCAATCAGCTGTGGGTCTAGATATGGTCAATCCAGGTGGCATCACAGCCCCTGAACGAATTTTGTAAGAATTTCTCTCTCTTTCACTGTCTTTGTTTCACGGGTTTTTAAAAGTAATTGATTTTTATAATGGGGTTTAGCTGCTTTTCACTGCTGTGTTTATGCCGCTTTACACCCACTTGACTCACTTACAGAGAGATATCAATACATAGGTTTTAAGATTCTTACCAGTCAGATATATTCTTGGGCGGTGAATAGGGGGTTTTGAGTCCAATTCACTGAGCAAGGAGTAGGTCTTGTCTATTACATATTGGGTTTATGGAACGGTATCTGAGCTAATTTGAAACCCTTCTTTTATGCATCACCCCACCTCACCTTTCCCGTTAAGCAGCCATAGTGTGTTTTCTAAACGTGTGACTCTGTTCTGTTTTGTAATTCAGTTCAAGGGTAGCGGTTTTTTCATTCCCTCTATAAGTGATATCTTATGATAAGTGTCTTTTTCTGTGTGACTTATTTCACTTAGAATCGTCGTACCTAAATCCACTCATCATGCTGCTACTAGCCTTATGACGTTGATTTCATGGCTGAGTGATATTCCATTGTACATAAGGACCACAACTTCTTTATCCATTTTTCTCTTTCCTGGGATATTTAAGGTGTAACGAAGTGGAGGTTCTTGTCAACAGAGCAGCCCTAAACTTTGGGGTGCCTGTGTCTTGCTGATTTTTAGTTTTCCCAATTTATACGCCCATGAGTGGAAGTGCCCTATGCTCTCTAAGCTGAGTTTTTTAGATGTTTCAGGACACACCGTACACTTCTCCAGAGTGGCTGTTGACAATTTACATCCCGCCCATCAGCGTAGCCAGGCTCCCGTTTCTCCATGGCCTGTCCTGCATTTCTGGTTTTGACACTTTATTCAGCATGGCCCTTTTGACCGATGGGAAGCGAGACTTCTTTGTAGCGCTGATTTGCCTTTCCAGGTTGCTTGGTTGGCCAAAAAGGGCGGATGCGTTTTTTCCTGAATATATTCAGGAAAAAACGCATCCGCCCTTTTTGGCCAAGGGCATCATTGTCGAGGTTTTGCCGCTTTTCCTGTTCTTTAAAGGCGATTTGAATCTCCCTCCTGAAATCTGTTTCCTGCAATTCTGCCTTGCTTTCAAATCCTCTTCGTTGCCTTCCCTCAATATATTTGTGGACGAGAGTTATCATTTATAAGTCTGCAGGTTTGTGAATGGCAGTGCCCCTGAGCTCCATTTTTCAACTTGCTTTCTTGGGAGCTGGCCGCAAAAGCGCAGGATTGCTTCAGGCCCTATTCTGGTCCCGGGCGGCAGGCTGAGCCTGTGGTTAATTCTTCTTCCTGATGGGAAAATAGAGTGACCTGTGCCTGTCCCATCACCTACAGCTAGTCTCTCATTGGTTCCCCCTCTTCCCGTTCATCCTCAGGACAAATTGCAACCTGTACGGAACAGGAGGTTAAAGGTGCTGATTCTCCAAGGAGGGAGATTGCTAGTAAAGCGGCTGGAATGGCGAACCCGAGCACAAGGAGATGAGAAATGAGGTGCGTTTTGGAAACCTTTCCCGATCACACGGTGTACCAATTTCTGGGTTTCTCATGCATGTTTTCGATGTAGGAAGATGCCCTTGAACCTGGAGATTTGGGACCCATGGGATGGGTACCACGCAGTATTACTTTAAAGGGTCTGCGTTTCCTCACCCAACCTCACCAAACCTCTCAGCCCCAAGAGTGTCCACCCTTATGTCTCAATCAGCTGTGGGTCTAGATATGGTCAATCCAGGTGGCATCACAGCCCCTGAACGAATTTTGTAAGAATTTCTCTCTCTTTCACTGTCTTTGTTTCACGGGTTTTTAAAAGTAATTGATTTTTATAATGGGGTTTAGCTGATTTTCACTGCTGTGTTTATGCCGCTTTACACCCACTTGACTCACTTACAGAGAGATATCAATACATAGGTTTTAAGATTCTTACCAGTCAGATATATTCTTGGGCGGTGAATAGGGGGTTTTGAGTCCAATTCACTGAGCAAGGAGTAGGTCTTGTCTATTACATATTGGGTTTATGGAACGGTATCTGAGCTAATTTGAAACCCTTCTTTTATGCATCACCCCACCTCACCTTTCCCGTTAAGCAGCCATAGTGTGTTTTCTAAACGTGTGACTCTGTTCTGTTTTGTAATTCAGTTCAAGGGTAGCGGTTTTTTCATTCCCTCTATAAGTGATATCTTATGATAAGTGTCTTTTTCTGTGTGACTTATTTCACTTAGAATCGTCGTACCTAAATCCACTCATCATGCTGCTACTAGCCTTATGACGTTGATTTCATGGCTGAGTGATATTCCATTGTACATAAGGACCACAACTTCTTTATCCATTTTTCTCTTTCCTGGGATATTTAAGGTGTAACGAAGTGGAGGTTCTTGTCAACAGAGCAGCCCTAAACTTTGGGGTGCCTGTGTCTTGCTGATTTTTAGTTTTCCCAATTTATACGCCCATGAGTGGAAGTGCCCTATGCTCTCTAAGCTGAGTTTTTTAGATGTTTCAGGACACACCGTACACTTCTCCAGAGTGGCTGTTGACAATTTACATCCCGCCCATCAGCGTAGCCAGGCTCCCGTTTCTCCATGGCCTGTCCTGCATTTCTGGTTTTGACACTTTATTCAGCATGGCCCTTTTGACCGATGGGAAGCGAGACTTCTTTGTAGCGCTGATTTGCCTTTCCAGGTTGCTTGGTTGGCCAAAAAGGGCGGATGCGTTTTTTCCTGAATATATTCAGGAAAAAACGCATCCGCCCTTTTTGGCCAAGGGCATCATTGTCGAGGTTTTGCCGCTTTTCCTGTTCTTTAAAGGCGATTCGAATCTCCCTCCTGAAATCTGTTTCCTGCAATTCTGCCTTGCTTTCAAATCCTCTTCGTTGCCTTCCCTCAATATATTTGTGGACGAGAGTTATCATTTATAAGTCTGCAGGTTTGTGAATGGCAGTGCCCCTGAGCTCCATTTTTCAACTTGCTTTCTTGGGAGCTGGCCGCAAAAGCGCAGGATTGCTTCAGGCCCTATTCTGGTCCCGGGCGGCAGGCTGAGCCTGTGGTTAATTCTTCTTCCTGATGGGAAAATAGAGTGACCTGTGCCTGTCCCATCACCTACAGCTAGTCTCTCATTGGTTCCCCCTCTTCCCGTTCATCCTCAGGACAAATTGCAACCTGTACGGAACAGGAGGTTAAAGGTGCTGATTCTCCAAGGAGGGAGATTGCTAGTAAAGCGGCTGGAATGGCGAACCCGAGCACAAGGAGATGAGAAATGAGGTGCGTTTTGGAAACCTTTCCCGATCACACGGTGTACCAATTTCTGGGTTTCTCATGCATGTTTTCGATGTAGGAAGATGCCCTTGAACCTGGAGATTTGGGACCCATGGGATGGGTACCACGCAGTATTACTTTAAAGGGTCTGCGTTTCCTCACCCAACCTCACCAAACCTCTCAGCCCCAAGAGTGTCCACCCTTATGTCTCAATCAGCTGTGGGTCTAGATATGGTCAATCCAGGTGGCATCACAGCCCCTGAACGAATTTTGTAAGAATTTCTCTCTCTTTCACTGTCTTTGTTTCACGGGTTTTTAAAAGTAATTGATTTTTATAATGGGGTTTAGCTGCTTTTCACTGCTGTGTTTATGCCGCTTTACACCCACTTGACTCACTTACAGAGAGATATCAATACATAGGTTTTAAGATTCTTACCAGTCAGATATATTCTTGGGCGGTGAATAGGGGGTTTTGAGTCCAATTCACTGAGCAAGGAGTAGGTCTTGTCTATTACATATTGGGTTTATGGAACGGTATCTGAGCTAATTTGAAACCCTTCTTTTATGCATCACCCCACCTCACCTTTCCCGTTAAGCAGCCATAGTGTGTTTTCTAAACGTGTGACTCTGTTCTGTTTTGTAATTCAGTTCAAGGGTAGCGGTTTTTTCATTCCCTCTATAAGTGATATCTTATGATAAGTGTCTTTTTCTGTGTGACTTATTTCACTTAGAATCGTCGTACCTAAATCCACTCATCATGCTGCTACTAGCCTTATGACGTTGATTTCATGGCTGAGTGAGATTCCATTGTACATAAGGACCACAACTTCTTTATCCATTTTTCTCTTTCCTGGGATATTTAAGGTGTAACGAAGTGGAGGTTCTTGTCAACAGAGCAGCCCTAAACTTTGGGGTGCCTGTGTCTTGCTGATTTTTAGTTTTCCCAATTTATACGCCCATGAGTGGAAGTGCCCTATGCTCTCTAAGCTGAGTTTTTTAGATGTTTCAGGACACACCGTACACTTCTCCAGAGTGGCTGTTGGCAATTTACATCCCGCCCATCAGCGTAGCCAGGCTCCCGTTTCTCCATGGCCTGTCCTGCATTTCTGCTTTTGACACTTTATTCAGCATGGCCCTTTTGACCGATGGGAAGCGAGACTTCTTTGTAGCGCTGATTTGCCTTTCCAGGTTGCTTGGTTGGCCAAAAAGGGCGGATGCGTTTTTTCCTGAATATATTCAGGAAAAAACGCATCCGCCCTTTTTGGCCAAGGGCATCATTGTCGAGGTTTTGCCGCTTTTCCTGTTCTTTAAAGGCGATTCGAATCTCCCTCCTGAAATCTGTTTCCTGCAATTCTGCCTTGCTTTCAAATCCTCTTCGTTGCCTTCCCTCAATATATTTGTGGACGAGAGTTATCATTTATAAGTCTGCAGGTTTGTGAATGGCAGTGCCCCTGAGCTCCATTTTTCAACTTGCTTTCTTGGGAGCTGGCCGCAAAAGCGCAGGATTGCTTCAGGCCCTATTCTGGTCCCGGGCGGCAGGCTGAGCCTGTGGTTAATTCTTCTTCCTGATGGGAAAATAGAGTGACCTGTGCCTGTCCCATCACCTACAGCTAGTCTCTCATTGGTTCCCCCTCTTCCCGTTCATCCTCAGGACAAATTGCAACCTGTACGGAACAGGAGGTTAAAGGTGCTGATTCTCCAAGGAGGGAGATTGCTAGTAAAGCGGCTGGAATGGCGAACCCGAGCACAAGGAGATGAGAAATGAGGTGCGTTTTGGAAACCTTTCCCGATCACACGGTGTACCAATTTCTGGGTTTCTCATGCATGTTTTCGATGTAGGAAGATGCCCTTGAACCTGGAGATTTGGGACCCATGGGATGGGTACCACGCAGTATTACTTTAAAGGGTCTGCGTTTCCTCACCCAACCTCACCAAACCTCTCAGCCCCAAGAGTGTCCACCCTTATGTCTCAATCAGCTGTGGGTCTAGATATGGTCAATCCAGGTGGCATCACAGCCCCTGAACGAATTTTGTAAGAATTTCTCTCTCTTTCACTGTCTCTGTTTCACGGGTTTTTAAAAGTAATTGATTTTTATAATGGGGTTTAGCTGCTTTTCACTGCTGTGTTTATGCCGCTTTACACCCACTTGACTCACTTACAGAGAGATATCAATACATAGGTTTTAAGATTCTTACCAGTCAGATATATTCTTGGGCGGTGAATAGGGGGTTTTGAGTCCAATTCACTGAGCAAGGAGTAGGTCTTGTCTATTACATATTGGGTTTATGGAACGGTATCTGAGCTAATTTGAAACCCTTCTTTTATGCATCACCCCACCTCACCTTTCCCGTTAAGCAGCCATAGTGTGTTTTCTAAACGTGTGACTCTGTTCTGTTTTGTAATTCAGTTCAAGGGTAGCGGTTTTTTCATTCCCTCTATAAGTGATATCTTATGATAAGTGTCTTTTTCTGTGTGACTTATTTCACTTAGAATCGTCGTACCTAAATCCACTCATCATGCTGCTACTAGCCTTATGACGTTGATTTCATGGCTGAGTGAGATTCCATTGTACATAAGGACCACAACTTCTTTATCCATTTTTCTCTTTCCTGGGATATTTAAGGTGTAACGAAGTGGAGGTTCTTGTCAACAGAGCAGCCCTAAACTTTGGGGTGCCTGTGTCTTGCTGATTTTTAGTTTTCCCAATTTATACGCCCATGAGTGGAAGTGCCCTATGCTCTCTAAGCTGAGTTTTTTAGATGTTTCAGGACACACCGTACACTTCTCCAGAGTGGCTGTTGGCAATTTACATCCCGCCCATCAGCGTAGCCAGGCTCCCGTTTCTCCATGGCCTGTCCTGCATTTCTGCTTTTGACACTTTATTCAGCATGGCCCTTTTGACCGATGGGAAGCGAGACTTCTTTGTAGCGCTGATTTGCCTTTCCAGGTTGCTTGGTTGGCCAAAAAGGGCGGATGCGTTTTTTCCTGAATATATTCAGGAAAAAACGCATCCGCCCTTTTTGGCCAAGGGCATCATTGTCGAGGTTTTGCCGCTTTTCCTGTCCTTTAAAGGCGATTTGAATCTCCCTCCTGAAATCTGTTTCCTGCAATTCTGCCTTGCTTTCAAATCCTCTTCGTTGCCTTCCCTCAATATATTTGTGGACGAGAGTTATCATTTATAAGTCTGCAGGTTTGTGAATGGCAGTGCCCCTGAGCTCCATTTTTCAACTTGCTTTCTTGGGAGCTGGCCGCAAAAGCGCAGGATTGCTTCAGGCCCTATTCTGGTCCCGGGCGGCAGGCTGAGCCTGTGGTTAATTCTTCTTCCTGATGGGAAAATAGAGTGACCTGTGCCTGTCCCATCACCTACAGCTAGTCTCTCATTGGTTCCCCCTCTTCCCGTTCATCCTCAGGAGAAATTGCAACCTGTACGGAACAGGAGGTTAAAGGTGCTGATTCTCCAAGGAGGGAGATTGCTAGTAAAGCGGCTGGAATGGCGAACCCGAGCACAAGGAGATGAGAAATGAGGTGCGTTTTGGAAACCTTTCCCGATCACACGGTGTACCAATTTCTGGGTTTCTCATGCATGTTTTCGATGTAGGAAGATGCCCTTGAACCTGGAGATTTGGGACCCATGGGATGGGTACCACGCAGTATTACTTTAAAGGGTCTGCGTTTCCTCACCCAACCTCACCAAACCTCTCAGCCCCAAGAGTGTCCACCCTTATGTCTCAATCAGCTGTGGGTCTAGATATGGTCAATCCAGGTGGCATCACAGCCCCTGAACGAATTTTGTAAGAATTTCTCTCTCTTTCACTGTCTTTGTTTCACGGGTTTTTAAAAGTAATTGATTTTTATAATGGGGTTTAGCTGCTTTTCACTGCTGTGTTTATGCCGCTTTACACCCACTTGACTCACTTACAGAGAGATATCAATACATAGGTTTTAAGATTCTTACCAGTCAGATATATTCTTGGGCGGTGAATAGGGGGTTTTGAGTCCAATTCACTGAGCAAGGAGTAGGTCTTGTCTATTACATATTGGGTTTATGGAACGGTATCTGAGCTAATTTGAAACCCTTCTTTTATGCATCACCCCACCTCACCTTTCCCGTTAAGCAGCCATAGTGTGTTTTCTAAACGTGTGACTCTGTTCTGTTTTGTAATTCAGTTCAAGGGTAGCGGTTTTTTCATTCCCTCTATAAGTGATATCTTATGATAAGTGTCTTTTTCTGTGTGACTTATTTCACTTAGAATCGTCGTACCTAAATCCACTCATCATGCTGCTACTAGCCTTATGACGTTGATTTCATGGCTGAGTGAGATTCCATTGTACATAAGGACCACAACTTCTTTATCCATTTTTCTCTTTCCTGGGATATTTAAGGTGTAACGAAGTGGAGGTTCTTGTCAACAGAGCAGCCCTAAACTTTGGGGTGCCTGTGTCTTGCTGATTTTTAGTTTTCCCAATTTATACGCCCATGAGTGGAAGTGCCCTATGCTCTCTAAGCTGAGTTTTTTAGATGTTTCAGGACACACCGTACACTTCTCCAGAGTGGCTGTTGGCAATTTACATCCCGCCCATCAGCGTAGCCAGGCTCCCGTTTCTCCATGGCCTGTCCTGCATTTCTGCTTTTGACACTTTATTCAGCATGGCCCTTTTGACCGATGGGAAGCGAGACTTCTTTGTAGCGCTGATTTGCCTTTCCAGGTTGCTTGGTTGGCCAAAAAGGGCGGATGCGTTTTTTCCTGAATATATTCAGGAAAAAACGCATCCGCCCTTTTTGGCCAAGGGCATCATTGTCGAGGTTTTGCCGCTTTTCCTGTTCTTTAAAGGCGATTTGAATCTCCCTCCTGAAATCTGTTTCCTGCAATTCTGCCTTGCTTTCAAATCCTCTTCGTTGCCTTCCCTCAATATATTTGTGGACGAGAGTTATCATTTATAAGTCTGCAGGTTTGTGAATGGCAGTGCCCCTGAGCTCCATTTTTCAACTTGCTTTCTTGGGAGCTGGCCGCAAAAGCGCAGGATTGCTTCAGGCCCTATTCTGGTCCCGGGCGGCAGGCTGAGCCTGTGGTTAATTCTTCTTCCTGATGGGAAAATAGAGTGACCTGTGCCTGTCCCATCACCTACAGCTAGTCTCTCATTGGTTCCCCCTCTTCCCGTTCATCCTCAGGACAAATTGCAACCTGTACGGAACAGGAGGTTAAAGGTGCTGATTCTCCAAGGAGGGAGATTGCTAGTAAAGCGGCTGGAATGGCGAACCCGAGCACAAGGAGATGAGAAATGAGGTGCGTTTTGGAAACCTTTCCCGATCACACGGTGTACCAATTTCTGGGTTTCTCATGCATGTTTTCGATGTAGGAAGATGCCCTTGAACCTGGAGATTTGGGACCCATGGGATGGGTACCACGCAGTATTACTTTAAAGGGTCTGCGTTTCCTCACCCAACCTCACCAAACCTCTCAGCCCCAAGAGTGTCCACCCTTATGTCTCAATCAGCTGTGGGTCTAGATATGGTCAATCCAGGTGGCATCACAGCCCCTGAACGAATTTTGTAAGAATTTCTCTCTCTTTCACTGTCTTTGTTTCACGGGTTTTTAAAAGTAATTGATTTTTATAATGGGGTTTAGCTGCTTTTCACTGCTGTGTTTATGCCGCTTTACACCCACTTGACTCACTTACAGAGAGATATCAATACATAGGTTTTAAGATTCTTACCAGTCAGATATATTCTTGGGCGGTGAATAGGGGGTTTTGAGTCCAATTCACTGAGCAAGGAGTAGGTCTTGTCTATTACATATTGGGTTTATGGAACGGTATCTGAGCTAATTTGAAACCCTTCTTTTATGCATCACCCCACCTCACCTTTCCCGTTAAGCAGCCATAGTGTGTTTTCTAAACGTGTGACTCTGTTCTGTTTTGTAATTCAGTTCAAGGGTAGCGGTTTTTTCATTCCCTCTATAAGTGATATCTTATGATAAGTGTCTTTTTCTGTGTGACTTATTTCACTTAGAATCGTCGTACCTAAATCCACTCATCATGCTGCTACGAGCCTTATGACGTTGATTTCATGGCTGAGTGAGATTCCATTGTACATAAGGACCACAACTTCTTTATCAATTTTTCTCTTTCCTGGGATATTTAAGGTGTAACGAAGTGGAGGTTCTTGTCAACAGAGCAGCCCTAAACTTTGGGGTGCCTGTGTCTTGCTGATTTTTAGTTTTCCCAATTTATACGCCCATGAGTGGAAGTGCCCTATGCTCTCTAAGCTGAGTTTTTTAGATGTTTCAGGACACACCGTACACTTCTCCAGAGTGGCTGTTGGCAATTTACATCCCGCCCATCAGCGTAGCCAGGCTCCCGTTTCTCCATGGCCTGTCCTGCATTTCTGCTTTTGACACTTTATTCAGCATGGCCCTTTTGACCGATGGGAAGCGAGACTTCTTTGTAGCGCTGATTTGCCTTTCCAGGTTGCTTGGTTGGCCAAAAAGGGCGGATGCGTTTTTTCCTGAATATATTCAGGAAAAAACGCATCCGCCCTTTTTGGCCAAGGGCATCATTGTCGAGGTTTTGCCGCTTTTCCTGTTCTTTAAAGGCGATTCGAATCTCCCTCCTGAAATCTGTTTCCTGCAATTCTGCCTTGCTTTCAAATCCTCTTCGTTGCCTTCCCTCAATATATTTGTGGACGAGAGTTATCATTTATAAGTCTGCAGGTTTGTGAATGGCAGTGCCCCTGAGCTCCATTTTTCAACTTGCTTTCTTGGGAGCTGGCCGCAAAAGCGCAGGATTGCTTCAGGCCCTATTCTGGTCCCGGGCGGCAGGCTGAGCCTGTGGTTAATTCTTCTTCCTGATGGGAAAATAGAGTGACCTGTGCCTGTCCCATCACCTACAGCTAGTCTCTCATTGGTTCCCCCTCTTCCCGTTCATCCTCAGGACAAATTGCAACCTGTACGGAACAGGAGGTTAAAGGTGCTGATTCTCCAAGGAGGGAGATTGCTAGTAAAGCGGCTGGAATGGCGAACCCGAGCACAAGGAGATGAGAAATGAGGTGCGTTTTGGAAACCTTTCCCGATCACACGGTGTACCAATTTCTGGGTTTCTCATGCATGTTTTCGATGTAGGAAGATGCCCTTGAACCTGGAGATTTGGGACCCATGGGATGGGTACCACGCAGTATTACTTTAAAGGGTCTGCGTTTCCTCACCCAACCTCACCAAACCTCTCAGCCCCAAGAGTGTCCACCCTTATGTCTCAATCAGCTGTGGGTCTAGATATGGTCAATCCAGGTGGCATCACAGCCCCTGAACGAATTTTGTAAGAATTTCTCTCTCTTTCACTGTCTCTGTTTCACGGGTTTTTAAAAGTAATTGATTTTTATAATGGGGTTTAGCTGCTTTTCACTGCTGTGTTTATGCCGCTTTACACCCACTTGACTCACTTACAGAGAGATATCAATACATAGGTTTTAAGATTCTTACCAGTCAGATATATTCTTGGGCGGTGAATAGGGGGTTTTGAGTCCAATTCACTGAGCAAGGAGTAGGTCTTGTCTATTACATATTGGGTTTATGGAACGGTATCTGAGCTAATTTGAAACCCTTCTTTTATGCATCACCCCACCTCACCTTTCCCGTTAAGCAGCCATAGTGTGTTTTCTAAACGTGTGACTCTGTTCTGTTTTGTAATTCAGTTCAAGGGTAGCGGTTTTTTCATTCCCTCTATAAGTGATATCTTATGATAAGTGTCTTTTTCTGTGTGACTTATTTCACTTAGAATCGTCGTACCTAAATCCACTCATCATGCTGCTACTAGCCTTATGACGTTGATTTCATGGCTGAGTGAGATTCCATTGTACATAAGGACCACAACTTCTTTATCCATTTTTCTCTTTCCTGGGATATTTAAGGTGTAACGAAGTGGAGGTTCTTGTCAACAGAGCAGCCCTAAACTTTGGGGTGCCTGTGTCTTGCTGATTTTTAGTTTTCCCAATTTATACGCCCATGAGTGGAAGTGCCCTATGCTCTCTAAGCTGAGTTTTTTAGATGTTTCAGGACACACCGTACACTTCTCCAGAGTGGCTGTTGGCAATTTACATCCCGCCCATCAGCGTAGCCAGGCTCCCGTTTCTCCATGGCCTGTCCTGCATTTCTGCTTTTGACACTTTATTCAGCATGGCCCTTTTGACCGATGGGAAGCGAGACTTCTTTGTAGCGCTGATTTGCCTTTCCAGGTTGCTTGGTTGGCCAAAAAGGGCGGATGCGTTTTTTCCTGAATATATTCAGGAAAAAACGCATCCGCCCTTTTTGGCCAAGGGCATCATTGTCGAGGTTTTGCCGCTTTTCCTGTCCTTTAAAGGCGATTTGAATCTCCCTCCTGAAATCTGTTTCCTGCAATTCTGCCTTGCTTTCAAATCCTCTTCGTTGCCTTCCCTCAATATATTTGTGGACGAGAGTTATCATTTATAAGTCTGCAGGTTTGTGAATGGCAGTGCCCCTGAGCTCCATTTTTCAACTTGCTTTCTTGGGAGCTGGCCGCAAAAGCGCAGGATTGCTTCAGGCCCTATTCTGGTCCCGGGCGGCAGGCTGAGCCTGTGGTTAATTCTTCTTCCTGATGGGAAAATAGAGTGACCTGTGCCTGTCCCATCACCTACAGCTAGTCTCTCATTGGTTCCCCCTCTTCCCGTTCATCCTCAGGAGAAATTGCAACCTGTACGGAACAGGAGGTTAAAGGTGCTGATTCTCCAAGGAGGGAGATTGCTAGTAAAGCGGCTGGAATGGCGAACCCGAGCACAAGGAGATGAGAAATGAGGTGCGTTTTGGAAACCTTTCCCGATCACACGGTGTACCAATTTCTGGGTTTCTCATGCATGTTTTCGATGTAGGAAGATGCCCTTGAACCTGGAGATTTGGGACCCATGGGATGGGTACCACGCAGTATTACTTTAAAGGGTCTGCGTTTCCTCACCCAACCTCACCAAACCTCTCAGCCCCAAGAGTGTCCACCCTTATGTCTCAATCAGCTGTGGGTCTAGATATGGTCAATCCAGGTGGCATCACAGCCCCTGAACGAATTTTGTAAGAATTTCTCTCTCTTTCACTGTCTTTGTTTCACGGGTTTTTAAAAGTAATTGATTTTTATAATGGGGTTTAGCTGCTTTTCACTGCTGTGTTTATGCCGCTTTACACCCACTTGACTCACTTACAGAGAGATATCAATACATAGGTTTTAAGATTCTTACCAGTCAGATATATTCTTGGGCGGTGAATAGGGGGTTTTGAGTCCAATTCACTGAGCAAGGAGTAGGTCTTGTCTATTACATATTGGGTTTATGGAACGGTATCTGAGCTAATTTGAAACCCTTCTTTTATGCATCACCCCACCTCACCTTTCCCGTTAAGCAGCCATAGTGTGTTTTCTAAACGTGTGACTCTGTTCTGTTTTGTAATTCAGTTCAAGGGTAGCGGTTTTTTCATTCCCTCTATAAGTGATATCTTATGATAAGTGTCTTTTTCTGTGTGACTTATTTCACTTAGAATCGTCGTACCTAAATCCACTCATCATGCTGCTACTAGCCTTATGACGTTGATTTCATGGCTGAGTGAGATTCCATTGTACATAAGGACCACAACTTCTTTATCCATTTTTCTCTTTCCTGGGATATTTAAGGTGTAACGAAGTGGAGGTTCTTGTCAACAGAGCAGCCCTAAACTTTGGGGTGCCTGTGTCTTGCTGATTTTTAGTTTTCCCAATTTATACGCCCATGAGTGGAAGTGCCCTATGCTCTCTAAGCTGAGTTTTTTAGATGTTTCAGGACACACCGTACACTTCTCCAGAGTGGCTGTTGGCAATTTACATCCCGCCCATCAGCGTAGCCAGGCTCCCGTTTCTCCATGGCCTGTCCTGCATTTCTGCTTTTGACACTTTATTCAGCATGGCCCTTTTGACCGATGGGAAGCGAGACTTCTTTGTAGCGCTGATTTGCCTTTCCAGGTTGCTTGGTTGGCCAAAAAGGGCGGATGCGTTTTTTCCTGAATATATTCAGGAAAAAACGCATCCGCCCTTTTTGGCCAAGGGCATCATTGTCGAGGTTTTGCCGCTTTTCCTGTTCTTTAAAGGCGATTCGAATCTCCCTCCTGAAATCTGTTTCCTGCAATTCTGCCTTGCTTTCAAATCCTCTTCGTTGCCTTCCCTCAATATATTTGTGGACGAGAGTTATCATTTATAAGTCTGCAGGTTTGTGAATGGCAGTGCCCCTGAGCTCCATTTTTCAACTTGCTTTCTTGGGAGCTGGCCGCAAAAGCGCAGGATTGCTTCAGGCCCTATTCTGGTCCCGGGCGGCAGGCTGAGCCTGTGGTTAATTCTTCTTCCTGATGGGAAAATAGAGTGACCTGTGCCTGTCCCATCACCTACAGCTAGTCTCTCATTGGTTCCCCCTCTTCCCGTTCATCCTCAGGACAAATTGCAACCTGTACGGAACAGGAGGTTAAAGGTGCTGATTCTCCAAGGAGGGAGATTGCTAGTAAAGCGGCTGGAATGGCGAACCCGAGCACAAGGAGATGAGAAATGAGGTGCGTTTTGGAAACCTTTCCCGATCACACGGTGTACCAATTTCTGGGTTTCTCATGCATGTTTTCGATGTAGGAAGATGCCCTTGAACCTGGAGATTTGGGACCCATGGGATGGGTACCACGCAGTATTACTTTAAAGGGTCTGCGTTTCCTCACCCAACCTCACCAAACCTCTCAGCCCCAAGAGTGTCCACCCTTATGTCTCAATCAGCTGTGGGTCTAGATATGGTCAATCCAGGTGGCATCACAGCCCCTGAACGAATTTTGTAAGAATTTCTCTCTCTTTCACTGTCTTTGTTTCACGGGTTTTTAAAAGTAATTGATTTTTATAATGGGGTTTAGCTGCTTTTCACTGCTGTGTTTATGCCGCTTTACACCCACTTGACTCACTTACAGAGAGATATCAATACATAGGTTTTAAGATTCTTACCAGTCAGATATATTCTTGGGCGGTGAATAGGGGGTTTTGAGTCCAATTCACTGAGCAAGGAGTAGGTCTTGTCTATTACATATTGGGTTTATGGAACGGTATCTGAGCTAATTTGAAACCCTTCTTTTATGCATCACCCCACCTCACCTTTCCCGTTAAGCAGCCATAGTGTGTTTTCTAAACGTGTGACTCTGTTCTGTTTTGTAATTCAGTTCAAGGGTAGCGGTTTTTTCATTCCCTCTATAAGTGATATCTTATGATAAGTGTCTTTTTCTGTGTGACTTATTTCACTTAGAATCGTCGTACCTAAATCCACTCATCATGCTGCTACGAGCCTTATGACGTTGATTTCATGGCTGAGTGAGATTCCATTGTACATAAGGACCACAACTTCTTTATCCATTTTTCTCTTTCCTGGGATATTTAAGGTGTAACGAAGTGGAGGTTCTTGTCAACAGAGCAGCCCTAAACTTTGGGGTGCCTGTGTCTTGCTGATTTTTAGTTTTCCCAATTTATACGCCCATGAGTGGAAGTGCCCTATGCTCTCTAAGCTGAGTTTTTTAGATGTTTCAGGACACACCGTACACTTCTCCAGAGTGGCTGTTGGCAATTTACATCCCGCCCATCAGCGTAGCCAGGCTCCCGTTTCTCCATGGCCTGTCCTGCATTTCTGCTTTTGACACTTTATTCAGCATGGCCCTTTTGACCGATGGGAAGCGAGACTTCTTTGTAGCGCTGATTTGCCTTTCCAGGTTGCTTGGTTGGCCAAAAAGGGCGGATGCGTTTTTTCCTGAATATATTCAGGAAAAAACGCATCCGCCCTTTTTGGCCAAGGGCATCATTGTCGAGGTTTTGCCGCTTTTCCTGTTCTTTAAAGGCGATTCGAATCTCCCTCCTGAAATCTGTTTCCTGCAATTCTGCCTTGCTTTCAAATCCTCTTCGTTGCCTTCCCTCAATATATTTGTGGACGAGAGTTATCATTTATAAGTCTGCAGGTTTGTGAATGGCAGTGCCCCTGAGCTCCATTTTTCAACTTGCTTTCTTGGGAGCTGGCCGCAAAAGCGCAGGATTGCTTCAGGCCCTATTCTGGTCCCGGGCGGCAGGCTGAGCCTGTGGTTAATTCTTCTTCCTGATGGGAAAATAGAGTGACCTGTGCCTGTCCCATCACCTACAGCTAGTCTCTCATTGGTTCCCCCTCTTCCCGTTCATCCTCAGGACAAATTGCAACCTGTACGGAACAGGAGGTTAAAGGTGCTGATTCTCCAAGGAGGGAGATTGCTAGTAAAGCGGCTGGAATGGCGAACCCGAGCACAAGGAGATGAGAAATGAGGTGCGTTTTGGAAACCTTTCCCGATCACACGGTGTACCAATTTCTGGGTTTCTCATGCATGTTTTCGATGTAGGAAGATGCCCTTGAACCTGGAGATTTGGGACCCATGGGATGGGTACCACGCAGTATTACTTTAAAGGGTCTGCGTTTCCTCACCCAACCTCACCAAACCTCTCAGCCCCAAGAGTGTCCACCCTTATGTCTCAATCAGCTGTGGGTCTAGATATGGTCAATCCAGGTGGCATCACAGCCCCTGAACGAATTTTGTAAGAATTTCTCTCTCTTTCACTGTCTCTGTTTCACGGGTTTTTAAAAGTAATTGATTTTTATAATGGGGTTTAGCTGCTTTTCACTGCTGTGTTTATGCCGCTTTACACCCACTTGACTCACTTACAGAGAGATATCAATACATAGGTTTTAAGATTCTTACCAGTCAGATATATTCTTGGGCGGTGAATAGGGGGTTTTGAGTCCAATTCACTGAGCAAGGAGTAGGTCTTGTCTATTACATATTGGGTTTATGGAACGGTATCTGAGCTAATTTGAAACCCTTCTTTTATGCATCACCCCACCTCACCTTTCCCGTTAAGCAGCCATAGTGTGTTTTCTAAACGTGTGACTCTGTTCTGTTTTGTAATTCAGTTCAAGGGTAGCGGTTTTTTCATTCCCTCTATAAGTGATATCTTATGATAAGTGTCTTTTTCTGTGTGACTTATTTCACTTAGAATCGTCGTACCTAAATCCACTCATCATGCTGCTACTAGCCTTATGACGTTGATTTCATGGCTGAGTGAGATTCCATTGTACATAAGGACCACAACTTCTTTATCCATTTTTCTCTTTCCTGGGATATTTAAGGTGTAACGAAGTGGAGGTTCTTGTCAACAGAGCAGCCCTAAACTTTGGGGTGCCTGTGTCTTGCTGATTTTTAGTTTTCCCAATTTATACGCCCATGAGTGGAAGTGCCCTATGCTCTCTAAGCTGAGTTTTTTAGATGTTTCAGGACACACCGTACACTTCTCCAGAGTGGCTGTTGGCAATTTACATCCCGCCCATCAGCGTAGCCAGGCTCCCGTTTCTCCATGGCCTGTCCTGCATTTCTGCTTTTGACACTTTATTCAGCATGGCCCTTTTGACCGATGGGAAGCGAGACTTCTTTGTAGCGCTGATTTGCCTTTCCAGGTTGCTTGGTTGGCCAAAAAGGGCGGATGCGTTTTTTCCTGAATATATTCAGGAAAAAACGCATCCGCCCTTTTTGGCCAAGGGCATCATTGTCGAGGTTTTGCCGCTTTTCCTGTCCTTTAAAGGCGATTTGAATCTCCCTCCTGAAATCTGTTTCCTGCAATTCTGCCTTGCTTTCAAATCCTCTTCGTTGCCTTCCCTCAATATATTTGTGGACGAGAGTTATCATTTATAAGTCTGCAGGTTTGTGAATGGCAGTGCCCCTGAGCTCCATTTTTCAACTTGCTTTCTTGGGAGCTGGCCGCAAAAGCGCAGGATTGCTTCAGGCCCTATTCTGGTCCCGGGCGGCAGGCTGAGCCTGTGGTTAATTCTTCTTCCTGATGGGAAAATAGAGTGACCTGTGCCTGTCCCATCACCTACAGCTAGTCTCTCATTGGTTCCCCCTCTTCCCGTTCATCCTCAGGAGAAATTGCAACCTGTACGGAACAGGAGGTTAAAGGTGCTGATTCTCCAAGGAGGGAGATTGCTAGTAAAGCGGCTGGAATGGCGAACCCGAGCACAAGGAGATGAGAAATGAGGTGCGTTTTGGAAACCTTTCCCGATCACACGGTGTACCAATTTCTGGGTTTCTCATGCATGTTTTCGATGTAGGAAGATGCCCTTGAACCTGGAGATTTGGGACCCATGGGATGGGTACCACGCAGTATTACTTTAAAGGGTCTGCGTTTCCTCACCCAACCTCACCAAACCTCTCAGCCCCAAGAGTGTCCACCCTTATGTCTCAATCAGCTGTGGGTCTAGATATGGTCAATCCAGGTGGCATCACAGCCCCTGAACGAATTTTGTAAGAATTTCTCTCTCTTTCACTGTCTTTGTTTCACGGGTTTTTAAAAGTAATTGATTTTTATAATGGGGTTTAGCTGCTTTTCACTGCTGTGTTTATGCCGCTTTACACCCACTTGACTCACTTACAGAGAGATATCAATACATAGGTTTTAAGATTCTTACCAGTCAGATATATTCTTGGGCGGTGAATAGGGGGTTTTGAGTCCAATTCACTGAGCAAGGAGTAGGTCTTGTCTATTACATATTGGGTTTATGGAACGGTATCTGAGCTAATTTGAAACCCTTCTTTTATGCATCACCCCACCTCACCTTTCCCGTTAAGCAGCCATAGTGTGTTTTCTAAACGTGTGACTCTGTTCTGTTTTGTAATTCAGTTCAAGGGTAGCGGTTTTTTCATTCCCTCTATAAGTGATATCTTATGATAAGTGTCTTTTTCTGTGTGACTTATTTCACTTAGAATCGTCGTACCTAAATCCACTCATCATGCTGCTACTAGCCTTATGACGTTGATTTCATGGCTGAGTGAGATTCCATTGTACATAAGGACCACAACTTCTTTATCCATTTTTCTCTTTCCTGGGATATTTAAGGTGTAACGAAGTGGAGGTTCTTGTCAACAGAGCAGCCCTAAACTTTGGGGTGCCTGTGTCTTGCTGATTTTTAGTTTTCCCAATTTATACGCCCATGAGTGGAAGTGCCCTATGCTCTCTAAGCTGAGTTTTTTAGATGTTTCAGGACACACCGTACACTTCTCCAGAGTGGCTGTTGGCAATTTACATCCCGCCCATCAGCGTAGCCAGGCTCCCGTTTCTCCATGGCCTGTCCTGCATTTCTGCTTTTGACACTTTATTCAGCATGGCCCTTTTGACCGATGGGAAGCGAGACTTCTTTGTAGCGCTGATTTGCCTTTCCAGGTTGCTTGGTTGGCCAAAAAGGGCGGATGCGTTTTTTCCTGAATATATTCAGGAAAAAACGCATCCGCCCTTTTTGGCCAAGGGCATCATTGTCGAGGTTTTGCCGCTTTTCCTGTTCTTTAAAGGCGATTCGAATCTCCCTCCTGAAATCTGTTTCCTGCAATTCTGCCTTGCTTTCAAATCCTCTTCGTTGCCTTCCCTCAATATATTTGTGGACGAGAGTTATCATTTATAAGTCTGCAGGTTTGTGAATGGCAGTGCCCCTGAGCTCCATTTTTCAACTTGCTTTCTTGGGAGCTGGCCGCAAAAGCGCAGGATTGCTTCAGGCCCTATTCTGGTCCCGGGCGGCAGGCTGAGCCTGTGGTTAATTCTTCTTCCTGATGGGAAAATAGAGTGACCTGTGCCTGTCCCATCACCTACAGCTAGTCTCTCATTGGTTCCCCCTCTTCCCGTTCATCCTCAGGACAAATTGCAACCTGTACGGAACAGGAGGTTAAAGGTGCTGATTCTCCAAGGAGGGAGATTGCTAGTAAAGCGGCTGGAATGGCGAACCCGAGCACAAGGAGATGAGAAATGAGGTGCGTTTTGGAAACCTTTCCCGATCACACGGTGTACCAATTTCTGGGTTTCTCATGCATGTTTTCGATGTAGGAAGATGCCCTTGAACCTGGAGATTTGGGACCCATGGGATGGGTACCACGCAGTATTACTTTAAAGGGTCTGCGTTTCCTCACCCAACCTCACCAAACCTCTCAGCCCCAAGAGTGTCCACCCTTATGTCTCAATCAGCTGTGGGTCTAGATATGGTCAATCCAGGTGGCATCACAGCCCCTGAACGAATTTTGTAAGAATTTCTCTCTCTTTCACTGTCTTTGTTTCACGGGTTTTTAAAAGTAATTGATTTTTATAATGGGGTTTAGCTGCTTTTCACTGCTGTGTTTATGCCGCTTTACACCCACTTGACTCACTTACAGAGAGATATCAATACATAGGTTTTAAGATTCTTACCAGTCAGATATATTCTTGGGCGGTGAATAGGGGGTTTTGAGTCCAATTCACTGAGCAAGGAGTAGGTCTTGTCTATTACATATTGGGTTTATGGAACGGTATCTGAGCTAATTTGAAACCCTTCTTTTATGCATCACCCCACCTCACCTTTCCCGTTAAGCAGCCATAGTGTGTTTTCTAAACGTGTGACTCTGTTCTGTTTTGTAATTCAGTTCAAGGGTAGCGGTTTTTTCATTCCCTCTATAAGTGATATCTTATGATAAGTGTCTTTTTCTGTGTGACTTATTTCACTTAGAATCGTCGTACCTAAATCCACTCATCATGCTGCTACGAGCCTTATGACGTTGATTTCATGGCTGAGTGAGATTCCATTGTACATAAGGACCACAACTTCTTTATCCATTTTTCTCTTTCCTGGGATATTTAAGGTGTAACGAAGTGGAGGTTCTTGTCAACAGAGCAGCCCTAAACTTTGGGGTGCCTGTGTCTTGCTGATTTTTAGTTTTCCCAATTTATACGCCCATGAGTGGAAGTGCCCTATGCTCTCTAAGCTGAGTTTTTTAGATGTTTCAGGACACACCGTACACTTCTCCAGAGTGGCTGTTGGCAATTTACATCCCGCCCATCAGCGTAGCCAGGCTCCCGTTTCTCCATGGCCTGTCCTGCATTTCTGCTTTTGACACTTTATTCAGCATGGCCCTTTTGACCGATGGGAAGCGAGACTTCTTTGTAGCGCTGATTTGCCTTTCCAGGTTGCTTGGTTGGCCAAAAAGGGCGGATGCGTTTTTTCCTGAATATATTCAGGAAAAAACGCATCCGCCCTTTTTGGCCAAGGGCATCATTGTCGAGGTTTTGCCGCTTTTCCTGTTCTTTAAAGGCGATTCGAATCTCCCTCCTGAAATCTGTTTCCTGCAATTCTGCCTTGCTTTCAAATCCTCTTCGTTGCCTTCCCTCAATATATTTGTGGACGAGAGTTATCATTTATAAGTCTGCAGGTTTGTGAATGGCAGTGCCCCTGAGCTCCATTTTTCAACTTGCTTTCTTGGGAGCTGGCCGCAAAAGCGCAGGATTGCTTCAGGCCCTATTCTGGTCCCGGGCGGCAGGCTGAGCCTGTGGTTAATTCTTCTTCCTGATGGGAAAATAGAGTGACCTGTGCCTGTCCCATCACCTACAGCTAGTCTCTCATTGGTTCCCCCTCTTCCCGTTCATCCTCAGGACAAATTGCAACCTGTACGGAACAGGAGGTTAAAGGTGCTGATTCTCCAAGGAGGGAGATTGCTAGTAAAGCGGCTGGAATGGCGAACCCGAGCACAAGGAGATGAGAAATGAGGTGCGTTTTGGAAACCTTTCCCGATCACACGGTGTACCAATTTCTGGGTTTCTCATGCATGTTTTCGATGTAGGAAGATGCCCTTGAACCTGGAGATTTGGGACCCATGGGATGGGTACCACGCAGTATTACTTTAAAGGGTCTGCGTTTCCTCACCCAACCTCACCAAACCTCTCAGCCCCAAGAGTGTCCACCCTTATGTCTCAATCAGCTGTGGGTCTAGATATGGTCAATCCAGGTGGCATCACAGCCCCTGAACGAATTTTGTAAGAATTTCTCTCTCTTTCACTGTCTCTGTTTCACGGGTTTTTAAAAGTAATTGATTTTTATAATGGGGTTTAGCTGCTTTTCACTGCTGTGTTTATGCCGCTTTACACCCACTTGACTCACTTACAGAGAGATATCAATACATAGGTTTTAAGATTCTTACCAGTCAGATATATTCTTGGGCGGTGAATAGGGGGTTTTGAGTCCAATTCACTGAGCAAGGAGTAGGTCTTGTCTATTACATATTGGGTTTATGGAACGGTATCTGAGCTAATTTGAAACCCTTCTTTTATGCATCACCCCACCTCACCTTTCCCGTTAAGCAGCCATAGTGTGTTTTCTAAACGTGTGACTCTGTTCTGTTTTGTAATTCAGTTCAAGGGTAGCGGTTTTTTCATTCCCTCTATAAGTGATATCTTATGATAAGTGTCTTTTTCTGTGTGACTTATTTCACTTAGAATCGTCGTACCTAAATCCACTCATCATGCTGCTACTAGCCTTATGACGTTGATTTCATGGCTGAGTGAGATTCCATTGTACATAAGGACCACAACTTCTTTATCCATTTTTCTCTTTCCTGGGATATTTAAGGTGTAACGAAGTGGAGGTTCTTGTCAACAGAGCAGCCCTAAACTTTGGGGTGCCTGTGTCTTGCTGATTTTTAGTTTTCCCAATTTATACGCCCATGAGTGGAAGTGCCCTATGCTCTCTAAGCTGAGTTTTTTAGATGTTTCAGGACACACCGTACACTTCTCCAGAGTGGCTGTTGGCAATTTACATCCCGCCCATCAGCGTAGCCAGGCTCCCGTTTCTCCATGGCCTGTCCTGCATTTCTGCTTTTGACACTTTATTCAGCATGGCCCTTTTGACCGATGGGAAGCGAGACTTCTTTGTAGCGCTGATTTGCCTTTCCAGGTTGCTTGGTTGGCCAAAAAGGGCGGATGCGTTTTTTCCTGAATATATTCAGGAAAAAACGCATCCGCCCTTTTTGGCCAAGGGCATCATTGTCGAGGTTTTGCCGCTTTTCCTGTTCTTTAAAGGCGATTCGAATCTCCCTCCTGAAATCTGTTTCCTGCAATTCTGCCTTGCTTTCAAATCCTCTTCGTTGCCTTCCCTCAATATATTTGTGGACGAGAGTTATCATTTATAAGTCTGCAGGTTTGTGAATGGCAGTGCCCCTGAGCTCCATTTTTCAACTTGCTTTCTTGGGAGCTGGCCGCAAAAGCGCAGGATTGCTTCAGGCCCTATTCTGGTCCCGGGCGGCAGGCTGAGCCTGTGGTTAATTCTTCTTCCTGATGGGAAAATAGAGTGACCTGTGCCTGTCCCATCACCTACAGCTAGTCTCTCATTGGTTCCCCCTCTTCCCGTTCATCCTCAGGACAAATTGCAACCTGTACGGAACAGGAGGTTAAAGGTGCTGATTCTCCAAGGAGGGAGATTGCTAGTAAAGCGGCTGGAATGGCGAACCCGAGCACAAGGAGATGAGAAATGAGGTGCGTTTTGGAAACCTTTCCCGATCACACGGTGTACCAATTTCTGGGTTTCTCATGCATGTTTTCGATGTAGGAAGATGCCCTTGAACCTGGAGATTTGGGACCCATGGGATGGGTACCACGCAGTATTACTTTAAAGGGTCTGCGTTTCCTCACCCAACCTCACCAAACCTCTCAGCCCCAAGAGTGTCCACCCTTATGTCTCAATCAGCTGTGGGTCTAGATATGGTCAATCCAGGTGGCATCACAGCCCCTGAACGAATTTTGTAAGAATTTCTCTCTCTTTCACTGTCTTTGTTTCACGGGTTTTTAAAAGTAATTGATTTTTATAATGGGGTTTAGCTGCTTTTCACTGCTGTGTTTATGCCGCTTTACACCCACTTGACTCACTTACAGAGAGATATCAATACATAGGTTTTAAGATTCTTACCAGTCAGATATATTCTTGGGCGGTGAATAGGGGGTTTTGAGTCCAATTCACTGAGCAAGGAGTAGGTCTTGTCTATTACATATTGGGTTTATGGAACGGTATCTGAGCTAATTTGAAACCCTTCTTTTATGCATCACCCCACCTCACCTTTCCCGTTAAGCAGCCTTAGTGTGTTTTCTAAACGTGTGACTCTGTTCTGTTTTGTAATTCAGTTCAAGGGTAGCGGTTTTTTCATTCCCTCTATAAGTGATATCTTATGATAAGTGTCTTTTTCTGTGTGACTTATTTCACTTAGAATCGTCGTACCTAAATCCACTCATCATGCTGCTACTAGCCTTATGACGTTGATTTCATGGCTGAGTGAGATTCCATTGTACATAAGGACCACAACTTCTTTATCCATTTTTCTCTTTCCTGGGATATTTAAGGTGTAACGAAGTGGAGGTTCTTGTCAACAGAGCAGCCCTAAACTTTGGGGTGCCTGTGTCTTGCTGATTTTTAGTTTTCCCAATTTATACGCCCATGAGTGGAAGTGCCCTATGCTCTCTAAGCTGAGTTTTTTAGATGTTTCAGGACACACCGTACACTTCTCCAGAGTGGCTGTTGGCAATTTACATCCCGCCCATCAGCGTAGCCAGGCTCCCGTTTCTCCATGGCCTGTCCTGCATTTCTGCTTTTGACACTTTATTCAGCATGGCCCTTTTGACCGATGGGAAGCGAGACTTCTTTGTAGCGCTGATTTGCCTTTCCAGGTTGCTTGGTTGGCCAAAAAGGGCGGATGCGTTTTTTCCTGAATATATTCAGGAAAAAACGCATCCGCCCTTTTTGGCCAAGGGCATCATTGTCGAGGTTTTGCCGCTTTTCCTGTTCTTTAAAGGCGATTTGAATCTCCCTCCTGAAATCTGTTTCCTGCAATTCTGCCTTGCTTTCAAATCCTCTTCGTTGCCTTCCCTCAATATATTTGTGGACGAGAGTTATCATTTATAAGTCTGCAGGTTTGTGAATGGCAGTGCCCCTGAGCTCCATTTTTCAACTTGCTTTCTTGGGAGCTGGCCGCAAAAGCGCAGGATTGCTTCAGGCCCTATTCTGGTCCCGGGCGGCAGGCTGAGCCTGTGGTTAATTCTTCTTCCTGATGGGAAAATAGAGTGACCTCTGCCTGTCCCATCACCTACAGCTAGTCTCTCATTGGTTCCCCCTCTTCCCGTTCATCCTCAGGACAAATTGCAACCTGTACGGAACAGGAGGTTAAAGGTGCTGATTCTCCAAGGAGGGAGATTGCTAGTAAAGCGGCTGGAATGGCGAACCCGAGCACAAGGAGATGAGAAATGAGGTGCGTTTTGGAAACCTTTCCCGATCACACGGTGTACCAATTTCTGGGTTTCTCATGCATGTTTTCGATGTAGGAAGATGCCCTTGAACCTGGAGATTTGGGACCCATGGGATGGGTACCACGCAGTATTACTTTAAAGGGTCTGCGTTTCCTCACCCAACCTCACCAAACCTCTCAGCCCCAAGAGTGTCCACCCTTATGTCTCAATCAGCTGTGGGTCTAGATATGGTCAATCCAGGTGGCATCACAGCCCCTGAACGAATTTTGTAAGAATTTCTCTCTCTTTCACTGTCTTTGTTTCACGGGTTTTTAAAAGTAATTGATTTTTATAATGGGGTTTAGCTGCTTTTCACTGCTGTGTTTATGCCGCTTTACACCCACTTGACTCACTTACAGAGAGATATCAATACATAGGTTTTAAGATTCTTACCAGTCAGATATATTCTTGGGCGGTGAATAGGGGGTTTTGAGTCCAATTCACTGAGCAAGGAGTAGGTCTTGTCTATTACATATTGGGTTTATGGAACGGTATCTGAGCTAATTTGAAACCCTTCTTTTATGCATCACCCCACCTCACCTTTCCCGTTAAGCAGCCATAGTGTGTTTTCTAAACGTGTGACTCTGTTCTGTTTTGTAATTCAGTTCAAGGGTAGCGGTTTTTTCATTCCCTCTATAAGTGATATCTTATGATAAGTGTCTTTTTCTGTGTGACTTATTTCACTTAGAATCGTCGTACCTAAATCCACTCATCATGCTGCTACTAGCCTTATGACGTTGATTTCATGGCTGAGTGAGATTCCATTGTACATAAGGACCACAACTTCTTTATCCATTTTTCTCTTTCCTGGGATATTTAAGGTGTAACGAAGTGGAGGTTCTTGTCAACAGAGCAGCCCTAAACTTTGGGGTGCCTGTGTCTTGCTGATTTTTAGTTTTCCCAATTTATACGCCCATGAGTGGAAGTGCCCTATGCTCTCTAAGCTGAGTTTTTTAGATGTTTCAGGACACACCGTACACTTCTCCAGAGTGGCTGTTGGCAATTTACATCCCGCCCATCAGCGTAGCCAGGCTCCCGTTTCTCCATGGCCTGTCCTGCATTTCTGCTTTTGACTCTTTATTCAGCATGGCCCTTTTGACCGATGGGAAGCGAGACTTCTTTGTAGCGCTGATTTGCCTTTCCAGGTTGCTTGGTTGGCCAAAAAGGGCGGATGCGTTTTTTCCTGAATATATTCAGGAAAAAACGCATCCGCCCTTTTTGGCCAAGGGCATCATTGTCGAGGTTTTGCCGCTTTTCCTGTTCTTTAAAGGCGATTTGAATCTCCCTCCTGAAATCTGTTTCCTGCAATTCTGCCTTGCTTTCAAATCCTCTTCGTTGCCTTCCCTCAATATATTTGTGGACGAGAGTTATCATTTATAAGTCTGCAGGTTTGTGAATGGCAGTGCCCCTGAGCTCCATTTTTCAACTTGCTTTCTTGGGAGCTGGCCGCAAAAGCGCAGGATTGCTTCAGGCCCTATTCTGGTCCCGGGCGGCAGGCTGAGCCTGTGGTTAATTCTTCTTCCTGATGGGAAAATAGAGTGACCTGTGCCTGTCCCATCACCTACAGCTAGTCTCTCATTGGTTCCCCCTCTTCCCGTTCATCCTCAGGACAAATTGCAACCTGTACGGAACAGGAGGTTAAAGGTGCTGATTCTCCAAGGAGGGAGATTGCTAGTAAAGCGGCTGGAATGGCGAACCCGAGCACAAGGAGATGAGAAATGAGGTGCGTTTTGGAAACCTTTCCCGATCACACGGTGTACCAATTTCTGGGTTTCTCATGCATGTTTTCGATGTAGGAAGATGCCCTTGAACCTGGAGATTTGGGACCCATGGGATGGGTACCACGCAGTATTACTTTAAAGGGTCTGCGTTTCCTCACCCAACCTCACCAAACCTCTCAGCCCCAAGAGTGTCCACCCTTATGTCTCAATCAGCTGTGGGTCTAGATATGGTCAATCCAGGTGGCATCACAGCCCCTGAACGAATTTTGTAAGAATTTCTCTCTCTTTCACTGTCTCTGTTTCACGGGTTTTTAAAAGTAATTGATTTTTATAATGGGGTTTAGCTGCTTTTCACTGCTGTGTTTATGCCGCTTTACACCCACTTGACTCACTTACAGAGAGATATCAATACATAGGTTTTAAGATTCTTACCAGTCAGATATATTCTTGGGCGGTGAATAGGGGGTTTTGAGTCCAATTCACTGAGCAAGGAGTAGGTCTTGTCTATTACATATTGGGTTTATGGAACGGTATCTGAGCTAATTTGAAACCCTTCTTTTATGCATCACCCCACCTCACCTTTCCCGTTAAGCAGCCATAGTGTGTTTTCTAAACGTGTGACTCTGTTCTGTTTTGTAATTCAGTTCAAGGGTAGCGGTTTTTTCATTCCCTCTATAAGTGATATCTTATGATAAGTGTCTTTTTCTGTGTGACTTATTTCACTTAGAATCGTCGTACCTAAATCCACTCATCATGCTGCTACTAGCCTTATGACGTTGATTTCATGGCTGAGTGAGATTCCATTGTACATAAGGACCACAACTTCTTTATCCATTTTTCTCTTTCCTGGGATATTTAAGGTGTAACGAAGTGGAGGTTCTTGTCAACAGAGCAGCCCTAAACTTTGGGGTGCCTGTGTCTTGCTGATTTTTAGTTTTCCCAATTTATACGCCCATGAGTGGAAGTGCCCTATGCTCTCTAAGCTGAGTTTTTTAGATGTTTCAGGACACACCGTACACTTCTCCAGAGTGGCTGTTGGCAATTTACATCCCGCCCATCAGCGTAGCCAGGCTCCCGTTTCTCCATGGCCTGTCCTGCATTTCTGCTTTTGACACTTTATTCAGCATGGCCCTTTTGACCGATGGGAAGCGAGACTTCTTTGTAGCGCTGATTTGCCTTTCCAGGTTGCTTGGTTGGCCAAAAAGGGCGGATGCGTTTTTTCCTGAATATATTCAGGAAAAAACGCATCCGCCCTTTTTGGCCAAGGGCATCATTGTCGAGGTTTTGCCGCTTTTCCTGTTCTTTAAAGGCGATTCGAATCTCCCTCCTGAAATCTGTTTCCTGCAATTCTGCCTTGCTTTCAAATCCTCTTCGTTGCCTTCCCTCAATATATTTGTGGACGAGAGTTATCATTTATAAGTCTGCAGGTTTGTGAATGGCAGTGCCCCTGAGCTCCATTTTTCAACTTGCTTTCTTGGGAGCTGGCCGCAAAAGCGCAGGATTGCTTCAGGCCCTATTCTGGTCCCGGGCGGCAGGCTGAGCCTGTGGTTAATTCTTCTTCCTGATGGGAAAATAGAGTGACCTGTGCCTGTCCCATCACCTACAGCTAGTCTCTCATTGGTTCCCCCTCTTCCCGTTCATCCTCAGGACAAATTGCAACCTGTACGGAACAGGAGGTTAAAGGTGCTGATTCTCCAAGGAGGGAGATTGCTAGTAAAGCGGCTGGAATGGCGAACCCGAGCACAAGGAGATGAGAAATGAGGTGCGTTTTGGAAACCTTTCCCGATCACACGGTGTACCAATTTCTGGGTTTCTCATGCATGTTTTCGATGTAGGAAGATGCCCTTGAACCTGGAGATTTGGGACCCATGGGATGGGTACCACGCAGTATTACTTTAAAGGGTCTGCGTTTCCTCACCCAACCTCACCAAACCTCTCAGCCCCAAGAGTGTCCACCCTTATGTCTCAATCAGCTGTGGGTCTAGATATGGTCAATCCAGGTGGCATCACAGCCCCTGAACGAATTTTGTAAGAATTTCTCTCTCTTTCACTGTCTTTGTTTCACGGGTTTTTAAAAGTAATTGATTTTTATAATGGGGTTTAGCTGCTTTTCACTGCTGTGTTTATGCCGCTTTACACCCACTTGACTCACTTACAGAGAGATATCAATACATAGGTTTTAAGATTCTTACCAGTCAGATATATTCTTGGGCGGTGAATAGGGGGTTTTGAGTCCAATTCACTGAGCAAGGAGTAGGTCTTGTCTATTACATATTGGGTTTATGGAACGGTATCTGAGCTAATTTGAAACCCTTCTTTTATGCATCACCCCACCTCACCTTTCCCGTTAAGCAGCCATAGTGTGTTTTCTAAACGTGTGACTCTGTTCTGTTTTGTAATTCAGTTCAAGGGTAGCGGTTTTTTCATTCCCTCTATAAGTGATATCTTATGATAAGTGTCTTTTTCTGTGTGACTTATTTCACTTAGAATCGTCGTACCTAAATCCACTCATCATGCTGCTACGAGCCTTATGACGTTGATTTCATGGCTGAGTGAGATTCCATTGTACATAAGGACCACAACTTCTTTATCCATTTTTCTCTTTCCTGGGATATTTAAGGTGTAACGAAGTGGAGGTTCTTGTCAACAGAGCAGCCCTAAACTTTGGGGTGCCTGTGTCTTGCTGATTTTTAGTTTTCCCAATTTATACGCCCATGAGTGGAAGTGCCCTATGCTCTCTAAGCTGAGTTTTTTAGATGTTTCAGGACACACCGTACACTTCTCCAGAGTGGCTGTTGGCAATTTACATCCCGCCCATCAGCGTAGCCAGGCTCCCGTTTCTCCATGGCCTGTCCTGCATTTCTGCTTTTGACACTTTATTCAGCATGGCCCTTTTGACCGATGGGAAGCGAGACTTCTTTGTAGCGCTGATTTGCCTTTCCAGGTTGCTTGGTTGGCCAAAAAGGGCGGATGCGTTTTTTCCTGAATATATTCAGGAAAAAACGCATCCGCCCTTTTTGGCCAAGGGCATCATTGTCGAGGTTTTGCCGCTTTTCCTGTTCTTTAAAGGCGATTTGAATCTCCCTCCTGAAATCTGTTTCCTGCAATTCTGCCTTGCTTTCAAATCCTCTTCGTTGCCTTCCCTCAATATATTTGTGGACGAGAGTTATCATTTATAAGTCTGCAGGTTTGTGAATGGCAGTGCCCCTGAGCTCCATTTTTCAACTTGCTTTCTTGGGAGCTGGCCGCAAAAGCGCAGGATTGCTTCAGGCCCTATTCTGGTCCCGGGCGGCAGGCTGAGCCTGTGGTTAATTCTTCTTCCTGATGGGAAAATAGAGTGACCTGTGCCTGTCCCATCACCTACAGCTAGTCTCTCATTGGTTCCCCCTCTTCCCGTTCATCCTCAGGAGAAATTGCAACCTGTACGGAACAGGAGGTTAAAGGTGCTGATTCTCCAAGGAGGGAGATTGCTAGTAAAGCGGCTGGAATGGCGAACCCGAGCACAAGGAGATGAGAAATGAGGTGCGTTTTGGAAACCTTTCCCGATCACACGGTGTACCAATTTCTGGGTTTCTCATGCATGTTTTCGATGTAGGAAGATGCCCTTGAACCTGGAGATTTGGGACCCATGGGATGGGTACCACGCAGTATTACTTTAAAGGGTCTGCGTTTCCTCACCCAACCTCACCAAACCTCTCAGCCCCAAGAGTGTCCACCCTTATGTCTCAATCAGCTGTGGGTCTAGATATGGTCAATCCAGGTGGCATCACAGCCCCTGAACGAATTTTGTAAGAATTTCTCTCTCTTTCACTGTCTTTGTTTCACGGGTTTTTAAAAGTAATTGATTTTTATAATGGGGTTTACCTGCTTTTCACTGCTGTGTTTATGCCGCTTTACACCCACTTGACTCACTTACAGAGAGATATCAATACATAGGTTTTAAGATTCTTACCAGTCAGATATATTCTTGGGCGGTGAATAGGGGGTTTTGAGTCCAATTCACTGAGCAAGGAGTAGGTCTTGTCTATTACATATTGGGTTTATGGAACGGTATCTGAGCTAATTTGAAACCCTTCTTTTATGCATCACCCCACCTCACCTTTCCCGTTAAGCAGCCATAGTGTGTTTTCTAAACGTGTGACTCTGTTCTGTTTTGTAATTCAGTTCAAGGGTAGCGGTTTTTTCATTCCCTCTATAAGTGATATCTTATGATAAGTGTCTTTTTCTGTGTGACTTATTTCACTTAGAATCGTCGTACCTAAATCCACTCATCATGCTGCTACTAGCCTTATGACGTTGATTTCATGGCTGAGTGAGATTCCATTGTACATAAGGACCACAACTTCTTTATCCATTTTTCTCTTTCCTGGGATATTTAAGGTGTAACGAAGTGGAGGTTCTTGTCAACAGAGCAGCCCTAAACTTTGGGGTGCCTGTGTCTTGCTGATTTTTAGTTTTCCCAATTTATACGCCCATGAGTGGAAGTGCCCTATGCTCTCTAAGCTGAGTTTTTTAGATGTTTCAGGACACACCGTACACTTCTCCAGAGTGGCTGTTGGCAATTTACATCCCGCCCATCAGCGTAGCCAGGCTCCCGTTTCTCCATGGCCTGTCCTGCATTTCTGCTTTTGACACTTTATTCAGCATGGCCCTTTTGACCGATGGGAAGCGAGACTTCTTTGTAGCGCTGATTTGCCTTTCCAGGTTGCTTGGTTGGCCAAAAAGGGCGGATGCGTTTTTTCCTGAATATATTCAGGAAAAAAAGCATCCGCCCTTTGTGGCCAAGGGCATCATTGTCGAGGTTTTCCCGCTTTTCCTGTTCTTTAAAGGCGATTTGAATCTCCCTCCTGAAATCTGTTTCCTGCAATTCTGCCTTGCTTTCAAATCCTCTTCGTTGCCTTCCCTCAATATATTTGTGGACGAGAGTTATCATTTATAAGTCTGCAGGTTTGTGAATGGCAGTGCCCCTGAGCTCCATTTTTCAACTTGCTTTCTTGGGAGCTGGCCGCAAAAGCGCAGGATTGCTTCAGGCCCTATTCTGGTCCCGGGCGGCAGGCTGAGCCTGTGGTTAATTCTTCTTCCTGATGGGAAAATAGAGTGACCTGTGCCTGTCCCATCACCTACAGCTAGTCTCTCATTGGTTCCCCCTCTTCCCGTTCATCCTCAGGACAAATTGCAACCTGTACGGAACAGGAGGTTAAAGGTGCTGATTCTCCATGGAGGGAGATTGCTAGTAAAGCGGCTGGAATGGCGAACCCGAGCACAAGGAGATGAGAAATGAGGTGCGTTTTGGAAACCTTTCCCGATCACACGGTGTACCAATTTCTGGGTTTCTCATGCATGTTTTCGATGTAGGAAGATGCCCTTGAACCTGGAGATTTGGGACCCATGGGATGGGTACCACGCAGTATTACTTTAAAGGGTCTGCGTTTCCTCACCCAACCTCACCAAACCTCTCAGCCCCAAGAGTGTCCACCCTTATGTCTCAATCAGCTGTGGGTCTAGATATGGTCAATCCAGGTGGCATCACAGCCCCTGAACGAATTTTGTAAGAATTTCTCTCTCTTTCACTGTCTTTGTTTCACGGGTTTTTAAAAGTAATTGATTTTTATAATGGGGTTTAGCTGCTTTTCACTGCTGTGTTTATGCCGCTTTACACCCACTTGACTCACTTACAGAGAGATATCAATACATAGGTTTTAAGATTCTTACCAGTCAGATATATTCTTGGGCGGTGAATAGGGGGTTTTGAGTCCAATTCACTGAGCAAGGAGTAGGTCTTGTCTATTACATATTGGGTTTATGGAACGGTATCTGAGCTAATTTGAAACCCTTCTTTTATGCATCACCCCACCTCACCTTTCCCGTTAAGCAGCCATAGTGTGTTTTCTAAACGTGTGACTCTGTTCTGTTTTGTAATTCAGTTCAAGGGTAGCGGTTTTTTCATTCCCTCTATAAGTGATATCTTATGATAAGTGTCTTTTTCTGTGTGACTTATTTCACTTAGAATCGTCGTACCTAAATCCACTCATCATGCTGCTACTAGCCTTATGACGTTGATTTCATGGCTGAGTGAGATTCCATTGTACATAAGGACCACAACTTCTTTATCCATTTTTCTCTTTCCTGGGATATTTAAGGTGTAACGAAGTGGAGGTTCTTGTCAACAGAGCAGCCCTAAACTTTGGGGTGCCTGTGTCTTGCTGATTTTTAGTTTTCCCAATTTATACGCCCATGAGTGGAAGTGCCCTATGCTCTCTAAGCTGAGTTTTTTAGATGTTTCAGGACACACCGTACACTTCTCCAGAGTGGCTGTTGGCAATTTACATCCCGCCCATCAGCGTAGCCAGGCTCCCGTTTCTCCATGGCCTGTCCTGCATTTCTGCTTTTGACACTTTATTCAGCATGGCCCTTTTGACCGATGGGAAGCGAGACTTCTTTGTAGCGCTGATTTGCCTTTCCAGGTTGCTTGGTTGGCCAAAAAGGGCGGATGCGTTTTTTCCTGAATATATTCAGGAAAAAAAGCATCCGCCCTTTGTGGCCAAGGGCATCATTGTCGAGGTTTTCCCGCTTTTCCTGTTCTTTAAAGGCGATTTGAATCTCCCTCCTGAAATCTGTTTCCTGCAATTCTGCCTTGCTTTCAAATCCTCTTCGTTGCCTTCCCTCAATATATTTGTGGACGAGAGTTATCATTTATAAGTCTGCAGGTTTGTGAATGGCAGTGCCCCTGAGCTCCATTTTTCAACTTGCTTTCTTGGGAGCTGGCCGCAAAAGCGCAGGATTGCTTCAGGCCCTATTCTGGTCCCGGGCGGCAGGCTGAGCCTGTGGTTAATTCTTCTTCCTGATGGGAAAATAGAGTGACCTGTGCCTGTCCCATCACCTACAGCTAGTCTCTCATTGGTTCCCCCTCTTCCCGTTCATCCTCAGGACAAATTGCAACCTGTACGGAACAGGAGGTTAAAGGTGCTGATTCTCCATGGAGGGAGATTGCTAGTAAAGCGGCTGGAATGGCGAACCCGAGCACAAGGAGATGAGAAATGAGGTGCGTTTTGGAAACCTTTCCCGATCACACGGTGTACCAATTTCTGGGTTTCTCATGCATGTTTTCGATGTAGGAAGATGCCCTTGAACCTGGAGATTTGGGACCCATGGGATGGGTACCACGCAGTATTACTTTAAAGGGTCTGCGTTTCCTCACCCAACCTCACCAAACCTCTCAGCCCCAAGAGTGTCCACCCTTATGTCTCAATCAGCTGTGGGTCTAGATATGGTCAATCCAGGTGGCATCACAGCCCCTGAACGAATTTTGTAAGAATTTCTCTCTCTTTCACTGTCTTTGTTTCACGGGTTTTTAAAAGTAATTGATTTTTATAATGGGGTTTAGCTGCTTTTCACTGCTGTGTTTATGCCGCTTTACACCCACTTGACTCACTTACAGAGAGATATCAATACATAGGTTTTAAGATTCTTACCAGTCAGATATATTCTTGGGCGGTGAATAGGGGGTTTTGAGTCCAATTCACTGAGCAAGGAGTAGGTCTTGTCTATTACATATTGGGTTTATGGAACGGTATCTGAGCTAATTTGAAACCCTTCTTTTATGCATCACCCCACCTCACCTTTCCCGTTAAGCAGCCATAGTGTGTTTTCTAAACGTGTGACTCTGTTCTGTTTTGTAATTCAGTTCAAGGGTAGCGGTTTTTTCATTCCCTCTATAAGTGATATCTTATGATAAGTGTCTTTTTCTGTGTGACTTATTTCACTTAGAATCGTCGTACCTAAATCCACTCATCATGCTGCTACTAGCCTTATGACGTTGATTTCATGGCTGAGTGAGATTCCATTGTACATAAGGACCACAACTTCTTTATCCATTTTTCTCTTTCCTGGGATATTTAAGGTGTAACGAAGTGGAGGTTCTTGTCAACAGAGCAGCCCTAAACTTTGGGGTGCCTGTGTCTTGCTGATTTTTAGTTTTCCCAATTTATACGCCCATGAGTGGAAGTGCCCTATGCTCTCTAAGCTGAGTTTTTTAGATGTTTCAGGACACACCGTACACTTCTCCAGAGTGGCTGTTGGCAATTTACATCCCGCCCATCAGCGTAGCCAGGCTCCCGTTTCTCCATGGCCTGTCCTGCATTTCTGCTTTTGACACTTTATTCAGCATGGCCCTTTTGACCGATGGGAAGCGAGACTTCTTTGTAGCGCTGATTTGCCTTTCCAGGTTGCTTGGTTGGCCAAAAAGGGCGGATGCGTTTTTTCCTGAATATATTCAGGAAAAAACGCATCCGCCCTTTGTGGCCAAGGGCATCATTGTCGAGGTTTTGCCGCTTTTCCTGTTCTTTAAAGGCGATTTGAATCTCCCTCCTGAAATCTGTTTCCTGCAATTCTGCCTTGCTTTCAAATCCTCTTCGTTGCCTTCCCTCAATATATTTGTGGACGAGAGTTATCATTTATAAGTCTGCAGGTTTGTGAATGGCAGTGCCCCTGAGCTCCATTTTTCAACTTGCTTTCTTGGGAGCTGGCCGCAAAAGCGCAGGATTGCTTCAGGCCCTATTCTGGTCCCGGGCGGCAGGCTGAGCCTGTGGTTAATTCTTCTTCCTGATGGGAAAATAGAGTGACCTGTGCCTGTCCCATCACCTACAGCTAGTCTCTCATTGGTTTCCCCTCTTCCCGTTCATCCTCAGGACAAATTGCAACCTGTACGGAACAGGAGGTTAAAGGTGCTGATTCTCCAAGGAGGGTGATTGCTAGTAAAGCGGCTGGAATGGCGAACCCGAGCACAAGGAGATGAGAAATGAGGTGCGTTTTGGAAACCTTTCCCGATCACACGGTGTACCAATTTCTGGGTTTCTCATGCATGTTTTCGATGTAGGAAGATGCCCTTGAACCTGGAGATTTGGGACCCATGGGATGGGTACCACGCAGTATTACTTTAAAGGGTCTGCGTTTCCTCACCCAACCTCACCAAACCTCTCAGCCCCAAGAGTGTCCACCCTTATGTCTCAATCAGCTGTGGGTCTAGATATGGTCAATCCAGGTGGCATCACAGCCCCTGAACGAATTTTGTAAGAATTTCTCTCTCTTTCACTGTCTTTGTTTCACGGGTTTTTAAAAGTAATTGATTTTTATAATGGGGTTTAGCTGCTTTTCACTGCTGTGTTTATGCCGCTTTACACCCACTTGACTCACTTACAGAGAGATATCAATACATAGGTTTTAAGATTCTTACCAGTCAGATATATTCTTGGGCGGTGAATAGGGGGTTTTGAGTCCAATTCACTGAGCAAGGAGTAGGTCTTGTCTATTACATATTGGGTTTATGGAACGGTATCTGAGCTAATTTGAAACCCTTCTTTTATGCATCACCCCACCTCACCTTTCCCGTTAAGCAGCCATAGTGTGTTTTCTAAACGTGTGACTCTGTTCTGTTTTGTAATTCAGTTCAAGGGTAGCGGTTTTTTCATTCCCTCTATAAGTGATATCTTATGATAAGTGTCTTTTTCTGTGTGACTTATTTCACTTAGAATCGTCGTACCTAAATCCACTCATCATGCTGCTACTAGCCTTATGACGTTGATTTCATGGCTGAGTGAGATTCCATTGTACATAAGGACCACAACTTCTTTATCCATTTTTCTCTTTCCTGGGATATTTAAGGTGTAACGAAGTGGAGGTTCTTGTCAACAGAGCAGCCCTAAACTTTGGGGTGCCTGTGTCTTGCTGATTTTTAGTTTTCCCAATTTATACGCCCATGAGTGGAAGTGCCCTATGCTCTCTAAGCTGAGTTTTTTAGATGTTTCAGGACACACCGTACACTTCTCCAGAGTGGCTGTTGGCAATTTACATCCCGCCCATCAGCGTAGCCAGGCTCCCGTTTCTCCATGGCCTGTCCTGCATTTCTGCTTTTGACACTTTATTCAGCATGGCCCTTTTGACCGATGGGAAGCGAGACTTCTTTGTAGCGCTGATTTGCCTTTCCAGGTTGCTTGGTTGGCCAAAAAGGGCGGATGCGTTTTTTCCTGAATATATTCAGGAAAAAACGCATCCGCCGTTTTTGGCCAAGGGCATCATTGTCGAGGTTTTGCCGCTTTTCCTGTTCTTTAAAGGCGATTTGAATCTCCCTCCTGAAATCTGTTTCCTGCAATTCTGCCTTGCTTTCAAATCCTTTTCGTTGCCTTTCCTCAATATATTTGTGGACGAGAGTTATCATATATAAGTCTGCAGGTTTGTGAATTGCAGTGCCCCTGAGCTCCATTTTTCAACTTGCTTTCTTGGGAGCTGGCCGCAAAAGCGCAGGATTGCTTCAGGCCCTATTCTGGTCCCGGGCGGCAGGCTGAGCCTGTGGTTAATTCTTCTTCCTGATGGGAAAATAGAGTGACCTGTGCCTGTCCCATCACCTACAGCTAGTCTCTCATTGGTTCCCCCTCTTCCTGTTCATCCTCAGGACAAATTGCAACCTGTACGGAACAGGAGGTTAAAGGTGCTGATTCTCCAAGGAGGGAGATTGCTAGTAAAGCGGCTGGAATGGCGAACCCGAGCACAAGGAGATGAGAAATGAGGTGCGTTTTGGAAACCTTTCCCGATCACACGGTGTACCAATTTCTGGGTTTCTCATGCATGTTTTCGATGTAGGAAGATGCCCTTGAACCTGGAGATTTGGGACCCATGGGATGGGTACCACGCAGTATTACTTTAAAGGGTCTGCGTTTCCTCACCCAACCTCACCAAACCTCTCAGCCCCAAGAGTGTCCACCCTTATGTCTCAATCAGCTGTGGGTCTAGATATGGTCAATCCAGGTGGCATCACAGCCCCTGAACGAATTTTGTAAGAATTTCTCTCTCTTTCACTGTCTTTGTTTCACGGGTTTTTAAAAGTAATTGATTTTTATAATGGGGTTTAGCTGCTTTTCACTGCTGTGTTTATGCCGCTTTACACCCACTTGACTCACTTACAGAGAGATATCAATACATAGGTTTTAAGATTCTTACCAGTCAGATATATTCTTGGGCGGTGAATAGGGGGTTTTGAGTCCAATTCACTGAGCAAGGAGTAGGTCTTGTCTATTACATATTGGGTTTATGGAACGGTATCTGAGCTAATTTGAAACCCTTCTTTTATGCATCACCCCACCTCACCTTTCCCGTTAAGCAGCCATAGTGTGTTTTCTAAACGTGTGACTCTGTTCTGTTTTGTAATTCAGTTCAAGGGTAGCGGTTTTTTCATTCCCTCTATAAGTGATATCTTATGATAAGTGTCTTTTTCTGTGTGACTTATTTCACTTAGAATCGTCGTACCTAAATCCACTCATCATGCTGCTACTAGCCTTATGACGTTGATTTCATGGCTGAGTGAGATTCCATTGTACATAAGGACCACAACTTCTTTATCCATTTTTCTCTTTCCTGGGATATTTAAGGTGTAACGAAGTGGAGGTTCTTGTCAACAGAGCAGCCCTAAACTTTGGGGTGCCTGTGTCTTGCTGATTTTTAGTTTTCCCAATTTATACGCCCATGAGTGGAAGTGCCCTATGCTCTCTAAGCTGAGTTTTTTAGATGTTTCAGGACACACCGTACACTTCTCCAGAGTGGCTGTTGGCAATTTACATCCCGCCCATCAGCGTAGCCAGGCTCCCGTTTCTCCATGGCCTGTCCTGCATTTATGCTTTTGACTCTTTATTCAGCATGGCCCTTTTGACCGATGGGAAGCGAGACTTCTTTGTAGCGCTGATTTGCCTTTCCAGGTTGCTTGGTTGGCCAAAAAGGGCGGATGCGTTTTTTCCTGAATATATTCAGGAAAAAACGCATCCGCCCTTTTTGGCCAAGGGCATCATTGTCGAGGTTTTGCCGCTTTTCCTGTTCTTTAAAGGCGATTTGAATCTCCCTCCTGAAATCTGTTTCCTGCAATTCTGCCTTGCTTTCAAATCCTCTTCGTTGCCTTTCCTCAATATATTTGTGGACGAGAGTTATCATTTATAAGTCTGCAGGTTTGTGAATTGCAGTGCCCCTGAGCTCCATTTTTCAACTTGCTTTCTTGGGAGCTGGCCGCAAAAGCGCAGGATTGCTTCAGGCCCTATTCTGGTCCCGGGCGGCAGGCTGAGCCTGTGGTTAATTCTTCTTCCTGATGGGAAAATAGAGTGACCTGTGCCTGTCCCATCACCTACAGCTAGTCTCTCATTGGTTCCCCCTCTTCCCGTTCATCCTCAGGACAAATTGCAACCTGTACGGAACAGGAGGTTAAAGGTGCTGATTCTCCAAGGAGGGAGATTGCTAGTAAAGCGGCTGGAATGGCGAACCCGAGCACAAGGAGATGAGAAATGAGGTGCGTTTTGGAAACCTTTCCCGATCACACGGTGTACCAATTTCTGGGTTTCTCATGCATGTTTTCGATGTAGGAAGATGCCCTTGAACCTGGAGATTTGGGACCCATGGGATGGGTACCACGCAGTATTACTTTAAAGGGTCTGCGTTTCCTCACCCAACCTCACCAAACCTCTCAGCCCCAAGAGTGTCCACCCTTATGTCTCAATCACCTGTGGGTCTAGATATGGTCAATCCAGGTGGCATCACAGCCCCTGAACGAATTTTGTAAGAATTTCTCTCTCTTTCACTGTCTTTGTTTCACGGGTTTTTAAAAGTAATTGATTTTTATAATGGGGTTTAGCTGCTTTTCACTGCTGTGTTTATGCCGCTTTACACCCACTTGACTCACTTACAGAGAGATATCAATACATAGGTTTTAAGATTCTTACCAGTCAGATATATTCTTGGGCGGTGAATAGGGGGTTTTGAGTCCAATTCACTGAGCAAGGAGTAGGTCTTGTCTATTACATATTGGGTTTATGGAACGGTATCTGAGCTAATTTGAAACCCTTCTTTTATGCATCACCCCACCTCACCTTTCCCGTTAAGCAGCCATAGTGTGTTTTCTAAACGTGTGACTCTGTTCTGTTTTGTAATTCAGTTCAAGGGTAGCGGTTTTTTCATTCCCTCTATAAGTGATATCTTATGATAAGTGTCTTTTTCTGTGTGACTTATTTCACTTAGAATCGTCGTACCTAAATCCACTCATCATGCTGCTACTAGCCTTATGACGTTGATTTCATGGCTGAGTGAGATTCCATTGTACATAAGGACCACAACTTCTTTATCCATTTTTCTCTTTCCTGGGATATTTAAGGTGTAACGAAGTGGAGGTTCTTGTCAACAGAGCAGCCCTAAACTTTGGGGTGCCTGTGTCTTGCTGATTTTTAGTTTTCCCAATTTATACGCCCATGAGTGGAAGTGCCCTATGCTCTCTAAGCTGAGTTTTTTAGATGTTTCAGGACACACCGTACACTTCTCCAGAGTGGCTGTTGGCAATTTACATCCCGCCCATCAGCGTAGCCAGGCTCCCGTTTCTCCATGGCCTGTCCTGCATTTCTGCTTTTGACACTTTATTCAGCATGGCCCTTTTGACCGATGGGAAGCGAGACTTCTTTGTAGCGCTGATTTGCCTTTCCAGGTTGCTTGGTTGGCCAAAAAGGGCGGATGCGTTTTTTCCTGAATATATTCAGGAAAAAACGCATCCGCCCTTTTTGGCCAAGGGCATCATTGTCGAGGTTTTGCCGCTTTTCCTGTTCTTTAAAGGCGATTTGAATCTCCCTCCTGAAATCTGTTTCCTGCAATTCTGCCTTGCTTTCAAATCCTCTTCGTTGCCTTCCCTCAATATATTTGTGGACGAGAGTTATCATTTATAAGTCTGCAGGTTTGTGAATGGCAGTGCCCCTGAGCTCCATTTTTCAACTTGCTTTCTTGGGAGCTGGCCGCAAAAGCGCAGGATTGCTTCAGGCCCTATTCTGGTCCCGGGCGGCAGGCTGAGCCTGTGGTTAATTCTTCTTCCTGATGGGAAAATAGAGTGACCTGTGCCTGTCCCATCACCTACAGCTAGTCTCTCATTGGTTCCCCCTCTTCCCGTTCATCCTCAGGACAAATTGCAACCTGTACGGAACAGGAGGTTAAAGGTGCTGATTCTCCAAGGAGGGAGATTGCTAGTAAAGCGGCTGGAATGGCGAACCCGAGCACAAGGAGATGAGAAATGAGGTGCGTTTTGGAAACCTTTCCCGATCACACGGTGTACCAATTTCTGGGTTTCTCATGCATGTTTTCGATGTAGGAAGATGCCCTTGAACCTGGAGATTTGGGACCCATGGGATGGGTACCACGCAGTATTACTTTAAAGGGTCTGCGTTTCCTCACCCAACCTCACCAAACCTCTCAGCCCCAAGAGTGTCCACCCTTATGTCTCAATCAGCTGTGGGTCTAGATATGGTCAATCCAGGTGGCATCACAGCCCCTGAACGAATTTTGTAAGAATTTCTCTCTCTTTCACTGTCTTTGTTTCACGGGTTTTTAAAAGTAATTGATTTTTATAATGGGGTTTACCTGCTTTTCACTGCTGTGTTTATGCCGCTTTACACCCACTTGACTCACTTACAGAGAGATATCAATACATAGGTTTTAAGATTCTTACCAGTCAGATATATTCTTGGGCGGTGAATAGGGGGTTTTGAGTCCAATTCACTGAGCAAGGAGTAGGTCTTGTCTATTACATATTGGGTTTATGGAACGGTATCTGAGCTAATTTGAAACCCTTCTTTTATGCATCACCCCACCTCACCTTTCCCGTTAAGCAGCCATAGTGTGTTTTCTAAACGTGTGACTCTGTTCTGTTTTGTAATTCAGTTCAAGGGTAGCGGTTTTTTCATTCCCTCTATAAGTGATATCTTATGATAAGTGTCTTTTTCTGTGTGACTTATTTCACTTAGAATCGTCGTACCTAAATCCACTCATCATGCTGCTACTAGCCTTATGACGTTGATTTCATGGCTGAGTGAGATTCCATTGTACATAAGGACCACAACTTCTTTATCCATTTTTCTCTTTCCTGGGATATTTAAGGTGTAACGAAGTGGAGGTTCTTGTCAACAGAGCAGCCCTAAACTTTGGGGTGCCTGTGTCTTGCTGATTTTTAGTTTTCCCAATTTATACGCCCATGAGTGGAAGTGCCCTATGCTCTCTAAGCTGAGTTTTTTAGATGTTTCAGGACACACCGTACACTTCTCCAGAGTGGCTGTTGGCAATTTACATCCCGCCCATCAGCGTAGCCAGGCTCCCGTTTCTCCATGGCCTGTCCTGCATTTCTGCTTTTGACTCTTTATTCAGCATGGCCCTTTTGACCGATGGGAAGCGAGACTTCTTTGTAGCGCTGATTTGCCTTTCCAGGTTGCTTGGTTGGCCAAAAAGGGCGGATGCGTTTTTTCCTGAATATATTCAGGAAAAAACGCATCCGCCCTTTGTGGCCAAGGGCATCATTGTCGAGGTTTTGCCGCTTTTCCTGTTCTTTAAAGGCGATTTGAATCTCCCTCCTGAAATCTGTTTCCTGCAATTCTGCCTTGCTTTCAAATCCTCTTCGTTGCCTTCCCTCAATATATTTGTGGACGAGAGTTATCATTTATAAGTCTGCAGGTTTGTGAATGGCAGTGCCCCTGAGCTCCATTTTTCAACTTGCTTTCTTGGGAGCTGGCCGCAAAAGCGCAGGATTGCTTCAGGCCCTATTCTGGTCCCGGGCGGCAGGCTGAGCCTGTGGTTAATTCTTCTTCCTGATGGGAAAATAGAGTGACCTGTGCCTGTCCCATCACCTACAGCTAGTCTCTCATTGGTTCCCCCTCTTCCTGTTCATCCTCAGGACAAATTGCAACCTGTACGGAACAGGAGGTTAAAGGTGCTGATTCTCCAAGGAGGGAGATTGCTAGTAAAGCGGCTGGAATGGCGAACCCGAGCACAAGGAGATGAGAAATGAGGTGCGTTTTGGAAACCTTTCCCGATCACACGGTGTACCAATTTCTGGGTTTCTCATGCATGTTTTCGATGTAGGAAGATGCCCTTGAACCTGGAGATTTGGGACCCATGGGATGGGTACCACGCAGTATTACTTTAAAGGGTCTGCGTTTCCTCACCCAACCTCACCAAACCTCTCAGCCCCAAGAGTGTCCACCCTTATGTCTCAATCAGCTGTGGGTCTAGATATGGTCAATCCAGGTGGCATCACAGCCCCTGAACGAATTTTGTAAGAATTTCTCTCTCTTTCACTGTCTTTGTTTCACGGGTTTTTAAAAGTAATTGATTTTTATAATGGGGTTTAGCTGCTTTTCACTGCTGTGTTTATGCCGCTTTACACCCACTTGACTCACTTACAGAGAGATATCAATACATAGGTTTTAAGATTCTTACCAGTCAGATATATTCTTGGGCGGTGAATAGGGGGTTTTGAGTCCAATTCACTGAGCAAGGAGTAGGTCTTGTCTATTACATATTGGGTTTATGGAACGGTATCTGAGCTAATTTGAAACCCTTCTTTTATGCATCACCCCACCTCACCTTTCCCGTTAAGCAGCCATAGTGTGTTTTCTAAACGTGTGACTCTGTTCTGTTTTGTAATTCAGTTCAAGGGTAGCGGTTTTTTCATTCCCTCTATAAGTGATATCTTATGATAAGTGTCTTTTTCTGTGTGACTTATTTCACTTAGAATCGTCGTACCTAAATCCACTCATCATGCTGCTACTAGCCTTATGACGTTGATTTCATGGCTGAGTGAGATTCCATTGTACATAAGGACCACAACTTCTTTATTCATTTTTCTCTTTCCTGGGATATTTAAGGTGTAACGAAGTGGAGGTTCTTGTCAACAGAGCAGACCTAAACTTTGGGGTGCCTGTGTCTTGCTGATTTTTAGTTTTCCCAATTTATACGCCCATGAGTGGAAGTGCCCTATGCTCTCTAAGCTGAGTTTTTTAGATGTTTCAGGACACACCGTACACTTCTCCAGAGTGGCTGTTGGCAATTTACATCCCGCCCATCAGCGTAGCCAGGCTCCCGTTTCTCCATGGCCTGTCCTGCATTTCTGCTTTTGACACTTTATTCAGCATGGCCCTTTTGACCGATGGGAAGCGAGACTTCTTTGTAGCGCTGATTTGCCTTTCCAGGTTGCTTGGTTGGCCAAAAAGGGCGGATGCGTTTTTTCCTGAATATATTCAGGAAAAAACGCATCCGCCCTTTTTGGCCAAGGGCATCATTGTCGAGGTTTTGCCGCTTTTCCTGTTCTTTAAAGGCGATTTGAATCTCCCTCCTGAAATCTGTTTCCTGCAATTCTGCCTTGCTTTCAAATCCTCTTCGTTGCCTTCCCTCAATATATTTGTGGACGAGAGTTATCATTTATAAGTCTGCAGGTTTGTGAATGGCAGTGCCCCTGAGCTCCATTTTTCAACTTGCTTTCTTGGGAGCTGGCCGCAAAAGCGCAGGATTGCTTCAGGCCCTATTCTGGTCCCGGGCGGCAGGCTGAGCCTGTGGTTAATTCTTCTTCCTGATGGGAAAATAGAGTGACCTGTGCCTGTCCCATCACCTACAGCTAGTCTCTCATTGGTTCCCCCTCTTCCCGTTCATCCTCAGGACAAATTGCAACCTGTACGGAACAGGAGGTTAAAGGTGCTGATTCTCCAAGGAGGGAGATTGCTAGTAAAGCGGCTGGAATGGCGAACCCGAGCACAAGGAGATGAGAAATGAGGTGCGTTTTGGAAACCTTTCCCGATCACACGGTGTACCAATTTCTGGGTTTCTCATGCATGTTTTCGATGTAGGAAGATGCCCTTGAACCTGGAGATTTGGGACCCATGGGATGGGTACCACGCAGTATTACTTTAAAGGGTCTGCGTTTCCTCACCCAACCTCACCAAACCTCTCAGCCCCAAGAGTGTCCACCCTTATGTCTCAATCAGCTGTGGGTCTAGATATGGTCAATCCAGGTGGCATCACAGCCCCTGAACGAATTTTGTAAGAATTTCTCTCTCTTTCACTGTCTTTGTTTCACGGGTTTTTAAAAGTAATTGATTTTTATAATGGGGTTTAGCTGCTTTTCACTGCTGTGTTTATGCCGCTTTACACCCACTTGACTCACTTACAGAGAGATATCAATACATAGGTTTTAAGATTCTTACCAGTCAGATATATTCTTGGGCGGTGAATAGGGGGTTTTGAGTCCAATTCACTGAGCAAGGAGTAGGTCTTGTCTATTACATATTGGGTTTATGGAACGGTATCTGAGCTAATTTGAAACCCTTCTTTTATGCATCACCCCACCTCACCTTTCCCGTTTAGCAGCCATAGTGTGTTTTCTAAACGTGTGACTCTGTTCTGTTTTGTAATTCAGTTCAAGGGTAGCGGTTTTTTCATTCCCTCTATAAGTGATATCTTATGATAAGTGTCTTTTTCTGTGTGACTTATTTCACTTAGAATCGTCGTACCTAAATCCACTCATCATGCTGCTACTAGCCTTATGACGTTGATTTCATGGCTGAGTGAGATTCCATTGTACATAAGGACCACAACTTCTTTATTCATTTTTCTCTTTCCTGGGATATTTAAGGTGTAACGAAGTGGAGGTTCTTGTCAACAGAGCAGCCCTAAACTTTGGGGTGCCTGTGTCTTGCTGATTTTTAGTTTTCCCAATTTATACGCCCATGAGTGGAAGTGCCCTATGCTCTCTAAGCTGAGTTTTTTAGATGGTTCAGGACACACCGTACACTTCTCCAGAGTGGCTGTTGGCAATTTACATCCCGCCCATCAGCGTAGCCAGGCTCCCGTTTCTCCATGGCCTGTCCTGCATTTCTGCTTTTGACACTTTATTCAGCATGGCCCTTTTGACCGATGGGAAGCGAGACTTCTTTGTAGCGCTGATTTGCCTTTCCAGGTTGCTTGGTTGGCCAAAAAGGGCGGATGCGTTTTTTCCTGAATATATTCAGGAAAAAACGCATCCGCCCTTTGTGGCCAAGGGCATCATTGTCGAGGTTTTGCCGCTTTTCCTGTTCTTTAAAGGCGATTTGAATCTCCCTCCTGAAATCTGTTTCCTGCAATTCTGCCTTGCTTTCAAATCCTCTTCGTTGCCTTCCCTCAATATATTTGTGGACGAGAGTTATCATTTATAAGTCTGCAGGTTTGTGAATGGCAGTGCCCCTGAGCTCCATTTTTCAACTTGCTTTCTTGGGAGCTGGCCGCAAAAGCGCAGGATTGCTTCAGGCCCTATTCTGGTCCCGGGCGGCAGGCTGAGCCTGTGGTTAATTCTTCTTCCTGATGGGAAAATAGAGTGACCTGTGCCTGTCCCATCACCTACAGCTAGTCTCTTATTGGTTCCCCCTCTTCCCGTTCATCCTCAGGACAAATTGCAACCTGTACGGAACAGGAGGTTAAAGGTGCTGATTCTCCAAGGAGGGAGATTGCTAGTAAAGCGGCTGGAATGGCGAACCCGAGCACAAGGAGATGAGAAATGAGGTGCGTTTTGGAAACCTTTCCCGATCACACGGTGTACCAATTTCTGGGTTTCTCATGCATGTTTTCGATGTAGGAAGATGCCCTTGAACCTGGAGATTTGGGACCCATGGGATGGGTACCACGCAGTATTACTTTAAAGGGTCTGCGTTTCCTCACCCAACCTCACCAAACCTCTCAGCCCCAAGAGTGTCCACCCTTATGTCTCAATCAGCTGTGGGTCTAGATATGGTCAATCCAGGTGGCATCACAGCCCCTGAACGAATTTTGTAAGAATTTCTCTCTCTTTCACTGTCTTTGTTTCACGGGTTTTTAAAAGTAATTGATTTTTATAATGGGGTTTAGCTGCTTTTCACTGCTGTGTTTATGCCGCTTTACACCCACTTGACTCACTTACAGAGAGATATCAATACATAGGTTTTAAGATTCTTACCAGTCAGATATATTCTTGGGCGGTGAATAGGGGGTTTTGAGTCCAATTCACTGAGCAAGGAGTAGGTCTTGTCTATTACATATTGGGTTTATGGAACGGTATCTGAGCTAATTTGAAACCCTTCTTTTATGCATCACCCCACCTCACCTTTCCCGTTAAGCAGCCATAGTGTGTTTTCTAAACGTGTGACTCTGTTCTGTTTTGTAATTCAGTTCAAGGGTAGCGGTTTTTTCATTCCCTCTATAAGTGATATCTTATGATAAGTGTCTTTTTCTGTGTGACTTATTTCACTTAGAATCGTCGTACCTAAATCCACTCATCATGCTGCTACTAGCCTTATGACGTTGATTTCATGGCTGAGTGAGATTCCATTGTACATAAGGACCACAACTTCTTTATCCATTTTTCTCTTTCCTGGGATATTTAAGGTGTAACGAAGTGGAGGTTCTTGTCAACAGAGCAGCCCTAAACTTTGGGGTGCCTGTGTCTTGCTGATTTTTAGTTTTCCCAATTTATACGCCCATGAGTGGAAGTGCCCTATGCTCTCTAAGCTGAGTTTTTTAGATGTTTCAGGACACACCGTACACTTCTCCAGAGTGGCTGTTGGCAATTTACATCCCGCCCATCAGCGTAGCCAGGCTCCCGTTTCTCCATGGCCTGTCCTGCATTTCTGCTTTTGACACTTTATTCAGCATGGCCCTTTTGACCGATGGGAAGCGAGACTTCTTTGTAGCGCTGATTTGCCTTTCCAGGTTGCTTGGTTGGCCAAAAAGGGCGGATGCGTTTTTTCCTGAATATATTCAGGAAAAAACGCATCCGCCCTTTTTGGCCAAGGGCATCATTGTCGAGGTTTTGCCGCTTTTCCTGTTCTTTAAAGGCGATTTGAATCTCCCTCCTGAAATCTGTTTCCTGCAATTCTGCCTTGCTTTCAAATCCTCTTCGTTGCCTTTCCTCAATATATTTGTGGACGAGAGTTATCATTTATAAGTCTGCAGGTTTGTGAATTGCAGTGCCCCTGAGCTCCATTTTTCAACTTGCTTTCTTGGGAGCTGGCCGCAAAAGCGCAGGATTGCTTCAGGCCCTATTCTGGTCCCGGGCGGCAGGCTGAGCCTGTGGTTAATTCTTCTTCCTGATGGGAAAATAGAGTGACCTGTGCCTGTCCCATCACCTACAGCTAGTCTCTCATTGGTTCCCCCTCTTCCCGTTCATCCTCAGGACAAATTGCAACCTGTACGGAACAGGAGGTTAAAGGTGCTGATTCTCCAAGGAGGGAGATTGCTAGTAAAGCGGCTGGAATGGCGAACCCGAGCACAAGGAGATGAGAAATGAGGTGCGTTTTGGAAACCTTTCCCGATCACACGGTGTACCAATTTCTGGGTTTCTCATGCATGTTTTCGATGTAGGAAGATGCCCTTGAACCTGGAGATTTGGGACCCATGGGATGGGTACCACGCAGTATTACTTTAAAGGGTCTGCGTTTCCTCACCCAACCTCACCAAACCTCTCAGCCCCAAGAGTGTCCACCCTTATGTCTCAATCAGCTGTGGGTCTAGATATGGTCAATCCAGGTGGCATCACAGCCCCTGAACGAATTTTGTAAGAATTTCTCTCTCTTTCACTGTCTTTGTTTCACGGGTTTTTAAAAGTAATTGATTTTTATAATGGGGTTTAGCTGCTTTTCACTGCTGTGTTTATGCCGCTTTACACCCACTTGACTCACTTACAGAGAGATATCAATACATAGGTTTTAAGATTCTTACCAGTCAGATATATTCTTGGGCGGTGAATAGGGGGTTTTGAGTCCAATTCACTGAGCAAGGAGTAGGTCTTGTCTATTACATATTGGGTTTATGGAACGGTATCTGAGCTAATTTGAAACCCTTCTTTTATGCATCACCCCACCTCACCTTTCCCGTTAAGCAGCCATAGTGTGTTTTCTAAACGTGTGACTCTGTTCTGTTTTGTAATTCAGTTCAAGGGTAGCGGTTTTTTCATTCCCTCTATAAGTGATATCTTATGATAAGTGTCTTTTTCTGTGTGACTTATTTCACTTAGAATTGTCGTACCTAAATCCACTCATCATGCTGCTACTAGCCTTATGACGTTGATTTCATGGCTGAGTGAGATTCCATTGTACATAAGGACCACAACTTCTTTATCCATTTTTCTCTTTCCTGGGATATTTAAGGTGTAACGAAGTGGAGGTTCTTGTCAACAGAGCAGCCCTAAACTTTGGGGTGCCTGTGTCTTGCTGATTTTTAGTTTTCCCAATTTATACGCCCATGAGTGGAAGTGCCCTATGCTCTCTAAGCTGAGTTTTTTAGATGTTTCAGGACACACCGTACACTTCTCCAGAGTGGCTGTTGGCAATTTACATCCCGCCCATCAGCGTAGCCAGGCTCCCGTTTCTCCATGGCCTGTCCTGCATTTCTGCTTTTGACTCTTTATTCAGCATGGCCCTTTTGACCGATGGGAAGCGAGACTTCTTTGTAGCGCTGATTTGCCTTTCCAGGTTGCTTGGTTGGCCAAAAAGGGCGGATGCGTTTTTTCCTGAATATATTCAGGAAAAAACGCATCCGCCCTTTTTGGCCAAGGGCATCATTGTCGAGGTTTTGCCGCTTTTCCTGTTCTTTAAAGGCGATTTGAATCTCCCTCCTGAAATCTGTTTCCTGCAATTCTGCCTTGCTTTCAAATCCTCTTCGTTGCCTTCCCTCAATATATTTGTGGACGAGAGTTATCATTTATAAGTCTGCAGGTTTGTGAATGGCAGTGCCCCTGAGCTCCATTTTTCAACTTGCTTTCTTGGGAGCTGGCCGCAAAAGCGCAGGATTGCTTCAGGCCCTATTCTGGTCCCGGGCGGCAGGCTGAGCCTGTGGTTAATTCTTCTTCCTGATGGGAAAATAGAGTGACCTGTGCCTGTCCCATCACCTACAGCTAGTCTCTCATTGGTTCCCCCTCTTCCCGTTCATCCTCAGGACAAATTGCAACCTGTACGGAACAGGAGGTTAAAGGTGCTGATTCTCCAAGGAGGGAGATTGCTAGTAAAGCGGCTGGAATGGCGAACCCGAGCACAAGGAGATGAGAAATGAGGTGCGTTTTGGAAACCTTTCCCGATCACACGGTGTACCAATTTCTGGGTTTCTCATGCATGTTTTCGATGTAGGAAGATGCCCTTGAACCTGGAGATTTGGGACCCATGGGATGGGTACCACGCAGTATTACTTTAAAGGGTCTGCGTTTCCTCACCCAACCTCACCAAACCTCTCAGCCCCAAGAGTGTCCACCCTTATGTCTCAATCAGCTGTGGGTCTAGATATGGTCAATCCAGGTGGCATCACAGCCCCTGAACGAATTTTGTAAGAATTTCTCTCTCTTTCACTGTCTTTGTTTCACGGGTTTTTAAAAGTAATTGATTTTTATAATGGGGTTTAGCTGCTTTTCACTGCTGTGTTTATGCCGCTTTACACCCACTTGACTCACTTACAGAGAGATATCAATACATAGGTTTTAAGATTCTTACCAGTCAGATATATTCTTGGGCGGTGAATAGGGGGTTTTGAGTCCAATTCACTGAGCAAGGAGTAGGTCTTGTCTATTACATATTGGGTTTATGGAACGGTATCTGAGCTAATTTGAAACCCTTCTTTTATGCATCACCCCACCTCACCTTTCCCGTTAAGCAGCCATAGTGTGTTTTCTAAACGTGTGACTCTGTTCTGTTTTGTAATTCAGTTCAAGGGTAGCGGTTTTTTCATTCCCTCTATAAGTGATATCTTATGATAAGTGTCTTTTTCTGTGTGACTTATTTCACTTAGAATCGTCGTACCTAAATCCACTCATCATGCTGCTACTAGCCTTATGACGTTGATTTCATGGCTGAGTGAGATTCCATTGTACATAAGGACCACAACTTCTTTATCCATTTTTCTCTTTCCTGGGATATTTAAGGTGTAACGAAGTGGAGGTTCTTGTCAACAGAGCAGCCCTAAACTTTGGGGTGCCTGTGTCTTGCTGATTTTTAGTTTTCCCAATTTATACGCCCATGAGTGGAAGTGCCCTATGCTCTCTAAGCTGAGTTTTTTAGATGTTTCAGGACACACCGTACACTTCTCCAGAGTGGCTGTTGGCAATTTACATCCCGCCCATCAGCGTAGCCAGGCTCCCGTTTCTCCATGGCCTGTCCTGCATTTCTGCTTTTGACACTTTATTCAGCATGGCCCTTTTGACCGATGGGAAGCGAGACTTCTTTGTAGCGCTGATTTGCCTTTCCAGGTTGCTTGGTTGGCCAAAAAGGGCGGATGCGTTTTTTCCTGACTATATTCAGGAAAAAACGCATCCGCCCTTTTTGGCCAAGGGCATCATTGTCGAGGTTTTGCCGCTTTTCCTGTTCTTTAAAGGCGATTTGAATCTCCCTCCTGAAATCTGTTTCCTGCAATTCTGCCTTGCTTTCAAATCCTCTTCGTTGCCTTCCCTCAATATATTTGTGGACGAGAGTTATCATTTATAAGTCTGCAGGTTTGTGAATTGCAGTGCCCCTGAGCTCCATTTTTCAACTTGCTTTCTTGGGAGCTGGCCGCAAAAGCGCAGGATTGCTTCAGGCCCTATTCTGGTCCCGGGCGGCAGGCTGAGCCTGTGGTTAATTCTTCTTCCTGATGGGAAAATAGAGTGACCTGTGCCTGTCCCATCACCTACAGCTAGTCTCTCATTGGTTCCCCCTCTTCCCGTTCATCCTCAGGACAAATTGCAACCTGTACGGAACAGGAGGTTAAAGGTGCTGATTCTCCAAGGAGGGAGATTGCTAGTAAAGCGGCTGGAATGGCGAACCCGAGCACAAGGAGATGAGAAATGAGGTGCGTTTTGGAAACCTTTCCCGATCACACGGTGTACCAATTTCTGGGTTTCTCATGCATGTTTTCGATGTAGGAAGATGCCCTTGAACCTGGAGATTTGGGACCCATGGGATGGGTACCACGCAGTATTACTTTAAAGGGTCTGCGTTTCCTCACCCAACCTCACCAAACCTCTCAGCCCCAAGAGTGTCCACCCTTATGTCTCAATCAGCTGTGGGTCTAGATATGGTCAATCCAGGTGGCATCACAGCCCCTGAACGAATTTTGTAAGAATTTCTCTCTCTTTCACTGTCTTTGTTTCACGGGTTTTTAAAAGTAATTGATTTTTATAATGGGGTTTAGCTGCTTTTCACTGCTGTGTTTATGCCGCTTTACACCCACTTGACTCACTTACAGAGAGATATCAATGCATAGGTTTTAAGATTCTTACCAGTCAGATATATTCTTGGGCGGTGAATAGGGGGTTTTGAGTCCAATTCACTGAGCAAGGAGTAGGTCCTGTCTATTACATATTGGGTTTATGGAACGGTATCTGAGCTAATTTGAAACCCTTCTTTTATGCATCACCCCACCTCACCTTTCCCGTTAAGCAGCCATAGTGTGTTTTCTAAACGTGTGACTCTGTTCTGTTTTGTAATTCAGTTCAAGGGTAGCGGTTTTTTCATTCCCTCTATAAGTGACATCTTATGATAAGTGTCTTTTTCTGTGTGACTTATTTCACTTAGAATCGTCGTACCTAAATCCACTCATCATGCTGCTACTAGCCTTATGACGTTGATTTCATGGCTGAGTGAGATTCCATTGTACATAAGGACCACAACTTCTTTATCCATTTTTCTCTTTCCTGGGATATTTAAGGTGTAACGAAGTGGAGGTTCTTGTCAACAGAGCAGCCCTAAACTTTGGGGTGCCTGTGTCTTGCTGATTTTTAGTTTTCCCAATTTATACGCCCATGAGTGGAAGTGCCCTATGCTCTCTAAGCTGAGTTTTTTAGATGTTTCAGGACACACCGTACACTTCTCCAGAGTGGCTGTTGGCAATTTACATCCCGCCCATCAGCGTAGCCAGGCTCCCGTTTCTCCATGGCCTGTCCTGCATTTCTGGTTTTGACACTTTATTCAGCATGGCCCTTTTGACCGATGGGAAGCCAGACTTCTTTGTAGCGCTGATTTGCCTTTCCAGGTTGCTTGGTTGGCCAAAAAGGGCGGATGCGTTTTTTCCTGAATATATTCAGGAAAAAAGGCATCCGCCCTTTTTGGCCAAGGGCATCATTGTCGAGGTTTTGCCGCTTTTCCTGTTCTTTAAAGGCGATTTGAATCTCCCTCCTGAAATCTGTTTCCTGCAATTCTGCCTTGCTTTCAAATCCTCTTCGTTGCCTTCCCTCAATATATTTGTGGACGAGAGTTATCATTTATAAGTCTGCAGGTTTGTGAATGGCAGTGCCCCTGAGCTCCATTTTTCAACTTGCTTTCTTGGGAGCTGGCCGCAAAAGCGCAGGATTGCTTCAGGCCCTATTCTGGTCCCGGGCGGCAGGCTGAGCCTGTGGTTAATTCTTCTTCCTGATGGGAAAATAGAGTGACCTGTGCCTGTCCCATCACCTACAGCTAGTCTCTCATTGGTTCCCCCTCTTCCCGTTCATCCTCAGGACAAATTGCAACCTGTACGGAACAGGAGGTTAAAGGTGCTGATTCTCCAAGGAGGGAGATTGCTAGTAAAGCGGCTGGAATGGCGAACCCGAGCACAAGGAGATGAGAAATGAGGTGCGTTTTGGAAACCTTTCCCGATCACACGGTGTACCAATTTCTGGGTTTCTCATGCATGTTTTCGATGTAGGAAGATGCCCTTGAACCTGGAGATTTGGGACCCATGGGATGGGTACCACGCAGTATTACTTTAAAGGGTCTGCGTTTCCTCACCCAACCTCACCAAACCTCTCAGCCCCAAGAGTGTCCACCCTTATGTCTCAATCAGCTGTGGGTCTAGATATGGTCAATCCAGGTGGCATCACAGCCCCTGAACGAATTTTGTAAGAATTTCTCTCTCTTTCACTGTCTTTGTTTCACGGGTTTTTAAAAGTAATTGATTTTTATAATGGGGTTTAGCTGCTTTTCACTGCTGTGTTTATGCCGCTTTACACCCACTTGACTCACTTACAGAGAGATATCAATACATAGGTTTTAAGATTCTTACCAGTCAGATATATTCTTGGGCGGTGAATAGGGGGTTTTGAGTCCAATTCACTGAGCAAGGAGTAGGTCTTGTCTATTACATATTGGGTTTATGGAACGGTATCTGAGCTAATTTGAAACCCTTCTTTTATGCATCACCCCACCTCACCTTTCCCGTTAAGCAGCCATAGTGTGTTTTCTAAACGTGTGACTCTGTTCTGTTTTGTAATTCAGTTCAAGGGTAGCGGTTTTTTCATTCCCTCTATAAGTGATATCTTATGATAAGTGTCTTTTTCTGTGTGACTTATTTCACTTAGAATCGTCGTACCTAAATCCACTCATCATGCTGCTACTAGCCTTATGACGTTGATTTCATGGCTGAGTGAGATTCCATTGTACATAAGGACCACAACTTCTTTATCCATTTTTCTCTTTCCTGGGATATTTAAGGTGTAACGAAGTGGAGGTTCTTGTCAACAGAGCAGCCCTAAACTTTGGGGTGCCTGTGTCTTGCTGATTTTTAGTTTTCCCAATTTATACGCCCATGAGTGGAAGTGCCCTATGCTCTCTAAGCTGAGTTTTTTAGATGTTTCAGGACACACCGTACACTTCTCCAGAGTGGCTGTTGGCAATTTACATCCCGCCCATCAGCGTAGCCAGGCTCCCGTTTCTCCATGGCCTGTCCTGCATTTCTGCTTTTGACACTTTATTCAGCATGGCCCTTTTGACCGATGGGAAGCGAGACTTCTTTGTAGCGCTGATTTGCCTTTCCAGGTTGCTTGGTTGGCCAAAAAGGGCGGATGCGTTTTTTCCTGAATATATTCAGGAAAAAAAGCATCCGCCCTTTGTGGCCAAGGGCATCATTGTCGAGGTTTTCCCGCTTTTCCTGTTCTTTAAAGGCGATTTGAATCTCCCTCCTGAAATCTGTTTCCTGCAATTCTGCCTTGCTTTCAAATCCTCTTCGTTGCCTTCCCTCAATATATTTGTGGACGAGAGTTATCATTTATAAGTCTGCAGGTTTGTGAATGGCAGTGCCCCTGAGCTCCATTTTTCAACTTGCTTTCTTGGGAGCTGGCCGCAAAAGCGCAGGATTGCTTCAGGCCCTATTCTGGTCCCGGGCGGCAGGCTGAGCCTGTGGTTAATTCTTCTTCCTGATGGGAAAATAGAGTGACCTGTGCCTGTCCCATCACCTACAGCTAGTCTCTCATTGGTTCCCCCTCTTCCCGTTCATCCTCAGGACAAATTGCAACCTGTACGGAACAGGAGGTTAAAGGTGCTGATTCTCCATGGAGGGAGATTGCTAGTAAAGCGGCTGGAATGGCGAACCCGAGCACAAGGAGATGAGAAATGAGGTGCGTTTTGGAAACCTTTCCCGATCACACGGTGTACCAATTTCTGGGTTTCTCATGCATGTTTTCGATGTAGGAAGATGCCCTTGAACCTGGAGATTTGGGACCCATGGGATGGGTACCACGCAGTATTACTTTAAAGGGTCTGCGTTTCCTCACCCAACCTCACCAAACCTCTCAGCCCCAAGAGTGTCCACCCTTATGTCTCAATCAGCTGTGGGTCTAGATATGGTCAATCCAGGTGGCATCACAGCCCCTGAACGAATTTTGTAAGAATTTCTCTCTCTTTCACTGTCTTTGTTTCACGGGTTTTTAAAAGTAATTGATTTTTATAATGGGGTTTAGCTGCTTTTCACTGCTGTGTTTATGCCGCTTTACACCCACTTGACTCACTTACAGAGAGATATCAATACATAGGTTTTAAGATTCTTACCAGTCAGATATATTCTTGGGCGGTGAATAGGGGGTTTTGAGTCCAATTCACTGAGCAAGGAGTAGGTCTTGTCTATTACATATTGGGTTTATGGAACGGTATCTGAGCTAATTTGAAACCCTTCTTTTATGCATCACCCCACCTCACCTTTCCCGTTAAGCAGCCATAGTGTGTTTTCTAAACGTGTGACTCTGTTCTGTTTTGTAATTCAGTTCAAGGGTAGCGGTTTTTTCATTCCCTCTATAAGTGATATCTTATGATAAGTGTCTTTTTCTGTGTGACTTATTTCACTTAGAATCGTCGTACCTAAATCCACTCATCATGCTGCTACTAGCCTTATGACGTTGATTTCATGGCTGAGTGAGATTCCATTGTACATAAGGACCACAACTTCTTTATCCATTTTTCTCTTTCCTGGGATATTTAAGGTGTAACGAAGTGGAGGTTCTTGTCAACAGAGCAGCCCTAAACTTTGGGGTGCCTGTGTCTTGCTGATTTTTAGTTTTCCCAATTTATACGCCCATGAGTGGAAGTGCCCTATGCTCTCTAAGCTGAGTTTTTTAGATGTTTCAGGACACACCGTACACTTCTCCAGAGTGGCTGTTGGCAATTTACATCCCGCCCATCAGCGTAGCCAGGCTCCCGTTTCTCCATGGCCTGTCCTGCATTTCTGCTTTTGACACTTTATTCAGCATGGCCCTTTTGACCGATGGGAAGCGAGACTTCTTTGTAGCGCTGATTTGCCTTTCCAGGTTGCTTGGTTGGCCAAAAAGGGCGGATGCGTTTTTTCCTGAATATATTCAGGAAAAAACGCATCCGCCCTTTGTGGCCAAGGGCATCATTGTCGAGGTTTTGCCGCTTTTCCTGTTCTTTAAAGGCGATTTGAATCTCCCTCCTGAAATCTGTTTCCTGCAATTCTGCCTTGCTTTCAAATCCTCTTCGTTGCCTTCCCTCAATATATTTGTGGACGAGAGTTATCATTTATAAGTCTGCAGGTTTGTGAATGGCAGTGCCCCTGAGCTCCATTTTTCAACTTGCTTTCTTGGGAGCTGGCCGCAAAAGCGCAGGATTGCTTCAGGCCCTATTCTGGTCCCGGGCGGCAGGCTGAGCCTGTGGTTAATTCTTCTTCCTGATGGGAAAATAGAGTGACCTGTGCCTGTCCCATCACCTACAGCTAGTCTCTCATTGGTTCCCCCTCTTCCCGTTCATCCTCAGGACAAATTGCAACCTGTACGGAACAGGAGGTTAAAGGTGCTGATTCTCCATGGAGGGAGATTGCTAGTAAAGCGGCTGGAATGGCGAACCCGAGCACAAGGAGATGAGAAATGAGGTGCGTTTTGGAAACCTTTCCCGATCACACGGTGTACCAATTTCTGGGTTTCTCATGCATGTTTTCGATGTAGGAAGATGCCCTTGAACCTGGAGATTTGGGACCCATGGGATGGGTACCACGCAGTATTACTTTAAAGGGTCTGCGTTTCCTCACCCAACCTCACCAAACCTCTCAGCCCCAAGAGTGTCCACCCTTATGTCTCAATCAGCTGTGGGTCTAGATATGGTCAATCCAGGTGGCATCACAGCCCCTGAACGAATTTTGTAAGAATTTCTCTCTCTTTCACTGTCTTTGTTTCACGGGTTTTTAAAAGTAATTGATTTTTATAATGGGGTTTAGCTGCTTTTCACTGCTGTGTTTATGCCGCTTTACACCCACTTGACTCACTTACAGAGAGATATCAATACATAGGTTTTAAGATTCTTACCAGTCAGATATATTCTTGGGCGGTGAATAGGGGGTTTTGAGTCCAATTCACTGAGCAAGGAGTAGGTCTTGTCTATTACATATTGGGTTTATGGAACGGTATCTGAGCTAATTTGAAACCCTTCTTTTATGCATCACCCCACCTCACCTTTCCCGTTAAGCAGCCATAGTGTGTTTTCTAAACGTGTGACTCTGTTCTGTTTTGTAATTCAGTTCAAGGGTAGCGGTTTTTTCATTCCCTCTATAAGTGATATCTTATGATAAGTGTCTTTTTCTGTGTGACTTATTTCACTTAGAATCGTCGTACCTAAATCCACTCATCATGCTGCTACTAGCCTTATGACGTTGATTTCATGGCTGAGTGAGATTCCATTGTACATAAGGACCACAACTTCTTTATCCATTTTTCTCTTTCCTGGGATATTTAAGGTGTAACGAAGTGGAGGTTCTTGTCAACAGAGCAGCCCTAAACTTTGGGGTGCCTGTGTCTTGCTGATTTTTAGTTTTCCCAATTTATACGCCCATGAGTGGAAGTGCCCTATGCTCTCTAAGCTGAGTTTTTTAGATGTTTCAGGACACACCGTACACTTCTCCAGAGTGGCTGTTGGCAATTTACATCCCGCCCATCAGCGTAGCCAGGCTCCCGTTTCTCCATGGCCTGTCCTGCATTTCTGCTTTTGACACTTTATTCAGCATGGCCCTTTTGACCGATGGGAAGCGAGACTTCTTTGTAGCGCTGATTTGCCTTTCCAGGTTGCTTGGTTGGCCAAAAAGGGCGGATGCGTTTTTTCCTGAATATATTCAGGAAAAAACGCATCCGCCCTTTTTGGCCAAGGGCATCATTGTCGAGGTTTTGCCGCTTTTCCTGTTCTTTAAAGGCGATTTGAATCTCCTTCCTGAAATCTGTTTCCTGCAATTCTGCCTTGCTTTCAAATCCTCTTCGTTGCCTTCCCTCAATATATTTGTGGACGAGAGTTATCATTTATAAGTCTGCAGGTTTGTGAATGGCAGTGCCCCTGAGCTCCATTTTTCAACTTGCTTTCTTGGGAGCTGGCCGCAAAAGCGCAGGATTGCTTCAGGCCCTATTCTGGTCCCGGGCGGCAGGCTGAGCCTGTGGTTAATTCTTCTTCCTGATGGGAAAATAGAGTGACCTGTGCCTGTCCCATCACCTACAGCTAGTCTCTCATTGGTTCCCCCTCTTCCCGTTCATCCTCAGGACAAATTGCAACCTGTACGGAACAGGAGGTTAAAGGTGCTGATTCTCCAAGGAGGGAGATTGCTAGTAAAGCGGCTGGAATGGCGAACCCGAGCACAAGGAGATGAGAAATGAGGTGCGTTTTGGAAACCTTTCCCGATCACACGGTGTACCAATTTCTGGGTTTCTCATGCATGTTTTCGATGTAGGAAGATGCCCTTGAACCTGGAGATTTGGGACCCATGGGATGGGTACCACGCAGTATTACTTTAAAGGGTCTGCGTTTCCTCACCCAACCTCACCAAACCTCTCAGCCCCAAGAGTGTCCACCCTTATGTCTCAATCAGCTGTGGGTCTAGATATGGTCAATCCAGGTGGCATCACAGCCCCTGAACGAATTTTGTAAGAATTTCTCTCTCTTTCACTGTCTTTGTTTCACGGGTTTTTAAAAGTAATTGATTTTTATAATGGGGTTTAGCTGCTTTTCACTGCTGTGTTTATGCCGCTTTACACCCACTTGACTCACTTACAGAGAGATATCAATACATAGGTTTTAAGATTCTTACCAGTCAGATATATTCTTGGGCGGTGAATAGGGGGTTTTGAGTCCAATTCACTGAGCAAGGAGTAGGTCTTGTCTATTACATATTGGGTTTATGGAACGGTATCTGAGCTAATTTGAAACCCTTCTTTTATGCATCACCCCACCTCACCTTTCCCGTTAAGCAGCCATAGTGTGTTTTCTAAACGTGTGACTCTGTTCTGTTTTGTAATTCAGTTCAAGGGTAGCGGTTTTTTCATTCCCTCTATAAGTGATATCTTATGATAAGTGTCTTTTTCTGTGTGACTTATTTCACTTAGAATCGTCGTACCTAAATCCACTCATCATGCTGCTACTAGCCTTATGACGTTGATTTCATGGCTGAGTGAGATTCCATTGTACATAAGGACCACAACTTCTTTATCCATTTTTCTCTTTCCTGGGATATTTAAGGTGTAACGAAGTGGAGGTTCTTGTCAACAGAGCAGCCCTAAACTTTGGGGTGCCTGTGTCTTGCTGATTTTTAGTTTTCCCAATTTATACGCCCATGAGTGGAAGTGCCCTATGCTCTCTAAGCTGAGTTTTTTAGATGTTTCAGGACACACCGTACACTTCTCCAGAGTGGCTGTTGGCAATTTACATCCCGCCCATCAGCGTAGCCAGGCTCCCGTTTCTCCATGGCCTGTCCTGCATTTCTGCTTTTGACACTTTATTCAGCATGGCCCTTTTGACCGATGGGAAGCGAGACTTCTTTGTAGCGCTGATTTGCCTTTCCAGGTTGCTTGGTTGGCCAAAAAGGGCGGATGCGTTTTTTCCTGAATATATTCAGGAAAAAACGCATCCGCCCTTTTTGGCCAAGGGCATCATTGTCGAGGTTTTGCCGCTTTTCCTGTTCTTTAAAGGCGATTTGAATCTCCCTCCTGAAATCTGTTTCCTGCAATTCTGCCTTGCTTTCAAATCCTCTTCGTTGCCTTCCCTCAATATATTTGTGGACGAGAGTTATCATTTATAAGTCTGCAGGTTTGTGAATGGCAGTGCCCCTGAGCTCCATTTTTCAACTTGCTTTCTTGGGAGCTGGCCGCAAAAGCGCAGGATTGCTTCAGGCCCTATTCTGGTCCCGGGCGGCAGGCTGAGCCTGTGGTTAATTCTTCTTCCTGATGGGAAAATAGAGTGACCTGTGCCTGTCCCATCACCTACAGCTAGTCTCTCATTGGTTCCCCCTCTTCCTGTTCATCCTCAGGACAAATTGCAACCTGTACGGAACAGGAGGTTAAAGGTGCTGATTCTCCAAGGAGGGAGATTGCTAGTAAAGCGGCTGGAATGGCGAACCCGAGCACAAGGAGATGAGAAATGAGGTGCGTTTTGGAAACCTTTCCCGATCACACGGTGTACCAATTTCTGGGTTTCTCATGCATGTTTTCGATGTAGGAAGATGCCCTTGAACCTGGAGATTTGGGACCCATGGGATGGGTACCACGCAGTATTACTTTAAAGGGTCTGCGTTTCCTCACCCAACCTCACCAAACCTCTCAGCCCCAAGAGTGTCCACCCTTATGTCTCAATCAGCTGTGGGTCTAGATATGGTCAATCCAGGTGGCATCACAGCCCCTGAACGAATTTTGTAAGAATTTCTCTCTCTTTCACTGTCTTTGTTTCACGGGTTTTTAAAAGTAATTGATTTTTATAATGGGGTTTAGCTGCTTTTCACTGCTGTGTTTATGCCGCTTTACACCCACTTGACTCACTTACAGAGAGATATCAATGCATAGGTTTTAAGATTCTTACCAGTCAGATATATTCTTGGGCGGTGAATAGGGGGTTTTGAGTCCAATTCACTGAGCAAGGAGTAGGTCCTGTCTATTACATATTGGGTTTATGGAACGGTATCTGAGCTAATTTGAAACCCTTCTTTTATGCATCACCCCACCTCACCTTTCCCGTTAAGCAGCCATAGTGTGTTTTCTAAACGTGTGACTCTGTTCTGTTTTGTAATTCAGTTCAAGGGTAGCGGTTTTTTCATTCCCTCTATAAGTGACATCTTATGATAAGTGTCTTTTTCTGTGTGACTTATTTCACTTAGAATCGTCGTACCTAAATCCACTCATCATGCTGCTACTAGCCTTATGACGTTGATTTCATGGCTGAGTGAGATTCCATTGTACATAAGGACCACAACTTCTTTATCCATTTTTCTCTTTCCTGGGATATTTAAGGTGTAACGAAGTGGAGGTTCTTGTCAACAGAGCAGCCCTAAACTTTGGGGTGCCTGTGTCTTGCTGATTTTTAGTTTTCCCAATTTATACGCCCATGAGTGGAAGTGCCCTATGCTCTCTAAGCTGAGTTTTTTAGATGTTTCAGGACACACCGTACACTTCTCCAGAGTGGCTGTTGGCAATTTACATCCCGCCCATCAGCGTAGCCAGGCTCCCGTTTCTCCATGGCCTGTCCTGCATTTCTGGTTTTGACACTTTATTCAGCATGGCCCTTTTGACCGATGGGAAGCCAGACTTCTTTGTAGCGCTGATTTGCCTTTCCAGGTTGCTTGGTTGGCCAAAAAGGGCGGATGCGTTTTTTCCTGAATATATTCAGGAAAAAACGCATCCGCCCTTTTTGGCCAAGGGCATCATTGTCGAGGTTTTGCCGCTTTTCCTGTTCTTTAAAGGCGATTTGAATCTCCCTCCTGAAATCTGTTTCCTGCAATTCTGCCTTGCTTTCAAATCCTCTTCGTTGCCTTCCCTCAATATATTTGTGGACGAGAGTTATCATTTATAAGTCTGCAGGTTTGTGAATTGCAGTGCCCCTGAGCTCCATTTTTCAACTTGCTTTCTTGGGAGCTGGCCGCAAAAGCGCAGGATTGCTTCAGGCCCTATTCTGGTCCCTGGCGGCAGGCTGAGCCTGTGGTTAATTCTTCTTCCTGATGGGAAAATAGAGTGACCTGTGCCTGTCCCATCACCTACAGCTAGTCTCTCATTGGTTCCCCCTCTTCCCGTTCATCCTCAGGACAAATTGCAACCTGTACGGAACAGGAGGTTAAAGGTGCTGATTCTCCAAGGAGGGAGATTGCTAGTAAAGCGGCTGGAATGGCGAACCCGAGCACAAGGAGATGAGAAATGAGGTGCGTTTTGGAAACCTTTCCCGATCACACGGTGTACCAATTTCTGGGTTTCTCATGCATGTTTTCGATGTAGGAAGATGCCCTTGAACCTGGAGATTTGGGACCCATGGGATGGGTACCACGCAGTATTACTTTAAAGGGTCTGCGTTTCCTCACCCAACCTCACCAAACCTCTCAGCCCCAAGAGTGTCCACCCTTATGTCTCAATCAGCTGTGGGTCTAGATATGGTCAATCCAGGTGGCATCACAGCCCCTGAACGAATTTTGTAAGAATTTCTCTCTCTTTCACTGTCTTTGTTTCACGGGTTTTTAAAAGTAATTGATTTTTATAATGGGGTTTAGCTGCTTTTCACTGCTGTGTTTATGCCGCTTTACACCCACTTGACTCACTTACAGAGAGATATCAATACATAGGTTTTAAGATTCTTACCAGTCAGATATATTCTTGGGCGGTGAATAGGGGGTTTTGAGTCCAATTCACTGAGCAAGGAGTAGGTCTTGTCTATTACATATTGGGTTTATGGAACGGTATCTGAGCTAATTTGAAACCCTTCTTTTATGCATCACCCCACCTCACCTTTCCCGTTAAGCAGCCATAGTGTGTTTTCTAAACGTGTGACTCTGTTCTGTTTTGTAATTCAGTTCAAGGGTAGCGGTTTTTTCATTCCCTCTATAAGTGATATCTTATGATAAGTGTCTTTTTCTGTGTGACTTATTTCACTTAGAATCGTCGTACCTAAATCCACTCATCATGCTGCTACTAGCCTTATGACGTTGATTTCATGGCTGAGTGAGATTCCATTGTACATAAGGACCACAACTTCTTTATTCATTGTTCTCTTTCCTGGGATATTTAAGGTGTAACGAAGTGGAGGTTCTTGTCAACAGAGCAGCCCTAAACTTTGGGGTGCCTGTGTCTTGCTGATTTTTAGTTTTCCCAATTTATACGCCCATGAGTGGAAGTGCCCTATGCTCTCTAAGCTGAGTTTTTTAGATGTTTCAGGACACACCGTACACTTCTCCAGAGTGGCTGTTGGCAATTTACATCCCGCCCATCAGCGTAGCCAGGCTCCCGTTTCTCCATGGCCTGTCCTGCATTTCTGCTTTTGACACTTTATTCAGCATGGCCCTTTTGACCGATGGGAAGCGAGACTTCTTTGTAGCGCTGATTTGCCTTTCCAGGTTGCTTGGTTGGCCAAAAAGGGCGGATGCGTTTTTTCCTGAATATATTCAGGAAAAAAAGCATCCGCCCTTTGTGGCCAAGGGCATCATTGTCGAGGTTTTCCCGCTTTTCCTGTTCTTTAAAGGCGATTTGAATCTCCCTCCTGAAATCTGTTTCCTGCAATTCTGCCTTGCTTTCAAATCCTCTTCGTTGCCTTCCCTCAATATATTTGTGGACGAGAGTTATCATTTATAAGTCTGCAGGTTTGTGAATGGCAGTGCCCCTGAGCTCCATTTTTCAACTTGCTTTCTTGGGAGCTGGCCGCAAAAGCGCAGGATTGCTTCAGGCCCTATTCTGGTCCCGGGCGGCAGGCTGAGCCTGTGGTTAATTCTTCTTCCTGATGGGAAAATAGAGTGACCTGTGCCTGTCCCATCACCTACAGCTAGTCTCTCATTGGTTCCCCCTCTTCCCGTTCATCCTCAGGACAAATTGCAACCTGTACGGAACAGGAGGTTAAAGGTGCTGATTCTCCATGGAGGGAGATTGCTAGTAAAGCGGCTGGAATGGCGAACCCGAGCACAAGGAGATGAGAAATGAGGTGCGTTTTGGAAACCTTTCCCGATCACACGGTGTACCAATTTCTGGGTTTCTCATGCATGTTTTCGATGTAGGAAGATGCCCTTGAACCTGGAGATTTGGGACCCATGGGATGGGTACCACGCAGTATTACTTTAAAGGGTCTGCGTTTCCTCACCCAACCTCACCAAACCTCTCAGCCCCAAGAGTGTCCACCCTTATGTCTCAATCAGCTGTGGGTCTAGATATGGTCAATCCAGGTGGCATCACAGCCCCTGAACGAATTTTGTAAGAATTTCTCTCTCTTTCACTGTCTTTGTTTCACGGGTTTTTAAAAGTAATTGATTTTTATAATGGGGTTTAGCTGCTTTTCACTGCTGTGTTTATGCCGCTTTACACCCACTTGACTCACTTACAGAGAGATATCAATACATAGGTTTTAAGATTCTTACCAGTCAGATATATTCTTGGGCGGTGAATAGGGGGTTTTGAGTCCAATTCACTGAGCAAGGAGTAGGTCTTGTCTATTACATATTGGGTTTATGGAACAGTATCTGAGCTAATTTGAAACCCTTCTTTTATGCATCACCCCACCTCACCTTTCCCGTTAAGCAGCCATAGTGTGTTTTCTAAACGTGTGACTCTGTTCTGTTTTGTAATTCAGTTCAAGGGTAGCGGTTTTTTCATTCCCTCTATAAGTGATATCTTATGATAAGTGTCTTTTTCTGTGTGACTTATTTCACTTAGAATCGTCGTACCTAAATCCACTCATCATGCTGCTACTAGCCTTATGACGTTGATTTCATGGCTGAGTGAGATTCCATTGTACATAAGGACCACAACTTCTTTATCCATTTTTCTCTTTCCTGGGATATTTAAGGTGTAACGAAGTGGAGGTTCTTGTCAACAGAGCAGCCCTAAACTTTGGGGTGCCTGTGTCTTGCTGATTTTTAGTTTTCCCAATTTATACGCCCATGAGTGGAAGTGCCCTATGCTCTCTAAGCTGAGTTTTTTAGATGTTTCAGGACACACCGTACACTTCTCCAGAGTGGCTGTTGGCAATTTACATCCCGCCCATCAGCGTAGCCAGGCTCCCGTTTCTCCATGGCCTGTCCTGCATTTCTGGTTTTGACACTTTATTCAGCATGGCCCTTTTGACCGATGGGAAGCGAGACTTCTTTGTAGCGCTGATTTGCCTTTCCAGGTTGCTTGGTTGGCCAAAAAGGGCGGATGCGTTTTTTCCTGAATATATTCAGGAAAAAACGCATCCGCCCTTTTTGGCCAAGGGCATCATTGTCGAGGTTTTGCCGCTTTTCCTGTTCTTTAAAGGCGATTTGAATCTCCCTCCTGAAATCTGTTTCCTGCAATTCTGCCTTGCTTTCAAATCCTCTTCGTTGCCTTCCCTCAATATATTTGTGGACGAGAGTTATCATTTATAAGTCTGCAGGTTTGTGAATGGCAGTGCCCCTGAGCTCCATTTTTCAACTTGCTTTCTTGGGAGCTGGCCGCAAAAGCGCAGGATTGCTTCAGGCCCTATTCTGGTCCCGGGCGGCAGGCTGAGCCTGTGGTTAATTCTTCTTCCTGATGGGAAAATAGAGTGACCTGTGCCTGTCCCATCACCTACAGCTAGTCTCTCATTGGTTCCCCCTCTTCCCGTTCATCCTCAGGACAAATTGCAACCTGTACGGAACAGGAGGTTAAAGGTGCTGATTCTCCAAGGAGGGAGATTGCTAGTAAAGCGGCTGGAATGGCGAACCCGAGCACAAGGAGATGAGAAATGAGGTGCGTTTTGGAAACCTTTCCCGATCACACGGTGTACCAATTTCTGGGTTTCTCATGCATGTTTTCGATGTAGGAAGATGCCCTTGAACCTGGAGATTTGGGACCCATGGGATGGGTACCACGCAGTATTACTTTAAAGGGTCTGCGTTTCCTCACCCAACCTCACCAAACCTCTCAGCCCCAAGAGTGTCCACCCTTATGTCTCAATCAGCTGTGGGTCTAGATATGGTCAATCCAGGTGGCATCACAGCCCCTGAACGAATTTTGTAAGAATTTCTCTCTCTTTCACTGTCTTTGTTTCACGGGTTTTTAAAAGTAATTGATTTTTATAATGGGGTTTAGCTGCTTTTCACTGCTGTGTTTATGCCGCTTTACACCCACTTGACTCACTTACAGAGAGATATCAATACATAGGTTTTAAGATTCTTACCAGTCAGATATATTCTTGGGCGGTGAATAGGGGGTTTTGAGTCCAATTCACTGAGCAAGGAGTAGGTCTTGTCTATTACATATTGGGTTTATGGAACGGTATCTGAGCTAATTTGAAACCCTTCTTTTATGCATCACCCCACCTCACCTTTCCCGTTAAGCAGCCATAGTGTGTTTTCTAAACGTGTGACTCTGTTCTGTTTTGTAATTCAGTTCAAGGGTAGCGGTTTTTTCATTCCCTCTATAAGTGATATCTTATGATAAGTGTCTTTTTCTGTGTGACTTATTTCACTTAGAATTGTCGTACCTAAATCCACTCATCATGCTGCTACTAGCCTTATGACGTTGATTTCATGGCTGAGTGAGATTCCATTGTACATAAGGACCACAACTTCTTTATCCATTTTTCTCTTTCCTGGGATATTTAAGGTGTAACGAAGTGGAGGTTCTTGTCAACAGAGCAGCCCTAAACTTTGGGGTGCCTGTGTCTTGCTGATTTTTAGTTTTCCCAATTTATACGCCCATGAGTGGAAGTGCCCTATGCTCTCTAAGCTGAGTTTTTTAGATGTTTCAGGACACACCGTACACTTCTCCAGAGTGGCTGTTGGCAATTTACATCCCGCCCATCAGCGTAGCCAGGCTCCCGTTTCTCCATGGCCTGTCCTGCATTTCTGGTTTTGACACTTTATTCAGCATGGCCCTTTTGACCGATGGGAAGCGAGACTTCTTTGTAGCGCTGATTTGCCTTTCCAGGTTGCTTGGTTGGCCAAAAAGGGCGGATGCGTTTTTTCCTGAATATATTCAGGAAAAAACGCATCCGCCCTTTTTGGCCAAGGGCATCATTGTCGAGGTTTTGCCGCTTTTCCTGTTCTTTAAAGGCGATTTGAATCTCCCTCCTGAAATCTGTTTCCTGCAATTCTGCCTTGCTTTCAAATCCTCTTCGTTGCCTTCCCTCAATATATTTGTGGACGAGAGTTATCATTTATAAGTCTGCAGGTTTGTGAATGGCAGTGCCCCTGAGCTCCATTTTTCAACTTGCTTTCTTGGGAGCTGGCCGCAAAAGCGCAGGATTGCTTCAGGCCCTATTCTGGTCCCGGGCGGCAGGCTGAGCCTGTGGTTAATTCTTCTTCCTGATGGGAAAATAGAGTGACCTGTGCCTGTCCCATCACCTACAGCTAGTCTCTCATTGGTTCCCCCTCTTCCCGTTCATCCTCAGGACAAATTGCAACCTGTACGGAACAGGAGGTTAAAGGTGCTGATTCTCCAAGGAGGGAGATTGCTAGTAAAGCGGCTGGAATGGCGAACCCGAGCACAAGGAGATGAGAAATGAGGTGCGTTTTGGAAACCTTTCCCGATCACACGGTGTACCAATTTCTGGGTTTCTCATGCATGTTTTCGATGTAGGAAGATGCCCTTGAACCTGGAGATTTGGGACCCATGGGATGGGTACCACGCAGTATTACTTTAAAGGGTCTGCGTTTCCTCACCCAACCTCACCAAACCTCTCAGCCCCAAGAGTGTCCACCCTTATGTCTCAATCAGCTGTGGGTCTAGATATGGTCAATCCAGGTGGCATCACAGCCCCTGAACGAATTTTGTAAGAATTTCTCTCTCTTTCACTGTCTTTGTTTCACGGGTTTTTAAAAGTAATTGATTTTTATAATGGGGTTTAGCTGCTTTTCACTGCTGTGTTTATGCCGCTTTACACCCACTTGACTCACTTACAGAGAGATATCAATACATAGGTTTTAAGATTCTTACCAGTCAGATATATTCTTGGGCGGTGAATAGGGGGTTTTGAGTCCAATTCACTGAGCAAGGAGTAGGTCTTGTCTATTACATATTGGGTTTATGGAACGGTATCTGAGCTAATTTGAAACCCTTCTTTTATGCATCACCCCACCTCACCTTTCCCGTTAAGCAGCCATAGTGTGTTTTCTAAACGTGTGACTCTGTTCTGTTTTGTAATTCAGTTCAAGGGTAGCGGTTTTTTCATTCCCTCTATAAGTGATATCTTATGATAAGTGTCTTTTTCTGTGTGACTTATTTCACTTAGAATCGTCGTACCTAAATCCACTCATCATGCTGCTACTAGCCTTATGACGTTGATTTCATGGCTGAGTGAGATTCCATTGTACATAAGGACCACAACTTCTTTATCCATTTTTCTCTTTCCTGGGATATTTAAGGTGTAACGAAGTGGAGGTTCTTGTCAACAGAGCAGCCCTAAACTTTGGGGTGCCTGTGTCTTGCTGATTTTTAGTTTTCCCAATTTATACGCCCATGAGTGGAAGTGCCCTATGCTCTCTAAGCTGAGTTTTTTAGATGTTTCAGGACACACCGTACACTTCTCCAGAGTGGCTGTTGGCAATTTACATCCCGCCCATCAGCGTAGCCAGGCTCCCGTTTCTCCATGGCCTGTCCTGCATTTCTGCTTTTGACACTTTATTCAGCATGGCCCTTTTGACCGATGGGAAGCGAGACTTCTTTGTAGCGCTGATTTGCCTTTCCAGGTTGCTTGGTTGGCCAAAAAGGGCGGATGCGTTTTTTCCTGACTATATTCAGGAAAAAACGCATCCGCCCTTTTTGGCCAAGGGCATCATTGTCGAGGTTTTGCCGCTTTTCCTGTTCTTTAAAGGCGATTTGAATCTCCCTCCTGAAATCTGTTTCCTGCAATTCTGCCTTGCTTTCAAATCCTCTTCGTTGCCTTCCCTCAATATATTTGTGGACGAGAGTTATCATTTATAAGTCTGCAGGTTTGTGAATGGCAGTGCCCCTGAGCTCCATTTTTCAACTTGCTTTCTTGGGAGCTGGCCGCAAAAGCGCAGGATTGCTTCAGGCCCTATTCTGGTCCCGGGCGGCAGGCTGAGCCTGTGGTTAATTCTTCTTCCTGATGGGAAAATAGAGTGACCTGTGCCTGTCCCATCACCTACAGCTAGTCTCTCATTGGTTCCCCCTCTTCCCGTTCATCCTCAGGACAAATTGCAACCTGTACGGAACAGGAGGTTAAAGGTGCTGATTCTCCAAGGAGGGAGATTGCTAGTAAAGCGGCTGGAATGGCGAACCCGAGCACAAGGAGATGAGAAATGAGGTGCGTTTTGGAAACCTTTCCCGATCACACGGTGTACCAATTTCTGGGTTTCTCATGCATGTTTTCGATGTAGGAAGATGCCCTTGAACCTGGAGATTTGGGACCCATGGGATGGGTACCACGCAGTATTACTTTAAAGGGTCTGCGTTTCCTCACCCAACCTCACCAAACCTCTCAGCCCCAAGAGTGTCCACCCTTATGTCTCAATCAGCTGTGGGTCTAGATATGGTCAATCCAGGTGGCATCACAGCCCCTGAACGAATTTTGTAAGAATTTCTCTCTCTTTCACTGTCTTTGTTTCACGGGTTTTTAAAAGTAATTGATTTTTATAATGGGGTTTAGCTGCTTTTCACTGCTGTGTTTATGCCGCTTTACACCCACTTGACTCACTTACAGAGAGATATCAATACATAGGTTTTAAGATTCTTACCAGTCAGATATATTCTTGGGCGGTGAATAGGGGGTTTTGAGTCCAATTCACTGAGCAAGGAGTAGGTCCTGTCTATTACATATTGGGTTTATGGAACGGTATCTGAGCTAATTTGAAACCCTTCTTTTATGCATCACCCCACCTCACCTTTCCCGTTAAGCAGCCATAGTGTGTTTTCTAAACGTGTGACTCTGTTCTGTTTTGTAATTCAGTTCAAGGGTAGCGGTTTTTTCATTCCCTCTATAAGTGACATCTTATGATAAGTGTCTTTTTCTGTGTGACTTATTTCACTTAGAATCGTCGTACCTAAATCCACTCATCATGCTGCTACTAGCCTTATGACGTTGATTTCAAGGCTGAGTGAGATTCCATTGTACATAAGGACCACAACTTCTTTATCCATTTTTCTCTTTCCTGGGATATTTAAGGTGTAACGAAGTGGAGGTTCTTGTCAACAGAGCAGCCCTAAACTTTGGGGTGCCTGTGTCTTGCTGATTTTTAGTTTTCCCAATTTATACGCCCATGAGTGGAAGTGCCCTATGCTCTCTAAGCTGAGTTTTTTAGATGTTTCAGGACACACCGTACACTTCTCCAGAGTGGCTGTTGGCAATTTACATCCCGCCCATCAGCGTAGCCAGGCTCCCGTTTCTCCATGGCCTGTCCTGCATTTCTGGTTTTGACACTTTATTCAGCATGGCCCTTTTGACCGATGGGAAGCGAGACTTCTTTGTAGCGCTGATTTGCCTTTCCAGGTTGCTTGGTTGGCCAAAAAGGGCGGATGCGTTTTTTCCTGAATATATTCAGGAAAAAACGCATCCGCCCTTTTTGGCCAAGGGCATCATTGTCGAGGTTTTGCCGCTTTTCCTGTTCTTTAAAGGCGATTTGAATCTCCCTCCTGAAATCTGTTTCCTGCAATTCTGCCTTGCTTTCAAATCCTCTTCGTTGCCTTCCCTCAATATATTTGTGGACGAGAGTTATCATTTATAAGTCTGCAGGTTTGTGAATGGCAGTGCCCCTGAGCTCCATTTTTCAACTCGCTTTCTTGGGAGCTGGCCGCAAAAGCGCAGGATTGCTTCAGGCCCTATTCTGGTCCCGGGCGGCAGGCTGAGCCTGTGGTTAATTCTTCTTCCTGATGGGAAAATAGAGTGACCTGTGCCTGTCCCATCACCTACAGCTAGTCTCTCATTGGTTCCCCCTCTTCCCGTTCATCCTCAGGACAAATTGCAACCTGTACGGAACAGGAGGTTAAAGGTGCTGATTCTCCAAGGAGGGAGATTGCTAGTAAAGCGGCTGGAATGGCGAAACCGAGCACAAGGAGATGAGAAATGAGGTGCGTTGTGGAAACCTTTCCCGATCACACGGTGTACCATCTTCTGGGTTTCTCATGCATTTTTTCGATGTAGGAAGATGCCCTTGAACCTGGAGATTTGGGACCCATGGGATGGGTACCACGCAGTATTACTTTAAAGGGTCTGCGTTTCCTCACCCAACCTCACCAAACCTCTCAGCCCCAAGAGTGTCCACCCTTATGTCTCAATCAGCTGTGGGTCTAGATATGGTCAATCCAGGTGGCATCACAGCCCCTGAACGAATTTTGTAAGAATTTCTCTCTCTTTCACTGTCTTTGTTTCACGGGTTTTTAAAAGTAATTGATTTTTATAATGGGGTTTAGCTGCTTTTCACTGCTGTGTTTATGCCGCTTTACACCCACTTGACTCACTTACAGAGAGATATCAATACATAGGTTTTAAGATTCTTACCAGTCAGATATATTCTTGGGCGGTGAATAGGGGGTTTTGAGTCCAATTCACTGAGCAAGGAGTAGGTCCTGTCTATTACATATTGGGTTTATGGAACGGTATCTGAGCTAATTTGAAACCCTTCTTTTATGCATCACCCCACCTCACCTTTCCCGTTAAGCAGCCATAGTGTGTTTTCTAAACGTGTGACTCTGTTCTGTTTTGTAATTCAGTTCAAGGGTAGCGGTTTTTACATTCCCTCTATAAGTGATATCTTATGATAAGTGTCTTTTTCTGTGTGACTTATTTCACTTAGAATCGTCGTACCTAAATCCACTCATCATGCTGCTACTAGCCTTATGACGTTGATTTCATGGCTGAGTGATATTCCATTGTACATAAGGACCACAACTTCTTTATCCATTTTTCTCTTTCCTGGGATATTTAAGGTGTAACGAAGTGGAGCTTCTTGTCAACAGAGCAGCCCTAAACTTTGGGGTGCCTGTGTCTTGCTGATTTTTAGTTTTCCCAATTTATACGCCCATGAGTGGAAGTGCCCTATGCTCTCTAAGCTGAGTTTTTTAGATGTTTCAGGACACACCGTACACTTCTCCAGAGTGGCTGTTGGCAATTTACATCCCGCCCATCAGCGTAGCCAGGCTCCCGTTTCTCCATGGCCTGTCCTGCATTTCTGCTTTTGACACTTTATTCAGCATGGCCCTTTTGACCGATGGGAAGCGAGACTTCTTTGTAATGCTGATTTGCCTTTCCAGATTGCTTGGTTGGCCAAAAAGGGCGGATGCGTTTTTTCCTGAATATATTCAGGAAAAAACGCAACCGCCCTTTTTGGCCAAGGGCATCATTGTCGAGGTTTTGCCGCTTTTCCTGTTCTTTAAAGGCGATTCGAATCTCCCTCCTGCGATCTGTTTCCTGCAATTTGCCTTGCTTTCAAATCCTCTTCGTTGCCTTCCCTCAATATATTTGTGGACGAGAGTTATCATTTATAAGTCTGCAGGTTTGTGAATTGCAGTGCCCCTGAGCTCCATTTTTCAACTTGCTTTCTTGGGAGCTGGCCGCAAAAGCGCAGGATTGCTTCAGGCCTTATTCTGGTCCCGGGCGGCAGGCTGAGCCTGTGGTTAATTCTTCTTCCTGATGGGAAAATAGAGTGACCTGTGCCTGTCCCATCACCTACAGCTAGTCTCTCATTGGTTCCCCCTCTTCCCGTTCATCCTCAGGACAAATTGCAACCTGTACGGAACAGGAGGTTAAAGGTGCTGATTCTCCAAGGAGGGAGATTGCTAGTAAAGCGGCTGGAATGGCGAACCCGAGCACAAGGAGATGAGAAATGAGGTGCGTTTTGGAAACCTTTCCCGATCACACGGTGTACCAATTTCTGGGTTTCTCATGCATGTTTTCGATGTAGGAAGATGCCCTTGAACCTGGAGATTTGGGACCCATGGGATGGGTACCACGCAGTATTACTTTAAAGGGTCTGCGTTTCCTCACCCAACCTCACCAAACCTCTCAGCCCCAAGAGTGTCCACCCTTATGTCTCAATCAGCTGTGGGTCTAGATATGGTCAATCCAGGTGGCATCACAGCCCCTGAACGAATTTTGTAAGAATTTCTCTCTCTTTCACTGTCTTTGTTTCACGGGTTTTTAAAAGTAATTGATTTTTATAATGGGGTTTAGCTGCTTTTCACTGCTGTGTTTATGCCGCTTTACACCCACTTGACTCACTTACAGAGAGATATCAATACATAGGTTTTAAGATTCTTACCAGTCAGATATATTCTTGGGCGGTGAATAGGGGGTTTTGAGTCCAATTCACTGAGCAAGGAGTAGGTCCTGTCTATTACATATTGGGTTTATGGAACGGTATCTGAGCTAATTTGAAACCCTTCTTTTATGCATCACCCCACCTCACCTTTCCCGTTAAGCAGCCATAGTGTGTTTTCTAAACGTGTGACTCTGTTCTGTTTTGTAATTCAGTTCAAGGGTAGCGGTTTTTACATTCCCTCTATAAGTGATATCTTATGATAAGTGTCTTTTTCTGTGTGACTTATTTCACTTAGAATCGTCGTACCTAAATCCACTCATCATGCTGCTACTAGCCTTATGACGTTGATTTCATGGCTGAGTGATATTCCATTGTACATAAGGACCACAACTTCTTTATCCATTTTTCTCTTTCCTGGGATATTTAAGGTGTAACGAAGTGGAGCTTCTTGTCAACAGAGCAGCCCTAAACTTTGGGGTGCCTGTGTCTTGCTGATTTTTAGTTTTCCCAATTTATACGCCCATGAGTGGAAGTGCCCTATGCTCTCTAAGCTGAGTTTTTTAGATGTTTCAGGACACACCGTACACTTCTCCAGAGTGGCTGTTGGCAATTTACATCCCGCCCATCAGCGTAGCCAGGCTCCCGTTTCTCCATGGCCTGTCCTGCATTTCTGCTTTTGACACTTTATTCAGCATGGCCCTTTTGACCGATGGGAAGCGAGACTTCTTTGTAATGCTGATTTGCCTTTCCAGATTGCTTGGTTGGCCAAAAAGGGCGGATGCGTTTTTTCCTGAATATATTCAGGAAAAAACGCAACCGCCCTTTTTGGCCAAGGGCATCATTGTCGAGGTTTTGCCGCTTTTCCTGTTCTTTAAAGGCGATTCGAATCTCCCTCCTGCGATCTGTTTCCTGCAATTTGCCTTGCTTTCAAATCCTCTTCGTTGCCTTCCCTCAATATATTTGTGGACGAGAGTTATCATTTATAAGTCTGCAGGTTTGTGAATTGCAGTGCCCCTGAGCTCCATTTTTCAACTTGCTTTCTTGGGAGCTGGCCGCAAAAGCGCAGGATTGCTTCAGGCCTTATTCTGGTCCCGGGCGGCAGGCTGAGCCTGTGGTTAATTCTTCTTCCTGATGGGAAAATAGAGTGACCTGTGCCTGTCCCATCACCTACAGCTAGTCTCTCATTGGTTCCCCCTCTTCCCGTTCATCCTCAGGACAAATTGCAACCTGTACGGAACAGGAGGTTAAAGGTGCTGATTCTCCAAGGAGGGAGATTGCTAGTAAAGCGGCTGGAATGGCGAACCCGAGCACAAGGAGATGAGAAATGAGGTGCGTTTTGGAAACCTTTCCCGATCACACGGTGTACCAATTTCTGGGTTTCTCATGCATGTTTTCGATGTAGGAAGATGCCCTTGAACCTGGAGATTTGGGACCCATGGGATGGGTACCACGCAGTATTACTTTAAAGGGTCTGCGTTTCCTCACCCAACCTCACCAAACCTCTCAGCCCCAAGAGTGTCCACCCTTATGTCTCAATCAGCTGTGGGTCTAGATATGGTCAATCCAGGTGGCATCACAGCCCCTGAACGAATTTTGTAAGAATTTCTCTCTCTTTCACTGTCTTTGTTTCACGGGTTTTTAAAAGTAATTGATTTTTATAATGGGGTTTAGCTGCTTTTCACTGCTGTGTTTATGCCGCTTTACACCCACTTGACTCACTTACAGAGAGATATCAATACATAGGTTTTAAGATTCTTACCAGTCAGATATATTCTTGGGCGGTGAATAGGGGGTTTTGAGTCCAATTCACTGAGCAAGGAGTAGGTCTTGTCTATTACATATTGGGTTTATGGAACGGTATCTGAGCTAATTTGAAACCCTTCTTTTATGCATCACCCCACCTCACCTTTCCCGTTAAGCAGCCATAGTGTGTTTTCTAAACGTGTGACTCTGTTCTGTTTTGTAATTCAGTTCAAGGGTAGCGGTTTTTTCATTCCCTCTATAAGTGATATCTTATGATAAGTGTCTTTTTCTGTGTGACTTATTTCACTTAGAATCGTCGTACCTAAATCCACTCATCATGCTGCTACTAGCCTTACGACGTTGATTTCATGGCTGAGTGAGATTCCATTGTACATAAGGACCACAACTTCTTTATCCATTTTTCTCTTTCCTGGGATATTTAAGGTGTAACGAAGTGGAGGTTCTTGTCAACAGAGCAGCCCTAAACTTTGGGGTGCCTGTGTCTTGCTGATTTTTAGTTTTCCCAATTTATACGCCCATGAGTGGAAGTGCCCTATGCTCTCTAAGCTGAGTTTTTTAGATGTTTCAGGACACACCGTACACTTCTCCAGAGTGGCTGTTGGCAATTTACATCCCGCCCATCAGCGTAGCCAGGCTCCCGTTTCTCCATGGCCTGTCCTGCATTTCTGGTTTTGACACTTTATTCAGCATGGCCCTTTTGACCGATGGGAAGCGAGACTTCTTTGTAGCGCTGATTTGCCTTTCCAGGTTGCTTGGTTGGCCAAAAAGGGCGGATGCGTTTTTTCCTGAATATATTCAGGAAAAAACGCAACCGCCCTTTTTGGCCAAGGGCATCATTGTCGAGGTTTTGCCGCTTTTCCTGTTCTTTAAAGGCGATTTGAATCTCCCTCCTGAAATCTGTTTCCTGCAATTCTGCCTTGCTTTCAAATCCTCTTCGTTGCCTTCCCTCAATATATTTGTGGACGAGAGTTATCATTTATAAGTCTGCAGGTTTGTGAATTGCAGTGCCCCTGAGCTCCATTTTTCAACTTGCTTTCTTGGGAGCTGGCCGCAAAAGCGCAGGATTGCTTCAGGCCCTATTCTGGTCCCGGGCGGCAGGCTGAGCCTGTGGTTAATTCTTCTTCCTGATGGGAAAATAGAGTGACCTGTGCCTGTCCCATCACCTACAGCTAGTCTCTCATTGGTTCCCCCTCTTCCCGTTCATCCTCAGGACAAATTGCAACCTGTACGGAACAGGAGGTTAAAGGTGCTGATTCTCCAAGGAGGGAGATTGCTAGTAAAGTGGCTGGAATGGCGAACCCGAGCACAAGGAGATGAGAAATGAGGTGCGTTTTGGAAACCTTTCCCGATCACACGGTGTACCAATTTCTGGGTTTCTCATGCATGTTTTCGATGTAGGAAGATGCCCTTGAACCTGGAGATTTGGGACCCATGGGATGGGTACCATGCAGTATTACTTTAAAGGGTCTGCGTTTCCTCACCCAACCTCACCAAACCTCTCAGCCCCAAGAGTGTCCACCCTTATGTCTCAATCAGCTGTGGGTCTAGATATGGTCAATCCAGGTGGCATCACAGCCCCTGAACGAATTTTGTAAGAATTTCTCTCTCTTTCACTGTCTTTGTTTCACGGGTTTTTAAAAGTAATTGATTTTTATAATGGGGTTTAGCTGCTTTTCACTGCTGTGTTTATGCCGCTTTACACCCACTTGACTCACTTACAGAGAGATATCAATACATAGGTTTTAAGATTCTTACCAGTCAGATATATTCTTGGGCGGTGAATAGGGGGTTTTGAGTCCAATTCACTGAGCAAGGAGTAGGTCTTGTCTATTACATATTGGGTTTATGGAAGGGTGTCTGAGCTAATTTGAAACCCTTTTTTTATGCATCACCCCACCTCACCTTTCCCGTTAAGCAGCCATAGTGTGTTTTCTAAACGTGTGACTCTGTTCTGTTTTGTAATTCAGTTCAAGGGTAGCGGTTTTTACATTCCCTCTATAAGTGATATCTTATGATAAGTGTCTTTTTCTGTGTGACTTATTTCACTTAGAATCGTCGTACCTAAATCCACTCATCATGCTGCTACTAGCCTTATGACGTTGATTTCATGGCTGAGTGATATTCCATTGTACATAAGGACCACAACTTCTTTATCCATTTTTCTCTTTCCTGGGATATTTAAGGTGTAACGAAGTGGAGCTTCTTGTCAACAGAGCAGCCCTAAACTTTGGGGTGCCTGTGTCTTGCTGATTTTTAGTTTTCCCAATTTATACGCCCATGAGTGGAAGTGCCCTATGCTCTCTAAGCTGAGTTTTTTAGATGTTTCAGGACACACCGTACACTTCTCCAGAGTGGCTGTTGGCAATTTACATCCCGCCCATCAGCGTAGCCAGGCTCCCGTTTCTCCATGGCCTGTCCTGCATTTCTGCTTTTGACACTTTATTCAGCATGGCCCTTTTGACCGATGGGAAGCGAGACTTCTTTGTAATGCTGATTTGCCTTTCCAGATTGCTTGGTTGGCCAAAAAGGGCGGATGCGTTTTTTCCTGAATATATTCAGGAAAAAACGCAACCGCCCTTTTTGGCCAAGGGCATCATTGTCGAGGTTTTGCCGCTTTTCCTGTTCTTTAAAGGCGATTCGAATCTCCCTCCTGCGATCTGTTTCCTGCAATTTGCCTTGCTTTCAAATCCTCTTCGTTGCCTTCCCTCAATATATTTGTGGACGAGAGTTATCATTTATAAGTCTGCAGGTTTGTGAATTGCAGTGCCCCTGAGCTCCATTTTTCAACTCGCTTTCTTGGGAGCTGGCCGCAAAAGCGCAGGATTGCTTCAGGCCGTATTCTGGTCCCGGGTGGCAGGTTGAGCCTGTGGTTAATTCTTCTTCCTGATGGGAAAATAGAGTGACCTGTGCCTGTCCCAACACCTAGAGCTAGTCTCTCATTGGTTCCCCCTCTTCCCGTTCATCCTCAGGACAAATTGCAACCTGTACGGAACAGGAGGTTAAAGGTGCTGATTCTCCAAGGAGGGAGATTGCTAGTAAAGCGGCTGGAATGGCGAACCCGAGCACAAGGAGATGAGAAATGAGGTGCGTTGTGGAAACCTTTCCCGATCACACGGTGTACCATCTTCTGGGTTTCTCATGCATGTTTTCGATGTAGGAAGATGCCCTTGAACCTGGAGATTTGGGACCCATGGGATGGGTACCACGCAGTATTACTTTAAAGGGTCTGCGTTTCCTCACCCAACCTCACCAAACCTCTCAGCCCCAAGAGTGTCCACCCTTATGTCTCAATCAGCTGTGGGTCTAGATATGGTCAATCCAGGTGGCATCACAGCCCCTGAACGAATTTTGTAAGAATTTCTCTCTCTTTCACTGTCTTTGTTTCACGGGTTTTTAAAAGTAATTGATTTTTATAATGGGGTTTAGCTGCTTTTCACTGCTGTGTTTATGCCGCTTTACACCCACTTGACTCACTTACAGAGAGATATCAATACATAGGTTTTAAGATTCTTACCAGTCAGATATATTCTTGGGCGGTGAATAGGGGGTTTTGAGTCCAATTCACTGAGCAAGGAGTAGGTCCTGTCTATTACATATTGGGTTTATGGAACGGTATCTGAGCTAATTTGAAACCCTTCTTTTATGCATCACCCCACCTCACCTTTCCCGTTAAGCAGCCATAGTGTGTTTTCTAAACGTGTGACTCTGTTCTGTTTTGTAATTCAGTTCAAGGGTAGCGGTTTTTACATTCCCTCTATAAGTGATATCTTATGATAAGTGTCTTTTTCTGTGTGACTTATTTCACTTAGAATCGTCGTACCTAAATCCACTCATCATGCTGCTACTAGCCTTATGACGTTGATTTCATGGCTGAGTGATATTCCATTGTACATAAGGACCACAACTTCTTTATCCATTTTTCTCTTTCCTGGGATATTTAAGGTGTAACGAAGTGGAGCTTCTTGTCAACAGAGCAGCCCTAAACTTTGGGGTGCCTGTGTCTTGCTGATTTTTAGTTTTCCCAATTTATACGCCCATGAGTGGAAGTGCCCTATGCTCTCTAAGCTGAGTTTTTTAGATGTTTCAGGACACACCGTACACTTCTCCAGAGTGGCTGTTGGCAATTTACATCCCGCCCATCAGCGTAGCCAGGCTCCCGTTTCTCCATGGCCTGTCCTGCATTTCTGCTTTTGACACTTTATTCAGCATGGCCCTTTTGACCGATGGGAAGCGAGACTTCTTTGTAATGCTGATTTGCCTTTCCAGATTGCTTGGTTGGCCAAAAAGGGCGGATGCGTTTTTTCCTGAATATATTCAGGAAAAAACGCAACCGCCCTTTTTGGCCAAGGGCATCATTGTCGAGGTTTTGCCGCTTTTCCTGTTCTTTAAAGGCGATTCGAATCTCCCTCCTGCGATCTGTTTCCTGCAATTTGCCTTGCTTTCAAATCCTCTTCGTTGCCTTCCCTCAATATATTTGTGGACGAGAGTTATCATTTATAAGTCTGCAGGTTTGTGAATTGCAGTGCCCCTGAGCTCCATTTTTCAACTCGCTTTCTTGGGAGCTGGCCGCAAAAGCGCAGGATTGCTTCAGGCCCTATTCTGGTCCCGGGTGGCAGGTTGAGCCTGTGGTTAATTCTTCTTCCTGATGGGAAAATAGAGTGACCTGTGCCTGTCCCAACACCTAGAGCTAGTCTCTCATTGGTTCCCCCTCTTCCCGTTCATCCTCAGGACAAATTGCAACCTGTACGGAACAGGAGGTTAAAGGTGCTGATTCTCCAAGGAGGGAGATTGCTAGTAAAGCGGCTGGAATGGCGAACCCGAGCACAAGGAGATGAGAAATGAGGTGCGTTTTGGAAACCTTTCCCGATCACACGGTGTACCAATTTCTGGGTTTCTCATGCATGTTTTCGATGTAGGAAGATGCCCTTGAACCTGGAGATTTGGGACCCATGGGATGGGTACCACGCAGTATTACTTTAAAGGGTCTGCGTTTCCTCACCCAACCTCACCAAACCTCTCAGCCCCAAGAGTGTCCACCCTTATGTCTCAATCAGCTGTGGGTCTAGATATGGTCAATCCAGGTGGCATCACAGCCCCTGAACGAATTTTGTAAGAATTTCTCTCTCTTTCACTGTCTTTGTTTCACGGGTTTTTAAAAGTAATTGATTTTTATAATGGGGTTTAGCTGCTTTTCACTGCTGTGTTTATGCCGCTTTACACCCACTTGACTCACTTACAGAGAGATATCAATACATAGGTTTTAAGATTCTTACCAGTCAGATATATTCTTGGGCGGTGAATAGGGGGTTTTGAGTCCAATTCACTGAGCAAGGAGTAGGTCTTGTCTATTACATATTGGGTTTATGGAACGGTATCTGAGCTAATTTGAAACCCTTCTTTTATGCATCACCCCACCTCACCTTTCCCGTTAAGCAGCCATAGTGTGTTTTCTAAACGTGTGACTCTGTTCTGTTTTGTAATTCAGTTCAAGGGTAGCGGTTTTTTCATTCCCTCTATAAGTGATATCTTATGATAAGTGTCTTTTTCTGTGTGACTTATTTCACTTAGAATCGTCGTACCTAAATCCACTCATCATGCTGCTACTAGCCTTACGACGTTGATTTCATGGCTGAGTGAGATTCCATTGTACATAAGGACCACAACTTCTTTATCCATTTTTCTCTTTCCTGGGATATTTAAGGTGTAACGAAGTGGAGGTTCTTGTCAACAGAGCAGCCCTAAACTTTGGGGTGCCTGTGTCTTGCTGATTTTTAGTTTTCCCAATTTATACGCCCATGAGTGGAAGTGCCCTATGCTCTCTAAGCTGAGTTTTTTAGATGTTTCAGGACACACCGTACACTTCTCCAGAGTGGCTGTTGGCAATTTACATCCCGCCCATCAGCGTAGCCAGGCTCCCGTTTCTCCATGGCCTGTCCTGCATTTCTGGTTTTGACACTTTATTCAGCATGGCCCTTTTGACCGATGGGAAGCGAGACTTCTTTGTAGCGCTGATTTGCCTTTCCAGGTTGCTTGGTTGGCCAAAAAGGGCGGATGCGTTTTTTCCTGAATATATTCAGGAAAAAACGCAACCGCCCTTTTTGGCCAAGGGCATCATTGTCGAGGTTTTGCCGCTTTTCCTGTTCTTTAAAGGCGATTTGAATCTCCCTCCTGAAATCTGTTTCCTGCAATTCTGCCTTGCTTTCAAATCCTCTTCGTTGCCTTCCCTCAATATATTTGTGGACGAGAGTTATCATTTATAAGTCTGCAGGTTTGTGAATTGCAGTGCCCCTGAGCTCCATTTTTCAACTTGCTTTCTTGGGAGCTGGCCGCAAAAGCGCAGGATTGCTTCAGGCCCTATTCTGGTCCCGGGCGGCAGGCTGAGCCTGTGGTTAATTCTTCTTCCTGATGGGAAAATAGAGTGACCTGTGCCTGTCCCATCACCTACAGCTAGTCTCTCATTGGTTCCCCCTCTTCCCGTTCATCCTCAGGACAAATTGCAACCTGTACGGAACAGGAGGTTAAAGGTGCTGATTCTCCAAGGAGGGAGATTGCTAGTAAAGTGGCTGGAATGGCGAACCCGAGCACAAGGAGATGAGAAATGAGGTGCGTTTTGGAAACCTTTCCCGATCACACGGTGTACCAATTTCTGGGTTTCTCATGCATGTTTTCGATGTAGGAAGATGCCCTTGAACCTGGAGATTTGGGACCCATGGGATGGGTACCATGCAGTATTACTTTAAAGGGTCTGCGTTTCCTCACCCAACCTCACCAAACCTCTCAGCCCCAAGAGTGTCCACCCTTATGTCTCAATCAGCTGTGGGTCTAGATATGGTCAATCCAGGTGGCATCACAGCCCCTGAACGAATTTTGTAAGAATTTCTCTCTCTTTCACTGTCTTTGTTTCACGGGTTTTTAAAAGTAATTGATTTTTATAATGGGGTTTAGCTGCTTTTCACTGCTGTGTTTATGCCGCTTTACACCCACTTGACTCACTTACAGAGAGATATCAATACATAGGTTTTAAGATTCTTACCAGTCAGATATATTCTTGGGCGGTGAATAGGGGGTTTTGAGTCCAATTCACTGAGCAAGGAGTAGGTCTTGTCTATTACATATTGGGTTTATGGAAGGGTGTCTGAGCTAATTTGAAACCCTTTTTTTATGCATCACCCCACCTCACCTTTCCCGTTAAGCAGCCATAGTGTGTTTTCTAAACGTGTGACTCTGTTCTGTTTTGTAATTCAGTTCAAGGGTAGCGGTTTTTACATTTCCTCTATAAGTGATATCTTATGATAAGTGTCTTTTTCTGTGTGACTTATTTCACTTAGAATCGTCGTACCTAAATCCACTCATCATGCTGCTACTAGCCTTATGACGTTGATTTCATGGCTGAGTGATATTCCATTGTACATAAGGACCACAACTTCTTTATCCATTTTTCTCTTTCCTGGGATATTTAAGGTGTAACGAAGTGGAGCTTCTTGTCAACAGAGCAGCCCTAAACTTTGGGGTGCCTGTGTCTTGCTGATTTTTAGTTTTCCCAATTTATACGCCCATGAGTGGAAGTGCCCTATGCTCTCTAAGCTGAATTTTTTAGATGTTTCAGGACACACCGTACACTTCTCCAGAGTGGCTGTTGGCAATTTACATCCCGCCCATCAGCGTAGCCAGGCTCCCGTTTCTCCATGGCCTGTCCTGCATTTCTGCTTTTGACACTTTATTCAGCATGGCCCTTTTGACCGATGGGAAGCGAGACTTCTTTGTAATGCTGATTTGCCTTTCCAGATTGCTTGGTTGGCCAAAAAGGGCGGATGCGTTTTTTCCTGAATATATTCAGGAAAAAACGCAACCGCCCTTTTTGGCCAAGGGCATCATTGTCGAGGTTTTGCCGCTTTTCCTGTTCTTTAAAGGCGATTCGAATCTCCCTCCTGCGATCTGTTTCCTGCAATTTGCCTTGCTTTCAAATCCTCTTCGTTGCCTTCCCTCAATATATTTGTGGACGAGAGTTATCATTTATAAGTCTGCAGGTTTGTGAATTGCAGTGCCCCTGAGCTCCATTTTTCAACTCGCTTTCTTGGGAGCTGGCCGCAAAAGCGCAGGATTGCTTCAGGCCGTATTCTGGTCCCGGGCGGCAGGTTGAGCCTGTGGTTAATTCTTCTTCCTGATGGGAAAATAGAGTGACCTGTGCCTGTCCCAACACCTAGAGCTAGTCTCTCATTGGTTCCCCCTCTTCCCGTTCATCCTCAGGACAAATTGCAACCTGTACGGAACAGGAGGTTAAAGGTGCTGATTCTCCAAGGAGGGAGATTGCTAGTAAAGCGGCTGGAATGGCGAACCCGAGCACAAGGAGATGAGAAATGAGGTGCGTTGTGGAAACCTTTCCCGATCACACGGTGTACCATCTTCTGGGTTTCTCATGCATTTTTTCGATGTAGGAAGATGCCCTTGAACCTGGAGATTTGGGACCCATGGGATGGGTACCACGCAGTATTACTTTAAAGGGTCTGCGTTTCCTCACCCAACCTCACCAAACCTCTCAGCCCCAAGAGTGTCCACCCTTATGTCTCAATCAGCTGTGGGTCTAGATATGGTCAATCCAGGTGGCATCACAGCCCCTGAACGAATTTTGTAAGAATTTCTCTCTCTTTCACTGTCTTTGTTTCACGGGTTTTTAAAAGTAATTGATTTTTATAATGGGGTTTAGCTGCTTTTCACTGCTGTGTTTATGCCGCTTTACACCCACTTGACTCACTTACAGAGAGATATCAATACATAGGTTTTAAGATTCTTACCAGTCAGATATATTCTTGGGCGGTGAATAGGGGGTTTTGAGTCCAATTCACTGAGCAAGGAGTAGGTCCTGTCTATTACATATTGGGTTTATGGAACGGTATCTGAGCTAATTTGAAACCCTTCTTTTATGCATCACCCCACCTCACCTTTCCCGTTAAGCAGCCATAGTGTGTTTTCTAAACGTGTGACTCTGTTCTGTTTTGTAATTCAGTTCAAGGGTAGCGGTTTTTACATTCCCTCTATAAGTGATATCTTATGATAAGTGTCTTTTTCTGTGTGACTTATTTCACTTAGAATCGTCGTACCTAAATCCACTCATCATGCTGCTACTAGCCTTATGACGTTGATTTCATGGCTGAGTGATATTCCATTGTACATAAGGACCACAACTTCTTTATCCATTTTTCTCTTTCCTGGGATATTTAAGGTGTAACGAAGTGGAGCTTCTTGTCAACAGAGCAGCCCTAAACTTTGGGGTGCCTGTGTCTTGCTGATTTTTAGTTTTCCCAATTTATACGCCCATGAGTGGAAGTGCCCTATGCTCTCTAAGCTGAGTTTTTTAGATGTTTCAGGACACACCGTACACTTCTCCAGAGTGGCTGTTGGCAATTTACATCCCGCCCATCAGCGTAGCCAGGCTCCCGTTTCTCCATGGCCTGTCCTGCATTTCTGCTTTTGACACTTTATTCAGCATGGCCCTTTTGACCGATGGGAAGCGAGACTTCTTTGTAATGCTGATTTGCCTTTCCAGATTGCTTGGTTGGCCAAAAAGGGCGGATGCGTTTTTTCCTGAATATATTCAGGAAAAAACGCAACCGCCCTTTTTGGCCAAGGGCATCATTGTCGAGGTTTTGCCGCTTTTCCTGTTCTTTAAAGGCGATTCGAATCTCCCTCCTGCGATCTGTTTCCTGCAATTTGCCTTGCTTTCAAATCCTCTTCGTTGCCTTCCCTCAATATATTTGTGGACGAGAGTTATCATTTATAAGTCTGCAGGTTTGTGAATTGCAGTGCCCCTGAGCTCCATTTTTCAACTCGCTTTCTTGGGAGCTGGCCGCAAAAGCGCAGGATTGCTTCAGGCCCTATTCTGGTCCCGGGTGGCAGGTTGAGCCTGTGGTTAATTCTTCTTCCTGATGGGAAAATAGAGTGACCTGTGCCTGTCCCAACACCTAGAGCTAGTCTCTCATTGGTTCCCCCTCTTCCCGTTCATCCTCAGGACAAATTGCAACCTGTACGGAACAGGAGGTTAAAGGTGCTGATTCTCCAAGGAGGGAGATTGCTAGTAAAGCGGCTGGAATGGCGAACCCGAGCACAAGGAGATGAGAAATGAGGTGCGTTTTGGAAACCTTTCCCGATCACACGGTGTACCATCTTCTGGGTTTCTCATGCATTTTTTCGATGTAGGAAGATGCCCTTTAACCTGGAGATTTGGGACCCATGGGATGGGTACCACACAGTATTACTTTAAAGGGTCTGCGTTTCCTCACCCAACCTCACCAAACCTCTCAGCCCCAAGAGTGTCCACCCTTATGTCTCAATCAGCTGTGGGTCTAGATATGGTCAATCCAGGTGGCATCACAGCCCCTGAACGAATTTTGTAAGAATTTCTCTCTCTTTCACTGTCTTTGTTTCACGGGTTTTTAAAAGTAATTGATTTTTATAATGGGGTTTAGCTGCTTTTCACTGCTGTGTTTATGCCGCTTTACACCCACTTGACTCACTTACAGAGAGATATCAATACATAGGTTTTAAGATTCTTACCAGTCAGATATATTCTTGGGCGGTGAATAGGTGGTTTTGAGTCCAATTCACTGAGCAAGGAGTAGGTCTTGTCTATTACATATTGGGTTTATGGAACGGTATCTGAGCTAATTTGAAACCCTTCTTTTATGCATCACCCCACCTCACCTTTCCCGTTAAGCAGCCATAGTGTGTTTTCTAAACGTGTGACTCTCTTCTGTTTTGTAATTCATTTCAAGGGTAGCGGTTTTTACATTCCCTCTATAAGTGATATCTTATGATAAGTGTGTTTTTCTGTGTGACTTATTTCACTTAGAATCATCGTACCTAAATCCACTCATCATGCTACTACTAGCCTTATGACGTTGATTTCATGGCTGAGTGATATTCCATTGTACATAAGGACCACAACTTCTTTATCCATTTTTCTCTTTCCTGGGATATTTAAGGTGTAACGAAGTGGAGGTTCTTGTCAACAGAGCAGCCCTAAAGTTTGGGGTGCCTGTGTCTTGCTGATTTTTAGTTTTCCCAATTTATACGCCCATGAGTGGAAGTGCCCTATGCTCTCTAAGCTGAGTTTTTTAGATGTTTCAGGACACACCGTACCCTTCTCCAGAGTGGCTGTTGGCAATTTACATCCCGCCCATCAGCGTAGCCAGGCTTCCGTTTCTCCATGGCCTGTCCTGCATTTCTGGTTTTGACACTTTATTCAGCATGGCCCTTTTGAGCGATGGGAAGCGAGACTTCTTTGTAGCGCTGATTTGCCTTTCCAGGTTGCTTGGTTGGCCAAAAAGGGCGGATGCGTTTTTTCCTGAATATATTCAGGAAAAAACGCATCCGCCCTTTTTGGCCAAGGGCATCATTGTCGAGGTTTTGCCGCTTTTCCTGTTCTTTAAAGGCGATTCGAATCTTCCTCCTGAAATCTGTTTCCTGCAATTCTGCCTTGCTTTCAAATCCTCTTCGTTGCCTTCCCTCAATATATTTGTGGACGAGAGTTATCATTTATAAGTCTGCAGGTTTGTGAATTGCAGTGCCCCTGAGCTCCATTTTTCAACTCGCTTTCTTGGGAGCTGGCCGCAAAAGCGCAGGATTGCTTCAGGCCCTATTCGGGTCCCGGGCGGCAGGCTGAGCCTGTGGTTAATTCTTCTTCCTGATGGGAAAATAGAGTGACCTGTGCCTGTCCCAACACCTAGAGCTAGTCTCTCATTGGTTCCCCCTCTTCCCGTTCATCCTCAGGACAAATTGCAACCTGTACGGAACAGGAGGTTAAAGGTGCTGATTCTCCAAGGAGGGAGATTGCTAGTAAAGCGGCTGGAATGGCGAACCCGAGCACAAGGAGATGAGAAATGAGGTGCGTTTTGGAAACCTTTCTCGATCACACGGTGTACCCTCTTCTGGGTTTCTCATGCCTGTTTTCGATGTAGGAATATGCCCTTGAACCTGGAGATTTGGGACCCATGGGATGGGTACCACGCAGTATTACTTTAAAGGGTCTGCGTTTCCTCACCCAACCTCACCAAACCTCTCAGCCCCAAGAGTGTCCACCCTTATGTCTCAATCAGCTGTGGGTCTAGATATGGTCAATCCAGGTGGCATCACAGCCCCTGAACGAATTTTGTAAGAATTTCTCTCTCTTTCACTGTCTTTGTTTCACGGGTTTTTAAAAGTAATTGATTTTTATAATGGGGTTTAGCTGCTTTTCACTGCTGTGTTTATGCCGCTTTACACCCACTTGACTCACTTACAGAGAGATATCAATACATAGGTTTTAAGATTCTTACTAGTCAGATATATTCTTGGGCGGTGAATAGGGGGTGTTGAGTCCAATTCACTGAGCAAGGAGTAGGTCTTGCCTATTACCTATTGGGTTTATGGAACGGTATCTGAGCTAATTTGAAACCCTTGTTTTATGCATCACCCCACCTCACCTTTTCCGTTAAGCAGCCATAGTGTGTTTTCTAAACGTGTGACTCTGTTCTGCTTTGTAATTCAGTTCAAGGGTAGCGGTTTTTACATTCCCTCTATAAGTGATATCTTATGATAAGTGTCTTTTTCTGTGTGACTTATTTCACTTAGAATCGTCGTACCTAAATCTACTCATCATGCTGCTACTAGCCTTATGACGTTGATTTCATGGCTGAGTGAGATTCCATTGTACATAAGGACCACAACTTCTTTATCCATTTTTCTCTTTCCTGGGATATTTAAGGTGTAACGAAGTGGAGGTTCTTGTCAACAGAGCAGCCCTAAAGTTTGGGGTGCCTGTGTCTTGCTGATTTTTAGTTTTCCCAATTTATACGCCCATGGGTGGAAGTGCCCTATGCTCTCTAAGCTGAGTTTTTTAGATGTATCAGGACACACCGTACCCTTCTCCAGAGTGGCTGTTGGCAATTTACATCCCGCCCATCAGCGTAGCCAGGCTGCCGTTTCTCCATGGCCCGTCCTGCATTTCTGGTTTTGACACTTTATTCAGCATGGCCCTTTTGACCGATGGAAAGCGAGACTTCTTTGTAGCGCTGATTTGCCTTTCCAGGTTGCTTGGTTGGCCAAAAAGGGTGGATGCGTTTTGTCCTGCATATATTCAGGAAAAAACGCATCCGCCCTTTTTGGCCAAGGGCATCATTGTCGAGGTTTTGCCGCTTTTCCTGTTCTTTAAAGGCAATTCGAATCTCCCTCCTGAAATCTGTTTCCTGCAATTCTGCCTTGCTTTCAAATCCTCTTCGTTGCCTTCCCTCAATATATTTGTGGACGAGAGTTATCATTTATAAGTCTGCAGGTTTGTGAATTGCAGTGCCCCTGAGCTCCATTTTTCAACTCGCTTTCTTGGGAGCTGGCCGCAAAAGCGCAGGATTGCTTCAGGCCCTATTCTGGTCCCGGGCGGCAGGCTGAGCCTGTGGTTAATTCTTCTTCCTGATGGGAAAATAGAGTGACCTGTGCCTGTCCCATCACCTACAGCTAGTCTCTCTTTGGTTCCCCCTCTTCCCGTTCATCCTCAGGACAAATTGCAACCTGTACGGAACAGGAGGTTAAAGGTGCTGATTCTCCAAGGAGGGAGATTGCTAGTAAAGAGGCTGGAATGGCGAACCCGAGCACAAGGAGATGAGAAATGAGGTGCGTTTTGGAAACCTTTCCCGATCACACGGTGTACCATCTTCTGGGTTTCTCATGCATGTTTTCGATGTAGGAAGATGCCCTTGAACCTGGAGATTTGGGACCCATGGGATGGGTACCACGCAGTATTACTTTAAAGGGTCTGCGTTTCCTCACCCAACCTCACCAAACCTCTCAGCCCCAAGAGTGTCCACCCTTATGTCTCAATCAGCTGTGGGTCTAGATATGGTCAATCCAGGTGGCATCACAGCCCCTGAACGAATTTTGTAAGAATTTCTCTCTCTTTCACTGTCTTTGTTTCACGGGTTTTTAAAAGTAATTGATTTTTATAATGGGGTTTAGCTGCTTTTCACTGCTGTGTTTATGCCGCTTTACACCCACTTGACTCACTTACAGAGAGATATCAATACATAGGTTTTAAGATTCTTACCAGTCAGATATATTCTTGGGCGGTGAATATGGGGTGTTGAGTCCAATTCACTGAGCAAGGAGTAGGTTTTGTCTATTACATATTGGGTTTATGGAACGGTATCTGAGCTAATTTGAAACCCTTGTTTTATGCATCACCCCACCTCACCTTTCCCGTTAAGCAGCCATAGTGTGTTTTCTAAACGTGTGACTCTGTTCTGTTTTGTAATTCAGTTCAAGGGTAGCGGTTTTTACATTCCCTCTATAAGTGATATCTTATGATAAGTGTCTTTTTCTGTGTGACTTATTTCACTTAGAATCGTCGTACCTAAATCCACTCATCATGCTGCTACTAGCCTTATGACGTTGATTTCATGGCTGAGTGAGATTCCATTGTACATAAGGACCACAACTTCTTTATCCATTTTTCTCTTTCCTGGGATATTTAAGGTGTAACGAAGTGGAGGTTCTTGTCAACAGAGCAGCCCTAAAGTTTGGGGTGCCTGTGTCTTGCTGATTTTTAGTTTTCCCAATTTATACGCCCATGAGTGGAAGTGCCCTATGCTCTCTAAGCTGAGTTTTTTAGATGTTTCAGGACACACCGTACCCTTCTCCAGAGTGGCTGTTGGCAATTTACATCCCGCCCATCAGCGTAGCCAGGCTACCATTTCTCCGTGGCCTGTCCTGCATTTCTGGTTTTGACACTTTATTCAGCATGGCCCTTTTGACCGATGGGAAGCGAGACTTCTTTGTAGCGCTGATTTGCCTTTCCAGGTTGCTTGGTTGGCCAAAAAGGGCGGATGCGTTTTTTCCTGAATATATTCAGGAAAAAACGCATCCGCCCTTTTTGGCCAAGGGCATCATTGTCGAGGTTTTGCCGCTTTTCCTGTTCTTTAAAGGTGATTCGAATCTCCCTCCTGAGATCTGTTTCCTGCAATTCTGCCTTGCATTCAAATCCTCTTCGTTGCCTTCCCTCAATATATTTGTGGACGAGAGTTATCATTTATAAGTCTGCAGGTTTGTGAATTGCAGTGCCCCTGAGCTCCATTTTTCAACTCGCTTTCTTGGGAGCTGGCCGCAAAAGCGCAGGATTGCTTCAGGCCCTATTCTGGTCCCGGGCGGCAGGCTGAGCCTGTGGTTAATTCTTCTTCCTGATGGGAAAATAGAGTGACCTGTGCCTGTCCCATCACCTAGAGCTAGTCTCTCATTGGTTCCCCCTCTTCCCGTTCATCCTCAGGACAAATTGCAACCTGTACGGAACAGGAGGTTAAAGGTGCTGATTCTCCAAGGAGGGAGATTGCTAGTAAAGCGGCTGGAATGGCGAACCCGAGCACAAGGAGATGAGAAATGAGGTGCGTTTTGGAAACCTTTCCCGATCACACGGTGTACCATCTTCTGAGTTTCTCATGCATTTTTTCGATGTAGGAAGATGCCCTTGAACCTGGAGATTTGGGACCCATGGGATGGGTACCACGCAGTATTACTTTAAAGGGTCTGCGTTTCCTCACCCAACCTCACCAAACCTCTCAGCCCCAAGAGTGTCCACCCTTATGTCTCAATCAGCTGTGGGTCTAGATATGGTCAATCCAGGTGGCATCACAGCCCCTGAACGAATTTTGTAAGAATTTCTCTCTCTTTCACTGTCTTTGTTTCACGGGTTTTTAAAAGTAATTGATTTTTATAATGGGGTTTAGCTGCTTTTCACTGCTGTGTTTATGCCGCTTTACACCCACTTGACTCACTTACAGAGAGATATCAATACATAGGTTTTAAGATTCTTACTAGTCAGATATATTCTTGGGCGGTGAATATGGGGTGTTGAGTCCAATTCACTGAGCAAGGAGTAGGTTTTGTCTATTACATATTGGGTTTATGGAACGGTATCTGAGCTAATTTGAAACCCTTGTTTTATGCATCACCCCACCTCACCTTTCCCGTTAAGCAGCCATAGTGTGTTTTCTAAACGTGTGACTCTGTTCTGTTTTGTAATTCAGTTCAAGGGTAGCGGTTTTTACATTCCCTCTATAAGTGATATCTTATGATAAGTGTCTTTTTCTGTGTGACTTATTTCACTTAGAATCGTCGTACCTAAATCCACTCATCATGCTGCTACTAGCCTTATGACGTTGATTTCATGGCTGAGTGAGATTCCATTGTACATAAGGACCACAACTTCTTTATCCATTTTTCTCTTTCCTGGGATATTTAAGGTGTAACGAAGTGGAGGTTCTTGTCAACAGAGCAGCCCTAAAGTTTGGGGTGCCTGTGTCTTGCTGATTTTTAGTTTTCCCAATTTATACGCCCATGAGTGGAAGTGCCCTATGCTCTCTAAGCTGAGTTTTTTAGATGTTTCAGGACACACCGTACCCTTTTCCAGAGTGGCTGTTGGCAATTTACATCCCGCCCATCAGCGTAGCCAGGCTCCCGTTTCTCCGTGGCCTGTCCTGCATTTCTGGTTTTGACACTTTATTCAGCATGGCCCTTTTGACCGATGGGAAGCGAGACTTCTTTGTAGCGCTGATTTGCCTTTCCAGGTTGCTTGGTTGGCCAAAAAGGGCGGATGCGTTTTTTCCTGAATATATTCAGGAAAAAACGCATCCGCCCTTTTTGGCCAAGGGCATCATTGTCGAGGTTTTGCCGCTTTTCCTGTTCTTTAAAGGTGATTCGAATCTCCCTCCTGAGATCTGTTTCCTGCAATTCTGCCTTGCTTTCAAATCCTCTTCGTTGCCTTCCCTCAATATATTTGTGGACGAGAGTTATCATTTATAAGTCTGCAGGTTTGTGAATTGCAGTGCCCCTGAGCTCCATTTTTCAACTCGCTTTCTTGGGAGCTGGCCGCAAAAGCGCAGGATTGCTTCAGGCCCTATTCTGGTCCCGGGCGGCAGGCTGAGCCTGTGGTTAATTCTTCTTCCTGATGGGAAAATAGAGTGACCTGTGCCTGTCCCATCACCTAGAGCTAGTCTCTCATTGGTTCCCCCTCTTCCCGTTCATCCTCAGGACAAATTGCAACCTGTACGGAACAGGAGGTTAAAGGTGCTGATTCTCCAAGGAGGGAGATTGCTAGTAAAGCGGCTGGAATGGCGAACCCGAGCACAAGGAGATGAGAAACGAGGTGCGTTTTGGAAACCTTTCCCGATCACACGGTGTACCATCTTCTGGGTTTCTCATGCATGTTTTCGATGTAGGAAGATGCCCTTGAACCTGGAGATTTGGGACCCATGGGATGGGTACCACGCAGTATTACTTTAAAGGGTCTGCGTTTCCTCACCCAACCTCACCAAACCTCTCAGCCCCAAGAGTGTCCACCCTTATGTCTCAATCAGCTGTGGGTCTAGATATGGTCAATCCAGGTGGCATCACAGCCCCTGAACGAATTTTGTAAGAATTTCTCTCTCTTTCACTGTCTTTGTTTCACGGGTTTTTAAAAGTAATTGATTTTTATAATGGGGTTTAGCTGCTTTTCACTGCTGTGTTTATGCCGCTTTACACCCACTTGACTCACTTACAGAGAGATATCAATACATAGGTTGTAATATTCTTACCAGTCAGATATATTCTTGGGCGGTGAATAGGGGGTTTCGAGTCCAATTCACTGAGCAAGGAGTAGGTCTTGTCTATTACATATTGGGTTTATGGAACGGTATCTGAGCTAATTTGAAACCCTTCTTTTATGCATCACCCCACCTCACCTTTCCCGTTAAGCAGCCATAGTGTGTTTTCTAAACGTGTGACTCTGTTCTGTTTTGTAATTCAGTTCAAGGGTAGCGGTTTTTACATTCCCTCTATAAGTGATATCTTATGATAAGTGTCTTTTTCTGAGTGACTTATTTCACTTAGAATCGTCGTACCTAAATCCACTCATCATGCTGCTACTAGCCTTATGACGTTGATTTCATGGCTGAGTGAGATTCCATTGTACATAAGGACCACAACTTCTTTATCCATTTTTCTCTTTCCTGGGATATTTAAGGTGTAACGAAGTGGAGGTTCTTGTCAACAGAGCAGCCCTAAACTTTGGGGTGCCTGTGTCTTGCTGATTTTTAGTTTTCCCAATTTATACGCCCATGAGTGGAAGTGCCCTATGCTCTCTAAGCTGAGTTTTTTAGATGTTTCAGGACACACCGTACACTTCTCCAGAGTGGCTGTTGGCAATTTACATCCCGCCCATCAGCGTAGCCAGGCTCCCGTTTCTCCATGGCCTGTCCTGCATTTCTGGTTTTGACACTTTATTCAGCATGGCCCTTTTGACCGATGGGAAGCGAGACTTCTTTGTAGCGCTGATTTGCCTTTCCAGGTTGCTTGGTTGGCCAAAAAGGGCGGATGCGTTTTTTCCTGAATATATTCAGGAAAAAACGCATCCGCCCTTTTTGGCCAAGGGCATCATTGTCGAGGTTTTGCCGCTTTTCCTGTTCTTTAAAGGTGATTCGAATCTCCCTCCTGAGATCTGTTTCCTGCAATTCTGCCTTGCTTTCAAAGCCTCTTCGTTGCCTTCCCTCAATATATTTGTGGACGAGAGTTATCATTTATAAGTCTGCAGGTTTGTGAATTGCAGTGCCCCTGAGCTCCATTTTTCAACTCGCTTTCTTGGGAGCTGGCCGCAAAAGCGCAGGATTGCTTCAGGCCCTATTCTGGTCCCGGGCGGCAGGCTGAGCCTGTGGTTAATTCTTCTTCCTGATGGGAAAATAGAGTGACCTGTGCCTGTCCCATCACCTAGAGCTAGTCTCTCATTGGTTCCCCCTCTTCCCGTTCATCCTCAGGACAAATTGCAACCTGTACGGAACAGGAGGTTAAAGGTGCTGATTCTCCAAGGAGGGAGATTGCTAGTAAAGCGGCTGGAATGGCGAACCCGAGCACAAGGAGATGAGAAATGAGGTGCGTTTTGGAAACCTTTCCCGATCACACGGTGTACCATCTTCTGGGTTTCTCATGCATGTTTTCGATGTAGGAAGATGCCCTTGAACCTGGAGATTTGGGACCCATGGGATGGGTACCACGCAGTATTACTTTAAAGGGTCTGCGTTTCCTCACCCAACCTCACCAAACCTCTCAGCCCCAAGAGTGTCCACCCTTATGTCTCAATCAGCTGTGGGTCTAGATATGGTCAATCCAGGTGGCATCACAGCCCCTGAACGAATTTTGTAAGAATTTCTCTCTCTTTCACTGTCTTTGTTTCACGGGTTTTTAAAAGTAATTGATTTTTATAATGGGGTTTAGCTGCTTTTCACTGCTGTGTTTATGCCGCTTTACACCCACTTGACTCACTTACAGAGAGATATCAATACATAGGTTTTAAGATTCTTACCAGTCAGATATATTCTTGGGCGGTGAATAGGGGGTTTTGAGTCCAATTCACTGAGCAAGGAGTAGGTCTTGTCTATTACATATTGGGTTTATGGAACGGTATCTGAGCTAATTTGAAACCCTTCTTTTATGCATCACCCCACCTCACCTTTCCCGTTAAGCAGCCATAGTGTGTTTTCTAAACGTGTGACTCTGTTCTGTTTTGTAATTCAGTTCAAGGGTAGCGGTTTTTACATTCCCTCTATAAGTGATATCTTATGATAAGTGTCTTTTTCTGTGTGACTTATTTCACTTAGAATCGTCGTACCTAAATCCACTCATCATGCTGCTACTAGCCTTATGACGTTGATTTCATGGCTGAGTGAGATTCCATTGTACATAAGGACCACAACTTCTTTATCCATTTTTCTCTTTCCTGGGATATTTAAGGTGTAACGAAGTGGAGGTTCTTGTCAACAGAGCAGCCCTAAACTTTGGGGTGCCTGTGTCTTGCTGATTTTTAGTTTTCCCATTTTATACGCCCATGAGTGGAAGTGCCCTATGCTCTCTAAGCTGAGTTTTTTAGATGTTTCAGGACACACCGTACACTTCTCCAGAGTGGCTGTTGGCAATTTACATCCCGCCCATCAGCGTAGCCAGGCTCCCGTTTCTCCATGGCCTGTCCTGCATTTCTGGTTTTGACACTTTATTCAGCATGGCCCTTTTGACCGATGGGAAGCGAGACTTCTTTGTAGCGCTGATTTGCCTTTCCAGGTTGCTTGGTTGGCCAAAAAGGGCGGATGCGTTTTTTCCTGAATATATTCAGGAAAAAACGCATCCGCCCTTTTTGGCCAAGGGCATCATTGTCGAGGTTTTGCCGCTTTTCCTGTTCTTTAAAGGTGATTCGAATCTCCCTCCTGAGATCTGTTTCCTGCAATTCTGCCTTGCTTTCAAATCCTCTTCGTTGCCTTCCCTCAATATATTTGTGGACGAGAGTTATCATTTATAAGTCTGCAGGTTTGTGAATTGCAGTGCCCCTGAGCTCCATTTTTCAACTCGCTTTCTTGGGAGCTGGCCGCAAAAGCGCAGGATTGCTTCAGGCCCTATTCTGGTCCCGGGCGGCAGGCTGAGCCTGTGGTTAATTCTTCTTCCTGATGGGAAAATAGAGTGACCTGTGCCTGTCCCATCACCTAGAGCTAGTCTCTCATTGGTTCCCCCTCTTCCCGTTCATCCTCAGGACAAATTGCAACCTGTACGGAACAGGAGGTTAAAGGTGCTGATTCTCCAAGGAGGGAGATTGCTAGTAAAGCGGCTGGAATGGCGAACCCGAGCACAAGGAGATGAGAAACGAGGTGCGTTTTGGAAACCTTTCCCGATCACACGGTGTACCATCTTCTGGGTTTCTCATGCATGTTTTCGATGTAGGAAGATGCCCTTGAACCTGGAGATTTGGGACCCATGGGATGGGTACCACGCAGTATTACTTTAAAGGGTCTGCGTTTCCTCACCCAACCTCACCAAACCTCTCAGCCCCAAGAGTGTCCACCCTTATGTCTCAATCAGCTGTGGGTCTAGATATGGTCAATCCAGGTGGCATCACAGCCCCTGAACGAATTTTGTAAGAATTTCTCTCTCTTTCACTGTCTTTGTTTCACGGGTTTTTAAAAGTAATTGATTTTTATAATGGGGTTTAGCTGCTTTTCACTGCTGTGTTTATGCCGCTTTACACCCACTTGACTCACTTACAGAGAGATATCAATACATAGGTTGTAAGATTCTTACCAGTCAGATATATTCTTGGGCGGTGAATAGGGGGTTTCGAGTCCAATTCACTGAGCAAGGAGTAGGTCTTGTCTATTACATATTGGGTTTATGGAACGGTATCTGAGCTAATTTGAAACCCTTCTTTTATGCATCACCCCACCTCACCTTTCCCGTTAAGCAGCCATAGTGTGTTTTCTAAACGTGTGACTCTGTTCTGTTTTGTAATTCAGTTCAAGGGTAGCGGTTTTTACATTCCCTCTATAAGTGATATCTTATGATAAGTGTCTTTTTCTGAGTGACTTATTTCACTTAGAATCGTCGTACCTAAATCCACTCATCATGCTGCTACTAGCCTTATGACGTTGATTTCATGGCTGAGTGAGATTCCATTGTACATAAGGACCACAACTTCTTTATCCATTTTTCTCTTTCCTGGGATATTTAAGGTGTAACGAAGTGGAGGTTCTTGTCAACAGAGCAGCCCTAAACTTTGGGGTGCCTGTGTCTTGCTGATTTTTAGTTTTCCCAATTTATACGCCCATGAGTGGAAGTGCCCTATGCTCTCTAAGCTGAGTTTTTTAGATGTTTCAGGACACACCGTACACTTCTCCAGAGTGGCTGTTGGCAATTTACATCCCGCCCATCAGCGTAGCCAGGCTCCCGTTTCTCCATGGCCTGTCCTGCATTTCTGGTTTTGACACTTTATTCAGCATGGCCCTTTTGACCGATGGGAAGCGAGACTTCTTTGTAGCGCTGATTTGCCTTTCCAGGTTGCTTGGTTGGCCAAAAAGGGCGGATGCGTTTTTTCCTGAATATATTCAGGAAAAAACGCATCCGCCCTTTTTGGCCAAGGGCATCATTGTCGAGGTTTTGCCGCTTTTCCTGTTCTTTAAAGGTGATTCGAATCTCCCTCCTGAGATCTGTTTCCTGCAATTCTGCCTTGCTTTCAAAGCCTCTTCGTTGCCTTCCCTCAATATATTTGTGGACGAGAGTTATCATTTATAAGTCTGCAGGTTTGTGAATTGCAGTGCCCCTGAGCTCCATTTTTCAACTCGCTTTCTTGGGAGCTGGCCGCAAAAGCGCAGGATTGCTTCAGGCCCTATTCTGGTCCCGGGCGGCAGGCTGAGCCTGTGGTTAATTCTTCTTCCTGATGGGAAAATAGAGTGACCTGTGCCTGTCCCATCACCTAGAGCTAGTCTCTCATTGGTTCCCCCTCTTCCCGTTCATCCTCAGGACAAATTGCAACCTGTACGGAACAGGAGGTTAAAGGTGCTGATTCTCCAAGGAGGGAGATTGCTAGTAAAGCGGCTGGAATGGCGAACCCGAGCACAAGGAGATGAGAAATGAGGTGCGTTTTGGAAACCTTTCCCGATCACACGGTGTACCATCTTCTGGGTTTCTCATGCATGTTTTCGATGTAGGAAGATGCCCTTGAACCTGGAGATTTGGGACCCATGGGATGGGTACCACGCAGTATTACTTTAAAGGGTCTGCGTTTCCTCACCCAACCTCACCAAACCTCTCAGCCCCAAGAGTGTCCACCCTTATGTCTCAATCAGCTGTGGGTCTAGATATGGTCAATCCAGGTGGCATCACAGCCCCTGAACGAATTTTGTAAGAATTTCTCTCTCTTTCACTGTCTTTGTTTCACGGGTTTTTAAAAGTAATTGATTTTTATAATGGGGTTTAGCTGCTTTTCACTGCTGTGTTTATGCCGCTTTACACCCACTTGACTCACTTACAGAGAGATATCAATACATAGGTTTTAAGATTCTTACCAGTCAGATATATTCTTGGGCGGTGAATAGGGGGTTTTGAGTCCAATTCACTGAGCAAGGAGTAGGTCTTGTCTATTACATATTGGGTTTATGGAACGGTATCTGAGCTAATTTGAAACCCTTCTTTTATGCATCACCCCACCTCACCTTTCCCGTTAAGCAGCCATAGTGTGTTTTCTAAACGTGTGACTCTGTTCTGTTTTGTAATTCAGTTCAAGGGTAGCGGTTTTTACATTCCCTCTATAAGTGATATCTTATGATAAGTGTCTTTTTCTGTGTGACTTATTTCACTTAGAATCGTCGTACCTAAATCCACTCATCATGCTGCTACTAGCCTTATGACGTTGATTTCATGGCTGAGTGAGATTCCATTGTACATAAGGACCACAACTTCTTTATCCATTTTTCTCTTTCCTGGGATATTTAAGGTGTAACGAAGTGGAGGTTCTTGTCAACAGAGCAGCCCTAAACTTTGGGGTGCCTGTGTCTTGCTGATTTTTAGTTTTCCCATTTTATACGCCCATGAGTGGAAGTGCCCTATGCTCTCTAAGCTGAGTTTTTTAGATGTTTCAGGACACACCGTACACTTCTCCAGAGTGGCTGTTGGCAATTTACATCCCGCCCATCAGCGTAGCCAGGCTCCCGTTTCTCCATGGCCTGTCCTGCATTTCTGGTTTTGACACTTTATTCAGCATGGCCCTTTTGACCGATGGGAAGCGAGACTTCTTTGTAGCGCTGATTTGCCTTTCCAGGTTGCTTGGTTGGCCAAAAAGGGCGGATGCGTTTTTTCCTGAATATATTCAGGAAAAAACGCATCCGCCCTTTTTGGCCAAGGGCATCATTGTCGAGGTTTTGCCGCTTTTCCTGTTCTTTAAAGGTGATTCGAATCTCCCTCCTGAGATCTGTTTCCTGCAATTCTGCCTTGCTTTCAAATCCTCTTCGTTGCCTTCCCTCAATATATTTGTGGACGAGAGTTATCATTTATAAGTCTGCAGGTTTGTGAATTGCAGTGCCCCTGAGCTCCATTTTTCAACTCGCTTTCTTGGGAGCTGGCCGCAAAAGCGCAGGATTGCTTCAGGCCCTATTCTGGTCCCGGGCGGCAGGCTGAGCCTGTGGTTAATTCTTCTTCCTGATGGGAAAATAGAGTGACCTGTGCCTGTCCCATCACCTAGAGCTAGTCTCTCATTGGTTCCCCCTCTTCCCGTTCATCCTCAGGACAAATTGCAACCTGTACGGAACAGGAGGTTAAAGGTGCTGATTCTCCAAGGAGGGAGATTGCTAGTAAAGCGGCTGGAATGGCGAACCCGAGCACAAGGAGATGAGAAATGAGGTGCGTTTTGGAAACCTTTCCCGATCACACGGTGTACCATCTTCTGAGTTTCTCATGCATGTTTTCGATGTAGGAAGATGCCCTTGAACCTGGAGATTTGGGACCCATGGGATGGGTACCACGCAGTATTACTTTAAAGGGTCTGCGTTTCCTCACCCAACCTCACCAAACCTCTCAGCCCCAAGAGTGTCCACCCTTATGTCTCAATCAGCTGTGGGTCTAGATATGGTCAATCCAGGTGGCATCACAGCCCCTGAACGAATTTTGTAAGAATTTCTCTCTCTTTCACTGTCTTTGTTTCACGGGTTTTTAAAAGTAATTGATTTTTATAATGGGGTTTAGCTGCTTTTCACTGCTGTGTTTATGCCGCTTTACACCCACTTGACTCACTTACAGAGAGATATCAATACATAGGTTTTAAGATTCTTACTAGTCAGATATATTCTTGGGCGGTGAATAGGGGGTGTTGAGTCCAATTCACTGAGCAAGGAGTAGGTCTTGTCTATTACATATTGGGTTTATGGAACGGTATCTGAGCTAATTTGAAACCCTTCTTTTATGCATCACCCCACCTCACCTTTCCCGTTAAGCAGCCATAGTGTGTTTTCTAAACGTGTGACTCTGTTCTGTTTTGTAATTCAGTTCAAGGGTAGCGGTTTTTTCATTCCCTCTATAAGTGATATCTTATGATAAGTGTCTTTTTCTGTGTGACTTATTTCACTTAGAATCGTCGTACCTAAATCCACTCATCATGCTGCTACTAGCCTTACGACGTTGATTTCATGGCTGAGTGAGATTCCATTGTACATAAGGACCACAACTTCTTTATCCATTTTTCTCTTTCCTGGGATATTTAAGGTGTAACGAAGTGGAGGTTCTTGTCAACAGAGCAGCCCTAAACTTTGGGGTGCCTGTGTCTTGCTGATTTTTAGTTTTCCCAATTTATACGCCCATGAGTGGAAGTGCCCTATGCTCTCTAAGCTGAGTTTTTTAGATGTTTCAGGACACACCGTACACTTCTCCAGAGTGGCTGTTGGCAATTTACATCCCGCCCATCAGCGTAGCCAGGCTCCCGTTTCTCCATGGCCTGTCCTGCATTTCTGGTTTTGACACTTTATTCAGCATGGCCCTTTTGACCGATGGGAAGCGAGACTTCTTTGTAGCGCTGATTTGCCTTTCCAGGTTGCTTGGTTGGCCAAAAAGGGCGGATGCGTTTTTTCCTGAATATATTCAGGAAAAAACGCAACCGCCCTTTTTGGCCAAGGGCATCATTGTCGAGGTTTTGCCGCTTTTCCTGTTCTTTAAAGGCGATTTGAATCTCCCTCCTGAAATCTGTTTCCTGCAATTCTGCCTTGCTTTCAAATCCTCTTCGTTGCCTTCCCTCAATATATTTGTGGACGAGAGTTATCATTTATAAGTCTGCAGGTTTGTGAATTGCAGTGCCCCTGAGCTCCATTTTTCAACTTGCTTTCTTGGGAGCTGGCCGCAAAAGCGCAGGATTGCTTCAGGCCCTATTCTGGTCCCGGGCGGCAGGCTGAGCCTGTGGTTAATTCTTCTTCCTGATGGGAAAATAGAGTGACCTGTGCCTGTCCCATCACCTACAGCTAGTCTCTCATTGGTTCCCCCTCTTCCCGTTCATCCTCAGGACAAATTGCAACCTGTACGGAACAGGAGGTTAAAGGTGCTGATTCTCCAAGGAGGGAGATTGCTAGTAAAGTGGCTGGAATGGCGAACCCGAGCACAAGGAGATGAGAAATGAGGTGCGTTTTGGAAACCTTTCCCGATCACACGGTGTACCAATTTCTGGGTTTCTCATGCATGTTTTCGATGTAGGAAGATGCCCTTGAACCTGGAGATTTGGGACCCATGGGATGGGTACCATGCAGTATTACTTTAAAGGGTCTGCGTTTCCTCACCCAACCTCACCAAACCTCTCAGCCCCAAGAGTGTCCACCCTTATGTCTCAATCAGCTGTGGGTCTAGATATGGTCAATCCAGGTGGCATCACAGCCCCTGAACGAATTTTGTAAGAATTTCTCTCTCTTTCACTGTCTTTGTTTCACGGGTTTTTAAAAGTAATTGATTTTTATAATGGGGTTTAGCTGCTTTTCACTGCTGTGTTTATGCCGCTTTACACCCACTTGACTCACTTACAGAGAGATATCAATACATAGGTTTTAAGATTCTTACCAGTCAGATATATTCTTGGGCGGTGAATAGGGGGTTTTGAGTCCAATTCACTGAGCAAGGAGTAGGTCTTGTCTATTACATATTGGGTTTATGGAAGGGTGTCTGAGCTAATTTGAAACCCTTTTTTTATGCATCACCCCACCTCACCTTTCCCGTTAAGCAGCCATAGTGTGTTTTCTAAACGTGTGACTCTGTTCTGTTTTGTAATTCAGTTCAAGGGTAGCGGTTTTTACATTTCCTCTATAAGTGATATCTTATGATAAGTGTCTTTTTCTGTGTGACTTATTTCACTTAGAATCGTCGTACCTAAATCCACTCATCATGCTGCTACTAGCCTTATGACGTTGATTTCATGGCTGAGTGATATTCCATTGTACATAAGGACCACAACTTCTTTATCCATTTTTCTCTTTCCTGGGATATTTAAGGTGTAACGAAGTGGAGCTTCTTGTCAACAGAGCAGCCCTAAACTTTGGGGTGCCTGTGTCTTGCTGATTTTTAGTTTTCCCAATTTATACGCCCATGAGTGGAAGTGCCCTATGCTCTCTAAGCTGAATTTTTTAGATGTTTCAGGACACACCGTACACTTCTCCAGAGTGGCTGTTGGCAATTTACATCCCGCCCATCAGCGTAGCCAGGCTCCCGTTTCTCCATGGCCTGTCCTGCATTTCTGCTTTTGACACTTTATTCAGCATGGCCCTTTTGACCGATGGGAAGCGAGACTTCTTTGTAATGCTGATTTGCCTTTCCAGATTGCTTGGTTGGCCAAAAAGGGCGGATGCGTTTTTTCCTGAATATATTCAGGAAAAAACGCAACCGCCCTTTTTGGCCAAGGGCATCATTGTCGAGGTTTTGCCGCTTTTCCTGTTCTTTAAAGGCGATTCGAATCTCCCTCCTGCGATCTGTTTCCTGCAATTTGCCTTGCTTTCAAATCCTCTTCGTTGCCTTCCCTCAATATATTTGTGGACGAGAGTTATCATTTATAAGTCTGCAGGTTTGTGAATTGCAGTGCCCCTGAGCTCCATTTTTCAACTCGCTTTCTTGGGAGCTGGCCGCAAAAGCGCAGGATTGCTTCAGGCCGTATTCTGGTCCCGGGTGGCAGGTTGAGCCTGTGGTTAATTCTTCTTCCTGATGGGAAAATAGAGTGACCTGTGCCTGTCCCAACACCTAGAGCTAGTCTCTCATTGGTTCCCCCTCTTCCCGTTCATCCTCAGGACAAATTGCAACCTGTACGGAACAGGAGGTTAAAGGTGCTGATTCTCCAAGGAGGGAGATTGCTAGTAAAGCGGCTGGAATGGCGAACCCGAGCACAAGGAGATGAGAAATGAGGTGCGTTGTGGAAACCTTTCCCGATCACACGGTGTACCATCTTCTGGGTTTCTCATGCATTTTTTCGATGTAGGAAGATGCCCTTGAACCTGGAGATTTGGGACCCATGGGATGGGTACCACGCAGTATTACTTTAAAGGGTCTGCGTTTCCTCACCCAACCTCACCAAACCTCTCAGCCCCAAGAGTGTCCACCCTTATGTCTCAATCAGCTGTGGGTCTAGATATGGTCAATCCAGGTGGCATCACAGCCCCTGAACGAATTTTGTAAGAATTTCTCTCTCTTTCACTGTCTTTGTTTCACGGGTTTTTAAAAGTAATTGATTTTTATAATGGGGTTTAGCTGCTTTTCACTGCTGTGTTTATGCCGCTTTACACCCACTTGACTCACTTACAGAGAGATATCAATACATAGGTTTTAAGATTCTTACCAGTCAGATATATTCTTGGGCGGTGAATAGGGGGTTTTGAGTCCAATTCACTGAGCAAGGAGTAGGTCCTGTCTATTACATATTGGGTTTATGGAACGGTATCTGAGCTAATTTGAAACCCTTCTTTTATGCATCACCCCACCTCACCTTTCCCGTTAAGCAGCCATAGTGTGTTTTCTAAACGTGTGACTCTGTTCTGTTTTGTAATTCAGTTCAAGGGTAGCGGTTTTTACATTCCCTCTATAAGTGATATCTTATGATAAGTGTCTTTTTCTGTGTGACTTATTTCACTTAGAATCGTCGTACCTAAATCCACTCATCATGCTGCTACTAGCCTTATGACGTTGATTTCATGGCTGAGTGATATTCCATTGTACATAAGGACCACAACTTCTTTATCCATTTTTCTCTTTCCTGGGATATTTAAGGTGTAACGAAGTGGAGCTTCTTGTCAACAGAGCAGCCCTAAACTTTGGGGTGCCTGTGTCTTGCTGATTTTTAGTTTTCCCAATTTATACGCCCATGAGTGGAAGTGCCCTATGCTCTCTAAGCTGAGTTTTTTAGATGTTTCAGGACACACCGTACACTTCTCCAGAGTGGCTGTTGGCAATTTACATCCCGCCCATCAGCGTAGCCAGGCTCCCGTTTCTCCATGGCCTGTCCTGCATTTCTGCTTTTGACACTTTATTCAGCATGGCCCTTTTGACCGATGGGAAGCGAGACTTCTTTGTAATGCTGATTTGCCTTTCCAGATTGCTTGGTTGGCCAAAAAGGGCGGATGCGTTTTTTCCTGAATATATTCAGGAAAAAACGCAACCGCCCTTTTTGGCCAAGGGCATCATTGTCGAGGTTTTGCCGCTTTTCCTGTTCTTTAAAGGCGATTCGAATCTCCCTCCTGCGATCTGTTTCCTGCAATTTGCCTTGCTTTCAAATCCTCTTCGTTGCCTTCCCTCAATATATTTGTGGACGAGAGTTATCATTTATAAGTCTGCAGGTTTGTGAATTGCAGTGCCCCTGAGCTCCATTTTTCAACTCGCTTTCTTGGGAGCTGGCCGCAAAAGCGCAGGATTGCTTCAGGCCCTATTCTGGTCCCGGGTGGCAGGTTGAGCCTGTGGTTAATTCTTCTTCCTGATGGGAAAATAGAGTGACCTGTGCCTGTCCCAACACCTAGAGCTAGTCTCTCATTGGTTCCCCCTCTTCCCGTTCATCCTCAGGACAAATTGCAACCTGTACGGAACAGGAGGTTAAAGGTGCTGATTCTCCAAGGAGGGAGATTGCTAGTAAAGCGGCTGGAATGGCGAACCCGAGCACAAGGAGATGAGAAATGAGGTGCGTTTTGGAAACCTTTCCCGATCACACGGTGTACCATCTTCTGGGTTTCTCATGCATTTTTTCGATGTAGGAAGATGCCCTTTAACCTGGAGATTTGGGACCCATGGGATGGGTACCACACAGTATTACTTTAAAGGGTCTGCGTTTCCTCACCCAACCTCACCAAACCTCTCAGCCCCAAGAGTGTCCACCCTTATGTCTCAATCAGCTGTGGGTCTAGATATGGTCAATCCAGGTGGCATCACAGCCCCTGAACGAATTTTGTAAGAATTTCTCTCTCTTTCACTGTCTTTGTTTCACGGGTTTTTAAAAGTAATTGATTTTTATAATGGGGTTTAGCTGCTTTTCACTGCTGTGTTTATGCCGCTTTACACCCACTTGACTCACTTACAGAGAGATATCAATACATAGGTTTTAAGATTCTTACCAGTCAGATATATTCTTGGGCGGTGAATAGGTGGTTTTGAGTCCAATTCACTGAGCAAGGAGTAGGTCTTGTCTATTACATATTGGGTTTATGGAACGGTATCTGAGCTAATTTGAAACCCTTCTTTTATGCATCACCCCACCTCACCTTTCCCGTTAAGCAGCCATAGTGTGTTTTCTAAACGTGTGACTCTCTTCTGTTTTGTAATTCATTTCAAGGGTAGCGGTTTTTACATTCCCTCTATAAGTGATATCTTATGATAAGTGTGTTTTTCTGTGTGACTTATTTCACTTAGAATCATCGTACCTAAATCCACTCATCATGCTACTACTAGCCTTATGACGTTGATTTCATGGCTGAGTGATATTCCATTGTACATAAGGACCACAACTTCTTTATCCATTTTTCTCTTTCCTGGGATATTTAAGGTGTAACGAAGTGGAGGTTCTTGTCAACAGAGCAGCCCTAAAGTTTGGGGTGCCTGTGTCTTGCTGATTTTTAGTTTTCCCAATTTATACGCCCATGAGTGGAAGTGCCCTATGCTCTCTAAGCTGAGTTTTTTAGATGTTTCAGGACACACCGTACCCTTCTCCAGAGTGGCTGTTGGCAATTTACATCCCGCCCATCAGCGTAGCCAGGCTTCCGTTTCTCCATGGCCTGTCCTGCATTTCTGGTTTTGACACTTTATTCAGCATGGCCCTTTTGAGCGATGGGAAGCGAGACTTCTTTGTAGCGCTGATTTGCCTTTCCAGGTTGCTTGGTTGGCCAAAAAGGGCGGATGCGTTTTTTCCTGAATATATTCAGGAAAAAACGCATCCGCCCTTTTTGGCCAAGGGCATCATTGTCGAGGTTTTGCCGCTTTTCCTGTTCTTTAAAGGCGATTCGAATCTTCCTCCTGAAATCTGTTTCCTGCAATTCTGCCTTGCTTTCAAATCCTCTTCGTTGCCTTCCCTCAATATATTTGTGGACGAGAGTTATCATTTATAAGTCTGCAGGTTTGTGAATTGCAGTGCCCCTGAGCTCCATTTTTCAACTCGCTTTCTTGGGAGCTGGCCGCAAAAGCGCAGGATTGCTTCAGGCCCTATTCGGGTCCCGGGCGGCAGGCTGAGCCTGTGGTTAATTCTTCTTCCTGATGGGAAAATAGAGTGACCTGTGCCTGTCCCAACACCTAGAGCTAGTCTCTCATTGGTTCCCCCTCTTCCCGTTCATCCTCAGGACAAATTGCAACCTGTACGGAACAGGAGGTTAAAGGTGCTGATTCTCCAAGGAGGGAGATTGCTAGTAAAGCGGCTGGAATGGCGAACCCGAGCACAAGGAGATGAGAAATGAGGTGCGTTTTGGAAACCTTTCTCGATCACACGGTGTACCCTCTTCTGGGTTTCTCATGCCTGTTTTCGATGTAGGAATATGCCCTTGAACCTGGAGATTTGGGACCCATGGGATGGGTACCACGCAGTATTACTTTAAAGGGTCTGCGTTTCCTCACCCAACCTCACCAAACCTCTCAGCCCCAAGAGTGTCCACCCTTATGTCTCAATCAGCTGTGGGTCTAGATATGGTCAATCCAGGTGGCATCACAGCCCCTGAACGAATTTTGTAAGAATTTCTCTCTCTTTCACTGTCTTTGTTTCACGGGTTTTTAAAAGTAATTGATTTTTATAATGGGGTTTAGCTGCTTTTCACTGCTGTGTTTATGCCGCTTTACACCCACTTGACTCACTTACAGAGAGATATCAATACATAGGTTTTAAGATTCTTACTAGTCAGATATATTCTTGGGCGGTGAATAGGGGGTGTTGAGTCCAATTCACTGAGCAAGGAGTAGGTCTTGCCTATTACCTATTGGGTTTATGGAACGGTATCTGAGCTAATTTGAAACCCTTGTTTTATGCATCACCCCACCTCACCTTTTCCGTTAAGCAGCCATAGTGTGTTTTCTAAACGTGTGACTCTGTTCTGCTTTGTAATTCAGTTCAAGGGTAGCGGTTTTTACATTCCCTCTATAAGTGATATCTTATGATAAGTGTCTTTTTCTGTGTGACTTATTTCACTTAGAATCGTCGTACCTAAATCTACTCATCATGCTGCTACTAGCCTTATGACGTTGATTTCATGGCTGAGTGAGATTCCATTGTACATAAGGACCACAACTTCTTTATCCATTTTTCTCTTTCCTGGGATATTTAAGGTGTAACGAAGTGGAGGTTCTTGTCAACAGAGCAGCCCTAAAGTTTGGGGTGCCTGTGTCTTGCTGATTTTTAGTTTTCCCAATTTATACGCCCATGGGTGGAAGTGCCCTATGCTCTCTAAGCTGAGTTTTTTAGATGTATCAGGACACACCGTACCCTTCTCCAGAGTGGCTGTTGGCAATTTACATCCCGCCCATCAGCGTAGCCAGGCTGCCGTTTCTCCATGGCCCGTCCTGCATTTCTGGTTTTGACACTTTATTCAGCATGGCCCTTTTGACCGATGGAAAGCGAGACTTCTTTGTAGCGCTGATTTGCCTTTCCAGGTTGCTTGGTTGGCCAAAAAGGGTGGATGCGTTTTGTCCTGCATATATTCAGGAAAAAACGCATCCGCCCTTTTTGGCCAAGGGCATCATTGTCGAGGTTTTGCCGCTTTTCCTGTTCTTTAAAGGCAATTCGAATCTCCCTCCTGAAATCTGTTTCCTGCAATTCTGCCTTGCTTTCAAATCCTCTTCGTTGCCTTCCCTCAATATATTTGTGGACGAGAGTTATCATTTATAAGTCTGCAGGTTTGTGAATTGCAGTGCCCCTGAGCTCCATTTTTCAACTCGCTTTCTTGGGAGCTGGCCGCAAAAGCGCAGGATTGCTTCAGGCCCTATTCTGGTCCCGGGCGGCAGGCTGAGCCTGTGGTTAATTCTTCTTCCTGATGGGAAAATAGAGTGACCTGTGCCTGTCCCATCACCTACAGCTAGTCTCTCTTTGGTTCCCCCTCTTCCCGTTCATCCTCAGGACAAATTGCAACCTGTACGGAACAGGAGGTTAAAGGTGCTGATTCTCCAAGGAGGGAGATTGCTAGTAAAGAGGCTGGAATGGCGAACCCGAGCACAAGGAGATGAGAAATGAGGTGCGTTTTGGAAACCTTTCCCGATCACACGGTGTACCATCTTCTGGGTTTCTCATGCATGTTTTCGATGTAGGAAGATGCCCTTGAACCTGGAGATTTGGGACCCATGGGATGGGTACCACGCAGTATTACTTTAAAGGGTCTGCGTTTCCTCACCCAACCTCACCAAACCTCTCAGCCCCAAGAGTGTCCACCCTTATGTCTCAATCAGCTGTGGGTCTAGATATGGTCAATCCAGGTGGCATCACAGCCCCTGAACGAATTTTGTAAGAATTTCTCTCTCTTTCACTGTCTTTGTTTCACGGGTTTTTAAAAGTAATTGATTTTTATAATGGGGTTTAGCTGCTTTTCACTGCTGTGTTTATGCCGCTTTACACCCACTTGACTCACTTACAGAGAGATATCAATACATAGGTTTTAAGATTCTTACCAGTCAGATATATTCTTGGGCGGTGAATATGGGGTGTTGAGTCCAATTCACTGAGCAAGGAGTAGGTTTTGTCTATTACATATTGGGTTTATGGAACGGTATCTGAGCTAATTTGAAACCCTTGTTTTATGCATCACCCCACCTCACCTTTCCCGTTAAGCAGCCATAGTGTGTTTTCTAAACGTGTGACTCTGTTCTGTTTTGTAATTCAGTTCAAGGGTAGCGGTTTTTACATTCCCTCTATAAGTGATATCTTATGATAAGTGTCTTTTTCTGTGTGACTTATTTCACTTAGAATCGTCGTACCTAAATCCACTCATCATGCTGCTACTAGCCTTATGACGTTGATTTCATGGCTGAGTGAGATTCCATTGTACATAAGGACCACAACTTCTTTATCCATTTTTCTCTTTCCTGGGATATTTAAGGTGTAACGAAGTGGAGGTTCTTGTCAACAGAGCAGCCCTAAAGTTTGGGGTGCCTGTGTCTTGCTGATTTTTAGTTTTCCCAATTTATACGCCCATGAGTGGAAGTGCCCTATGCTCTCTAAGCTGAGTTTTTTAGATGTTTCAGGACACACCGTACCCTTCTCCAGAGTGGCTGTTGGCAATTTACATCCCGCCCATCAGCGTAGCCAGGCTACCGTTTCTCCGTGGCCTGTCCTGCATTTCTGGTTTTGACACTTTATTCAGCATGGCCCTTTTGACCGATGGGAAGCGAGACTTCTTTGTAGCGCTGATTTGCCTTTCCAGGTTGCTTGGTTGGCCAAAAAGGGCGGATGCGTTTTTTCCTGAATATATTCAGGAAAAAACGCATCCGCCCTTTTTGGCCAAGGGCATCATTGTCGAGGTTTTGCCGCTTTTCCTGTTCTTTAAAGGTGATTCGAATCTCCCTCCTGAGATCTGTTTCCTGCAATTCTGCCTTGCATTCAAATCCTCTTCGTTGCCTTCCCTCAATATATTTGTGGACGAGAGTTATCATTTATAAGTCTGCAGGTTTGTGAATTGCAGTGCCCCTGAGCTCCATTTTTCAACTCGCTTTCTTGGGAGCTGGCCGCAAAAGCGCAGGATTGCTTCAGGCCCTATTCTGGTCCCGGGCGGCAGGCTGAGCCTGTGGTTAATTCTTCTTCCTGATGGGAAAATAGAGTGACCTGTGCCTGTCCCATCACCTAGAGCTAGTCTCTCATTGGTTCCCCCTCTTCCCGTTCATCCTCAGGACAAATTGCAACCTGTACGGAACAGGAGGTTAAAGGTGCTGATTCTCCAAGGAGGGAGATTGCTAGTAAAGCGGCTGGAATGGCGAACCCGAGCACAAGGAGATGAGAAATGAGGTGCGTTTTGGAAACCTTTCCCGATCACACGGTGTACCATCTTCTGAGTTTCTCATGCATTTTTTCGATGTAGGAAGATGCCCTTGAACCTGGAGATTTGGGACCCATGGGATGGGTACCACGCAGTATTACTTTAAAGGGTCTGCGTTTCCTCACCCAACCTCACCAAACCTCTCAGCCCCAAGAGTGTCCACCCTTATGTCTCAATCAGCTGTGGGTCTAGATATGGTCAATCCAGGTGGCATCACAGCCCCTGAACGAATTTTGTAAGAATTTCTCTCTCTTTCACTGTCTTTGTTTCACGGGTTTTTAAAAGTAATTGATTTTTATAATGGGGTTTAGCTGCTTTTCACTGCTGTGTTTATGCCGCTTTACACCCACTTGACTCACTTACAGAGAGATATCAATACATAGGTTTTAAGATTCTTACTAGTCAGATATATTCTTGGGCGGTGAATATGGGGTGTTGAGTCCAATTCACTGAGCAAGGAGTAGGTTTTGTCTATTACATATTGGGTTTATGGAACGGTATCTGAGCTAATTTGAAACCCTTGTTTTATGCATCACCCCACCTCACCTTTCCCGTTAAGCAGCCATAGTGTGTTTTCTAAACGTGTGACTCTGTTCTGTTTTGTAATTCAGTTCAAGGGTAGCGGTTTTTACATTCCCTCTATAAGTGATATCTTATGATAAGTGTCTTTTTCTGTGTGACTTATTTCACTTAGAATCGTCGTACCTAAATCCACTCATCATGCTGCTACTAGCCTTATGACGTTGATTTCATGGCTGAGTGAGATTCCATTGTACATAAGGACCACAACTTCTTTATCCATTTTTCTCTTTCCTGGGATATTTAAGGTGTAACGAAGTGGAGGTTCTTGTCAACAGAGCAGCCCTAAAGTTTGGGGTGCCTGTGTCTTGCTGATTTTTAGTTTTCCCAATTTATACGCCCATGAGTGGAAGTGCCCTATGCTCTCTAAGCTGAGTTTTTTAGATGTTTCAGGACACACCGTACCCTTTTCCAGAGTGGCTGTTGGCAATTTACATCCCGCCCATCAGCGTAGCCAGGCTCCCGTTTCTCCGTGGCCTGTCCTGCATTTCTGGTTTTGACACTTTATTCAGCATGGCCCTTTTGACCGATGGGAAGCGAGACTTCTTTGTAGCGCTGATTTGCCTTTCCAGGTTGCTTGGTTGGCCAAAAAGGGCGGATGCGTTTTTTCCTGAATATATTCAGGAAAAAACGCATCCGCCCTTTTTGGCCAAGGGCATCATTGTCGAGGTTTTGCCGCTTTTCCTGTTCTTTAAAGGTGATTCGAATCTCCCTCCTGAGATCTGTTTCCTGCAATTCTGCCTTGCTTTCAAATCCTCTTCGTTGCCTTCCCTCAATATATTTGTGGACGAGAGTTATCATTTATAAGTCTGCAGGTTTGTGAATTGCAGTGCCCCTGAGCTCCATTTTTCAACTCGCTTTCTTGGGAGCTGGCCGCAAAAGCGCAGGATTGCTTCAGGCCCTATTCTGGTCCCGGGCGGCAGGCTGAGCCTGTGGTTAATTCTTCTTCCTGATGGGAAAATAGAGTGACCTGTGCCTGTCCCATCACCTAGAGCTAGTCTCTCATTGGTTCCCCCTCTTCCCGTTCATCCTCAGGACAAATTGCAACCTGTACGGAACAGGAGGTTAAAGGTGCTGATTCTCCAAGGAGGGAGATTGCTAGTAAAGCGGCTGGAATGGCGAACCCGAGCACAAGGAGATGAGAAACGAGGTGCGTTTTGGAAACCTTTCCCGATCACACGGTGTACCATCTTCTGGGTTTCTCATGCATGTTTTCGATGTAGGAAGATGCCCTTGAACCTGGAGATTTGGGACCCATGGGATGGGTACCACGCAGTATTACTTTAAAGGGTCTGCGTTTCCTCACCCAACCTCACCAAACCTCTCAGCCCCAAGAGTGTCCACCCTTATGTCTCAATCAGCTGTGGGTCTAGATATGGTCAATCCAGGTGGCATCACAGCCCCTGAACGAATTTTGTAAGAATTTCTCTCTCTTTCACTGTCTTTGTTTCACGGGTTTTTAAAAGTAATTGATTTTTATAATGGGGTTTAGCTGCTTTTCACTGCTGTGTTTATGCCGCTTTACACCCACTTGACTCACTTACAGAGAGATATCAATACATAGGTTGTAATATTCTTACCAGTCAGATATATTCTTGGGCGGTGAATAGGGGGTTTCGAGTCCAATTCACTGAGCAAGGAGTAGGTCTTGTCTATTACATATTGGGTTTATGGAACGGTATCTGAGCTAATTTGAAACCCTTCTTTTATGCATCACCCCACCTCACCTTTCCCGTTAAGCAGCCATAGTGTGTTTTCTAAACGTGTGACTCTGTTCTGTTTTGTAATTCAGTTCAAGGGTAGCGGTTTTTACATTCCCTCTATAAGTGATATCTTATGATAAGTGTCTTTTTCTGAGTGACTTATTTCACTTAGAATCGTCGTACCTAAATCCACTCATCATGCTGCTACTAGCCTTATGACGTTGATTTCATGGCTGAGTGAGATTCCATTGTACATAAGGACCACAACTTCTTTATCCATTTTTCTCTTTCCTGGGATATTTAAGGTGTAACGAAGTGGAGGTTCTTGTCAACAGAGCAGCCCTAAACTTTGGGGTGCCTGTGTCTTGCTGATTTTTAGTTTTCCCAATTTATACGCCCATGAGTGGAAGTGCCCTATGCTCTCTAAGCTGAGTTTTTTAGATGTTTCAGGACACACCGTACACTTCTCCAGAGTGGCTGTTGGCAATTTACATCCCGCCCATCAGCGTAGCCAGGCTCCCGTTTCTCCATGGCCTGTCCTGCATTTCTGGTTTTGACACTTTATTCAGCATGGCCCTTTTGACCGATGGGAAGCGAGACTTCTTTGTAGCGCTGATTTGCCTTTCCAGGTTGCTTGGTTGGCCAAAAAGGGCGGATGCGTTTTTTCCTGAATATATTCAGGAAAAAACGCATCCGCCCTTTTTGGCCAAGGGCATCATTGTCGAGGTTTTGCCGCTTTTCCTGTTCTTTAAAGGTGATTCGAATCTCCCTCCTGAGATCTGTTTCCTGCAATTCTGCCTTGCTTTCAAAGCCTCTTCGTTGCCTTCCCTCAATATATTTGTGGACGAGAGTTATCATTTATAAGTCTGCAGGTTTGTGAATTGCAGTGCCCCTGAGCTCCATTTTTCAACTCGCTTTCTTGGGAGCTGGCCGCAAAAGCGCAGGATTGCTTCAGGCCCTATTCTGGTCCCGGGCGGCAGGCTGAGCCTGTGGTTAATTCTTCTTCCTGATGGGAAAATAGAGTGACCTGTGCCTGTCCCATCACCTAGAGCTAGTCTCTCATTGGTTCCCCCTCTTCCCGTTCATCCTCAGGACAAATTGCAACCTGTACGGAACAGGAGGTTAAAGGTGCTGATTCTCCAAGGAGGGAGATTGCTAGTAAAGCGGCTGGAATGGCGAACCCGAGCACAAGGAGATGAGAAATGAGGTGCGTTTTGGAAACCTTTCCCGATCACACGGTGTACCATCTTCTGGGTTTCTCATGCATGTTTTCGATGTAGGAAGATGCCCTTGAACCTGGAGATTTGGGACCCATGGGATGGGTACCACGCAGTATTACTTTAAAGGGTCTGCGTTTCCTCACCCAACCTCACCAAACCTCTCAGCCCCAAGAGTGTCCACCCTTATGTCTCAATCAGCTGTGGGTCTAGATATGGTCAATCCAGGTGGCATCACAGCCCCTGAACGAATTTTGTAAGAATTTCTCTCTCTTTCACTGTCTTTGTTTCACGGGTTTTTAAAAGTAATTGATTTTTATAATGGGGTTTAGCTGCTTTTCACTGCTGTGTTTATGCCGCTTTACACCCACTTGACTCACTTACAGAGAGATATCAATACATAGGTTTTAAGATTCTTACCAGTCAGATATATTCTTGGGCGGTGAATAGGGGGTTTTGAGTCCAATTCACTGAGCAAGGAGTAGGTCTTGTCTATTACATATTGGGTTTATGGAACGGTATCTGAGCTAATTTGAAACCCTTCTTTTATGCATCACCCCACCTCACCTTTCCCGTTAAGCAGCCATAGTGTGTTTTCTAAACGTGTGACTCTGTTCTGTTTTGTAATTCAGTTCAAGGGTAGCGGTTTTTACATTCCCTCTATAAGTGATATCTTATGATAAGTGTCTTTTTCTGTGTGACTTATTTCACTTAGAATCGTCGTACCTAAATCCACTCATCATGCTGCTACTAGCCTTATGACGTTGATTTCATGGCTGAGTGAGATTCCATTGTACATAAGGACCACAACTTCTTTATCCATTTTTCTCTTTCCTGGGATATTTAAGGTGTAACGAAGTGGAGGTTCTTGTCAACAGAGCAGCCCTAAACTTTGGGGTGCCTGTGTCTTGCTGATTTTTAGTTTTCCCATTTTATACGCCCATGAGTGGAAGTGCCCTATGCTCTCTAAGCTGAGTTTTTTAGATGTTTCAGGACACACCGTACACTTCTCCAGAGTGGCTGTTGGCAATTTACATCCCGCCCATCAGCGTAGCCAGGCTCCCGTTTCTCCATGGCCTGTCCTGCATTTCTGGTTTTGACACTTTATTCAGCATGGCCCTTTTGACCGATGGGAAGCGAGACTTCTTTGTAGCGCTGATTTGCCTTTCCAGGTTGCTTGGTTGGCCAAAAAGGGCGGATGCGTTTTTTCCTGAATATATTCAGGAAAAAACGCATCCGCCCTTTTTGGCCAAGGGCATCATTGTCGAGGTTTTGCCGCTTTTCCTGTTCTTTAAAGGTGATTCGAATCTCCCTCCTGAGATCTGTTTCCTGCAATTCTGCCTTGCTTTCAAATCCTCTTCGTTGCCTTCCCTCAATATATTTGTGGACGAGAGTTATCATTTATAAGTCTGCAGGTTTGTGAATTGCAGTGCCCCTGAGCTCCATTTTTCAACTCGCTTTCTTGGGAGCTGGCCGCAAAAGCGCAGGATTGCTTCAGGCCCTATTCTGGTCCCGGGCGGCAGGCTGAGCCTGTGGTTAATTCTTCTTCCTGATGGGAAAATAGAGTGACCTGTGCCTGTCCCATCACCTAGAGCTAGTCTCTCATTGGTTCCCCCTCTTCCCGTTCATCCTCAGGACAAATTGCAACCTGTACGGAACAGGAGGTTAAAGGTGCTGATTCTCCAAGGAGGGAGATTGCTAGTAAAGCGGCTGGAATGGCGAACCCGAGCACAAGGAGATGAGAAACGAGGTGCGTTTTGGAAACCTTTCCCGATCACACGGTGTACCATCTTCTGGGTTTCTCATGCATGTTTTCGATGTAGGAAGATGCCCTTGAACCTGGAGATTTGGGACCCATGGGATGGGTACCACGCAGTATTACTTTAAAGGGTCTGCGTTTCCTCACCCAACCTCACCAAACCTCTCAGCCCCAAGAGTGTCCACCCTTATGTCTCAATCAGCTGTGGGTCTAGATATGGTCAATCCAGGTGGCATCACAGCCCCTGAACGAATTTTGTAAGAATTTCTCTCTCTTTCACTGTCTTTGTTTCACGGGTTTTTAAAAGTAATTGATTTTTATAATGGGGTTTAGCTGCTTTTCACTGCTGTGTTTATGCCGCTTTACACCCACTTGACTCACTTACAGAGAGATATCAATACATAGGTTGTAAGATTCTTACCAGTCAGATATATTCTTGGGCGGTGAATAGGGGGTTTCGAGTCCAATTCACTGAGCAAGGAGTAGGTCTTGTCTATTACATATTGGGTTTATGGAACGGTATCTGAGCTAATTTGAAACCCTTCTTTTATGCATCACCCCACCTCACCTTTCCCGTTAAGCAGCCATAGTGTGTTTTCTAAACGTGTGACTCTGTTCTGTTTTGTAATTCAGTTCAAGGGTAGCGGTTTTTACATTCCCTCTATAAGTGATATCTTATGATAAGTGTCTTTTTCTGAGTGACTTATTTCACTTAGAATCGTCGTACCTAAATCCACTCATCATGCTGCTACTAGCCTTATGACGTTGATTTCATGGCTGAGTGAGATTCCATTGTACATAAGGACCACAACTTCTTTATCCATTTTTCTCTTTCCTGGGATATTTAAGGTGTAACGAAGTGGAGGTTCTTGTCAACAGAGCAGCCCTAAACTTTGGGGTGCCTGTGTCTTGCTGATTTTTAGTTTTCCCAATTTATACGCCCATGAGTGGAAGTGCCCTATGCTCTCTAAGCTGAGTTTTTTAGATGTTTCAGGACACACCGTACACTTCTCCAGAGTGGCTGTTGGCAATTTACATCCCGCCCATCAGCGTAGCCAGGCTCCCGTTTCTCCATGGCCTGTCCTGCATTTCTGGTTTTGACACTTTATTCAGCATGGCCCTTTTGACCGATGGGAAGCGAGACTTCTTTGTAGCGCTGATTTGCCTTTCCAGGTTGCTTGGTTGGCCAAAAAGGGCGGATGCGTTTTTTCCTGAATATATTCAGGAAAAAACGCATCCGCCCTTTTTGGCCAAGGGCATCATTGTCGAGGTTTTGCCGCTTTTCCTGTTCTTTAAAGGTGATTCGAATCTCCCTCCTGAGATCTGTTTCCTGCAATTCTGCCTTGCTTTCAAAGCCTCTTCGTTGCCTTCCCTCAATATATTTGTGGACGAGAGTTATCATTTATAAGTCTGCAGGTTTGTGAATTGCAGTGCCCCTGAGCTCCATTTTTCAACTCGCTTTCTTGGGAGCTGGCCGCAAAAGCGCAGGATTGCTTCAGGCCCTATTCTGGTCCCGGGCGGCAGGCTGAGCCTGTGGTTAATTCTTCTTCCTGATGGGAAAATAGAGTGACCTGTGCCTGTCCCATCACCTAGAGCTAGTCTCTCATTGGTTCCCCCTCTTCCCGTTCATCCTCAGGACAAATTGCAACCTGTACGGAACAGGAGGTTAAAGGTGCTGATTCTCCAAGGAGGGAGATTGCTAGTAAAGCGGCTGGAATGGCGAACCCGAGCACAAGGAGATGAGAAATGAGGTGCGTTTTGGAAACCTTTCCCGATCACACGGTGTACCATCTTCTGGGTTTCTCATGCATGTTTTCGATGTAGGAAGATGCCCTTGAACCTGGAGATTTGGGACCCATGGGATGGGTACCACGCAGTATTACTTTAAAGGGTCTGCGTTTCCTCACCCAACCTCACCAAACCTCTCAGCCCCAAGAGTGTCCACCCTTATGTCTCAATCAGCTGTGGGTCTAGATATGGTCAATCCAGGTGGCATCACAGCCCCTGAACGAATTTTGTAAGAATTTCTCTCTCTTTCACTGTCTTTGTTTCACGGGTTTTTAAAAGTAATTGATTTTTATAATGGGGTTTAGCTGCTTTTCACTGCTGTGTTTATGCCGCTTTACACCCACTTGACTCACTTACAGAGAGATATCAATACATAGGTTTTAAGATTCTTACCAGTCAGATATATTCTTGGGCGGTGAATAGGGGGTTTTGAGTCCAATTCACTGAGCAAGGAGTAGGTCTTGTCTATTACATATTGGGTTTATGGAACGGTATCTGAGCTAATTTGAAACCCTTCTTTTATGCATCACCCCACCTCACCTTTCCCGTTAAGCAGCCATAGTGTGTTTTCTAAACGTGTGACTCTGTTCTGTTTTGTAATTCAGTTCAAGGGTAGCGGTTTTTACATTCCCTCTATAAGTGATATCTTATGATAAGTGTCTTTTTCTGTGTGACTTATTTCACTTAGAATCGTCGTACCTAAATCCACTCATCATGCTGCTACTAGCCTTATGACGTTGATTTCATGGCTGAGTGAGATTCCATTGTACATAAGGACCACAACTTCTTTATCCATTTTTCTCTTTCCTGGGATATTTAAGGTGTAACGAAGTGGAGGTTCTTGTCAACAGAGCAGCCCTAAACTTTGGGGTGCCTGTGTCTTGCTGATTTTTAGTTTTCCCATTTTATACGCCCATGAGTGGAAGTGCCCTATGCTCTCTAAGCTGAGTTTTTTAGATGTTTCAGGACACACCGTACACTTCTCCAGAGTGGCTGTTGGCAATTTACATCCCGCCCATCAGCGTAGCCAGGCTCCCGTTTCTCCATGGCCTGTCCTGCATTTCTGGTTTTGACACTTTATTCAGCATGGCCCTTTTGACCGATGGGAAGCGAGACTTCTTTGTAGCGCTGATTTGCCTTTCCAGGTTGCTTGGTTGGCCAAAAAGGGCGGATGCGTTTTTTCCTGAATATATTCAGGAAAAAACGCATCCGCCCTTTTTGGCCAAGGGCATCATTGTCGAGGTTTTGCCGCTTTTCCTGTTCTTTAAAGGTGATTCGAATCTCCCTCCTGAGATCTGTTTCCTGCAATTCTGCCTTGCTTTCAAATCCTCTTCGTTGCCTTCCCTCAATATATTTGTGGACGAGAGTTATCATTTATAAGTCTGCAGGTTTGTGAATTGCAGTGCCCCTGAGCTCCATTTTTCAACTCGCTTTCTTGGGAGCTGGCCGCAAAAGCGCAGGATTGCTTCAGGCCCTATTCTGGTCCCGGGCGGCAGGCTGAGCCTGTGGTTAATTCTTCTTCCTGATGGGAAAATAGAGTGACCTGTGCCTGTCCCATCACCTAGAGCTAGTCTCTCATTGGTTCCCCCTCTTCCCGTTCATCCTCAGGACAAATTGCAACCTGTACGGAACAGGAGGTTAAAGGTGCTGATTCTCCAAGGAGGGAGATTGCTAGTAAAGCGGCTGGAATGGCGAACCCGAGCACAAGGAGATGAGAAATGAGGTGCGTTTTGGAAACCTTTCCCGATCACACGGTGTACCATCTTCTGAGTTTCTCATGCATGTTTTCGATGTAGGAAGATGCCCTTGAACCTGGAGATTTGGGACCCATGGGATGGGTACCACGCAGTATTACTTTAAAGGGTCTGCGTTTCCTCACCCAACCTCACCAAACCTCTCAGCCCCAAGAGTGTCCACCCTTATGTCTCAATCAGCTGTGGGTCTAGATATGGTCAATCCAGGTGGCATCACAGCCCCTGAACGAATTTTGTAAGAATTTCTCTCTCTTTCACTGTCTTTGTTTCACGGGTTTTTAAAAGTAATTGATTTTTATAATGGGGTTTAGCTGCTTTTCACTGCTGTGTTTATGCCGCTTTACACCCACTTGACTCACTTACAGAGAGATATCAATACATAGGTTTTAAGATTCTTACTAGTCAGATATATTCTTGGGCGGTGAATAGGGGGTGTTGAGTCCAATTCACTGAGCAAGGAGTAGGTTTTGTCTATTACATATTGGGTTTATGGAACGGTATCTGAGCTAATTTGAAACCCTTGTTTTATGCATCACCCCACCTCACCTTTCCCGTTAAGCAGCCATAGTGTGTTTTCTAAACGTGTGACTCTGTTCTGTTTTGTAATTCAGTTCAAGGGTAGCGGTTTTTACATTCCCTCTATAAGTGATATCTTATGATAAGTGTCTTTTTCTGTGTGACTTATTTCACTTAGAATCGTCGTACCTAAATCCACTCATCATGCTGCTACTAGCCTTATGACGTTGATTTCATGGCTGAGTGAGATTCCATTGTACATAAGGACCACAACTTCTTTATCCATTTTTCTCTTTCCTGGGATATTTAAGGTGTAACGAAGTGGAGGTTCTTGTCAACAGAGCAGCCCTAAAGTTTGGGGTGCCTGTGTCTTGCTGATTTTTAGTTTTCCCAATTTATACGCCCATGAGTGGAAGTGCCCTATGCTCTCTAAGCTGAGTTTTTTAGATGTTTCAGGACACACCGTACCCTTTTCCAGAGTGGCTGTTGGCAATTTACATCCCGCCCATCAGCGTAGCCAGGCTCCCGTTTCTCCGTGGCCTGTCCTGCATTTCTGGTTTTGACACTTTATTCAGCATGGCCCTTTTGACCGATGGGAAGCGAGACTTCTTTGTAGCGCTGATTTGCCTTTCCAGGTTGCTTGGTTGGCCAAAAAGGGCGGATGCGTTTTTTCCTGAATATATTCAGGAAAAAACGCATCCGCCCTTTTTGGCCAAGGGCATCATTGTCGAGGTTTTGCCGCTTTTCCTGTTCTTTAAAGGTGATTCGAATCTCCCTCCTGAGATCTGTTTCCTGCAATTCTGCCTTGCTTTCAAATCCTCTTCGTTGCCTTCCCTCAATATATTTGTGGACGAGAGTTATCATTTATAAGTCTGCAGGTTTGTGAATTGCAGTGCCCCTGAGCTCCATTTTTCAACTCGCTTTCTTGGGAGCTGGCCGCAAAAGCGCAGGATTGCTTCAGGCCCTATTCTGGTCCCGGGCGGCAGGCTGAGCCTGTGGTTAATTCTTCTTCCTGATGGGAAAATAGAGTGACCTGTGCCTGTCCCATCACCTAGAGCTAGTCTCTCATTGGTTCCCCCTCTTCCCGTTCATCCTCAGGACAAATTGCAACCTGTACGGAACAGGAGGTTAAAGGTGCTGATTCTCCAAGGAGGGAGATTGCTAGTAAAGCGGCTGGAATGGCGAACCCGAGCACAAGGAGATGAGAAACGAGGTGCGTTTTGGAAACCTTTCCCGATCACACGGTGTACCATCTTCTGGGTTTCTCATGCATGTTTTCGATGTAGGAAGATGCCCTTGAACCTGGAGATTTGGGACCCATGGGATGGGTACCACGCAGTATTACTTTAAAGGGTCTGCGTTTCCTCACCCAACCTCACCAAACCTCTCAGCCCCAAGAGTGTCCACCCTTATGTCTCAATCAGCTGTGGGTCTAGATATGGTCAATCCAGGTGGCATCACAGCCCCTGAACGAATTTTGTAAGAATTTCTCTCTCTTTCACTGTCTTTGTTTCACGGGTTTTTAAAAGTAATTGATTTTTATAATGGGGTTTAGCTGCTTTTCACTGCTGTGTTTATGCCGCTTTACACCCACTTGACTCACTTACAGAGAGATATCAATACATAGGTTTTAAGATTCTTACCAGTCAGATATATTCTTGGGCGGTGAATAGGGGGTTTCGAGTCCAATTCACTGAGCAAGGAGTAGGTCTTGTCTATTACATATTGGGTTTATGGAACGGTATCTGAGCTAATTTGAAACCCTTCTTTTATGCATCACCCCACCTCACCTTTCCCGTTAAGCAGCCATAGTGTGTTTTCTAAACGTGTGACTCTGTTCTGTTTTGTAATTCAGTTCAAGGGTAGCGGTTTTTACATTCCCTCGATAAGTGATATCTTATGATAAGTGTCTTTTTCTGTGTGACTTATTTCACTTAGAATCGTCGTACCTAAATCCACTCATCATGCTGCTACTAGCCTTATGACGTTGATTTCATGGCTGAGTGAGATTCCATTGTACATAAGGACCACAACTTCTTTATCCATTTTTCTCTTTCCTGGGATATTTAAGGTGTAACGAAGTGGAGGTTCTTGTCAACAGAGCAGCCCTAAACTTTGGGGTGCCTGTGTCTTGCTGATTTTTAGTTTTCCCAATTTATACGCCCATGAGTGGAAGTGCCCTATGCTCTCTAAGCTGAGTTTTTTAGATGTTTCAGGACACACCGTACACTTCTCCAGAGTGGCTGTTGGCAATTTACATCCCGCCCATCAGCGTAGCCAGGCTCCCGTTTCTCCATGGCCTGTCCTGCATTTCTGGTTTTGACACTTTATTCAGCATGGCCCTTTTGACCGATGGGAAGCGAGACTTCTTTGTAGCGCTGATTTGCCTTTCCAGGTTGCTTGGTTGGCCAAAAAGGGCGGATGCGTTTTTTCCTGAATATATTCAGGAAAAAACGCATCCGCCCTTTTTGGCCAAGGGCATCATTGTCGAGGTTTTGCCGCTTTTCCTGTTCTTTAAAGGTGATTCGAATCTCCCTCCTGAGATCTGTTTCCTGCAATTCTGCCTTGCTTTCAAAGCCTCTTCGTTGCCTTCCCTCAATATATTTGTGGACGAGAGTTATCATTTATAAGTCTGCAGGTTTGTGAATTGCAGTGCCCCTGAGCTCCATTTTTCAACTCGCTTTCTTGGGAGCTGGCCGCAAAAGCGCAGGATTGCTTCAGGCCCTATTCTGGTCCCGGGCGGCAGGCTGAGCCTGTGGTTAATTCTTCTTCCTGATGGGAAAATAGAGTGACCTGTGCCTGTCCCATCACCTAGAGCTAGTCTCTCATTGGTTCCCCCTCTTCCCGTTCATCCTCAGGACAAATTGCAACCTGTACGGAACAGGAGGTTAAAGGTGCTGATTCTCCAAGGAGGGAGATTGCTAGTAAAGCGGCTGGAATGGCGAACCCGAGCACAAGGAGATGAGAAATGAGGTGCGTTTTGGAAACCTTTCCCGATCACACGGTGTACCATCTTCTGGGTTTCTCATGCATGTTTTCGATGTAGGAAGATGCCCTTGAACCTGGAGATTTGGGACCCATGGGATGGGTACCACGCAGTATTACTTTAAAGGGTCTGCGTTTCCTCACCCAACCTCACCAAACCTCTCAGCCCCAAGAGTGTCCACCCTTATGTCTCAATCAGCTGTGGGTCTAGATATGGTCAATCCAGGTGGCATCACAGCCCCTGAACGAATTTTGTAAGAATTTCTCTCTCTTTCACTGTCTTTGTTTCACGGGTTTTTAAAAGTAATTGATTTTTATAATGGGGTTTAGCTGCTTTTCACTGCTGTGTTTATGCCGCTTTACACCCACTTGACTCACTTACAGAGAGATATCAATACATAGGTTTTAAGATTCTTACCAGTCAGATATATTCTTGGGCGGTGAATAGGGGGTTTTGAGTCCAATTCACTGAGCAAGGAGTAGGTCTTGTCTATTACATATTGGGTTTATGGAACGGTATCTGAGCTAATTTGAAACCCTTCTTTTATGCATCACCCCACCTCACCTTTCCCGTTAAGCAGCCATAGTGTGTTTTCTAAACGTGTGACTCTGTTCTGTTTTGTAATTCAGTTCAAGGGTAGCGGTTTTTACATTCCCTCTATAAGTGATATCTTATGATAAGTGTCTTTTTCTGTGTGACTTATTTCACTTAGAATCGTCGTACCTAAATCCACTCATCATGCTGCTACTAGCCTTATGACGTTGATTTCATGGCTGAGTGAGATTCCATTGTACATAAGGACCACAACTTCTTTATCCATTTTTCTCTTTCCTGGGATATTTAAGGTGTAACGAAGTGGAGGTTCTTGTCAACAGAGCAGCCCTAAACTTTGGGGTGCCTGTGTCTTGCTGATTTTTAGTTTTCCCATTTTATACGCCCATGAGTGGAAGTGCCCTATGCTCTCTAAGCTGAGTTTTTTAGATGTTTCAGGACACACCGTACACTTCTCCAGAGTGGCTGTTGGCAATTTACATCCCGCCCATCAGCGTAGCCAGGCTCCCGTTTCTCCATGGCCTGTCCTGCATTTCTGGTTTTGACACTTTATTCAGCATGGCCCTTTTGACCGATGGGAAGCGAGACTTCTTTGTAGCGCTGATTTGCCTTTCCAGGTTGCTTGGTTGGCCAAAAAGGGCGGATGCGTTTTTTCCTGAATATATTCAGGAAAAAACGCATCCGCCCTTTTTGGCCAAGGGCATCATTGTCGAGGTTTTGCCGCTTTTCCTGTTCTTTAAAGGTGATTCGAATCTCCCTCCTGAGATCTGTTTCCTGCAATTCTGCCTTGCTTTCAAATCCTCTTCGTTGCCTTCCCTCAATATATTTGTGGACGAGAGTTATCATTTATAAGTCTGCAGGTTTGTGAATTGCAGTGCCCCTGAGCTCCATTTTTCAACTCGCTTTCTTGGGAGCTGGCCGCAAAAGCGCAGGATTGCTTCAGGCCCTATTCTGGTCCCGGGCGGCAGGCTGAGCCTGTGGTTAATTCTTCTTCCTGATGGGAAAATAGAGTGACCTGTGCCTGTCCCATCACCTAGAGCTAGTCTCTCATTGGTTCCCCCTCTTCCCGTTCATCCTCAGGACAAATTGCAACCTGTACGGAACAGGAGGTTAAAGGTGCTGATTCTCCAAGGAGGGAGATTGCTAGTAAAGCGGCTGGAATGGCGAACCCGAGCACAAGGAGATGAGAAATGAGGTGCGTTTTGGAAACCTTTCCCGATCACACGGTGTACCATCTTCTGGGTTTCTCATGCATGTTTTCGATGTAGGAAGATGCCCTTGAACCTGGAGATTTGGGACCCATGGGATGGGTACCACGCAGTATTACTTTAAAGGGTCTGCGTTTCCTCACCCAACCTCACCAAACCTCTCAGCCCCAAGAGTGTCCACCCTTATGTCTCAATCAGCTGTGGGTCTAGATATGGTCAATCCAGGTGGCATCACAGCCCCTGAACGAATTTTGTAAGAATTTCTCTCTCTTTCACTGTCTTTGTTTCACGGGTTTTTAAAAGTAATTGATTTTTATAATGGGGTTTAGCTGCTTTTCACTGCTGTGTTTATGCCGCTTTACACCCACTTGACTCACTTACAGAGAGATATCAATACATAGGTTTTAAGATTCTTACCAGTCAGATATATTCTTGGGCGGTGAATAGGGCGTTTTGAGTCCAATTCACTGAGCAAGGAGTAGGTCTTGTCTATTACATATTGGGTTTATGGAACGGTATCTGAGCTAATTTGAAACCCTTCTTTTATGCATCACCCCACCTCACCTTTCCCGTTAAGCAGCCATAGTGTGTTTTCTAAACGTGTGACTCTGTTCTGTTTTGTAATTCAGTTCAAGGGTAGCGGTTTTTACATTCCCTCGATAAGTGATATCTTATGATAAGTGTCTTTTTCTGTGTGACTTATTTCACTTAGAATCGTCGTACCTAAATCCACTCATCATGCTGCTACTAGCCTTATGACGTTGATTTTATGGCTGAGTGAGATTCCATTGTACATAAGGACCACAACTTCTTTATCCATTTTTCTCTTTCCTGGGATATTTAAGGTGTAACGAAGTGGAGGTTCTTGTCAACAGAGCAGCCCTAAAGTTTGGGGTGCCTGTGTCTTGCTGATTTTTAGTTTTCCCAATTTATACGCCCATGAGTGGAAGTGCCCTATGCTCTCTAAGCTGAGTTTTTTAGATGTTTCAGGACACACCGTACTCTTCTCCAGAGTGGCTGTTGGCAATTTACATCCCGCCCATCAGCGTAGCCAGGCTCCCGTTTCTCCATGGCCTGTACTGCATTTCTGGTTTTGACACTTTATTCAGCATGGCCCTTTTGACCGATGGGAAGCGAGACTTCTTTGTAGCGCTGATTTGCATTTCCAGGTTGCTTGGTTGGCCAAAAAGGGCGGATGCGTTTTTTCCTGAATATATTCAGGAAAATACGCATCCGCCCTTTTTGGCCAAGGGCATCATTGTCGAGGTTTTGCCGCTTTTTCTGTTCTTTAAAGGCGATTCGAATCTCCCTCCTGAGATCTGTTTCCTGCAATTCTGCCTTGCTTTCAAATCCTCTTCGTTGCCTTCCCTCAATATATTTGTGGACGAGAGTTATCATTTATAAGTCTGCAGGTTTTTGAATTGCAGTGCCCCTGAGCTCCATTTTTCAACTCGCTTTCTTGGGAGCTGGCCGCAAAAGCGCAGGATTGCTTCAGGCCCTTGTCGGGTCCCGGGCGGCAGGCTGAGCCTGTGGTTAATTCTTCTTCCTGATGGGAAAATAGAGTGACCTGTGCCTGTCCCAACACCTAGAGCTAGTCTCTCATTGGTTCCCCCTCTTCCCGTTCATCCTCAGGACAAATTGCAACCTGTACGGAACAGGAGGTTAAAGGTGCTGATTCTCCAAGGAGGGAGATTGCTAGTAAAGCGGCTGGAATGGCGAACCCGAGCACAAGGAGATGAGAAATGAGGTGCGTTTTGGAAACCTTTCCCGATCACACGGTGTACCCTCTTCTGGGTTTCTCATGCCTGTTTTCGATGTAGGAAGATGCCCTTGAACCTGGAGATTTGGGACCCATTGGATGGGTACCACGCAGTATTACTTTAAAGGGTCTGCGTTTCCTCACCCAAGCTCACCAAACCTCTCAGCCCCAAGAGTGTCCACCCTTATGTCTCAATCAGCTGTGGGTCTAGATATGGTCAATCCAGGTGGCATCACAGCCCCTTTACGAATTTTGTAAGAATTTCTCTCTCTTTCACTGTCTTTGTTTCACGGGTTTTTAAAAGTAATTGATTTTTATAATGGGGTTTAGCTGCTTTTCACTGCTGTGTTTATGCCGCTTTACACCCACTTGACTCACTTACAGAGAGATATCAATACATAGGTTTTAAGATTCTTACCAGTCAGATATATTCTTGGGCGGTGAATATGGGGTGTTGAGTCCAATTCACTGAGCAAGGAGTAGGTCTTGTCTATTTCCTATTGGGATTATGGAACGGTATCTGAGCTAATTTGAAACCCTTGTTTTATGCATCACCCCACCTCACCTTTCCCGTTAAGCAGCCATAGTGTGTTTTCTAAACGTGTGACTCTGTTCTGTTTTGTAATTCAGTTCAAGGGTAGCGGTTTTTACATTCCCTCTATAAGTGATATCTTATGATAAGTGTCTTTTTCTGTGTGACTTATTTCACTTAGAATCGTCGTACCTAAATCCACTCATCATGCCGCTACTAGCCTTATGACGTTGATTTCATGGCTGAGAGATATTCCATTGTACATAAGGACCACAACTTCTTTATCCATTTTTCTCTTTCCTGGGATATTTACGGTGTAACGAAGTGGAGGTTCTTCTCAACAGAGCAGCCCTAAACTTTGGGGTGCCTGTGTCTTGCTGATTTTTAGTTTTCCCAATTTATACGCCCATGAGTGGAAGTGCCCTATGCTCTCTAAGCTGAGTTTTTTAGATGTTTCAGGACACACCGTACACTTCTCCAGAGTGGCTGTTGGCAATTTACATCCCGCCCATCAGCGTAGCCAGGCTCCCGTTTCTCCATGGCCTGTCCTGTATTTCTGCTTTTGACACTTTATTCAGCATGGCCCTTTTGACCGATGGGAAGCGAGACTTCTTTGTAGCGCTGATTTGCCTTTCCAGGTTGCTTGGTTGGCCAAAAAGGGCGGATGCGTTTTTTCCTGAATATATTCAGGAAAAAACGCATCCGCCCTTTTTGGCCAAGGGCATCATTGTCGAGGTTTTGCCGCTTTTCCTGTTCTTTAAAGGCGATTCGAATCTCCCTCCTGAGATCTGTTTCCTGCAATTCTGCCTTGCTTTCGAATCCTCTTCGTTGCCTTCCCTCAATATATTTGTGGACGAGAGTTATCATTTATAAGTCTGCAGGTTTGTGAATTGCAGTGCCCCTGAGCTCCATTTTTCAACTCGCTTTCTTGGGAGCTGGCCGCAAAAGCGCAGGATTGCTTCAGGCCCTATTCTGGTCCCGGGCGGCAGGCTGAGCCTGTGGTTAATTCTTCTTCCTGATGGGAAAATAGAGTGACCTGTGCCTGTCCCAACACCTAGAGCTAGTCTCTCATTGGTTCCCCCTCTTCCCGTTCATCCTCAGGACAAATTGCAACCTGTACGGAACAGGAGGTTAAAGGTGCTGATTCTCCAAGGAGGGAGATTGCTAGTAAAGCGGCTGGAATGGCGAACCCGAGCACAAGGAGATGAGAAATGAGGTGCGTTTTGGAAACCTTTCCCGATCACACGGTGTACCATCTTCTGGGTTTCTCATGCATGTTTTCGATGTAGGAAGATGCCCTTGAACCTGGAGATTTGGGACCCATGGGATGGGTACCACGCAGTATTACTTTAAAGGGTCTGCGTTTCCTCACCCAACCTCACCAAACCTCTCAGCCCCAAGAGTGTCCACCCTTATGTCTCAATCAGCTGTGGGTCTAGATATGGTCAATCCAGGTGGCATCACAGCCCCTGAACGAATTTTGTAAGAATTTCTCTCTCTTTCACTGTCTTTGTTTCACGGGTTTTTAAAAGTAATTGATTTTTATAATGGGGTTTAGCTGCTTTTCACTGCTGTGTTTATGCCGCTTTACACCCACTTGACTCACTTACAGAGAGATATCAATACATAGGTTTTAAGATTCTTACTAGTCAGATATATTCTTGGGCGGTGAATATGGGGTGTTGAGTCCAATTCACTGAGCAAGGAGTAGGTCTTGTCTATTACATATTGGGTTTATGGAACGGTATCTGAGCTAATTTGAAACCCTTTTATGCATCACCCCACCTCACCTTTCCCGTTAAGCAGCCATAGTGTGTTTTCTAAACGTGTGACTCTGTTCTGTTTTGTAATTTAGTTCAAGGGTAGCGGTTTTTACATTCCCTCTATAAGTGATATCTTATGATAAGTGTCTTTTTCTGTGTGACTTATTTCACTTAGGATCGTCGTACCTAAATCCACTCATCATGCTGCTACTAGCCTTATGACGTTGATTTCACGGCTGAGTGATATTGCATTGTACATAAGGACCACAACTTCTTTATCTATTTTTCTCTTTCCTGGGATATTTACGGTGTAACGAAGTGGAGGTTCTTCTCAACAGAGCAGCCCTAAACTTTGGGGTGCCTGTGTCTTGCTGATTTTTAGTTTTCCCAATTTATACGCCCATGAGTGGAAGTGCCCTATGCTCTCTAAGCTGAGTTTTTTAGATGTTTCAGGACACACCGTACACTTCTCCAGAGTGGCTGTTGGCAATTTACATCCCACACATCAGCGTAACCAGGCTCCCGTTTCTCCATGGCCTGTCCTGCATTTCTGCTTTTGACACTTTATTCAGCATGGCCCTTTTGACCGATGGGAAGCGAGACTTCTTTGTAGCGCTGATTTGCCTTTCCAGGTTGCTTGGTTGGCCAAAAAGGGCGGATCCGTTTTTTCCTGAATATATTCAGGAAAAAACGCATCCGCCCTTTTTGGCCAAGGGCATCATTGTCGAGGTTTTGCCGCTTTGCCTGTTCTTTAAAGGCGATTCGAATCTCCCTCCTGAGATCTGTTTCCTGCAATTCTGCCTTGCTTTCAAATCCTTTTCGTTGCCTTCCCTCAATATATTTGTGGACGAGAGTTATCATTTATAAGTCTGCAGGTTTTTGAATTGCAGTGCCCCTGAGCTCCATTTTTCAACTCGCTTTCTTGGGAGCTGGCCGCAAAAGCGCAGGATTGCTTCAGGCCCTATTCTGGTCCCGGGCGGCAGGCTGAGCCTGTGGTTAATTCTTCTTCCTGATGGGAAAATAGAGTGACCTGTGCCTGTCCCAACACCTAGAGCTAGTCTCTCATTGGTTCCCCCTCTTCCCGTTCATCCTCAGGACAAATTGCAACCTGTACGGAACAGGAGGTTAAAGGTGCTGATTCTCCAAGGAGGGAGATTGCTAGTAAAGCGGCTGGAATGGCGAACCCGAGCACAAGGAGATGAGAAATGAGGTGCGTTTTGGAAACCTTTCCCGATCACACGGTGTACCCTCTTCTGGGTTTCTCATGCCTGTTTTCGATGTAGGAAGATGCCCTTGAACCTGGAGATTTGGGACCCATTGGATGGGTACCACGCAGTATTACTTTAAAGGGTCTGCGTTTCCTCACCCAACCTCACCAAACCTCTCAGCCCCAAGAGTGTCCACCCTTATGTCTCAATCAGCTGTGGGTCTAGATATGGTCAATCCAGGTGGCATCACAGCCCCTTTACGAATTTTGTAAGAATTTCTCTCTCTTTCACTGTCTTTGTTTCACGGGTTTTTAAAAGTAATTGATTTTTATAATGGGGTTTAGCTGCTTTTCACTGCTGTGTTTATGCCGCTTTACACCCACTTGACTCACTTACAGAGAGATATCAATACATAGGTTTTAAGATTTTTACTAGTCAGATATATTCTTGGGCGGTGAATATGGGGTGTTGAGTCCAATTCACTGAGCAAGGAGTAGGTCTTGTCTATTTCCTATTGGGATTATGGAACGGTATCTGAGCTAATTTGAAACCCTTGTTTTATGCATCACCCCACCTCACCTTTCCCGTTAAGCAGCCATAGTGTGTTTTCTAAACGTGTGACTCTGTTCTGTTTTGTAATTCAGTTCAAGGGTAGCGGTTTTTACATTCCCTCTATAAGTGATATCTTATGATAAGTGTCTTTTTCTGAGTGACTTATTTCACTTAGAATCGTCGTACCTAAATCCACTCATCATGCTGCTACTAGCCTTATGACGTTGATTTCATGGCTGAGTGAGATTCCATTGTACATAAGGACCACAACTTCTTTATCCATTTTTCTCTTTCCTGGGATATTTAAGGTGTAACGAAGTGGAGGTTCTTCTCAACAGAGCAGCCCTAAACTTTGGGGTGCCTGTGTCTTGCTGATTTTTAGTTTTCCCAATTTATACGCCCATGAGTGGAAGTGCCCTATGCTCTCTAAGCTGAGTTTTTTAGATGTTTCAGGACACACCGTACACTTCTCCAGAGTGGCTGTTGGCAATTTACATCCCGCCCATCAGCGTAGCCAGGCTCCCGTTTCTCCATGGCCTGTCCTGCATTTCTGGTTTTGACACTTTATTCAGCATGGCCCTTTTGACCGATGGGAAGCGAGACTTCTTTGTAGCGCTGATTTGCCTTTCCAGGTTGCTTGGTTGGCCAAAAAGGGCGGATGCGTTTTTTCCTGAATATATTCAGGAAAAAACGCATCCGCCCTTTTTGGCCAAGGGCATCATTGTCGAGGTTTTGCCGCTTTTCCTGTTCTTTAAAGGTGATTCGAATCTCCCTCCTGAGATCTGTTTCCTGCAATTCTGCCTTGCTTTCAAAGCCTCTTCGTTGCCTTCCCTCAATATATTTGTGGACGAGAGTTATCATTTATAAGTCTGCAGGTTTGTGAATTGCAGTGCCCCTGAGCTCCATTTTTCAACTCGCTTTCTTGGGAGCTGGCCGCAAAAGCGCAGGATTGCTTCAGGCCCTATTCTGGTCCCGGGCGGCAGGCTGAGCCTGTGGTTAATTCTTCTTCCTGATGGGAAAATAGAGTGACCTGTGCCTGTCCCATCACCTAGAGCTAGTCTCTCATTGGTTCCCCCTCTTCCCGTTCATCCTCAGGACAAATTGCAACCTGTACGGAACAGGAGGTTAAAGGTGCTGATTCTCCAAGGAGGGAGATTGCTAGTAAAGCGGCTGGAATGGCGAACCCGAGCACAAGGAGATGAGAAATGAGGTGCGTTTTGGAAACCTTTCCCGATCACACGGTGTACCATCTTCTGGGTTTCTCATGCATGTTTTCGATGTAGGAAGATGCCCTTGAACCTGGAGATTTGGGACCCATGGGATGGGTACCACGCAGTATTACTTTAAAGGGTCTGCGTTTCCTCACCCAACCTCACCAAACCTCTCAGCCCCAAGAGTGTCCACCCTTATGTCTCAATCAGCTGTGGGTCTAGATATGGTCAATCCAGGTGGCATCACAGCCCCTGAACGAATTTTGTAAGAATTTCTCTCTCTTTCACTGTCTTTGTTTCACGGGTTTTTAAAAGTAATTGATTTTTATAATGGGGTTTAGCTGCTTTTCACTGCTGTGTTTATGCCGCTTTACACCCACTTGACTCACTTACAGAGAGATATCAATACATAGGTTTTAAGATTCTTACCAGTCAGATATATTCTTGGGCGGTGAATAGGGCGTTTTGAGTCCAATTCACTGAGCAAGGAGTAGGTCTTGTCTATTACATATTGGGTTTATGGAACGGTATCTGAGCTAATTTGAAACCCTTCTTTTATGCATCACCCCACCTCACCTTTCCCGTTAAGCAGCCATAGTGTGTTTTCTAAACGTGTGACTCTGTTCTGTTTTGTAATTCAGTTCAAGGGTAGCGGTTTTTACATTCCCTCGATAAGTGATATCTTATGATAAGTGTCTTTTTCTGTGTGACTTATTTCACTTAGAATCGTCGTACCTAAATCCACTCATCATGCTGCTACTAGCCTTATGACGTTGATTTTATGGCTGAGTGAGATTCCATTGTACATAAGGACCACAACTTCTTTATCCATTTTTCTCTTTCCTGGGATATTTAAGGTGTAACGAAGTGGAGGTTCTTGTCAACAGAGCAGCCCTAAAGTTTGGGGTGCCTGTGTCTTGCTGATTTTTAGTTTTCCCAATTTATACGCCCATGAGTGGAAGTGCCCTATGCTCTCTAAGCTGAGTTTTTTAGATGTTTCAGGACACACCGTACTCTTCTCCAGAGTGGCTGTTGGCAATTTACATCCCGCCCATCAGCGTAGCCAGGCTCCCGTTTCTCCATGGCCTGTACTGCATTTCTGGTTTTGACACTTTATTCAGCATGGCCCTTTTGACCGATGGGAAGCGAGACTTCTTTGTAGCGCTGATTTGCATTTCCAGGTTGCTTGGTTGGCCAAAAAGGGCGGATGCGTTTTTTCCTGAATATATTCAGGAAAATACGCATCCGCCCTTTTTGGCCAAGGGCATCATTGTCGAGGTTTTGCCGCTTTTTCTGTTCTTTAAAGGCGATTCGAATCTCCCTCCTGAGATCTGTTTCCTGCAATTCTGCCTTGCTTTCAAATCCTCTTCGTTGCCTTCCCTCAATATATTTGTGGACGAGAGTTATCATTTATAAGTCTGCAGGTTTTTGAATTGCAGTGCCCCTGAGCTCCATTTTTCAACTCGCTTTCTTGGGAGCTGGCCGCAAAAGCGCAGGATTGCTTCAGGCCCTTGTCGGGTCCCGGGCGGCAGGCTGAGCCTGTGGTTAATTCTTCTTCCTGATGGGAAAATAGAGTGACCTGTGCCTGTCCCAACACCTAGAGCTAGTCTCTCATTGGTTCCCCCTCTTCCCGTTCATCCTCAGGACAAATTGCAACCTGTACGGAACAGGAGGTTAAAGGTGCTGATTCTCCAAGGAGGGAGATTGCTAGTAAAGCGGCTGGAATGGCGAACCCGAGCACAAGGAGATGAGAAATGAGGTGCGTTTTGGAAACCTTTCCCGATCACACGGTGTACCCTCTTCTGGGTTTCTCATGCCTGTTTTCGATGTAGGAAGATGCCCTTGAACCTGGAGATTTGGGACCCATTGGATGGGTACCACGCAGTATTACTTTAAAGGGTCTGCGTTTCCTCACCCAACCTCACCAAACCTCTCAGCCCCAAGAGTGTCCACCCTTATGTCTCAATCAGCTGTGGGTCTAGATATGGTCAATCCAGGTGGCATCACAGCCCCTTTACGAATTTTGTAAGAATTTCTCTCTCTTTCACTGTCTTTGTTTCACGGGTTTTTAAAAGTAATTGATTTTTATAATGGGGTTTAGCTGCTTTTCACTGCTGTGTTTATGCCGCTTTACACCCACTTGACTCACTTACAGAGAGATATCAATACATAGGTTTTAAGATTTTTACTAGTCAGATATATTCTTGGGCGGTGAATATGGGGTGTTGAGTCCAATTCACTGAGCAAGGAGTAGGTCTTGTCTATTTCCTATTGGGATTATGGAACGGTATCTGAGCTAATTTGAAACCCTTGTTTTATGCATCACCCCACCTCACCTATCCCGTTAAGCAGCCATAGTGTGTTTTCTAAACGTGTGACTCTGTTCTGTTTTGTAATTCAGTTCAAGGGTAGCGGTTTTTACATTCCCTCTATAAGTGATATCTTATGATAAGTGTCTTTTTCTGTGTGACTTATTTCACTTAGAATCGTCGTACCTAAATCCACTCATCATGCCGCTACTAGCCTTATGACGTTGATTTCATGGCTGAGAGATATTCCATTGTACATAAGGACCACAACTTCTTTATCCATTTTTCTCTTTCCTGGGATATTTACGGTGTAACGAAGTGGAGGTTCTTCTCAACAGAGCAGCCCTAAACTTTGGGGTGCCTGTGTCTTGCTGATTTTTAGTTTTCCCAATTTATACGCCCATGAGTGGAAGTGCCCTATGCTCTCTAAGCTGAGTTTTTTAGATGTTTCAGGACACACCGTACACTTCTCCAGAGTGGCTGTTGGCAATTTACATCCCGCCCATCAGCGTAGCCAGGCTCCCGTTTCTCCATGGCCTGTCCTGTATTTCTGCTTTTGACACTTTATTCAGCATGGCCCTTTTGACCGATGGGAAGCGAGACTTCTTTGTAGCGCTGATTTGCCTTTCCAGGTTGCTTGGTTGGCCAAAAAGGGCGGATGCGTTTTTTCCTGAGTATATTCAGGAAAAAACGCATCCGCCCTTTTTGGCCAAGGGCATCATTGTCGAGGTTTTGCCGCTTTTCCTGTTCTTTAAAGGCGATTCGAATCTCCCTCCTGAGATCTGTTTCCTGCAATTCTGCCTTGCTTTCGAATCCTCTTCGTTGCCTTCCCTCAATATATTTGTGGACGAGAGTTATCATTTATAAGTCTGCAGGTTTGTGAATTGCAGTGCCCCTGAGCTCCATTTTTCAACTCGCTTTCTTGGGAGCTGGCCGCAAAAGCGCAGGATTGCTTCAGGCCCTATTCTGGTCCCGGGCGGCAGGCTGAGCCTGTGGTTAATTCTTCTTCCTGATGGGAAAATAGAGTGACCTGTGCCTGTCCCAACACCTAGAGCTAGTCTCTCATTGGTTCCCCCTCTTCCCGTTCATCCTCAGGACAAATTGCAACCTGTACGGAACAGGAGGTTAAAGGTGCTGATTCTCCAAGGAGGGAGATTGCTAGTAAAGCGGCTGGAATGGCGAACCCGAGCACAAGGAGATGAGAAATGAGGTGCGTTTTGGAAACCTTTCCCGATCACACGGTGTACCATCTTCTGGGTTTCTCATGCATGTTTTCGATGTAGGAAGATGCCCTTGAACCTGGAGATTTGGGACCCATGGGATGGGTACCACGCAGTATTACTTTAAAGGGTCTGCGTTTCCTCACCCAACCTCACCAAACCTCTCAGCCCCAAGAGTGTCCACCCTTATGTCTCAATCAGCTGTGGGTCTAGATATGGTCAATCCAGGTGGCATCACAGCCCCTGAACGAATTTTGTAAGAATTTCTCTCTCTTTCACTGTCTTTGTTTCACGGGTTTTTAAAAGTAATTGATTTTTATAATGGGGTTTAGCTGCTTTTCACTGCTGTGTTTATGCCGCTTTACACCCACTTGACTCACTTACAGAGAGATATCAATACATAGGTTTTAAGATTCTTACTAGTCAGATATATTCTTGGGCGGTGAATATGGGGTGTTGAGTCCAATTCACTGAGCAAGGAGTAGGTCTTGTCTATTACATATTGGGTTTATGGAACGGTATCTGAGCTAATTTGAAACCCTTTTATGCATCACCCCACCTCACCTTTCCCGTTAAGCAGCCATAGTGTGTTTTCTAAACGTGTGACTCTGTTCTGTTTTGTAATTTAGTTCAAGGGTAGCGGTTTTTACATTCCCTCTATAAGTGATATCTTATGATAAGTGTCTTTTTCTGTGTGACTTATTTCACTTAGGATCGTCGTACCTAAATCCACTCATCATGCTGCTACTAGCCTTATGACGTTGATTTCACGGCTGAGTGATATTGCATTGTACATAAGGACCACAACTTCTTTATCTATTTTTCTCTTTCCTGGGATATTTACGGTGTAACGAAGTGGAGGTTCTTCTCAACAGAGCAGCCCTAAACTTTGGGGTGCCTGTGTCTTGCTGATTTTTAGTTTTCCCAATTTATACGCCCATGAGTGGAAGTGCCCTATGCTCTCTAAGCTGAGTTTTTTAGATGTTTCAGGACACACCGTACACTTCTCCAGAGTGGCTGTTGGCAATTTACATCCCACACATCAGCGTAACCAGGCTCCCGTTTCTCCATGGCCTGTCCTGCATTTCTGCTTTTGACACTTTATTCAGCATGGCCCTTTTGACCGATGGGAAGCGAGACTTCTTTGTAGCGCTGATTTGCCTTTCCAGGTTGCTTGGTTGGCCAAAAAGGGCGGATCCGTTTTTTCCTGAATATATTCAGGAAAAAACGCATCCGCCCTTTTTGGCCAAGGGCATCATTGTCGAGGTTTTGCCGCTTTGCCTGTTCTTTAAAGGCGATTCGAATCTCCCTCCTGAGATCTGTTTCCTGCAATTCTGCCTTGCTTTCAAATCCTTTTCGTTGCCTTCCCTCAATATATTTGTGGACGAGAGTTATCATTTATAAGTCTGCAGGTTTTTGAATTGCAGTGCCCCTGAGCTCCATTTTTCAACTCGCTTTCTTGGGAGCTGGCCGCAAAAGCGCAGGATTGCTTCAGGCCCTATTCTGGTCCCGGGCGGCAGGCTGAGCCTGTGGTTAATTCTTCTTCCTGATGGGAAAATAGAGTGACCTGTGCCTGTCCCAACACCTAGAGCTAGTCTCTCATTGGTTCCCCCTCTTCCCGTTCATCCTCAGGACAAATTGCAACCTGTACGGAACAGGAGGTTAAAGGTGCTGATTCTCCAAGGAGGGAGATTGCTAGTAAAGCGGCTGGAATGGCGAACCCGAGCACAAGGAGATGAGAAATGAGGTGCGTTTTGGAAACCTTTCCCGATCACACGGTGTACCCTCTTCTGGGTTTCTCATGCCTGTTTTCGATGTAGGAAGATGCCCTTGAACCTGGAGATTTGGGACCCATTGGATGGGTACCACGCAGTATTACTTTAAAGGGTCTGCGTTTCCTCACCCAACCTCACCAAACCTCTCAGCCCCAAGAGTGTCCACCCTTATGTCTCAATCAGCTGTGGGTCTAGATATGGTCAATCCAGGTGGCATCACAGCCCCTGAACGAATTTTGTAAGAATTTCTCTCTCTTTCACTGTCTTTGTTTCACGGGTTTTTAAAAGTAATTGATTTTTATAATGGGGTTTAGCTGCTTTTCACTGCTGTGTTTATGCCGCTTTACACCCACTTGACTCACTTACAGAGAGATATCAATACATAGGTTTTAAGATTCTTACCAGTCAGATATATTCTTGGGCGGTGAATAGGTGGTTTTGAGTCCAATTCACTGAGCAAGGAGTAGGTCTTGTCTATTACATATTGGGTTTATGGAACGGTATCTGAGCTAATTTGAAACCCTTCTTTTATGCATCACCCCACCTCACCTTTCCCGTTAAGCAGCCATAGTGTGTTTTCTAAACGTGTGACTCTCTTCTGTTTTGTAATTCATTTCAAGGGTAGCGGTTTTTACATTCCCTCTATAAGTGATATCTTATGATAAGTGTGTTTTTCTGTGTGACTTATTTCACTTAGAATCATCGTACCTAAATCCACTCATCATGCTACTACTAGCCTTATGACGTTGATTTCATGGCTGAGTGATATTCCATTGTACATAAGGACCACAACTTCTTTATCCATTTTTCTCTTTCCTGGGATATTTAAGGTGTAACGAAGTGGAGGTTCTTGTCAACAGAGCAGCCCTAAAGTTTGGGGTGCCTGTGTCTTGCTGATTTTTAGTTTTCCCAATTTATACGCCCATGAGTGGAAGTGCCCTATGCTCTCTAAGCTGAGTTTTTTAGATGTTTCAGGACACACCGTACCCTTCTCCAGAGTGGCTGTTGGCAATTTACATCCCGCCCATCAGCGTAGCCAGGCTTCCGTTTCTCCATGGCCTGTCCTGCATTTCTGGTTTTGACACTTTATTCAGCATGGCCCTTTTGAGCGATGGGAAGCGAGACTTCTTTGTAGCGCTGATTTGCCTTTCCAGGTTGCTTGGTTGGCCAAAAAGGGCGGATGCGTTTTTTCCTGAATATATTCAGGAAAAAACGCATCCGCCCTTTTTGGCCAAGGGCATCATTGTCGAGGTTTTGCCGCTTTTCCTGTTCTTTAAAGGCGATTCGAATCTTCCTCCTGAAATCTGTTTCCTGCAATTCTGCCTTGCTTTCAAATCCTCTTCGTTGCCTTCCCTCAATATATTTGTGGACGAGAGTTATCATTTATAAGTCTGCAGGTTTGTGAATTGCAGTGCCCCTGAGCTCCATTTTTCAACTCGCTTTCTTGGGAGCTGGCCGCAAAAGCGCAGGATTGCTTCAGGCACTATTCTGGTCCCGGGCGGCAGGCTGAGCCTGTGGTTAATTCTTCTTCCTGATGGGAAAATAGAGTGACCTGTGCCTGTCCCAACACCTAGAGCTAGTCTCTCATTGGTTCCCCCTCTTCCCGTTCATCCTCAGGACAAATTGCAACCTGTACGGAACAGGAGGTTAAAGGTGCTGATTCTCCAAGGAGGGAGATTGCTAGTAAAGCGGCTGGAATGGCGAACCCGAGCACAAGGAGATGAGAAATGAGGTGCGTTTTGGAAACCTTTCCCGATCACACGGTGTACCCTCTTCTGGGTTTCTCATGCCTGTTTTCGATGTAGGAAGATGCCCTTGAACCTGGAGATTTGGGACCCATTGGATGGGTACCACGCAGTATTACTTTAAAGGGTCTGCGTTTCCTCACCCAACCTCACCAAACCTCTCAGCCCCAAGAGTGTCCACCCTTATGTCTCAATCAGCTGTGGGTCTAGATATGGTCAATCCAGGTGGCATCACAGCCCCTTTACGAATTTTGTAAGAATTTCTCTCTCTTTCACTGTCTTTGTTTCACGGGTTTTTAAAAGTAATTGATTTTTATAATGGGGTTTAGCTGCTTTTCACTGCTGTGTTTATGCCGCTTTACACCCACTTGACTCACTTACAGAGAGATATCAATACATAGGTTTTAAGATTTTTACTAGTCAGATATATTCTTGGGCGGTGAATATGGGGTGTTGAGTCCAATTCACTGAGCAAGGAGTAGGTCTTGTCTATTTCCTATTGGGATTATGGAACGGTATCTGAGCTAATTTGAAACCCTTGTTTTATGCATCACCCCACCTCACCTTTCCCGTTAAGCAGCCATAGTGTGTTTTCTAAACGTGTGACTCTGTTCTGTTTTGTAATTCAGTTCAAGGGTAGCGGTTTTTACATTCCCTCTATAAGTGATATCTTATGATAAGTGTCTTTTTCTGAGTGACTTATTTCACTTAGAATCGTCGTACCTAAATCCACTCATCATGCTGCTACTAGCCTTATGACGTTGATTTCATGGCTGAGTGAGATTCCATTGTACATAAGGACCACAACTTCTTTATCCATTTTTCTCTTTCCTGGGATATTTAAGGTGTAACGAAGTGGAGGTTCTTCTCAACAGAGCAGCCCTAAACTTTGGGGTGCCTGTGTCTTGCTGATTTTTAGTTTTCCCAATTTATACGCCCATGAGTGGAAGTGCCCTATGCTCTCTAAGCTGAGTTTTTTAGATGTTTCAGGACACACCGTACACTTCTCCAGAGTGGCTGTTGGCAATTTACATCCCGCCCATCAGCGTAGCCAGGCTCCCGTTTCTCCATGGCCTGTCCTGCATTTCTGGTTTTGACACTTTATTCAGCATGGCCCTTTTGACCGATGGGAAGCGAGACTTCTTTGTAGCGCTGATTTGCCTTTCCAGGTTGCTTGGTTGGCCAAAAAGGGCGGATGCGTTTTTTCCTGAATATATTCAGGAAAAAACGCATCCGCCCTTTTTGGCCAAGGGCATCATTGTCGAGGTTTTGCCGCTTTTCCTGTTCTTTAAAGGTGATTCGAATCTCCCTCCTGAGATCTGTTTCCTGCAATTCTGCCTTGCTTTCAAAGCCTCTTCGTTGCCTTCCCTCAATATATTTGTGGACGAGAGTTATCATTTATAAGTCTGCAGGTTTGTGAATTGCAGTGCCCCTGAGCTCCATTTTTCAACTCGCTTTCTTGGGAGCTGGCCGCAAAAGCGCAGGATTGCTTCAGGCCCTATTCTGGTCCCGGGCGGCAGGCTGAGCCTGTGGTTAATTCTTCTTCCTGATGGGAAAATAGAGTGACCTGTGCCTGTCCCATCACCTAGAGCTAGTCTCTCATTGGTTCCCCCTCTTCCCGTTCATCCTCAGGACAAATTGCAACCTGTACGGAACAGGAGGTTAAAGGTGCTGATTCTCCAAGGAGGGAGATTGCTAGTAAAGCGGCTGGAATGGCGAACCCGAGCACAAGGAGATGAGAAATGAGGTGCGTTTTGGAAACCTTTCCCGATCACACGGTGTACCATCTTCTGGGTTTCTCATGCATGTTTTCGATGTAGGAAGATGCCCTTGAACCTGGAGATTTGGGACCCATGGGATGGGTACCACGCAGTATTACTTTAAAGGGTCTGCGTTTCCTCACCCAACCTCACCAAACCTGTCAGCCCCAAGAGTGTCCACCCTTATGTCTCAATCAGCTGTGGGTCTAGATATGGTCAATCCAGGTGGCATCACAGCCCCTGAACGAATTTTGTAAGAATTTCTCTCTCTTTCACTGTCTTTGTTTCACGGGTTTTTAAAAGTAATTGATTTTTATAATGGGGTTTAGCTGCTTTTCACTGCTGTGTTTATGCCGCTTTACACCCACTTGACTCACTTACAGAGAGATATCAATACATAGGTTTTAAGATTCTTACCAGTCAGATATATTCTTGGGCGGTGAATAGGGCGTTTTGAGTCCAATTCACTGAGCAAGGAGTAGGTCTTGTCTATTACATATTGGGTTTATGGAACGGTATCTGAGCTAATTTGAAACCCTTCTTTTATGCATCACCCCACCTCACCTTTCCCGTTAAGCAGCCATAGTGTGTTTTCTAAACGTGTGACTCTGTTCTGTTTTGTAATTCAGTTCAAGGGTAGCGGTTTTTACATTCCCTCGATAAGTGATATCTTATGATAAGTGTCTTTTTCTGTGTGACTTATTTCACTTAGAATCGTCGTACCTAAATCCACTCATCATGCTGCTACTAGCCTTATGACGTTGATTTTATGGCTGAGTGAGATTCCATTGTACATAAGGACCACAACTTCTTTATCCATTTTTCTCTTTCCTGGGATATTTAAGGTGTAACGAAGTGGAGGTTCTTGTCAACAGAGCAGCCCTAAAGTTTGGGGTGCCTGTGTCTTGCTGATTTTTAGTTTTCCCAATTTATACGCCCATGAGTGGAAGTGCCCTATGCTCTCTAAGCTGAGTTTTTTAGATGTTTCAGGACACACCGTACTCTTCTCCAGAGTGGCTGTTGGCAATTTACATCCCGCCCATCAGCGTAGCCAGGCTCCCGTTTCTCCATGGCCTGTACTGCATTTCTGGTTTTGACACTTTATTCAGCATGGCCCTTTTGACCGATGGGAAGCGAGACTTCTTTGTAGCGCTGATTTGCATTTCCAGGTTGCTTGGTTGGCCAAAAAGGGCGGATGCGTTTTTTCCTGAATATATTCAGGAAAATACGCATCCGCCCTTTTTGGCCAAGGGCATCATTGTCGAGGTTTTGCCGCTTTTTCTGTTCTTTAAAGGCGATTCGAATCTCCCTCCTGAGATCTGTTTCCTGCAATTCTGCCTTGCTTTCAAATCCTCTTCGTTGCCTTCCCTCAATATATTTGTGGACGAGAGTTATCATTTATAAGTCTGCAGGTTTTTGAATTGCAGTGCCCCTGAGCTCCATTTTTCAACTCGCTTTCTTGGGAGCTGGCCGCAAAAGCGCAGGATTGCTTCAGGCCCTTGTCGGGTCCCGGGCGGCAGGCTGAGCCTGTGGTTAATTCTTCTTCCTGATGGGAAAATAGAGTGACCTGTGCCTGTCCCAACACCTAGAGCTAGTCTCTCATTGGTTCCCCCTCTTCCCGTTCATCCTCAGGACAAATTGCAACCTGTACGGAACAGGAGGTTAAAGGTGCTGATTCTCCAAGGAGGGAGATTGCTAGTAAAGCGGCTGGAATGGCGAACCCGAGCACAAGGAGATGAGAAATGAGGTGCGTTTTGGAAACCTTTCCCGATCACACGGTGTACCCTCTTCTGGGTTTCTCATGCCTGTTTTCGATGTAGGAAGATGCCCTTGAACCTGGAGATTTGGGACCCATTGGATGGGTACCACGCAGTATTACTTTAAAGGGTCTGCGTTTCCTCACCCAACCTCACCAAACCTCTCAGCCCCAAGAGTGTCCACCCTTATGTCTCAATCAGCTGTGGGTCTAGATATGGTCAATCCAGGTGGCATCACAGCCCCTTTACGAATTTTGTAAGAATTTCTCTCTCTTTCACTGTCTTTGTTTCACGGGTTTTTAAAAGTAATTGATTTTTATAATGGGGTTTAGCTGCTTTTCACTGCTGTGTTTATGCCGCTTTACACCCACTTGACTCACTTACAGAGAGATATCAATACATAGGTTTTAAGATTTTTACTAGTCAGATATATTCTTGGGCGGTGAATATGGGGTGTTGAGTCCAATTCACTGAGCAAGGAGTAGGTCTTGTCTATTTCCTATTGGGATTATGGAACGGTATCTGAGCTAATTTGAAACCCTTGTTTTATGCATCACCCCACCTCACCTATCCCGTTAAGCAGCCATAGTGTGTTTTCTAAACGTGTGACTCTGTTCTGTTTTGTAATTCAGTTCAAGGGTAGCGGTTTTTACATTCCCTCTATAAGTGATATCTTATGATAAGTGTCTTTTTCTGTGTGACTTATTTCACTTAGAATCGTCGTACCTAAATCCACTCATCATGCCGCTACTAGCCTTATGACGTTGATTTCATGGCTGAGAGATATTCCATTGTACATAAGGACCACAACTTCTTTATCCATTTTTCTCTTTCCTGGGATATTTACGGTGTAACGAAGTGGAGGTTCTTCTCAACAGAGCAGCCCTAAACTTTGGGGTGCCTGTGTCTTGCTGATTTTTAGTTTTCCCAATTTATACGCCCATGAGTGGAAGTGCCCTATGCTCTCTAAGCTGAGTTTTTTAGATGTTTCAGGACACACCGTACACTTCTCCAGAGTGGCTGTTGGCAATTTACATCCCGCCCATCAGCGTAGCCAGGCTCCCGTTTCTCCATGGCCTGTCCTGTATTTCTGCTTTTGACACTTTATTCAGCATGGCCCTTTTGACCGATGGGAAGCGAGACTTCTTTGTAGCGCTGATTTGCCTTTCCAGGTTGCTTGGTTGGCCAAAAAGGGCGGATGCGTTTTTTCCTGAGTATATTCAGGAAAAAACGCATCCGCCCTTTTTGGCCAAGGGCATCATTGTCGAGGTTTTGCCGCTTTTCCTGTTCTTTAAAGGCGATTCGAATCTCCCTCCTGAGATCTGTTTCCTGCAATTCTGCCTTGCTTTCGAATCCTCTTCGTTGCCTTCCCTCAATATATTTGTGGACGAGAGTTATCATTTATAAGTCTGCAGGTTTGTGAATTGCAGTGCCCCTGAGCTCCATTTTTCAACTCGCTTTCTTGGGAGCTGGCCGCAAAAGCGCAGGATTGCTTCAGGCCCTATTCTGGTCCCGGGCGGCAGGCTGAGCCTGTGGTTAATTCTTCTTCCTGATGGGAAAATAGAGTGACCTGTGCCTGTCCCAACACCTAGAGCTAGTCTCTCATTGGTTCCCCCTCTTCCCGTTCATCCTCAGGACAAATTGCAACCTGTACGGAACAGGAGGTTAAAGGTGCTGATTCTCCAAGGAGGGAGATTGCTAGTAAAGCGGCTGGAATGGCGAACCCGAGCACAAGGAGATGAGAAATGAGGTGCGTTTTGGAAACCTTTCCCGATCACACGGTGTACCATCTTCTGGGTTTCTCATGCATGTTTTCGATGTAGGAAGATGCCCTTGAACCTGGAGATTTGGGACCCATGGGATGGGTACCACGCAGTATTACTTTAAAGGGTCTGCGTTTCCTCACCCAACCTCACCAAACCTCTCAGCCCCAAGAGTGTCCACCCTTATGTCTCAATCAGCTGTGGGTCTAGATATGGTCAATCCAGGTGGCATCACAGCCCCTGAACGAATTTTGTAAGAATTTCTCTCTCTTTCACTGTCTTTGTTTCACGGGTTTTTAAAAGTAATTGATTTTTATAATGGGGTTTAGCTGCTTTTCACTGCTGTGTTTATGCCGCTTTACACCCACTTGACTCACTTACAGAGAGATATCAATACATAGGTTTTAAGATTCTTACTAGTCAGATATATTCTTGGGCGGTGAATATGGGGTGTTGAGTCCAATTCACTGAGCAAGGAGTAGGTCTTGTCTATTACATATTGGGTTTATGGAACGGTATCTGAGCTAATTTGAAACCCTTTTATGCATCACCCCACCTCACCTTTCCCGTTAAGCAGCCATAGTGTGTTTTCTAAACGTGTGACTCTGTTCTGTTTTGTAATTTAGTTCAAGGGTAGCGGTTTTTACATTCCCTCTATAAGTGATATCTTATGATAAGTGTCTTTTTCTGTGTGACTTATTTCACTTAGGATCGTCGTACCTAAATCCACTCATCATGCTGCTACTAGCCTTATGACGTTGATTTCACGGCTGAGTGATATTGCATTGTACATAAGGACCACAACTTCTTTATCTATTTTTCTCTTTCCTGGGATATTTACGGTGTAACGAAGTGGAGGTTCTTCTCAACAGAGCAGCCCTAAACTTTGGGGTGCCTGTGTCTTGCTGATTTTTAGTTTTCCCAATTTATACGCCCATGAGTGGAAGTGCCCTATGCTCTCTAAGCTGAGTTTTTTAGATGTTTCAGGACACACCGTACACTTCTCCAGAGTGGCTGTTGGCAATTTACATCCCACACATCAGCGTAACCAGGCTCCCGTTTCTCCATGGCCTGTCCTGCATTTCTGGTTTTGACACTTTATTCAGCATGGCCCTTTTGACCGATGGGAAGCGAGACTTCTTTGTAGCGCTGATTTGCCTTTCCAGGTTGCTTGGTTGGCCAAAAAGGGCGGATCCGTTTTTTCCTGAATATATTCAGGAAAAAACGCATCCGCCCTTTTTGGCCAAGGGCATCATTGTCGAGGTTTTGCCGCTTTGCCTGTTCTTTAAAGGCGATTCGAATCTCCCTCCTGAGATCTGTTTCCTGCAATTCTGCCTTGCTTTCAAATCCTTTTCGTTGCCTTCCCTCAATATATTTGTGGACGAGAGTTATCATTTATAAGTCTGCAGGTTTTTGAATTGCAGTGCCCCTGAGCTCCATTTTTCAACTCGCTTTCTTGGGAGCTGGCCGCAAAAGCGCAGGATTGCTTCAGGCCCTATTCTGGTCCCGGGCGGCAGGCTGAGCCTGTGGTTAATTCTTCTTCCTGATGGGAAAATAGAGTGACCTGTGCCTGTCCCAACACCTAGAGCTAGTCTCTCATTGGTTCCCCCTCTTCCCGTTCATCCTCAGGACAAATTGCAACCTGTACGGAACAGGAGGTTAAAGGTGCTGATTCTCCAAGGAGGGAGATTGCTAGTAAAGCGGCTGGAATGGCGAACCCGAGCACAAGGAGATGAGAAATGAGGTGCGTTTTGGAAACCTTTCCCGATCACACGGTGTACCCTCTTCTGGGTTTCTCATGCCTGTTTTCGATGTAGGAAGATGCCCTTGAACCTGGAGATTTGGGACCCATTGGATGGGTACCACGCAGTATTACTTTAAAGGGTCTGCGTTTCCTCACCCAACCTCACCAAACCTCTCAGCCCCAAGAGTGTCCACCCTTATGTCTCAATCAGCTGTGGGTCTAGATATGGTCAATCCAGGTGGCATCACAGCCCCTGAACGAATTTTGTAAGAATTTCTCTCTCTTTCACTGTCTTTGTTTCACGGGTTTTTAAAAGTAATTGATTTTTATAATGGGGTTTAGCTGCTTTTCACTGCTGTGTTTATGCCGCTTTACACCCACTTGACTCACTTACAGAGAGATATCAATACATAGGTTTTAAGATTCTTACCAGTCAGATATATTCTTGGGCGGTGAATAGGTGGTTTTGAGTCCAATTCACTGAGCAAGGAGTAGGTCTTGTCTATTACATATTGGGTTTATGGAACGGTATCTGAGCTAATTTGAAACCCTTCTTTTATGCATCACCCCACCTCACCTTTCCCGTTAAGCAGCCATAGTGTGTTTTCTAAACGTGTGACTCTCTTCTGTTTTGTAATTCATTTCAAGGGTAGCGGTTTTTACATTCCCTCTATAAGTGATATCTTATGATAAGTGTGTTTTTCTGTGTGACTTATTTCACTTAGAATCATCGTACCTAAATCCACTCATCATGCTACTACTAGCCTTATGACGTTGATTTCATGGCTGAGTGATATTCCATTGTACATAAGGACCACAACTTCTTTATCCATTTTTCTCTTTCCTGGGATATTTAAGGTGTAACGAAGTGGAGGTTCTTGTCAACAGAGCAGCCCTAAAGTTTGGGGTGCCTGTGTCTTGCTGATTTTTAGTTTTCCCAATTTATACGCCCATGAGTGGAAGTGCCCTATGCTCTCTAAGCTGAGTTTTTTAGATGTTTCAGGACACACCGTACCCTTCTCCAGAGTGGCTGTTGGCAATTTACATCCCGCCCATCAGCGTAGCCAGGCTTCCGTTTCTCCATGGCCTGTCCTGCATTTCTGGTTTTGACACTTTATTCAGCATGGCCCTTTTGAGCGATGGGAAGCGAGACTTCTTTGTAGCGCTGATTTGCCTTTCCAGGTTGCTTGGTTGGCCAAAAAGGGCGGATGCGTTTTTTCCTGAATATATTCAGGAAAAAACGCATCCGCCCTTTTTGGCCAAGGGCATCATTGTCGAGGTTTTGCCGCTTTTCCTGTTCTTTAAAGGCGATTCGAATCTTCCTCCTGAAATCTGTTTCCTGCAATTCTGCCTTGCTTTCAAATCCTCTTCGTTGCCTTCCCTCAATATATTTGTGGACGAGAGTTATCATTTATAAGTCTGCAGGTTTGTGAATTGCAGTGCCCCTGAGCTCCATTTTTCAACTCGCTTTCTTGGGAGCTGGCCGCAAAAGCGCAGGATTGCTTCAGGCCCTATTCGGGTCCCGGGCGGCAGGCTGAGCCTGTGGTTAATTCTTCTTCCTGATGGGAAAATAGAGTGACCTGTGCCTGTCCCAACACCTAGAGCTAGTCTCTCATTGGTTCCCCCTCTTCCCGTTCATCCTCAGGACAAATTGCAACCTGTACGGAACAGGAGGTTAAAGGTGCTGATTCTCCAAGGAGGGAGATTGCTAGTAAAGCGGCTGGAATGGCGAACCCGAGCACAAGGAGATGAGAAATGAGGTGCGTTTTGGAAACCTTTCTCGATCACACGGTGTACCCTCTTCTGGGTTTCTCATGCCTGTTTTCGATGTAGGAATATGCCCTTGAACCTGGAGATTTGGGACCCATGGGATGGGTACCACGCAGTATTACTTTAAAGGGTCTGCGTTTCCTCACCCAACCTCACCAAACCTCTCAGCCCCAAGAGTGTCCACCCTTATGTCTCAATCAGCTGTGGGTCTAGATATGGTCAATCCAGGTGGCATCACAGCCCCTGAACGAATTTTGTAAGAATTTCTCTCTCTTTCACTGTCTTTGTTTCACGGGTTTTTAAAAGTAATTGATTTTTATAATGGGGTTTAGCTGCTTTTCACTGCTGTGTTTATGCCGCTTTACACCCACTTGACTCACTTACAGAGAGATATCAATACATAGGTTTTAAGATTCTTACTAGTCAGATATATTCTTGGGCGGTGAATAGGGGGTGTTGAGTCCAATTCACTGAGCAAGGAGTAGGTCTTGCCTATTACCTATTGGGTTTATGGAACGGTATCTGAGCTAATTTGAAACCCTTGTTTTATGCATCACCCCACCTCACCTTTTCCGTTAAGCAGCCATAGTGTGTTTTCTAAACGTGTGACTCTGTTCTGCTTTGTAATTCAGTTCAAGGGTAGCGGTTTTTACATTCCCTCTATAAGTGATATCTTATGATAAGTGTCTTTTTCTGTGTGACTTATTTCACTTAGAATCGTCGTACCTAAATCTACTCATCATGCTGCTACTAGCCTTATGACGTTGATTTCATGGCTGAGTGAGATTCCATTGTACATAAGGACCACAACTTCTTTATCCATTTTTCTCTTTCCTGGGATATTTAAGGTGTAACGAAGTGGAGGTTCTTGTCAACAGAGCAGCCCTAAAGTTTGGGGTGCCTGTGTCTTGCTGATTTTTAGTTTTCCCAATTTATACGCCCATGGGTGGAAGTGCCCTATGCTCTCTAAGCTGAGTTTTTTAGATGTATCAGGACACACCGTACCCTTCTCCAGAGTGGCTGTTGGCAATTTACATCCCGCCCATCAGCGTAGCCAGGCTGCCGTTTCTCCATGGCCTGTCCTGCATTTCTGGTTTTGACACTTTATTCAGCATGGCCCTTTTGACCGATGGAAAGCGAGACTTCTTTGTAGCGCTGATTTGCCTTTCCAGGTTGCTTGGTTGGCCAAAAAGGGTGGATGCGTTTTGTCCTGCATATATTCAGGAAAAAACGCATCCGCCCTTTTTGGCCAAGGGCATCATTGTCGAGGTTTTGCCGCTTTTCCTGTTCTTTAAAGGCAATTCGAATCTCCCTCCTGAAATCTGTTTCCTGCAATTCTGCCTTGCTTTCAAATCCTCTTCGTTGCCTTCCCTCAATATATTTGTGGACGAGAGTTATCATTTATAAGTCTGCAGGTTTGTGAATTGCAGTGCCCCTGAGCTCCATTTTTCAACTCGCTTTCTTGGGAGCTGGCCGCAAAAGCGCAGGATTGCTTCAGGCCCTATTCTGGTCCCGGGCGGCAGGCTGAGCCTGTGGTTAATTCTTCTTCCTGATGGGAAAATAGAGTGACCTGTGCCTGTCCCATCACCTACAGCTAGTCTCTCTTTGGTTCCCCCTCTTCCCGTTCATCCTCAGGACAAATTGCAACCTGTACGGAACAGGAGGTTAAAGGTGCTGATTCTCCAAGGAGGGAGATTGCTAGTAAAGAGGCTGGAATGGCGAACCCGAGCACAAGGAGATGAGAAATGAGGTGCGTTTTGGAAACCTTTCCCGATCACACGGTGTACCATCTTCTGGGTTTCTCATGCATGTTTTCGATGTAGGAAGATGCCCTTGAACCTGGAGATTTGGGACCCATGGGATGGGTACCACGCAGTATTACTTTAAAGGGTCTGCGTTTCCTCACCCAACCTCACCAAACCTCTCAGCCCCAAGAGTGTCCACCCTTATGTCTCAATCAGCTGTGGGTCTAGATATGGTCAATCCAGGTGGCATCACAGCCCCTGAACGAATTTTGTAAGAATTTCTCTCTCTTTCACTGTCTTTGTTTCACGGGTTTTTAAAAGTAATTGATTTTTATAATGGGGTTTAGCTGCTTTTCACTGCTGTGTTTATGCCGCTTTACACCCACTTGACTCACTTACAGAGAGATATCAATACATAGGTTTTAAGATTCTTACCAGTCAGATATATTCTTGGGCGGTGAATATGGGGTGTTGAGTCCAATTCACTGAGCAAGGAGTAGGTTTTGTCTATTACATATTGGGTTTATGGAACGGTATCTGAGCTAATTTGAAACCCTTGTTTTATGCATCACCCCACCTCACCTTTCCCGTTAAGCAGCCATAGTGTGTTTTCTAAACGTGTGACTCTGTTCTGTTTTGTAATTCAGTTCAAGGGTAGCGGTTTTTACATTCCCTCTATAAGTGATATCTTATGATAAGTGTCTTTTTCTGTGTGACTTATTTCACTTAGAATCGTCGTACCTAAATCCACTCATCATGCTGCTACTAGCCTTATGACGTTGATTTCATGGCTGAGTGAGATTCCATTGTACATAAGGACCACAACTTCTTTATCCATTTTTCTCTTTCCTGGGATATTTAAGGTGTAACGAAGTGGAGGTTCTTGTCAACAGAGCAGCCCTAAAGTTTGGGGTGCCTGTGTCTTGCTGATTTTTAGTTTTCCCAATTTATACGCCCATGAGTGGAAGTGCCCTATGCTCTCTAAGCTGAGTTTTTTAGATGTTTCAGGACACACCGTACCCTTCTCAAGAGTGGCTGTTGGCAATTTACATCCCGCCCATCAGCGTAGCCAGGCTACCGTTTCTCCGTGGCCTGTCCTGCATTTCTGGTTTTGACACTTTATTCAGCATGGCCCTTTTGACCGATGGGAAGCGAGACTTCTTTGTAGCGCTGATTTGCCTTTCCAGGTTGCTTGGTTGGCCAAAAAGGGCGGATGCGTTTTTTCCTGAATATATTCAGGAAAAAACGCATCCGCCCTTTTTGGCCAAGGGCATCATTGTCGAGGTTTTGCCGCTTTTCCTGTTCTTTAAAGGTGATTCGAATCTCCCTCCTGAGATCTGTTTCCTGCAATTCTGCCTTGCATTCAAATCCTCTTCGTTGCCTTCCCTCAATATATTTGTGGACGAGAGTTATCATTTATAAGTCTGCAGGTTTGTGAATTGCAGTGCCCCTGAGCTCCATTTTTCAACTCGCTTTCTTGGGAGCTGGCCGCAAAAGCGCAGGATTGCTTCAGGCCCTATTCTGGTCCCGGGCGGCAGGCTGAGCCTGTGGTTAATTCTTCTTCCTGATGGGAAAATAGAGTGACCTGTGCCTGTCCCATCACCTAGAGCTAGTCTCTCATTGGTTCCCCCTCTTCCCGTTCATCCTCAGGACAAATTGCAACCTGTACGGAACAGGAGGTTAAAGGTGCTGATTCTCCAAGGAGGGAGATTGCTAGTAAAGCGGCTGGAATGGCGAACCCGAGCACAAGGAGATGAGAAATGAGGTGCGTTTTGGAAACCTTTCCCGATCACACGGTGTACCATCTTCTGAGTTTCTCATGCATTTTTTCGATGTAGGAAGATGCCCTTGAACCTGGAGATTTGGGACCCATGGGATGGGTACCACGCAGTATTACTTTAAAGGGTCTGCGTTTCCTCACCCAACCTCACCAAACCTCTCAGCCCCAAGAGTGTCCACCCTTATGTCTCAATCAGCTGTGGGTCTAGATATGGTCAATCCAGGTGGCATCACAGCCCCTGAACGAATTTTGTAAGAATTTCTCTCTCTTTCACTGTCTTTGTTTCACGGGTTTTTAAAAGTAATTGATTTTTATAATGGGGTTTAGCTGCTTTTCACTGCTGTGTTTATGCCGCTTTACACCCACTTGACTCACTTACAGAGAGATATCAATACATAGGTTTTAAGATTCTTACTAGTCAGATATATTCTTGGGCGGTGAATATGGGGTGTTGAGTCCAATTCACTGAGCAAGGAGTAGGTTTTGTCTATTACATATTGGGTTTATGGAACGGTATCTGAGCTAATTTGAAACCCTTGTTTTATGCATCACCCCACCTCACCTTTCCCGTTAAGCAGCCATAGTGTGTTTTCTAAACGTGTGACTCTGTTCTGTTTTGTAATTCAGTTCAAGGGTAGCGGTTTTTACATTCCCTCTATAAGTGATATCTTATGATAAGTGTCTTTTTCTGTGTGACTTATTTCACTTAGAATCGTCGTACCTAAATCCACTCATCATGCTGCTACTAGCCTTATGACGTTGATTTCATGGCTGAGTGAGATTCCATTGTACATAAGGACCACAACTTCTTTATCCATTTTTCTCTTTCCTGGGATATTTAAGGTGTAACGAAGTGGAGGTTCTTGTCAACAGAGCAGCCCTAAAGTTTGGGGTGCCTGTGTCTTGCTGATTTTTAGTTTTCCCAATTTATACGCCCATGAGTGGAAGTGCCCTATGCTCTCTAAGCTGAGTTTTTTAGATGTTTCAGGACACACCGTACCCTTTTCCAGAGTGGCTGTTGGCAATTTACATCCCGCCCATCAGCGTAGCCAGGCTCCCGTTTCTCCGTGGCCTGTCCTGCATTTCTGGTTTTGACACTTTATTCAGCATGGCCCTTTTGACCGATGGGAAGCGAGACTTCTTTGTAGCGCTGATTTGCCTTTCCAGGTTGCTTGGTTGGCCAAAAAGGGCGGATGCGTTTTTTCCTGAATATATTCAGGAAAAAACGCATCCGCCCTTTTTGGCCAAGGGCATCATTGTCGAGGTTTTGCCGCTTTTCCTGTTCTTTAAAGGTGATTCGAATCTCCCTCCTGAGATCTGTTTCCTGCAATTCTGCCTTGCTTTCAAATCCTCTTCGTTGCCTTCCCTCAATATATTTGTGGACGAGAGTTATCATTTATAAGTCTGCAGGTTTGTGAATTGCAGTGCCCCTGAGCTCCATTTTTCAACTCGCTTTCTTGGGAGCTGGCCGCAAAAGCGCAGGATTGCTTCAGGCCCTATTCTGGTCCCGGGCGGCAGGCTGAGCCTGTGGTTAATTCTTCTTCCTGATGGGAAAATAGAGTGACCTGTGCCTGTCCCATCACCTAGAGCTAGTCTCTCATTGGTTCCCCCTCTTCCCGTTCATCCTCAGGACAAATTGCAACCTGTACGGAACAGGAGGTTAAAGGTGCTGATTCTCCAAGGAGGGAGATTGCTAGTAAAGCGGCTGGAATGGCGAACCCGAGCACAAGGAGATGAGAAACGAGGTGCGTTTTGGAAACCTTTCCCGATCACACGGTGTACCATCTTCTGGGTTTCTCATGCATGTTTTCGATGTAGGAAGATGCCCTTGAACCTGGAGATTTGGGACCCATGGGATGGGTACCACGCAGTATTACTTTAAAGGGTCTGCGTTTCCTCACCCAACCTCACCAAACCTCTCAGCCCCAAGAGTGTCCACCCTTATGTCTCAATCAGCTGTGGGTCTAGATATGGTCAATCCAGGTGGCATCACAGCCCCTGAACGAATTTTGTAAGAATTTCTCTCTCTTTCACTGTCTTTGTTTCACGGGTTTTTAAAAGTAATTGATTTTTATAATGGGGTTTAGCTGCTTTTCACTGCTGTGTTTATGCCGCTTTACACCCACTTGACTCACTTACAGAGAGATATCAATACATAGGTTGTAAGATTCTTACCAGTCAGATATATTCTTGGGCGGTGAATAGGGGGTTTCGAGTCCAATTCACTGAGCAAGGAGTAGGTCTTGTCTATTACATATTGGGTTTATGGAACGGTATCTGAGCTAATTTGAAACCCTTCTTTTATGCATCACCCCACCTCACCTTTCCCGTTAAGCAGCCATAGTGTGTTTTCTAAACGTGTGACTCTGTTCTGTTTTGTAATTCAGTTCAAGGGTAGCGGTTTTTACATTCCCTCTATAAGTGATATCTTATGATAAGTGTCTTTTTCTGAGTGACTTATTTCACTTAGAATCGTCGTACCTAAATCCACTCATCATGCTGCTACTAGCCTTATGACGTTGATTTCATGGCTGAGTGAGATTCCATTGTACATAAGGACCACAACTTCTTTATCCATTTTTCTCTTTCCTGGGATATTTAAGGTGTAACGAAGTGGAGGTTCTTGTCAACAGAGCAGCCCTAAACTTTGGGGTGCCTGTGTCTTGCTGATTTTTAGTTTTCCCAATTTATACGCCCATGAGTGGAAGTGCCCTATGCTCTCTAAGCTGAGTTTTTTAGATGTTTCAGGACACACCGTACACTTCTCCAGAGTGGCTGTTGGCAATTTACATCCCGCCCATCAGCGTAGCCAGGCTCCCGTTTCTCCATGGCCTGTCCTGCATTTCTGGTTTTGACACTTTATTCAGCATGGCCCTTTTGACCGATGGGAAGCGAGACTTCTTTGTAGCGCTGATTTGCCTTTCCAGGTTGCTTGGTTGGCCAAAAAGGGCGGATGCGTTTTTTCCTGAATATATTCAGGAAAAAACGCATCCGCCCTTTTTGGCCAAGGGCATCATTGTCGAGGTTTTGCCGCTTTTCCTGTTCTTTAAAGGTGATTCGAATCTCCCTCCTGAGATCTGTTTCCTGCAATTCTGCCTTGCTTTCAAAGCCTCTTCGTTGCCTTCCCTCAATATATTTGTGGACGAGAGTTATCATTTATAAGTCTGCAGGTTTGTGAATTGCAGTGCCCCTGAGCTCCATTTTTCAACTCGCTTTCTTGGGAGCTGGCCGCAAAAGCGCAGGATTGCTTCAGGCCCTATTCTGGTCCCGGGCGGCAGGCTGAGCCTGTGGTTAATTCTTCTTCCTGATGGGAAAATAGAGTGACCTGTGCCTGTCCCATCACCTAGAGCTAGTCTCTCATTGGTTCCCCCTCTTCCCGTTCATCCTCAGGACAAATTGCAACCTGTACGGAACAGGAGGTTAAAGGTGCTGATTCTCCAAGGAGGGAGATTGCTAGTAAAGCGGCTGGAATGGCGAACCCGAGCACAAGGAGATGAGAAATGAGGTGCGTTTTGGAAACCTTTCCCGATCACACGGTGTACCATCTTCTGGGTTTCTCATGCATGTTTTCGATGTAGGAAGATGCCCTTGAACCTGGAGATTTGGGACCCATGGGATGGGTACCACGCAGTATTACTTTAAAGGGTCTGCGTTTCCTCACCCAACCTCACCAAACCTCTCAGCCCCAAGAGTGTCCACCCTTATGTCTCAATCAGCTGTGGGTCTAGATATGGTCAATCCAGGTGGCATCACAGCCCCTGAACGAATTTTGTAAGAATTTCTCTCTCTTTCACTGTCTTTGTTTCACGGGTTTTTAAAAGTAATTGATTTTTATAATGGGGTTTAGCTGCTTTTCACTGCTGTGTTTATGCCGCTTTACACCCACTTGACTCACTTACAGAGAGATATCAATACATAGGTTTTAAGATTCTTACCAGTCAGATATATTCTTGGGCGGTGAATAGGGGGTTTTGAGTCCAATTCACTGAGCAAGGAGTAGGTCTTGTCTATTACATATTGGGTTTATGGAACGGTATCTGAGCTAATTTGAAACCCTTCTTTTATGCATCACCCCACCTCACCTTTCCCGTTAAGCAGCCATAGTGTGTTTTCTAAACGTGTGACTCTGTTCTGTTTTGTAATTCAGTTCAAGGGTAGCGGTTTTTACATTCCCTCTATAAGTGATATCTTATGATAAGTGTCTTTTTCTGTGTGACTTATTTCACTTAGAATCGTCGTACCTAAATCCACTCATCATGCTGCTACTAGCCTTATGACGTTGATTTCATGGCTGAGTGAGATTCCATTGTACATAAGGACCACAACTTCTTTATCCATTTTTCTCTTTCCTGGGATATTTAAGGTGTAACGAAGTGGAGGTTCTTGTCAACAGAGCAGCCCTAAACTTTGGGGTGCCTGTGTCTTGCTGATTTTTAGTTTTCCCATTTTATACGCCCATGAGTGGAAGTGCCCTATGCTCTCTAAGCTGAGTTTTTTAGATGTTTCAGGACACACCGTACACTTCTCCAGAGTGGCTGTTGGCAATTTACATCCCGCCCATCAGCGTAGCCAGGCTCCCGTTTCTCCATGGCCTGTCCTGCATTTCTGGTTTTGACACTTTATTCAGCATGGCCCTTTTGACCGATGGGAAGCGAGACTTCTTTGTAGCGCTGATTTGCCTTTCCAGGTTGCTTGGTTGGCCAAAAAGGGCGGATGCGTTTTTTCCTGAATATATTCAGGAAAAAACGCATCCGCCCTTTTTGGCCAAGGGCATCATTGTCGAGGTTTTGCCGCTTTTCCTGTTCTTTAAAGGTGATTCGAATCTCCCTCCTGAGATCTGTTTCCTGCAATTCTGCCTTGCTTTCAAATCCTCTTCGTTGCCTTCCCTCAATATATTTGTGGACGAGAGTTATCATTTATAAGTCTGCAGGTTTGTGAATTGCAGTGCCCCTGAGCTCCATTTTTCAACTCGCTTTCTTGGGAGCTGGCCGCAAAAGCGCAGGATTGCTTCAGGCCCTATTCTGGTCCCGGGCGGCAGGCTGAGCCTGTGGTTAATTCTTCTTCCTGATGGGAAAATAGAGTGACCTGTGCCTGTCCCATCACCTAGAGCTAGTCTCTCATTGGTTCCCCCTCTTCCCGTTCATCCTCAGGACAAATTGCAACCTGTACGGAACAGGAGGTTAAAGGTGCTGATTCTCCAAGGAGGGAGATTGCTAGTAAAGCGGCTGGAATGGCGAACCCGAGCACAAGGAGATGAGAAATGAGGTGCGTTTTGGAAACCTTTCCCGATCACACGGTGTACCATCTTCTGGGTTTCTCATGCATGTTTTCGATGTAGGAAGATGCCCTTGAACCTGGAGATTTGGGACCCATGGGATGGGTACCACGCAGTATTACTTTAAAGGGTCTGCGTTTCCTCACCCAACCTCACCAAACCTCTCAGCCCCAAGAGTGTCCACCCTTATGTCTCAATCAGCTGTGGGTCTAGATATGGTCAATCCAGGTGGCATCACAGCCCCTGAACGAATTTTGTAAGAATTTCTCTCTCTTTCACTGTCTTTGTTTCACGGGTTTTTAAAAGTAATTGATTTTTATAATGGGGTTTAGCTGCTTTTCACTGCTGTGTTTATGCCGCTTTACACCCACTTGACTCACTTACAGAGAGATATCAATACATAGGTTTTAAGATTCTTACCAGTCAGATATATTCTTGGGCGGTGAATAGGGGGTTTTGAGTCCAATTCACTGAGCAAGGAGTAGGTCTTGTCTATTACATATTGGGTTTATGGAACGGTATCTGAGCTAATTTGAAACCCTTGTTTTATGCATCACCCCACCTCACCTTTCCCGTTAAGCAGCCATAGTGTGTTTTCTAAACGTGTGACTCTGTTCTGTTTTGTAATTCAGTTCAAGGGTAGCGGTTTTTACATTCCCTCGATAAGTGATATCTTATGATAAGTGTCTTTTTCTGTGTGACTTATTTCACTTAGAATCGTCGTACCTAAATCCACTCATCATGCTGCTACTAGCCTTATGACGTTGATTTCATGGCTGAGTGAGATTCCATTGTACATAAGGACCACAACTTCTTTATCCATTTTTCTCTTTCCTGGGATATTTAAGGTGTAACGAAGTGGAGGTTCTTGTCAACAGAGCAGCCCTAAACTTTGGGGTGCCTGTGTCTTGCTGATTTTTAGTTTTCCCAATTTATACGCCCATGAGTGGAAGTGCCCTATGCTCTCTAAGCTGAGTTTTTTAGATGTTTCAGGACACACCGTACACTTCTCCAGAGTGGCTGTTGGCAATTTACATCCCGCCCATCAGCGTAGCCAGGCTCCCGTTTCTCCATGGCCTGTCCTGCATTTCTGGTTTTGACACTTTATTCAGCATGGCCCTTTTGACCGATGGGAAGCGAGACTTCTTTGTAGCGCTGATTTGCCTTTCCAGGTTGCTTGGTTGGCCAAAAAGGGCGGATGCGTTTTTTCCTGAATATATTCAGGAAAAAACGCATCCGCCCTTTTTGGCCAAGGGCATCATTGTCGAGGTTTTGCCGCTTTTCCTGTTCTTTAAAGGTGATTCGAATCTCCCTCCTGAGATCTGTTTCCTGCAATTCTGCCTTGCTTTCAAAGCCTCTTCGTTGCCTTCCCTCAATATATTTGTGGACGAGAGTTATCATTTATAAGTCTGCAGGTTTGTGAATTGCAGTGCCCCTGAGCTCCATTTTTCAACTCGCTTTCTTGGGAGCTGGCCGCAAAAGCGCAGGATTGCTTCAGGCCCTATTCTGGTCCCGGGCGGCAGGCTGAGCCTGTGGTTAATTCTTCTTCCTGATGGGAAAATAGAGTGACCTGTGCCTGTCCCATCACCTAGAGCTAGTCTCTCATTGGTTCCCCCTCTTCCCGTTCATCCTCAGGACAAATTGCAACCTGTACGGAACAGGAGGTTAAAGGTGCTGATTCTCCAAGGAGGGAGATTGCTAGTAAAGCGGCTGGAATGGCGAACCCGAGCACAAGGAGATGAGAAATGAGGTGCGTTTTGGAAACCTTTCCCGATCACACGGTGTACCATCTTCTGGGTTTCTCATGCATGTTTTCGATGTAGGAAGATGCCCTTGAACCTGGAGATTTGGGACCCATGGGATGGGTACCACGCAGTATTACTTTAAAGGGTCTGCGTTTCCTCACCCAACCTCACCAAACCTCTCAGCCCCAAGAGTGTCCACCCTTATGTCTCAATCAGCTGTGGGTCTAGATATGGTCAATCCAGGTGGCATCACAGCCCCTGAACGAATTTTGTAAGAATTTCTCTCTCTTTCACTGTCTTTGTTTCACGGGTTTTTAAAAGTAATTGATTTTTATAATGGGGTTTAGCTGCTTTTCACTGCTGTGTTTATGCCGCTTTACACCCACTTGACTCACTTACAGAGAGATATCAATACATAGGTTTTAAGATTCTTACCAGTCAGATATATTCTTGGGCGGTGAATAGGGGGTTTTGAGTCCAATTCACTGAGCAAGGAGTAGGTCTTGTCTATTACATATTGGGTTTATGGAACGGTATCTGAGCTAATTTGAAACCCTTCTTTTATGCATCACCCCACCTCACCTTTCCCGTTAAGCAGCCATAGTGTGTTTTCTAAACGTGTGACTCTGTTCTGTTTTGTAATTCAGTTCAAGGGTAGCGGTTTTTACATTCCCTCTATAAGTGATATCTTATGATAAGTGTCTTTTTCTGTGTGACTTATTTCACTTAGAATCGTCGTACCTAAATCCACTTATCATGCTGCTACTAGCCTTATGACGTTGATTTCATGGCTGAGTGAGATTCCATTGTACATAAGGACCACAACTTCTTTATCCATTTTTCTCTTTCCTGGGATATTTAAGGTGTAACGAAGTGGAGGTTCTTGTCAACAGAGCAGCCCTAAACTTTGGGGTGCCTGTGTCTTGCTGATTTTTAGTTTTCCCATTTTATACGCCCATGAGTGGAAGTGCCCTATGCTCTCTAAGCTGAGTTTTTTAGATGTTTCAGGACACACCGTACACTTCTCCAGAGTGGCTGTTGGCAATTTACATCCCGCCCATCAGCGTAGCCAGGCTCCCGTTTCTCCATGGCCTGTCCTGCATTTCTGGTTTTGACACTTTATTCAGCATGGCCCTTTTGACCGATGGGAAGCGAGACTTCTTTGTAGCGCTGATTTGCCTTTCCAGGTTGCTTGGTTGGCCAAAAAGGGCGGATGCGTTTTTTCCTGAATATATTCAGGAAAAAACGCATCCGCCCTTTTTGGCCAAGGGCATCATTGTCGAGGTTTTGCCGCTTTTCCTGTTCTTTAAAGGTGATTCGAATCTCCCTCCTGAGATCTGTTTCCTGCAATTCTGCCTTGCTTTCAAATCCTCTTCGTTGCCTTCCCTCAATATATTTGTGGACGAGAGTTATCATTTATAAGTCTGCAGGTTTGTGAATTGCAGTGCCCCTGAGCTCCATTTTTCAACTCGCTTTCTTGGGAGCTGGCCGCAAAAGCGCAGGATTGCTTCAGGCCCTATTCTGGTCCCGGGCGGCAGGCTGAGCCTGTGGTTAATTCTTCTTCCTGATGGGAAAATAGAGTGACCTGTGCCTGTCCCATCACCTAGAGCTAGTCTCTCATTGGTTCCCCCTCTTCCCGTTCATCCTCAGGACAAATTGCAACCTGTACGGAACAGGAGGTTAAAGGTGCTGATTCTCCAAGGAGGGAGATTGCTAGTAAAGCGGCTGGAATGGCGAACCCGAGCACAAGGAGATGAGAAATGAGGTGCGTTTTGGAAACCTTTCCCGATCACACGGTGTACCATCTTCTGGGTTTCTCATGCATGTTTTCGATGTAGGAAGATGCCCTTGAACCTGGAGATTTGGGACCCATGGGATGGGTACCACGCAGTATTACTTTAAAGGGTCTGCGTTTCCTCACCCAACCTCACCAAACCTCTCAGCCCCAAGAGTGTCCACCCTTATGTCTCAATCAGCTGTGGGTCTAGATATGGTCAATCCAGGTGGCATCACAGCCCCTGAACGAATTTTGTAAGAATTTCTCTCTCTTTCACTGTCTTTGTTTCACGGGTTTTTAAAAGTAATTGATTTTTATAATGGGGTTTAGCTGCTTTTCACTGCTGTGTTTATGCCGCTTTACACCCACTTGACTCACTTACAGAGAGATATCAATACATAGGTTTTAAGATTCTTACCAGTCAGATATATTCTTGGGCGGTGAATAGGGCGTTTTGAGTCCAATTCACTGAGCAAGGAGTAGGTCTTGTCTATTACATATTGGGTTTATGGAACGGTATCTGAGCTAATTTGAAACCCTTCTTTTATGCATCACCCCACCTCACCTTTCCCGTTAAGCAGCCATAGTGTGTTTTCTAAACGTGTGACTCTGTTCTGTTTTGTAATTCAGTTCAAGGGTAGCGGTTTTTACATTCCCTCGATAAGTGATATCTTATGATAAGTGTCTTTTTCTGTGTGACTTATTTCACTTAGAATCGTCGTACCTAAATCCACTCATCATGCTGCTACTAGCCTTATGACGTTGATTTTATGGCTGAGTGAGATTCCATTGTACATAAGGACCACAACTTCTTTATCCATTTTTCTCTTTCCTGGGATATTTAAGGTGTAACGAAGTGGAGGTTCTTGTCAACAGAGCAGCCCTAAAGTTTGGGGTGCCTGTGTCTTGCTGATTTTTAGTTTTCCCAATTTATACGCCCATGAGTGGAAGTGCCCTATGCTCTCTAAGCTGAGTTTTTTAGATGTTTCAGGACACACCGTACTCTTCTCCAGAGTGGCTGTTGGCAATTTACATCCCGCCCATCAGCGTAGCCAGGCTCCCGTTTCTCCATGGCCTGTACTGCATTTCTGGTTTTGACACTTTATTCAGCATGGCCCTTTTGACCGATGGGAAGCGAGACTTCTTTGTAGCGCTGATTTGCATTTCCAGGTTGCTTGGTTGGCCAAAAAGGGCGGATGCGTTTTTTCCTGAATATATTCAGGAAAATACGCATCCGCCCTTTTTGGCCAAGGGCATCATTGTCGAGGTTTTGCCGCTTTTTCTGTTCTTTAAAGGCGATTCGAATCTCCCTCCTGAGATCTGTTTCCTGCAATTCTGCCTTGCTTTCAAATCCTCTTCGTTGCCTTCCCTCAATATATTTGTGGACGAGAGTTATCATTTATAAGTCTGCAGGTTTTTGAATTGCAGTGCCCCTGAGCTCCATTTTTCAACTCGCTTTCTTGGGAGCTGGCCGCAAAAGCGCAGGATTGCTTCAGGCCCTTGTCGGGTCCCGGGCGGCAGGCTGAGCCTGTGGTTAATTCTTCTTCCTGATGGGAAAATAGAGTGACCTGTGCCTGTCCCAACACCTAGAGCTAGTCTCTCATTGGTTCCCCCTCTTCCCGTTCATCCTCAGGACAAATTGCAACCTGTACGGAACAGGAGGTTAAAGGTGCTGATTCTCCAAGGAGGGAGATTGCTAGTAAAGCGGCTGGAATGGCGAACCCGAGCACAAGGAGATGAGAAATGAGGTGCGTTTTGGAAACCTTTCCCGATCACACGGTGTACCCTCTTCTGGGTTTCTCATGCCTGTTTTCGATGTAGGAAGATGCCCTTGAACCTGGAGATTTGGGACCCATTGGATGGGTACCACGCAGTATTACTTTAAAGGGTCTGCGTTTCCTCACCCAACCTCACCAAACCTCTCAGCCCCAAGAGTGTCCACCCTTATGTCTCAATCAGCTGTGGGTCTAGATATGGTCAATCCAGGTGGCATCACAGCCCCTTTACGAATTTTGTAAGAATTTCTCTCTCTTTCACTGTCTTTGTTTCACGGGTTTTTAAAAGTAATTGATTTTTATAATGGGGTTTAGCTGCTTTTCACTGCTGTGTTTATGCCGCTTTACACCCACTTGACTCACTTACAGAGAGATATCAATACATAGGTTTTAAGATTTTTACTAGTCAGATATATTCTTGGGCGGTGAATATGGGGTGTTGAGTCCAATTCACTGAGCAAGGAGTAGGTCTTGTCTATTTCCTATTGGGATTATGGAACGGTATCTGAGCTAATTTGAAACCCTTGTTTTATGCATCACCCCACCTCACCTTTCCCGTTAAGCAGCCATAGTGTGTTTTCTAAACGTGTGACTCTGTTCTGTTTTGTAATTCAGTTCAAGGGTAGCGGTTTTTACATTCCCTCTATAAGTGATATCTTATGATAAGTGTCTTTTTCTGTGTGACTTATTTCACTTAGAATCGTCGTACCTAAATCCACTCATCATGCCGCTACTAGCCTTATGACGTTGATTTCATGGCTGAGAGATATTCCATTGTACATAAGGACCACAACTTCTTTATCCATTTTTCTCTTTCCTGGGATATTTACGGTGTAACGAAGTGGAGGTTCTTCTCAACAGAGCAGCCCTAAACTTTGGGGTGCCTGTGTCTTGCTGATTTTTAGTTTTCCCAATTTATACGCCCATGAGTGGAAGTGCCCTATGCTCTCTAAGCTGAGTTTTTTAGATGTTTCAGGACACACCGTACACTTCTCCAGAGTGGCTGTTGGCAATTTACATCCCGCCCATCAGCGTAGCCAGGCTCCCGTTTCTCCATGGCCTGTCCTGTATTTCTGCTTTTGACACTTTATTCAGCATGGCCCTTTTGACCGATGGGAAGCGAGACTTCTTTGTAACGCTGATTTGCCTTTCCAGGTTGCTTGGTTGGCCAAAAAGGGCGGATGCGTTTTTTCCTGAATATATTCAGGAAAAAACGCATCCGCCCTTTTTGGCCAAGGGCATCATTGTCGAGGTTTTGCCGCTTTTCCTGTTCTTTAAAGGCGATTCGAATCTCCCTCCTGAGATCTGTTTCCTGCAATTCTGCCTTGCTTTCGAATCCTCTTCGTTGCCTTCCCTCAATATATTTGTGGACGAGAGTTATCATTTATAAGTCTGCAGGTTTGTGAATTGCAGTGCCCCTGAGCTCCATTTTTCAACTCGCTTTCTTGGGAGCTGGCCGCAAAAGCGCAGGATTGCTTCAGGCCCTATTCTGGTCCCGGGCGGCAGGCTGAGCCTGTGGTTAATTCTTCTTCCTGATGGGAAAATAGAGTTACCTGTGCCTGTCCCAACACCTAGAGCTAGTCTCTCATTGGTTCCCCCTCTTCCCGTTCATCCTCAGGACAAATTGCAACCTGTACGGAACAGGAGGTTAAAGGTGCTGATTCTCCAAGGAGGGAGATTGCTAGTAAAGCGGCTGGAATGGCGAACCCGAGCACAAGGAGATGAGAAATGAGGTGCGTTTTGGAAACCTTTCCCGATCACACGGTGTACCATCTTCTGGGTTTCTCATGCATGTTTTCGATGTAGGAAGATGCCCTTGAACCTGGAGATTTGGGACCCATGGGATGGGTACCACGCAGTATTACTTTAAAGGGTCTGCGTTTCCTCACCCAACCTCACCAAACCTCTCAGCCCCAAGAGTGTCCACCCTTATGTCTCAATCAGCTGTGGGTCTAGATATGGTCAATCCAGGTGGCATCACAGCCCCTGAACGAATTTTGTAAGAATTTCTCTCTCTTTCACTGTCTTTGTTTCACGGGTTTTTAAAAGTAATTGATTTTTATAATGGGGTTTAGCTGCTTTTCACTGCTGTGTTTATGCCGCTTTACACCCACTTGACTCACTTACAGAGAGATATCAATACATAGGTTTTAAGATTCTTACTAGTCAGATATATTCTTGGGCGGTGAATATGGGGTGTTGAGTCCAATTCACTGAGCAAGGAGTAGGTCTTGTCTATTACATATTGGGTTTATGGAACGGTATCTGAGCTAATTTGAAACCCTTTTATGCATCACCCCACCTCACCTTTCCCGTTAAGCAGCCATAGTGTGTTTTCTAAACGTGTGACTCTGTTCTGTTTTGTAATTTAGTTCAAGGGTAGCGGTTTTTACATTCCCTCTATAAGTGATATCTTATGATAAGTGTCTTTTTCTGTGTGACTTATTTCACTTAGGATCGTCGTACCTAAATCCACTCATCATGCTGCTACTAGCCTTATGACGTTGATTTCACGGCTGAGTGATATTGCATTGTACATAAGGACCACAACTTCTTTATCTATTTTTCTCTTTCCTGGGATATTTACGGTGTAACGAAGTGGAGGTTCTTCTCAACAGAGCAGCCCTAAACTTTGGGGTGCCTGTGTCTTGCTGATTTTTAGTTTTCCCAATTTATACGCCCATGAGTGGAAGTGCCCTATGCTCTCTAAGCTGAGTTTTTTAGATGTTTCAGGACACACCGTACACTTCTCCAGAGTGGCTGTTGGCAATTTACATCCCACACATCAGCGTAACCAGGCTCCCGTTTCTCCATGGCCTGTCCTGCATTTCTGCTTTTGACACTTTATTCAGCATGGCCCTTTTGACCGATGGGAAGCGAGACTTCTTTGTAGCGCTGATTTGCCTTTCCAGGTTGCTTGGTTGGCCAAAAAGGGCGGATCCGTTTTTTCCTGAATATATTCAGGAAAAAACGCATCCGCCCTTTTTGGCCAAGGGCATCATTGTCGAGGTTTTGCCGCTTTGCCTGTTCTTTAAAGGCGATTCGAATCTCCCTCCTGAGATCTGTTTCCTGCAATTCTGCCTTGCTTTCAAATCCTTTTCGTTGCCTTCCCTCAATATATTTGTGGACGAGAGTTATCATTTATAAGTCTGCAGGTTTTTGAATTGCAGTGCCCCTGAGCTCCATTTTTCAACTCGCTTTCTTGGGAGCTGGCCGCAAAAGCGCAGGATTGCTTCAGGCCCTATTCTGGTCCCGGGCGGCAGGCTGAGCCTGTGGTTAATTCTTCTTCCTGATGGGAAAATAGAGTGACCTGTGCCTGTCCCAACACCTAGAGCTAGTCTCTCATTGGTTCCCCCTCTTCCCGTTCATCCTCAGGACAAATTGCAACCTGTACGGAACAGGAGGTTAAAGGTGCTGATTCTCCAAGGAGGGAGATTGCTAGTAAAGCGGCTGGAATGGCGAACCCGAGCACAAGGAGATGAGAAATGAGGTGCGTTTTGGAAACCTTTCCCGATCACACGGTGTACCCTCTTCTGGGTTTCTCATGCCTGTTTTCGATGTAGGAAGATGCCCTTGAACCTGGAGATTTGGGACCCATTGGATGGGTACCACGCAGTATTACTTTAAAGGGTCTGCGTTTCCTCACCCAACCTCACCAAACCTCTCAGCCCCAAGAGTGTCCACCCTTATGTCTCAATCAGCTGTGGGTCTAGATATGGTCAATCCAGGTGGCATCACAGCCCCTTTACGAATTTTGTAAGAATTTCTCTCTCTTTCACTGTCTTTGTTTCACGGGTTTTTAAAAGTAATTGATTTTTATAATGGGGTTTAGCTGCTTTTCACTGCTGTGTTTATGCCGCTTTACACCCACTTGACTCACTTACAGAGAGATATCAATACATAGGTTTTAAGATTTTTACTAGTCAGATATATTCTTGGGCGGTGAATATGGGGTGTTGAGTCCAATTCACTGAGCAAGGAGTAGGTCTTGTCTATTTCCTATTGGGATTATGGAACGGTATCTGAGCTAATTTGAAACCCTTGTTTTATGCATCACCCCACCTCACCTTTCCCGTTAAGCAGCCATAGTGTGTTTTCTAAACGTGTGACTCTGTTCTGTTTTGTAATTCAGTTCAAGGGTAGCGGTTTTTACATTCCCTCTATAAGTGATATCTTATGATAAGTGTCTTTTTCTGAGTGACTTATTTCACTTAGAATCGTCGTACCTAAATCCACTCATCATGCTGCTACTAGCCTTATGACGTTGATTTCATGGCTGAGTGAGATTCCATTGTACATAAGGACCACAACTTCTTTATCCATTTTTCTCTTTCCTGGGATATTTAAGGTGTAACGAAGTGGAGGTTCTTCTCAACAGAGCAGCCCTAAACTTTGGGGTGCCTGTGTCTTGCTGATTTTTAGTTTTCCCAATTTATACGCCCATGAGTGGAAGTGCCCTATGCTCTCTAAGCTGAGTTTTTTAGATGTTTCAGGACACACCGTACACTTCTCCAGAGTGGCTGTTGGCAATTTACATCCCGCCCATCAGCGTAGCCAGGCTCCCGTTTCTCCATGGCCTGTCCTGCATTTCTGGTTTTGACACTTTATTCAGCATGGCCCTTTTGACCGATGGGAAGCGAGACTTCTTTGTAGCGCTGATTTGCCTTTCCAGGTTGCTTGGTTGGCCAAAAAGGGCGGATGCGTTTTTTCCTGAATATATTCAGGAAAAAACGCATCCGCCCTTTTTGGCCAAGGGCATCATTGTCGAGGTTTTGCCGCTTTTCCTGTTCTTTAAAGGTGATTCGAATCTCCCTCCTGAGATCTGTTTCCTGCAATTCTGCCTTGCTTTCAAAGCCTCTTCGTTGCCTTCCCTCAATATATTTGTGGACGAGAGTTATCATTTATAAGTCTGCAGGTTTGTGAATTGCAGTGCCCCTGAGCTCCATTTTTCAACTCGCTTTCTTGGGAGCTGGCCGCAAAAGCGCAGGATTGCTTCAGGCCCTATTCTGGTCCCGGGCGGCAGGCTGAGCCTGTGGTTAATTCTTCTTCCTGATGGGAAAATAGAGTGACCTGTGCCTGTCCCATCACCTAGAGCTAGTCTCTCATTGGTTCCCCCTCTTCCCGTTCATCCTCAGGACAAATTGCAACCTGTACGGAACAGGAGGTTAAAGGTGCTGATTCTCCAAGGAGGGAGATTGCTAGTAAAGCGGCTGGAATGGCGAACCCGAGCACAAGGAGATGAGAAATGAGGTGCGTTTTGGAAACCTTTCCCGATCACACGGTGTACCATCTTCTGGGTTTCTCATGCATGTTTTCGATGTAGGAAGATGCCCTTGAACCTGGAGATTTGGGACCCATGGGATGGGTACCACGCAGTATTACTTTAAAGGGTCTGCGTTTCCTCACCCAACCTCACCAAACCTCTCAGCCCCAAGAGTGTCCACCCTTATGTCTCAATCAGCTGTGGGTCTAGATATGGTCAATCCAGGTGGCATCACAGCCCCTGAACGAATTTTGTAAGAATTTCTCTCTCTTTCACTGTCTTTGTTTCACGGGTTTTTAAAAGTAATTGATTTTTATAATGGGGTTTAGCTGCTTTTCACTGCTGTGTTTATGCCGCTTTACACCCACTTGACTCACTTACAGAGAGATATCAATACATAGGTTTTAAGATTCTTACCAGTCAGATATATTCTTGGGCGGTGAATAGGGCGTTTTGAGTCCAATTCACTGAGCAAGGAGTAGGTCTTGTCTATTACATATTGGGTTTATGGAACGGTATCTGAGTTAATTTGAAACCCTTCTTTTATGCATCACCCCACCTCACCTTTCCCGTTAAGCAGCCATAGTGTGTTTTCTAAACGTGTGACTCTGTTCTGTTTTGTAATTCAGTTCAAGGGTAGCGGTTTTTACATTCCCTCGATAAGTGATATCTTATGATAAGTGTCTTTTTCTGTGTGACTTATTTCACTTAGAATCGTCGTACCTAAATCCACTCATCATGCTGCTACTAGCCTTATGACGTTGATTTTATGGCTGAGTGAGATTCCATTGTACATAAGGACCACAACTTCTTTATCCATTTTTCTCTTTCCTGGGATATTTAAGGTGTAACGAAGTGGAGGTTCTTGTCAACAGAGCAGCCCTAAAGTTTGGGGTGCCTGTGTCTTGCTGATTTTTAGTTTTCCCAATTTATACGCCCATGAGTGGAAGTGCCCTATGCTCTCTAAGCTGAGTTTTTTAGATGTTTCAGGACACACCGTACTCTTCTCCAGAGTGGCTGTTGGCAATTTACATCCCGCCCATCAGCGTAGCCAGGCTCCCGTTTCTCCATGGCCTGTACTGCATTTCTGGTTTTGACACTTTATTCAGCATGGCCCTTTTGACCGATGGGAAGCGAGACTTCTTTGTAGCGCTGATTTGCATTTCCAGGTTGCTTGGTTGGCCAAAAAGGGCGGATGCGTTTTTTCCTGAATATATTCAGGAAAATACGCATCCGCCCTTTTTGGCCAAGGGCATCATTGTCGAGGTTTTGCCGCTTTTTCTGTTCTTTAAAGGCGATTCGAATCTCCCTCCTGAGATCTGTTTCCTGCAATTCTGCCTTGCTTTCAAATCCTCTTCGTTGCCTTCCCTCAATATATTTGTGGACGAGAGTTATCATTTATAAGTCTGCAGGTTTTTGAATTGCAGTGCCCCTGAGCTCCATTTTTCAACTCGCTTTCTTGGGAGCTGGCCGCAAAAGCGCAGGATTGCTTCAGGCCCTTGTCGGGTCCCGGGCGGCAGGCTGAGCCTGTGGTTAATTCTTCTTCCTGATGGGAAAATAGAGTGACCTGTGCCTGTCCCAACACCTAGAGCTAGTCTCTCATTGGTTCCCCCTCTTCCCGTTCATCCTCAGGACAAATTGCAACCTGTACGGAACAGGAGGTTAAAGGTGCTGATTCTCCAAGGAGGGAGATTGCTAGTAAAGCGGCTGGAATGGCGAACCCGAGCACAAGGAGATGAGAAATGAGGTGCGTTTTGGAAACCTTTCCCGATCACACGGTGTACCCTCTTCTGGGTTTCTCATGCCTGTTTTCGATGTAGGAAGATGCCCTTGAACCTGGAGATTTGGGACCCATTGGATGGGTACCACGCAGTATTACTTTAAAGGGTCTGCGTTTCCTCACCCAACCTCACCAAACCTCTCAGCCCCAAGAGTGTCCACCCTTATGTCTCAATCAGCTGTGGGTCTAGATATGGTCAATCCAGGTGGCATCACAGCCCCTTTACGAATTTTGTAAGAATTTCTCTCTCTTTCACTGTCTTTGTTTCACGGGTTTTTAAAAGTAATTGATTTTTATAATGGGGTTTAGCTGCTTTTCACTGCTGTGTTTATGCCGCTTTACACCCACTTGACTCACTTACAGAGAGATATCAATACATAGGTTTTAAGATTTTTACTAGTCAGATATATTCTTGGGCGGTGAATATGGGGTGTTGAGTCCAATTCACTGAGCAAGGAGTAGGTCTTGTCTATTTCCTATTGGGATTATGGAACGGTATCTGAGCTAATTTGAAACCCTTGTTTTATGCATCACCCCACCTCACCTATCCCGTTAAGCAGCCATAGTGTGTTTTCTAAACGTGTGACTCTGTTCTGTTTTGTAATTCAGTTCAAGGGTAGCGGTTTTTACATTCCCTCTATAAGTGATATCTTATGATAAGTGTCTTTTTCTGTGTGACTTATTTCACTTAGAATCGTCGTACCTAAATCCACTCATCATGCCGCTACTAGCCTTATGACGTTGATTTCATGGCTGAGAGATATTCCATTGTACATAAGGACCACAACTTCTTTATCCATTTTTCTCTTTCCTGGGATATTTACGGTGTAACGAAGTGGAGGTTCTTCTCAACAGAGCAGCCCTAAACTTTGGGGTGCCTGTGTCTTGCTGATTTTTAGTTTTCCCAATTTATACGCCCATGAGTGGAAGTGCCCTATGCTCTCTAAGCTGAGTTTTTTAGATGTTTCAGGACACACCGTACACTTCTCCAGAGTGGCTGTTGGCAATTTACATCCCGCCCATCAGCGTAGCCAGGCTCCCGTTTCTCCATGGCCTGTCCTGTATTTCTGCTTTTGACACTTTATTCAGCATGGCCCTTTTGACCGATGGGAAGCGAGACTTCTTTGTAGCGCTGATTTGCCTTTCCAGGTTGCTTGGTTGGCCAAAAAGGGCGGATGCGTTTTTTCCTGAGTATATTCAGGAAAAAACGCATCCGCCCTTTTTGGCCAAGGGCATCATTGTCGAGGTTTTGCCGCTTTTCCTGTTCTTTAAAGGCGATTCGAATCTCCCTCCTGAGATCTGTTTCCTGCAATTCTGCCTTGCTTTCGAATCCTCTTCGTTGCCTTCCCTCAATATATTTGTGGACGAGAGTTATCATTTATAAGTCTGCAGGTTTGTGAATTGCAGTGCCCCTGAGCTCCATTTTTCAACTCGCTTTCTTGGGAGCTGGCCGCAAAAGCGCAGGATTGCTTCAGGCCCTATTCTGGTCCCGGGCGGCAGGCTGAGCCTGTGGTTAATTCTTCTTCCTGATGGGAAAATAGAGTGACCTGTGCCTGTCCCAACACCTAGAGCTAGTCTCTCATTGGTTCCCCCTCTTCCCGTTCATCCTCAGGACAAATTGCAACCTGTACGGAACAGGAGGTTAAAGGTGCTGATTCTCCAAGGAGGGAGATTGCTAGTAAAGCGGCTGGAATGGCGAACCCGAGCACAAGGAGATGAGAAATGAGGTGCGTTTTGGAAACCTTTCCCGATCACACGGTGTACCATCTTCTGGGTTTCTCATGCATGTTTTCGATGTAGGAAGATGCCCTTGAACCTGGAGATTTGGGACCCATGGGATGGGTACCACGCAGTATTACTTTAAAGGGTCTGCGTTTCCTCACCCAACCTCACCAAACCTCTCAGCCCCAAGAGTGTCCACCCTTATGTCTCAATCAGCTGTGGGTCTAGATATGGTCAATCCAGGTGGCATCACAGCCCCTGAACGAATTTTGTAAGAATTTCTCTCTCTTTCACTGTCTTTGTTTCACGGGTTTTTAAAAGTAATTGATTTTTATAATGGGGTTTAGCTGCTTTTCACTGCTGTGTTTATGCCGCTTTACACCCACTTGACTCACTTACAGAGAGATATCAATACATAGGTTTTAAGATTCTTACTAGTCAGATATATTCTTGGGCGGTGAATATGGGGTGTTGAGTCCAATTCACTGAGCAAGGAGTAGGTCTTGTCTATTACATATTGGGTTTATGGAACGGTATCTGAGCTAATTTGAAACCCTTTTATGCATCACCCCACCTCACCTTTCCCGTTAAGCAGCCATAGTGTGTTTTCTAAACGTGTGACTCTGTTCTGTTTTGTAATTTAGTTCAAGGGTAGCGGTTTTTACATTCCCTCTATAAGTGATATCTTATGATAAGTGTCTTTTTCTGTGTGACTTATTTCACTTAGGATCGTCGTACCTAAATCCACTCATCATGCTGCTACTAGCCTTATGACGTTGATTTCACGGCTGAGTGATATTGCATTGTACATAAGGACCACAACTTCTTTATCTATTTTTCTCTTTCCTGGGATATTTACGGTGTAACGAAGTGGAGGTTCTTCTCAACAGAGCAGCCCTAAACTTTGGGGTGCCTGTGTCTTGCTGATTTTTAGTTTTCCCAATTTATACGCCCATGAGTGGAAGTGCCCTATGCTCTCTAAGCTGAGTTTTTTAGATGTTTCAGGACACACCGTACACTTCTCCAGAGTGGCTGTTGGCAATTTACATCCCACACATCAGCGTAACCAGGCTCCCGTTTCTCCATGGCCTGTCCTGCATTTCTGCTTTTGACACTTTATTCAGCATGGCCCTTTTGACCGATGGGAAGCGAGACTTCTTTGTAGCGCTGATTTGCCTTTCCAGGTTGCTTGGTTGGCCAAAAAGGGCGGATCCGTTTTTTCCTGAATATATTCAGGAAAAAACGCATCCGCCCTTTTTGGCCAAGGGCATCATTGTCGAGGTTTTGCCGCTTTGCCTGTTCTTTAAAGGCGATTCGAATCTCCCTCCTGAGATCTGTTTCCTGCAATTCTGCCTTGCTTTCAAATCCTTTTCGTTGCCTTCCCTCAATATATTTGTGGACGAGAGTTATCATTTATAAGTCTGCAGGTTTTTGAATTGCAGTGCCCCTGAGCTCCATTTTTCAACTCGCTTTCTTGGGAGCTGGCCGCAAAAGCGCAGGATTGCTTCAGGCCCTATTCTGGTCCCGGGCGGCAGGCTGAGCCTGTGGTTAATTCTTCTTCCTGATGGGAAAATAGAGTGACCTGTGCCTGTCCCAACACCTAGAGCTAGTCTCTCATTGGTTCCCCCTCTTCCCGTTCATCCTCAGGACAAATTGCAACCTGTACGGAACAGGAGGTTAAAGGTGCTGATTCTCCAAGGAGGGAGATTGCTAGTAAAGCGGCTGGAATGGCGAACCCGAGCACAAGGAGATGAGAAATGAGGTGCGTTTTGGAAACCTTTCCCGATCACACGGTGTACCCTCTTCTGGGTTTCTCATGCCTGTTTTCGATGTAGGAAGATGCCCTTGAACCTGGAGATTTGGGACCCATTGGATGGGTACCACGCAGTATTACTTTAAAGGGTCTGCGTTTCCTCACCCAACCTCACCAAACCTCTCAGCCCCAAGAGTGTCCACCCTTATGTCTCAATCAGCTGTGGGTCTAGATATGGTCAATCCAGGTGGCATCACAGCCCCTTTACGAATTTTGTAAGAATTTCTCTCTCTTTCACTGTCTTTGTTTCACGGGTTTTTAAAAGTAATTGATTTTTATAATGGGGTTTAGCTGCTTTTCACTGCTGTGTTTATGCCGCTTTACACCCACTTGACTCACTTACAGAGAGATATCAATACATAGGTTTTAAGATTTTTACTAGTCAGATATATTCTTGGGCGGTGAATATGGGGTGTTGAGTCCAATTCACTGAGCAAGGAGTAGGTCTTGTCTATTTCCTATTGGGATTATGGAACGGTATCTGAGCTAATTTGAAACCCTTGTTTTATGCATCACCCCACCTCACCTTTCCCGTTAAGCAGCCATAGTGTGTTTTCTAAACGTGTGACTCTGTTCTGTTTTGTAATTCAGTTCAAGGGTAGCGGTTTTTACATTCCCTCTATAAGTGATATCTTATGATAAGTGTCTTTTTCTGAGTGACTTATTTCACTTAGAATCGTCGTACCTAAATCCACTCATCATGCTGCTACTAGCCTTATGACGTTGATTTCATGGCTGAGTGAGATTCCATTGTACATAAGGACCACAACTTCTTTATCCATTTTTCTCTTTCCTGGGATATTTAAGGTGTAACGAAGTGGAGGTTCTTCTCAACAGAGCAGCCCTAAACTTTGGGGTGCCTGTGTCTTGCTGATTTTTAGTTTTCCCAATTTATACGCCCATGAGTGGAAGTGCCCTATGCTCTCTAAGCTGAGTTTTTTAGATGTTTCAGGACACACCGTACACTTCTCCAGAGTGGCTGTTGGCAATTTACATCCCGCCCATCAGCGTAGCCAGGCTCCCGTTTCTCCATGGCCTGTCCTGCATTTCTGGTTTTGACACTTTATTCAGCATGGCCCTTTTGACCGATGGGAAGCGAGACTTCTTTGTAGCGCTGATTTGCCTTTCCAGGTTGCTTGGTTGGCCAAAAAGGGCGGATGCGTTTTTTCCTGAATATATTCAGGAAAAAACGCATCCGCCCTTTTTGGCCAAGGGCATCATTGTCGAGGTTTTGCCGCTTTTCCTGTTCTTTAAAGGTGATTCGAATCTCCCTCCTGAGATCTGTTTCCTGCAATTCTGCCTTGCTTTCAAAGCCTCTTCGTTGCCTTCCCTCAATATATTTGTGGACGAGAGTTATCATTTATAAGTCTGCAGGTTTGTGAATTGCAGTGCCCCTGAGCTCCATTTTTCAACTCGCTTTCTTGGGAGCTGGCCGCAAAAGCGCAGGATTGCTTCAGGCCCTATTCTGGTCCCGGGCGGCAGGCTGAGCCTGTGGTTAATTCTTCTTCCTGATGGGAAAATAGAGTGACCTGTGCCTGTCCCATCACCTAGAGCTAGTCTCTCATTGGTTCCCCCTCTTCCCGTTCATCCTCAGGACAAATTGCAACCTGTACGGAACAGGAGGTTAAAGGTGCTGATTCTCCAAGGAGGGAGATTGCTAGTAAAGCGGCTGGAATGGCGAACCCGAGCACAAGGAGATGAGAAATGAGGTGCGTTTTGGAAACCTTTCCCGATCACACGGTGTACCATCTTCTGGGTTTCTCATGCATGTTTTCGATGTAGGAAGATGCCCTTGAACCTGGAGATTTGGGACCCATGGGATGGGTACCACGCAGTATTACTTTAAAGGGTCTGCGTTTCCTCACCCAACCTCACCAAACCTCTCAGCCCCAAGAGTGTCCACCCTTATGTCTCAATCAGCTGTGGGTCTAGATATGGTCAATCCAGGTGGCATCACAGCCCCTGAACGAATTTTGTAAGAATTTCTCTCTCTTTCACTGTCTTTGTTTCACAGGTTTTTAAAAGTAATTGATTTTTATAATGGGGTTTAGCTGCTTTTCACTGCTGTGTTTATGCCGCTTTACACCCACTTGACTCACTTACAGAGAGATATCAATACATAGGTTTTAAGATTCTTACCAGTCAGATATATTCTTGGGCGGTGAATAGGGGGTTTTGAGTCCAATTCACTGAGCAAGGAGTAGGTCTTGTCTATTACATATTGGGTTTATGGAACGGTATCTGAGCTAATTTGAAACCCTTGTTTTATGCATCACCCCACCTCACCTTTCCCGTTAAGCAGCCATAGTGTGTTTTCTAAACGTGTGACTCTGTTCTGTTTTGTAATTCAGTTCAAGGGTAGCGGTTTTTACATTCCCTCTATAAGTGATATCTTATGATAAGTGTCTTTTTCTGTGTGACTTATTTCACTTAGAATCGTCGTACCTAAATCCACTCATCATGCTGCTACTAGCCTTATGACGTTGATTTCATGGCTGAGTGATATTCCATTGTACATAAGGACCACAACTTCTTTATCCATTTTTCTCTTTCCTGGGATATTTAAGGTGTAACGAAGTGGAGGTTCTTGTCAACAGAGCAGCCCTAAACTTTGGGGTGCCTGTGTCTTTCTGATTTTTAGTTTTCCCATTTTATACGCCCATGAGTGGAAGTGCCCTATGCTCTCTAAGCTGAGTTTTTTAGATGTTTCAGGACACACCGTACACTTCTCCAGAGTGGCTGTTGGCAATTTACATCCCGCCCATCAGCGTAGCCAGGCTCCCGTTTCTCCATGGCCTGTCCTGCATTTCTGGTTTTGACACTTTATTCAGCATGGCCCTTTTGACCGATGGGAAGCGAGACTTCTTTGTAGCGCTGATTTGCCTTTCCAGGTTGCTTGGTTGGCCAAAAAGGGCGGATGCGTTTTTTCCTGAATATATTCAGGAAAAAACGCATCCGCCCTTTTTGGCCAAGGGCATCATTGTCGAGGTTTTGCCGCTTTTCCTGTTCTTTAAAGGTGATTCGAATCTCCCTCCTGAGATCTGTTTCCTGCAATTCTGCCTTGCTTTCAAATCCTCTTCGTTGCCTTCCCTCAATATATTTGTGGACGAGAGTTATCATTTATAAGTCTGCAGGTTTGTGAATTGCAGTGCCCCTGAGCTCCATTTTTCAACTCGCTTTCTTGGGAGCTGGCCGCAAAAGCGCAGGATTGCTTCAGGCCCTATTCTGGTCCCGGGCGGCAGGCTGAGCCTGTGGTTAATTCTTCTTCCTGATGGGAAAATAGAGTGACCTGTGCCTGTCCCATCACCTAGAGCTAGTCTCTCATTGGTTCCCCCTCTTCCCGTTCATCCTCAGGACAAATTGCAACCTGTACGGAACAGGAGGTTAAAGGTGCTGATTCTCCAAGGAGGGAGATTGCTAGTAAAGCGGCTGGAATGGCGAACCCGAGCACAAGGAGATGAGAAATGAGGTGCGTTTTGGAAACCTTTCCCGATCACACGGTGTACCCTCTTCTGGGTTTCTCATGCATGTTTTCGATGTAGGAAGATGCCCTTGAACCTGGAGATTTGGGACCCATGGGATGGGTACCACGCAGTATTACTTTAAAGGGTCTGCGTTTCCTCACCCAACCTCACCAAACCTCTCAGCCCCAAGAGTGTCCACCCTTATGTCTCAATCAGCTGTGGGTCTAGATATGGTCAATCCAGGTGGCATCACAGCCCCTGAACGAATTTTGTAAGAATTTCTCTCTCTTTCACTGTCTTTGTTTCACGGGTTTTTAAAAGTAATTGATTTTTATAATGGGGTTTAGCTGCTTTTCACTGCTGTGTTTATGCCGCTTTACACCCACTTGACTCACTTACAGAGAGATATCAATACATAGGTTTTAAGATTCTTACCAGTCAGATATATTCTTGGGCGGTGAATAGGGGGTTTTGAGTCCAATTCACTGAGCAAGGAGTAGGTCTTGTCTATTTCCTATTGGGTTTATGGAACGGTATCTGAGCTAATTTGAAACCCTTCTTTTATGCATCACCCCACCTCACCTTTCCCGTTAAGCAGCCATAGTGTGTTTTCTAAACGTGTGACTCTGTTCTGTTTTGTAATTCAGTTCAAGGGTAGCGGTTTTTACATTCCCTCTATAAGTGATATCTTATGATAAGTGTCTTTTTCTGTGTGACTTATTTCACTTAGAATCGTCGTACCTAAATCCACTCATCATGCCGCTAGTAGCCTTATGACGTTGATTTCATGGCTGAGAGATATTCCATTGTACATAAGGACCACAACTTCTTTATCCATTTTTCTCTTTCCTGGGATATTTACGGTGTAACGAAGTGGAGGTTCTTCTCAACAGAGCAGCCCTAAATTTTGGGGTGCCTGTGTCTTGCTGATTTTTAGTTTTCCCAATTTATACGCCCATGAGTGGAAGTGCCCTATGCTCTCTAAGCTGAGTTTTTTAGATGTTTCAGGACACACCGTACACTTCTCCAGAGTGGCTGTTGGCAATTTACATCCCGCCCATCAGCGTAGCCAGGCTCCCGTTTCTCCATGGCCTGTCCTGCATTTCTGGTTTTGACACTTTATTCAGCATGGCCCTTTTGACCGATGGGAAGCGAGACTTCTTTGTAGCGCTGATTTGCCTTTCCAGGTTGCTTGGTTGGCCAAAAAGGGCGGATGCGTTTTTTCCTGAATATATTCAGGAAAAAACGCATCCGCCCTTTTTGGCCAAGGGCATCATTGTCGAGGTTTTGCCGCTTTTCCTGTTCTTTAAAGGTGATTCGAATCTCCCTCCTGAGATCTGTTTCCTGCAATTCTGCCTTGCTTTCAAATCCTCTTCGTTGCCTTCCCTCAATATATTTGTGGACGAGAGTTATCATTTATAAGTCTGCAGGTTTGTGAATTGCAGTGCCCCTGAGCTCCATTTTTCAACTCGCTTTCTTGGGAGCTGGCCGCAAAAGCGCAGGATTGCTTCAGGCCCTATTCTGGTCCCGGGCGGCAGGCTGAGCCTGTGGTTAATTCTTCTTCCTGATGGGAAAATAGAGTGACCTGTGCCTGTCCCATCACCTAGAGCTAGTCTCTCATTGGTTCCCCCTCTTCCCGTTCATCCTCAGGACAAATTGCAACCTGTACGGAACAGGAGGTTAAAGGTGCTGATTCTCCAAGGAGGGAGATTGCTAGTAAAGCGGCTGGAATGGCGAACCCGAGCACAAGGAGATGAGAAATGAGGTGCGTTTTGGAAACCTTTCCCGATCACACGGTGTACCCTCTTCTGGGTTTCTCATGCATGTTTTCGATGTAGGAAGATGCCCTTGAACCTGGAGATTTGGGACCCATGGGATGGGTACCACGCAGTATTACTTTAAAGGGTCTGCGTTTCCTCACCCAACCTCACCAAACCTCTCAGCCCCAAGAGTGTCCACCCTTATGTCTCAATCAGCTGTGGGTCTAGATATGGTCAATCCAGGTGGCATCACAGCCCCTGAACGAATTTTGTAAGAATTTCTCTCTCTTTCACTGTCTTTGTTTCACGGGTTTTTAAAAGTAATTGATTTTTATAATGGGGTTTAGCTGCTTTTCACTGCTGTGTTTATGCCGCTTTACACCCACTTGACTCACTTACAGAGAGATATCAATACATAGGTTTTAAGATTCTTACCAGTCAGATATATTCTTGGGCGGTGAATAGGGGGTTTTGAGTCCAATTCACTGAGCAAGGAGTAGGTCTTGTCTATTTCCAATTGGGTTTATGGAACGGTATCTGAGCTAATTTGAAACCCTTCTTTTATGCATCACCCCACCTCACCTTTCCCGTTAAGCAGCCATAGTGTGTTTTCTAAACGTGTGACTCTGTTCTGTTTTGTAATTCAGTTCAAGGGTAGCGGTTTTTACATTCCCTCTATAAGTGATATCTTATGATAAGTGTCTTTTTCTGTGTGACTTATTTCACTTAGAATCGTCGTACCTAAATCCACTCATCATGCCGCTAGTAGCCTTATGACGTTGATTTCATGGCTGAGAGATATTCCATTGTACATAAGGACCACAACTTCTTTATCCATTTTTCTCTTTCCTGGGATATTTACGGTGTAACGAAGTGGAGGTTCTTCTCAACAGAGCAGCCCTAAACTTTGGGGTGCCTGTGTCTTGCTGATTTTTAGTTTTCCCAATTTATACGCCCATGAGTGGAAGTGCCCTATGCTCTCTAAGCTGAGTTTTTTAGATGTTTCAGGACACACCGTACACTTCTCCAGAGTGGCTGTTGGCAATTTACATCCCGCCCATCAGCGTAGCCAGGCTCCCGTTTCTCCATGGCCTGTCCTGTATTTCTGCTTTTGACACTTTATTCAGCATGGCCCTTTTGACCGATGGGAAGCGAGACTTCTTTGTAGCGCTGATTTGCCTTTCCAGGTTGCTTGGTTGGCCAAAAAGGGCGGATGCGTTTTTTCCTGAATATATTCAGGAAAAAACGCATCCGCCCTTTTTGGCCAAGGGCATCATTGTCGAGGTTTTGCCGCTTTTCCTGTTCTTTAAAGGCGATTCGAATCTCCCTCCTGAGATCTGTTTCCTGCAATTCTGCCTTGCTTTCGAATCCTCTTCGTTGCCTTCCCTCAATATATTTGTGGACGAGAGTTATCATTTATAAGTCTGCAGGTTTGTGAATTGCAGTGCCCCTGAGCTCCATTTTTCAACTCGCTTTCTTGGGAGCTGGCCGCAAAAGCGCAGGATTGCTTCAGGCCCTATTCTGGTCCCGGGCGGCAGGCTGAGCCTGTGGTTAATTCTTCTTCCTGATGGGAAAATAGAGTGACCTGTGCCTGTCCCAACACCTAGAGCTAGTCTCTCATTGGTTCCCCCTCTTCCCGTTCATCCTCAGGACAAATTGCAACCTGTACGGAACAGGAGGTTAAAGGTGCTGATTCTCCAAGGAGGGAGATTGCTAGTAAAGCGGCTGGAATGGCGAACCCGAGCACAAGGAGATGAGAAATGAGGTGCGTTTTGGAAACCTTTCCCGATCACACGGTGTACCATCTTCTGGGTTTCTCATGCATGTTTTCGATGTAGGAAGATGCCCTTGAACCTGGAGATTTGGGACCCATGGGATGGGTACCACGCAGTATTACTTTAAAGGGTCTGCGTTTCCTCACCCAACCTCACCAAACCTCTCAGCCCCAAGAGTGTCCACCCTTATGTCTCAATCAGCTGTGGGTCTAGATATGGTCAATCCAGGTGGCATCACAGCCCCTGAACGAATTTTGTAAGAATTTCTCTCTCTTTCACTGTCTTTGTTTCACGGCTTTTTAAAAGTAATTGATTTTTATAATGGGGTTTAGCTGCTTTTCACTGCTGTGTTTATGCCGCTTTACACCCACTTGACTCACTTACAGAGAGATATCAATACATAGGTTTTAAGATTCTTACTAGTCAGATATATTCTTGGGCGGTGAATATGGGGTGTTGAGTCCAATTCACTGAGCAAGGAGTAGGTCTTGTCTATTACATATTGGGTTTATGGAACGGTATCTGAGCTAGTTTGAAACCCTTTTATGCATCACCCCACCTCACCTTTCCCGTTAAGCAGCCATAGTGTGTTTTCTAAACGTGTGACTCTGTTCTGTTTTGTAATTTAGTTCAAGGGTAGCGGTTTTTACATTCCCTCTATAAGTGATATCTTATGATAAGTGTCTTTTTCTGTGTGACTTATTTCACTTAGGATCGTCGTACCTAAATCCACTCATCATGCTGCTACTAGCCTTATGACGTTGATTTCACGGCTGAGTGATATTGCATTGTACATAAGGACCACAACTTCTTTATCTATTTTTCTCTTTCCTGGGATATTTACGGTGTAACGAAGTGGAGGTTCTTCTCAACAGAGCAGCCCTAAACTTTGGGGTGCCTGTGTCTTGCTGATTTTTAGTTTTCCCAATTTATACGCCCATGAGTGGAAGTGCCCTATGCTCTCTAAGCTGAGTTTTTTAGATGTTTCAGGACACACCGTACACTTCTCCAGAGTGGCTGTTGGCAATTTACATCCCACACATCAGCGTAACCAGGCTCCCGTTTCTCCATGGCCTGTCCTGCATTTCTGCTTTTGACACTTTATTCAGCATGGCCCTTTTGACCGATGGGAAGCGAGACTTCTTTGTAGCGCTGATTTGCCTTTCCAGGTTGCTTGGTTGGCCAAAAAGGGCGGATCCGTTTTTTCCTGAATATATTCAGGAAAAAACGCATCCGCCCTTTTTGGCCAAGGGCATCATTGTCGAGGTTTTGCCGCTTTGCCTGTTCTTTAAAGGCGATTCGAATCTCCCTCCTGAGATCTGTTTCCTGCAATTCTGCCTTGCTTTCAAATCCTTTTCGTTGCCTTCCCTCAATATATTTGTGGACGAGAGTTATCATTTATAAGTCTGCAGGTTTTTGAATTGCAGTGCCCCTGAGCTCCATTTTTCAACTCGCTTTCTTGGGAGCTGGCCGCAAAAGCGCAGGATTGCTTCAGGCCCTATTCTGGTCCCGGGCGGCAGGCTGAGCCTGTGGTTAATTCTTCTTCCTGATTGGAAAATAGAGTGACCTGTGCCTGTCCCAACACCTAGAGCTAGTCTCTCATTGGTTCCCCCTCTTCCCGTTCATCCTCAGGACAAATTGCAACCTGTACGGAACAGGAGGTTAAAGGTGCTGATTCTCCAAGGAGGGAGATTGCTAGTAAAGCGGCTGGAATGGCGAACCCGAGCACAAGGAGATGAGAAATGAGGTGCGTTTTGGAAACCTTTCCCGATCACACGGTGTACCCTCTTCTGGGTTTCTCATGCCTGTTTTCGATGTAGGAAGATGCCCTTGAACCTGGAGATTTGGGACCCATTGGATGGGTACCACGCAGTATTACTTTAAAGGGTCTGCGTTTCCTCACCCAACCTCACCAAACCTCTCAGCCCCAAGAGTGTCCACCCTTATGTCTCAATCAGCTGTGGGTCTAGATATGGTCAATCCAGGTGGCATCACAGCCCCTTTACGAATTTTGTAAGAATTTCTCTCTCTTTCACTGTCTTTGTTTCACGGGTTTTTAAAAGTAATTGATTTTTATAATGGGGTTTAGCTGCTTTTCACTGCTGTGTTTATGCCGCTTTACACCCACTTGACTCACTTACAGAGAGATATCAATACATAGGTTTTAAGATTTTTACTAGTCAGATATATTCTTGGGCGGTGAATATGGGGTGTTGAGTCCAATTCACTGAGCAAGGAGTAGGTCTTGTCTATTTCCTATTGGGATTATGGAACGGTATCTGAGCTAATTTGAAACCCTTGTTTTATGCATCACCCCACCTCACCTTTCCCGTTAAGCAGCCATAGTGTGTTTTCTAAACGTGTGACTCTGTTCTGTTTTGTAATTCAGTTCAAGGGTAGCGGTTTTTACATTCCCTCTATAAGTGATATCTTATGATAAGTGTCTTTTTCTGAGTGACTTATTTCACTTAGAATCGTCGTACCTAAATCCACTCATCATGCTGCTACTAGCCTTATGACGTTGATTTCATGGCTGAGTGAGATTCCATTGTACATAAGGACCACAACTTCTTTATCCATTTTTCTCTTTCCTGGGATATTTAAGGTGTAACGAAGTGGAGGTTCTTCTCAACAGAGCAGCCCTAAACTTTGGGGTGCCTGTGTCTTGCTGATTTTTAGTTTTCCCAATTTATACACCCATGAGTGGAAGTGCCCTATGCTCTCTAAGCTGAGTTTTTTAGATGTTTCAGGACACACCGTACACTTCTCCAGAGTGGCTGTTGGCAATTTACATCCCGCCCATCAGCGTAGCCAGGCTCCCGTTTCTCCATGGCCTGTCCTGCATTTCTGGTTTTGACACTTTATTCAGCATGGCCCTTTTGACCGATGGGAAGCGAGACTTCTTTGTAGCGCTGATTTGCCTTTCCAGGTTGCTTGGTTGGCCAAAAAGGGCGGATGCGTTTTTTCCTGAATATATTCAGGAAAAAACGCATCCGCCCTTTTTGGCCAAGGGCATCATTGTCGAGGTTTTGCCGCTTTTCCTGTTCTTTAAAGGTGATTCGAATCTCCCTCCTGAGATCTGTTTCCTGCAATTCTGCCTTGCTTTCAAAGGCTCTTCGTTGCCTTCCCTCAATATATTTGTGGACGAGAGTTATCATTTATAAGTCTGCAGGTTTGTGAATTGCAGTGCCCCTGAGCTCCATTTTTCAACTCGCTTTCTTGGGAGCTGGCCGCAAAAGCGCAGGATTGCTTCAGGCCCTATTCTGGTCCCGGGCGGCAGGCTGAGCCTGTGGTTAATTCTTCTTCCTGATGGGAAAATAGAGTGACCTGTGCCTGTCCCATCACCTAGAGCTAGTCTCTCATTGGTTCCCCCTCTTCCCGTTCATCCTCAGGACAAATTGCAACCTGTACGGAACAGGAGGTTAAAGGTGCTGATTCTCCAAGGAGGGAGATTGCTAGTAAAGCGGCTGGAATGGCGAACCCGAGCACAAGGAGATGAGAAATGAGGTGCGTTTTGGAAACCTTTCCCGATCACACGGTGTACCATCTTCTGGGTTTCTCATGCATGTTTTCGATGTAGGAAGATGCCCTTGAACCTGGAGATTTGGGACCCATGGGATGGGTACCACGCAGTATTACTTTAAAGGGTCTGCGTTTCCTCACCCAACCTCACCAAACCTCTCAGCCCCAAGAGTGTCCACCCTTATGTCTCAATCAGCTGTGGGTCTAGATATGGTCAATCCAGGTGGCATCACAGCCCCTGACCGAATTTTGTAAGAATTTCTCTCTCTTTCACTGTCTTTGTTTCACAGGTTTTTAAAAGTAATTGATTTTTATAATGGGGTTTAGCTGCTTTTCACTGCTGTGTTTATGCCGCTTTACACCCACTTGACTCACTTACAGAGAGATATCAATACATAGGTTTTAAGATTCTTACCAGTCAGATATATTCTTGGGCGGTGAATAGGGGGTTTTGAGTCCAATTCACTGAGCAAGGAGTAGGTCTTGTCTATTACATATTGGGTTTATGGAACGGTATCTGAGCTAATTTGAAACCCTTGTTTTATGCATCACCCCACCTCACCTTTCCCGTTAAGCAGCCATAGTGTGTTTTCTAAACGTGTGACTCTGTTCTGTTTTGTAATTCAGTTCAAGGGTAGCGGTTTTTACATTCCCTCTATAAGTGATATCTTATGATAAGTGTCTTTTTCTGTGTGACTTATTTCACTTAGAATCGTCGTACCTAAATCCACTCATCATGCTGCTACTAGCCTTATGACGTTGATTTCATGGCTGAGTGATATTCCATTGTACATAAGGACCACAACTTCGTTATCCATTTTTCTCTTTCCTGGGATATTTAAGGTGTAACGAAGTGGAGGTTCTTGTCAACAGAGCAGCCCTAAACTTTGGGGTGCCTGTGTCTTGCTGATTTTTAGTTTTCCCATTTTATACGCCCATGAGTGGAAGTGCCCTATGCTCTCTAAGCTGAGTTTTTTAGATGTTTCAGGACACACCGTACACTTCTCCAGAGTGGCTGTTGGCAATTTACATCCCGCCCATCAGCGTAGCCAGGCTCCCGTTTCTCCATGGCCTGTCCTGCATTTCTGGTTTTGACACTTTATTCAGCATGGCCCTTTTGACCGATGGGAAGCGAGACTTCTTTGTAGCGCTGATTTGCCTTTCCAGGTTGCTTGGTTGGCCAAAAAGGGCGGATGCGTTTTTTCCTGAATATATTCAGGAAAAAACGCATCCGCCCTTTTTGGCCAAGGGCATCATTGTCGAGGTTTTGCCGCTTTTCCTGTTCTTTAAAGGTGATTCGAATCTCCCTCCTGAGATCTGTTTCCTGCAATTCTGCCTTGCTTTCAAATCCTCTTCGTTGCCTTCCCTCAATATATTTGTGGACGAGAGTTATCATTTATAAGTCTGCAGGTTTGTGAATTGCAGTGCCCCTGAGCTCCATTTTTCAACTCGCTTTCTTGGGAGCTGGCCGCAAAAGCGCAGGATTGCTTCAGGCCCTATTCTGGTCCCGGGCGGCAGGCTGAGCCTGTGGTTAATTCTTCTTCCTGATGGGAAAATAGAGTGACCTGTGCCTGTCCCATCACCTAGAGCTAGTCTCTCATTGGTTCCCCCTCTTCCCGTTCATCCTCAGGACAAATTGCAACCTGTACGGAACAGGAGGTTAAAGGTGCTGATTCTCCAAGGAGGGAGATTGCTAGTAAAGCGGCTGGAATGGCGAACCCGAGCACAAGGAGATGAGAAATGAGGTGCGTTTTGGAAACCTTTCCCGATCACACGGTGTACCATCTTCTGGGTTTCTCATGCATGTTTTCGATGTAGGAAGATGCCCTTGAACCTGGAGATTTGGGACCCATGGGATGGGTACCACGCAGTATTACTTTAAAGGGTCTGCGTTTCCTCACCCAACCTCACCAAACCTCTCAGCCCCAAGAGTGTCCACCCTTATGTCTCAATCAGCTGTGGGTCTAGATATGGTCAATCCAGGTGGCATCACAGCCCCTGAACGAATTTTGTAAGAATTTCTCTCTCTTTCACTGTCTTTGTTTCACGGGTTTTTAAAAGTAATTGATTTTTATAATGGGGTTTAGCTGCTTTTCACTGCTGTGTTTATGCCGCTTTACACCCACTTGACTCACTTACAGAGAGATATCAATACATAGGTTTTAAGATTCTTACCAGTCAGATATATTCTTGGGCGGTGAATAGGGGGTTTTGAGTCCAATTCACTGAGCAAGGAGTAGGTCTTGTCTATTTCCTATTGGGTTTATGGAACGGTATCTGAGCTAATTTGAAACCCTTCTTTTATGCATCACCCCACCTCACCTTTCCCGTTAAGCAGCCATAGTGTGTTTTCTAAACGTGTGACTCTGTTCTGTTTTGTAATTCAGTTCAAGGGTAGCGGTTTTTACATTCCCTCTATAAGTGATATCTTATGATAAGTGTCTTTTTCTGTGTGACTTATTTCACTTAGAATCGTCGTACCTAAATCCACTCATCATGCCGCTAGTAGCCTAATGACGTTGATTTCATGGCTGAGAGATATTCCATTGTACATAAGGACCACAACTTCTTTATCCATTTTTCTCTTTCCTGGGATATTTACGGTGTAACGAAGTGGAGGTTCTTCTCAACAGAGCAGCCCTAAACTTTGGGGTGCCTGTGTCTTGCTGATTTTTAGTTTTCCCAATTTATACGCCCATGAGTGGAAGTGCCCTATGCTCTCTAAGCTGAGTTTTTTAGATGTTTCAGGACACACCGTACACTTCTCCAGAGTGGCTGTTGGCAATTTACATCCCGCCCATCAGCGTAGCCAGGCTCCCGTTTCTCCATGGCCTGTCCTGTATTTCTGCTTTTGACACTTTATTCAGCATGGCCCTTTTGACCGATGGGAAGCGAGACTTCTTTGTAGCGCTGATTTGCCTTTCCAGGTTGCTTGGTTGGCCAAAAAGGGCGGATGCGTTTTTTCCTGAATATATTCAGGAAAAAACGCATCCGCCCTTTTTGGCCAAGGGCATCATTGTCGAGGTTTTGCCGCTTTTCCTGTTCTTTAAAGGCGATTCGAATCTCCCTCCTGAGATCTGTTTCCTGCAATTCTGCCTTGCTTTCGAATCCTCTTCGTTGCCTTCCCTCAATATATTTGTGGACGAGAGTTATCATTTATAAGTCTGCAGGTTTGTGAATTGCAGTGCCCCTGAGCTCCATTTTTCAACTCGCTTTCTTGGGAGCTGGCCGCAAAAGCGCAGGATTGCTTCAGGCCCTATTCTGGTCCCGGGCGGCAGGCTGAGCCTGTGGTTAATTCTTCTTCCTGATGGGAAAATAGAGTGACCTGTGCCTGTCCCAACACCTAGAGCTAGTCTCTCATTGGTTCCCCCTCTTCCCGTTCATCCTCAGGACAAATTGCAACCTGTACGGAACAGGAGGTTAAAGGTGCTGATTCTCCAAGGAGGGAGATTGCTAGTAAAGCGGCTGGAATGGCGAACCCGAGCACAAGGAGATGAGAAATGAGGTGCGTTTTGGAAACCTTTCCCGATCACACGGTGTACCATCTTCTGGGTTTCTCATGCATGTTTTCGATGTAGGAAGATGCCCTTGAACCTGGAGATTTGGGACCCATGGGATGGGTACCACGCAGTATTACTTTAAAGGGTCTGCGTTTCCTCACCCAACCTCACCAAACCTCTCAGCCCCAAGAGTGTCCACCCTTATGTCTCAATCAGCTGTGGGTCTAGATATGGTCAATCCAGGTGGCATCACAGCCCCTGAACGAATTTTGTAAGAATTTCTCTCTCTTTCACTGTCTTTGTTTCACGGGTTTTTAAAAGTAATTGATTTTTATAATGGGGTTTAGCTGCTTTTCACTGCTGTGTTTATGCCGCTTTACACCCACTTGACTCACTTACAGAGAGATATCAATACATAGGTTTTAAGATTCTTACTAGTCAGATATATTCTTGGGCGGTGAATATGGGGTGTTGAGTCCAATTCACTGAGCAAGGAGTAGGTCTTGTCTATTACATATTGGGTTTATGGAACGGTATCTGAGCTAATTTGAAACCCTTTTATGCATCACCCCACCTCACCTTTCCCGTTAAGCAGCCATAGTGTGTTTTCTAAACGTGTGACTCTGTTCTGTTTTGTAATTTAGTTCAAGGGTAGCGGTTTTTACATTCCCTCTATAAGTGATATCTTATGATAAGTGTCTTTTTCTGTGTGACTTATTTCACTTAGGATCGTCGTACCTAAATCCACTCATCATGCTGCTACTAGCCTTATGACGTTGATTTCACGGCTGAGTGATATTGCATTGTACATAAGGACCACAACTTCTTTATCTATTTTTCTCTTTCCTGGGATATTTACGGTGTAACGAAGTGGAGGTTCTTCTCAACAGAGCAGCCCTAAACTTTGGGGTGCCTGTGTCTTGCTGATTTTTAGTTTTCCCAATTTATACGCCCATGAGTGGAAGTGCCCTATGCTCTCTAAGCTGAGTTTTTTAGATGTTTCAGGACACACCGTACACTTCTCCAGAGTGGCTGTTGGCAATTTACATCCCACACATCAGCGTAACCAGGCTCCCGTTTCTCCATGGCCTGTCCTGCATTTCTGCTTTTGACACTTTATTCAGCATGGCCCTTTTGACCGATGGGAAGCGAGACTTCTTTGTAGCGCTGATTTGCCTTTCCAGGTTGCTTGGTTGGCCAAAAAGGGCGGATCCGTTTTTTCCTGAATATATTCAGGAAAAAACGCATCCGCCCTTTTTGGCCAAGGGCATCATTGTCGAGGTTTTGCCGCTTTGCCTGTTCTTTAAAGGCGATTCGAATCTCCCTCCTGAGATCTGTTTCCTGCAATTCTGCCTTGCTTTCAAATCCTTTTCGTTGCCTTCCCTCAATATATTTGTGGACGAGAGTTATCATTTATAAGTCTGCAGGTTTTTGAATTGCAGTGCCCCTGAGCTCCATTTTTCAACTCGCTTTCTTGGGAGCTGGCCGCAAAAGCGCAGGATTGCTTCAGGCCCTATTCTGGTCCCGGGCGGCAGGCTGAGCCTGTGGTTAATTCTTCTTCCTGATGGGAAAATAGAGTGACCTGTGCCTGTCCCAACACCTAGAGCTAGTCTCTCATTGGTTCCCCCTCTTCCCGTTCATCCTCAGGACAAATTGCAACCTGTACGGAACAGGAGGTTAAAGGTGCTGATTCTCCAAGGAGGGAGATTGCTAGTAAAGCGGCTGGAATGGCGAACCCGAGCACAAGGAGATGAGAAATGAGGTGCGTTTTGGAAACCTTTCCCGATCACACGGTGTACCATCTTCTGGGTTTCTCATGCATGTTTTCGATGTAGGAAGATGCCCTTGAACCTGGAGATTTGGGACCCATGGGATGGGTACCACGCAGTATTACTTTAAAGGGTCTGCGTTTCCTCACCCAACCTCACCAAACCTCTCAGCCCCAAGAGTGTCCACCCTTATGTCTCAATCAGCTGTGGGTCTAGATATGGTCAATCCAGGTGGCATCACAGCCCCTTTACGAATTTTGTAAGAATTTCTCTCTCTTTCACTGTCTTTGTTTCACGGGTTTTTAAAAGTAATTGATTTTTATAATGGGGTTTAGCTGCTTTTCACTGCTGTGTTTATGCCGCTTTACACCCACTTGACTCACTTACAGAGAGATATCAATACATAGGTTTTAAGATTTTTACTAGTCAGATATATTCTTGGGCGGTGAATATGGGGTGTTGAGTCCAATTCACTGAGCAAGGAGTAGGTCTTGTCTATTTCCTATTGGGATTATGGAACGGTATCTGAGCTAATTTGAAACCCTTGTTTTATGCATCACCCCACCTCACCTTTCCCGTTAAGCAGCCATAGTGTGTTTTCTAAACGTGTGACTCTGTTCTGTTTTGTAATTCAGTTCAAGGGTAGCGGTTTTTACATTCCCTCTATAAGTGATATCTTATGATAAGTGTCTTTTTCTGTGTGACTTATTTCACTTAGAATCGTCGTACCTAAATCCACTCATCATGCCGCTACTAGCCTTATGACGTTGATTTCATGGCTGAGAGATATTCCATTGTACATAAGGACCACAACTTCTTTATCCATTTTTCTCTTTCCTGGGATATTTACGGTGTAACGAAGTGGAGGTTCTTCTCAACAGAGCAGCCCTAAACTTTGGGGTGCCTGTGTCTTGCTGATTTTTAGTTTTCCCAATTTATACGCCCATGAGTGGAAGTGCCCTATGCTCTCTAAGCTGAGTTTTTTAGATGTTTCAGGACACACCGTACACTTCTCCAGAGTGGCTGTTGGCAATTTACATCCCGCCCATCAGCGTAGCCAGGCTCCCGTTTCTCCATGGCCTGTCCTGTATTTCTGCTTTTGACACTTTATTCAGCATGGCCCTTTTGACCGATGGGAAGCGAGACTTCTTTGTAGCGCTGATTTGCCTTTCCAGGTTGCTTGGTTGCCCAAAAAGGGCGGATGCGTTTTTTCCTGAATATATTCAGGAAAAAACGCATCCGCCCTTTTTGGCCAAGGGCATCATTGTCGAGGTTTTGCCGCTTTTCCTGTTCTTTAAAGGCGATTCGAATCTCCCTCCTGAGATCTGTTTCCTGCAATTCTGCCTTGCTTTCGAATCCTCTTCGTTGCCTTCCCTCAATATATTTGTGGACGAGAGTTATCATTTATAAGTCTGCAGGTTTGTGAATTGCAGTGCCCCTGAGCTCCATTTTTCAACTCGCTTTCTTGGGAGCTGGCCGCAAAAGCGCAGGATTGCTTCAGGCCCTATTCTGGTCCCGGGCGGCAGGCTGAGCCTGTGGTTAATTCTTCTTCCTGATGGGAAAATAGAGTGACCTGTGCCTGTCCCAACACCTAGAGCTAGTCTCTCATTGGTTCCCCCTCTTCCCGTTCATCCTCAGGACAAATTGCAACCTGTACGGAACAGGAGGTTAAAGGTGCTGATTCTCCAAGGAGGGAGATTGCTAGTAAAGCGGCTGGAATGGCGAACCCGAGCACAAGGAGATGAGAAATGAGGTGCGTTTTGGAAACCTTTCCCGATCACACGGTGTACCATCTTCTGGGTTTCTCATGCATGTTTTCGATGTAGGAAGATGCCCTTGAACCTGGAGATTTGGGACCCATGGGATGGGTACCACGCAGTATTACTTTAAAGGGTCTGCGTTTCCTCACCCAACCTCACCAAACCTCTCAGCCCCAAGAGTGTCCACCCTTATGTCTCAATCAGCTGTGGGTCTAGATATGGTCAATCCAGGTGGCATCACAGCCCCTGAACGAATTTTGTAAGAATTTCTCTCTCTTTCACTGTCTTTGTTTCACGGGTTTTTAAAAGTAATTGATTTTTATAATGGGGTTTAGCTGCTTTTCACTGCTGTGTTTATGCCGCTTTACACCCACTTGACTCACTTACAGAGAGATATCAATACATAGGTTTTAAGATTCTTACTAGTCAGATATATTCTTGGGCGGTGAATATGGGGTGTTGAGTCCAATTCACTGAGCAAGGAGTAGGTCTTGTCTATTACATATTGGGTTTATGGAACGGTATCTGAGCTAATTTGAAACCCTTTTATGCATCACCCCACCTCACCTTTCCCGTTAAGCAGCCATAGTGTGTTTTCTAAACGTGTGACTCTGTTCTGTTTTGTAATTTAGTTCAAGGGTAGCGGTTTTTACATTCCCTCTATAAGTGATATCTTATGATAAGTGTCTTTTTCTGTGTGACTTATTTCACTTAGGATCGTCGTACCTAAATCCACTCATCATGCTGCTACTAGCCTTATGACGTTGATTTCACGGCTGAGTGATATTGCATTGTACATAAGGACCACAACTTCTTTATCTATTTTTCTCTTTCCTGGGATATTTACGGTGTAACGAAGTGGAGGTTCTTCTCAACAGAGCAGCCCTAAACTTTGGGGTGCCTGTGTCTTGCTGATTTTTAGTTTTCCCAATTTATACGCCCATGAGTGGAAGTGCCCTATGCTCTCTAAGCTGAGTTTTTTAGATGTTTCAGGTCACACCGTACACTTCTCCAGAGTGGCTGTTGGCAATTTACATCCCACACATCAGCGTAACCAGGCTCCCGTTTCTCCATGGCCTGTCCTGCATTTCTGCTTTTGACACTTTATTCAGCATGGCCCTTTTGACCGATGGGAAGCGAGACTTCTTTGTAGCGCTGATTTGCCTTTCCAGGTTGCTTGGTTGGCCAAAAAGGGCGGATCCGTTTTTTCCTGAATATATTCAGGAAAAAACGCATCCGCCCTTTTTGGCCAAGGGCATCATTGTCGAGGTTTTGCCGCTTTGCCTGTTCTTTAAAGGCGATTCGAATCTCCCTCCTGAGATCTGTTTCTTGCAATTCTGCCTTGCTTTCAAATCCTTTTCGTTGCCTTCCCTCAATATATTTGTGGACGAGAGTTATCATTTATAAGTCTGCAGGTTTTTGAATTGCAGTGCCCCTGAGCTCCATTTTTCAACTCGCTTTCTTGGGAGCTGGCCGCAAAAGCGCAGGATTGCTTCAGGCCCTATTCTGGTCCCGGGCGGCAGGCTGAGCCTGTGGTTAATTCTTCTTCCTGATGGGAAAATAGAGTGACCTGTGCCTGTCCCAACACCTAGAGCTAGTCTCTCATTGGTTCCCCCTCTTCCCGTTCATCCTCAGGACAAATTGCAACCTGTACGGAACAGGAGGTTAAAGGTGCTGATTCTCCAAGGAGGGAGATTGCTAGTAAAGCGGCTGGAATGGCGAACCCGAGCACAAGGAGATGAGAAATGAGGTGCGTTTTGGAAACCTTTCTCGATCACACGGTGTACCCTCTTCTGGGTTTCTCATGCATGTTTTCGATGTAGGAAGATGCCCTTGAACCTGGAGATTTGGGACCCATGGGATGGGTACCACGCAGTATTACTTTAAAGGGTCTGCGTTTCCTCACCCAACCTCACCAAACCTCTCAGCCCCAAGAGTGTCCACCCTTATGTCTCAATCAGCTGTGGGTGTAGATATGGTCAATCCAGGTGGCATCACAGCCCCTGAACGAATTTTTTAAGAATTTCTCTCTCTTTCACTGTCTTTGTTTCACGGGTTTTTAAAAGTAATTGATTTTTATAATGGGGTTTAGCTGCTTTTCACTGCTGTGTTTATGCCGCTTTACACCCACTTGACTCACTTACAGAGAGATATCAATACATAGGTTTTAATATTCTTACTAGTCAGATATATTCTTGGGCGGTGAATAGGGGGTGTTGAGTCCAATTCACTGAGCAAGGAGTAGGTCTTGCCTATTACCTATTGGGTTTATGGAACGGTATCTGAGCTAATTTGAAACCCTTGTTTTATGCATCACCCCACCTCACCTTTTCCGTTAAGCAGCCATAGTGTGTTTTCTAAACGTGTGACTCTGTTCTGCTTTGTAATTCAGTTCAAGGGTAGCGGTTTTTACATTCCCTCTATAAGTGATATCTTATGATAAGTGTGTTTTTCTGTGTGACTTATTTCACTTAGAATCGTCCTACCTAAATCCACTCATCATGCTGCTACTAGCCTTATGACGTTGATTTCACGGCTGAGTGATATTCCATTGTACATAAGGACCACAACTTCTTTATCCATTTTTCTCTTTCCTGGGATATTTACGGTGTAACGAAGTGGAGGTTCTTGTCAACAGAGCAGCCCTAAACTTTGGGGTGCCTGTGTCTTGCTGATTTTTAGTTTTCCCAATTTATACGCCCATGAGTGGAAGTGCCCTATGCTCTCTAAGCTGAGTTTTTTAGATGTTTCAGGACACACCGTACACTTCTCCAGAGTGGCTGTTGGCAATTTACATCCCGCCCATCAGCGTAGCCAGGCTCCTGTTTCTCCATGGCCTGTCCTGCATTTCTGCTTTTGACACTTTATTCAGCATGGCCCTTTTGACCGATGGTAAGCGAGACTTCTTTGTAGCGCTGATTTGCCTTTCCAGGTTGCTTGGTTGGCCAAGAAGGGCGGATGCGTTTTTTCCTGAATATATTCAGGAAAAAACGCATCCGCCCTTTTTGGCCAAGGGCATCAATGTCGAGGTTTTGCCGCTTTTCCTGTTCTTTAAAGGCGATTCGAATCTCCCTCCTGAAATCTGTTTCCTGCAATTCTGCCTTGCTTTCAAATCCTCTTCGTTGCCTTCCCTCAATATATTTGTGGACGAGAGTTATCATTTATAAGTCTGCAGGTTTGTGAATTGCAGTGCCCCTGAGCTCCATTTTTCAACTTGCTTTCTTGGGAGCTGGCCGCAAAAGCGCAGGATTGCTTCAGGCCCTATTCTGGTCCCGGGCGGCAGGCTGAGCCTGTGGTTAATTCTTCTTCCTGATGGGAAAATAGAGTGACCTGTGCCTGTCCCATCACCTACAGCTAGTCTCTCATTGGTTCCCCCTCTTCCCGTTCATCCTCAGGACAAATTGCAACCTGTACGGAACAGGAGGTTAAAGGTGCTGATTCTCCAAGGAGGGAGATTGCTAGTAAAGCGGCTGGAATGGCGAACCCGAGCACAAGGAGATGAGAAATGAGGTGCGTTTTGGAAACCTTTCCCGATCACACGGTGTACCATCTTCTGGGTTTCTCATGCATTTTTTCGATGTAGGAAGATGCCCTTGAACCTGGAGATTTGGGACCCATGGGATGGGTACCACGCAGTATTACTTTAAAGGGTCTGCGTTTCCTCACCCAACCTCACCAAACCTCTCAGCCCCAAGAGTGTCCACCCTTATGTCTCAATCAGCTGTGGGTCTAGATATGGTCAATCCAGGTGGCATCACAGCCCCTGAACGAATTTTGTAAGAATTTCTCTCTCTTTCACTGTCTTTGTTTCACGGGTTTTTAAAAGTAATTGATTTTTATAATGGGGTTTAGCTGCTTTTCACTGCTGTGTTTATGCCGCTTTACACCCACTTGACTCACTTACAGAGAGATATCAATACATAGGTTTTAAGATTCTTACCAGTCAGATATATTCTTGGGCGGTGAATAGGGGGTTTTGAGTCCAATTCACTGAGCAAGGAGTAGGTCTTGTCTATTACATATTGGGTTTATGGAACGGTATCTGAGCTAATTTGAAACCCTTCTTTTATGCATCACCCCACCTCACCTTTCCCGTTAAGCAGCCATAGTGTGTTTTCTAAACGTGTGACTCTGTTCTGTTTTGTAATTCAGTTCAAGGGTAGCGGTTTTTTCATTCCCTCTATAAGTGATATCTTATGATAAGTGTCTTTTTCTGTGTGACTTATTTCACTTAGAATCGTCGTACCTAAATCCACTCATCATGCTGCTACTAGCCTTATGACGTTGATTTCATGGCTGAGTGATATTCCATTGTACATAAGGACCACAACTTCTTTATGCATTTTTCTCTTACCTGGGATATTTAAGGTGTAACGAAGTGGAGGTTCTTGTCAACAGAGCAGCCCTAAACTTTGGAGTGCCTGTGTCTTGCTGATTTTTAGTTTTCCCAATTTATACGCCCATGAGTGGAAGTGCCCTATGCTCTCTAAGCTGAGTTTTTTAGATGTTTCAGGACACACCGTACACTTCTCCAGAGTGGCTGTTGGCAATTTACATCCCGCCCATCAGCGTAGCCAGGCTCCCGTTTCTCCATGGCCTGTCCTGCATTTCTGGTTTTGACACTTTATTCAGCATGGCCCTTTTGACCGATGGGAAGCGAGACTTCTTTGTAGCGCTGATTTGCCTTTCCAGGTTGCTTGGTTGGCCAAAAAGGGCGGATGCGTTTTTTCCTGAATATATTCAGGAAAAAACGCATCCGCCCTTTTTGGCCAAGGGCATCATTGTCGAGGTTTTGCCGCTTTTCCTGTTCTTTAAAGGCGATTTGAATCTCCCTCCTGAAATCTGTTTCCTGCAATTCTGCCTTGCTTTCAAATCCTCTTCGTTGCCTTCCCTCAATATATTTGTGGACGAGAGTTATCATTTATAAGTCTGCAGGTTTGTGAATTGCAGTGCCCCTGAGCTCCATTTTTCAACTTGCTTTCTTGGGAGCTGGCCGCAAAAGCGCAGGATTGCTTCAGGCCCTATTCTGGTCCCGGGCGGCAGGCTGAGCCTGTGGTTAATTCTTCTTCCTGATGGGAAAATAGAGTGACCTGTGCCTGTCCCATCACCTACAGCTAGTCTCTCATTGGTTCCCCCTCTTCCCGTTCATCCTCAGGACAAATTGCAACCTGCACGGAACAGGAGGTTAAAGGTGCTGATTCTCCAAGGAGGGAGATTGCTAGTAAAGCGCCTGGAATGGCGAACCCGAGCACAAGGAGATGAGAAATGAGGTGCGTTTTGGAAACCTTTCCCGATCACACGGTGTACCATCTTCTGGGTTTCTCATGCATGTTTTCGATGTAGGAAGATGCCCTTGAACCTGGAGATTTGGGACCCATGGGATGGGTACCACGCAGTATTACTTTAAAGGGCCTGCGTTTCCTCACCCAACCTCACCAAACCTCTCAGCCCCAAGAGTGTCCACCCTTATGTCTCAATCAGCTGTGGGTCTAGATATGGTCAATCCAGGTGGCATCACAGCCCCTGAACGAATTTTGTAAGAATTTCTCTCTCTTTCACTGTCTTTGTTTCACGGGTTTTTAAAAGTAATTGATTTTTATAATGGGGTTTAGCTGCTTTTCACTGCTGTGTTTATGCCGCTTTACACCCACTTGACTCACTTACAGAGAGATATCAATACATAGGTTTTAAGATTCTTTCCAGTCAGATATATTCTTGGGCGGTGAATAGGGGGTTTTGAGTCCAATTCACTGAGCAAGGAGTAGGTCTTGTCTATTACATATTGGGTTTATGGAACGGTATCTGAGCTAATTTGAAACCCTTCTTTTATGCATCACCCCACCTCACCTTTCCCGTTAAGCAGCCATAGTGTGTTTTCTAAACGTGTGACTCTGTTCTGTTTTGTAATTCAGTTCAAGGGTAGCGGTTTTTTCATTCCCTCTATAAGTGATATCTTATGATAAGTGTCTTTTTCTGTGTGACTTATTTCACTTAGAATCGTCGTACCTAAATCCACTCATCATGCTGCTACTAGCCTTATGACGTTGTTTTCATGGCTGAGTGATATTCCATTGTACATAAGGACCACAACTTCTTTATCCATTTTTCTCTTTCCTGGGATATTTAAGGTGTAACGAAGTGGAGGTTCTTGTCAACAGAGCAGCCCTAAACTTTGGGGTGCCTGTGTCTTGCTGATTTTTAGTTTTCCCAATTTATACGCCCATGAGTGGAAGTGCCCTATGCTCTCTAAGCTGAGTTTTTTAGATGTTTCAGGACACACCGTACACTTCTCCAGAGTGGCTGTTGGCAATTTACATCCCGCCCATCAGCGTAGCCAGGCTCCCGTTTCTCCGTGGCCTGTCCTGCATTTCTGGTTTTGACACTTTATTCAGCATGGCCCTTTTGACCGATGGGAAGCGAGACTTCTTTGTAGCGCTGATTTGCCTTTCCAGGTTGCTTGGTTGGCCAAAAAGGGCGGATTCGTTTTTTCCTGAATATATTCAGGAAAAAACGCATCCGCCCTTTTTGGCAAAGGACATCATTGTCGAGGTTTTGCCGCTTTTCCTGTTCTTTAAAGGTGATTCGAATCTCCCTCCTGAGATCTGTTTCCTGCAATTCTGCCTTGCTTTCAAATCCTCTTCGTTGCCTTCCCTCAATATATTTGTGGACGAGAGTTATCATTTATAAGTCTGCAAGTTTGTGAATTGCAGTGCCCCTGAGCTCCATTTTTCAACTCGCTTTCTTGGGAGCTGGCGGTAAAAGCGTAGGATTGCTTCAGGCCCTATTCTGGTCCCGGGCGGCAGGCTGAGCCTGTGGTTAATTCTTCTTCCTGATGGGAAAATAGAGTGACCTGTGCCTGTCCCATCACCTACAGCTAGTCTCTCATTTGTTCCCCCTCTTCCCGTTCATCCTCAGGACAAATTGCAACCTGCACGGAACAGGAGGTTAAAGGTGCTGATTCTCCAAGGAGGGAGATTGCTAGTAAAGCGGCTGGAATGGCGAACCCGAGCACAAGGAGATGAGAAATGAGGTGCGTTTTGGAAACCTTTCCCGATCACACGGTGTACCATCTTCTGGGTTTCTCATGCATGTTTTCGATGTAGGAAGATGCCCTTGAACCTGGAGATTTGGGACCCATGGGATGGGTACCACGCAGTATTACTTTAAAGGGCCTGCGTTTCCTCACCCAACCTCACCAATCCTCTCAGCCCCAAGAGTGTCCACCCTTATGTCTCAATCAGCTGTGGGTCTAGATATGGTCAATCCAGGTGGCATCACAGCCCCTGAACGAATTTTGTAAGAATTTCTCTCTCTTTCACTGTCTTTGTTTCACGGGTTTTTAAAAGTAATTGATTTTTATAATGGGGTTTAGCTGCTTTTCACTGCTGTGTTTATGCCGCTTTACACCCACTTGACTCACTTACAGAGAGATATCAATACATAGGTTTTAAGATTCTTACCAGTCAGATATATTCTTGGGCGGTGAATAGGGGGTTTTGAGTCCAATTCACTGAGCAAGGAGTAGGTCTTGTCTATTACATATTGGGTTTATGGAACGGTATCTGAGCTAATTTGAAACCCTTCTTTTATGCATCACCCCACCTCACCTTTCCCGTTAAGCAGCCATAGTGTGTTTTCTAAACGTGTGACTCTGTTCTGTTTTGTAATTCAGTTCAAGGGTAGCGGTTTTTAAATTCCCTCTATAAGTGATATCTTATGATAAGTGTCTTTTTCTGTGTGACTTATTTCACTTAGAATCGTCGTACCTAAATCCACTCATCATGCTGCTACTAGCCTTATGACGTTGATTTCATGGCTGAGTGAGATTCCATTGTACATAAGGACCACAACTTCTTTATCCATTTTTCTCTTTCCTGGGATATTTAAGGTGTAACGAAGTGGAGGTTCTTGTCAACAGAGCAGCCCTAAAGTTTGGGGTGCCTGTGTCTTGCTGATTTTTAGTTTTCCCAATTTATACGCCCATGAGTGGAAGTGCCCTATGCTCTCTAAGCTGAGTTTTTTAGATGTTTCAGGACACACCGTACACTTCTCCAGAGTGGCTGTTGGCAATTTACATCCCGCCCATCAGCGTAGCCAGGCTCCCGTTTCTCCATGGCCTGTCCTGCATTTCTGGTTTTGACACTTTATTCAGCATGGCCCTTTTGACCGATGGGAAGCGAGACTTCTTTGTAGCGCTGATTTGCCTTTCCAGGTTGCTTGGTTGGCCAAAAAGGGCGGATGCGTTTTTTCCTGAATATATTCAGGAAAAAACGCATCCGCCCTTTTTGGCCAAGGGCATCATTGTCGAGGTTTTGCCGCTTTTCCTGTTCTTTAAAGGCGATTCGAATCTCCCTCCTGCGATCTGTTTCCTGCAATTCTGCCTTGCTTTCAAATCCTCTTCGTTGCCTTCCCTCAATATATTTGTGGACGAGAGTTATCATTTATAAGTCTGCAGGTTTGTGAATTGCAGTGCCCCTGAGCTCCATTTTTCAACTCGCTTTCTTGGGAGCTGGCCGCAAAAGCGCAGGATTGCTTCAGGCCCTATTCTGGTCCCGGGCGGCAGGCTGAGCCTGTGGTTAATTCTTCTTCCTGATGGGAAAATAGAGTGACCTGTGCCTGTCCCATCACCTAGAGCTAGTCTCTCATTGGTTCCCCCTCTTCCCGTTCATCCTCAGGACAAATTGCAACCTGTACGGAACAGGAGGTTAAAGGTGCTGATTCTCCAAGGAGGGAGATTGCTAGTAAAGCGGCTGGAATGGCGAACCCGAGCACAAGGAGATGAGAAAAGAGGTGCGTTTTGGAATCCTTTCCCGATCACACGGTGTACCATCTTCTGGGTTTCTCATGCATGTTTTCGATGTAGGAAGATGCCCTTGAACCTGGAGATTTGGGACCCATGGGATGGGTACCACGCAGTATTACTTTAAAGGGTCTGCGTTTCCTCACCCAACCTCACCAAACCTCTCAGCCCCAAGAGTGTCCACCCTTATGTCTCAATCAGCTGTGGGTCTAGATATGGTCAATCCAGGTGGCATCACAGCCCCTGAACGAATTTTGTAAGAATTTCTCTCTCTTTCACTGTCTTTGTTTCACGGGTTTTTAAAAGTAATTGATTTTTATAATGGGGTTTAGCTGCTTTTCACTGCTGTGTTTATGCCGATTTACACCCACTTGACTCACTTACAGAGAGATATCAATACATAGGTTTTAAGATTCTTACCAGTCAGATATATTCTTGGGCGGTGAATACGGGGTTTTGAGTCCAATTCACTGAGCAAGGAGTAGGTCTTGTCTATTACATATTGGGTTTATGGAACGGTATCTGAGCTAATTTGAAACCCTTGTTTTATGCATCACCCCACCTCACCTTTCCCGTTAAGCAGCCATAGTGTGTTTTCTAAACGTGTGACTCTGTTTTGTTTTGTAATTCAGTTCAAGGGTAGCGGTTTTTACATTCCCTCAATAAGTGATATCTTATGATAAGTGTCTTTTTCTGTGTGACTTATTTCACTTAGAATCGTCGTACCTAAATCCACTCATCATGCTGCTACTAGCCTTATGACGTTGATTTCATGGCTGAGTGAGATTCCATTGTACATAAGGACCACAACTTCTTTATCCATTTTTCTCTTTCCTGGGATATTTAAGGTGTAACGAAGTGGAGGTTCTTGTCAACAGAGCAGCCCTAAACTTTGGGGTGCCTGTGTCTTGCTGATTTTTAGTTTTCCCAATTTATACGCCCATGAGTGGAAGTGCCCTATGCTCTCTAAGCTGAGTTTTTTAGATGTTTCAGGACACACCGTACCCTTCTCCAGAGTGGCTGTTGGCAATTTACATCCCGCCCATCAGCGTAGCCAGGCTCCCGTTTCTCCATGGCCTGTCCTGCATTTCTGGTTTTGACACTTTATTCAGCATGGCCCTTTTGACCGATGGGAAGCGAGACTTCTTTGTAGCGCTGATTTGCCTTTCCAGGTTGCTTGGTTGGCCAAAAAGGGCGGATGCGTTTTTTCCTGAATATATTCAGGAAAAAACGCATCCGCCCTTTTTGGCCAAGGGCATCATTGTCGAGGTTTTGCCGCTTTTCCTGTTCTTTAAAGGTGATTCGAATCTCCCTCCTGAGATCTGTTTCCTGCAATTCTGCCTTGCTTTCAAATCCTCTTCGTTGCCTTCCCTCAATATATTTGTGGACGAGAGTTATCATTTATAAGTCTGCAGGTTTGTGAATTGCAGTGCCCCTGAGCTCCATTTTTCAACTCGCTTTCTTGGGAGCTGGCCGCAAAAGCGCAGGATTGCTTCAGGCCCTATTCTGGTCCCGGGCGGCAGGCTGAGCCTGTGGTTAATTCTTCTTCCTGATGGGAAAATAGAGTGAGCTGTGCCTGTCCCATCACCTACAGCTAGTCTCTCATTGGTTCCGCCTCTTCCCGTTCATCCTCAGGACAAATTGCAACCTGTACGGAACAGGAGGTTAAAGGTGCTGATTCTCCAAGGAGGGAGATTGCTAGTAAAGCGGCTGGAATGGCGAACCCGAGCACAAGGAGATGAGAAATGAGGTGCGTTTTTGAAACCTTTCCCGATCACACGGTGTACCATCTTCTGGGTTTCTCATGCATGTTTTCGATGTAGGAAGATGCCCTTGAACCTGGAGATTTGGGACCCATGGGATGGGTACCACGCAGTATTACTTTAAAGGGTCTGTGTTTCCTCACCCAACCTCACCAAACCTCTCAGCCCCAAGAGTGTCCACCCTTATGTCTCAATCAGCTGTGGGTCTAGATATGGTCAATCCAGGTGGCATCACAGCCCCTGAACGAATTTTGTAAGAATTTCTCTCTCTTTCACTGTCTTTGTTTCACGGGTTTTTAAAAGTAATTGATTTTTATAATGGGGTTTAGCTCCTTTTCACTGCTCTGTTTATGCCGCTTTACACCCACTTGACTCACATACAGAGAGATATCAATACATAGGTTTTAAGATTCTTACTAGTCAGAAAAATTCTTGGGCGGTGAATAGGGGGTGTTGAGTCCACTTCACTGAGCAAGGAGTAGGTCTTGCCTATTACCTATTGGGTTTATGGAACGGTATCTGAGCTAATTTGAAACCCTTGTTTTATGCATCACCCCACCTCACCTTTCCCGTTAAGCAGCCATAGTGTGTTTTCTAAACGTGTGACTCTGTTCTGCTTTGTAATTCAGTTCAAGGGTAGCGGTTTTTACATTCCCTCTATAAGTGATATCTTATGATAAGTGTCTTTTTCTGTGTGACTTATTTCACTTAGAATCGTCGTACCTAAATCCACTCATCATGCTGCTACTAGCCTTATGACGTTGATTTCATGGCTGAGTGAGATTCCATTGTACATAAGGACCACAACTTCTTTATCCATTTTTCTCTTTCCTGGGATATTTAAGGTGTAACGAAGTGGAGGTTCTTGTCAACAGAGCAGCCCTAAAGTTTGGGGTGCCTGTGTCTTGCTGAATTTTAGTTTCCCCAATTTATACGCCCATGGGTGGAAGTGCCCTATGCTCTCTAAGCTGAGTTTTTTAGATGTTTCAGGACACACCGTACCCTTCTCCAGAGTGGCTGTTGGCAATTTACATCCCGCCCATCAGCGTAGCCAGGCTCCCGTTTCTCCATGGCCTGTCCTGCATTTCTGCTTTTGACACTTTATTCAGCATGGCCCTTTTGACCGATGGGAAGCGAGACTTTTTTGTAGCGCTGATTTGCCTTTCCAGGTTGCTTGGTTGGCCAAAAAGGGTGGATGCGTTTTTTCCTGCATATATTCAGGAAAAAACGCATCCGCCCTTTTTGGCAAAGGGCATCATTGTCGAGGTTTTGCCGCTTTTCCTGTTCTTTAAAGTCAATTCGAATCTCCCTCCTGAAATCTGTTTCCTGCAATTCTGCCTTGCTTTCAAATCCTCTTCGTTGCCTTCCCTCAATATATTTGTGGACGAGAGTTATCATTTATAAGTCTGCAGTTTTGTGAATTGCAGTGCCCCTGAGCTCCATTTTTCAACTCGCTTTCTTGGGAGCTGGCCGCAAAAGCGCAGGATTGCTTCAGGCCCTATTCTGGTCCCGGGCGGCAGGCTGAGCCTGTGGTTAATTCTTCTTCCTGATGGGAAAATAGAGTGACCTGTGCCTGTCCCATCACCTACAGCTAGTCTCTCATTGGTTCCCCCTCTTCCCGTTCATCCTCAGGACAAATTGCAACCTGTACGGAACAGGAGGTTAAAGGTGCTGATTCTCCAAGGAGGGAGATTGCTAGTAAAGCGGCTGGAATGGCGAACCCGAGCACAAGGAGATGAGAAATGAGGTGCGTTTTGGAAACCTTTCCCGATCACACGGTGTACCATCTTCTGGGTTTCTCATGCATGTTTTCGATGTAGGAAGATGCCCTTGAACCTGGAGATTTGGGACCCATGGGATGTGTACCACGCAGTATTACTTTAAAGGGTCTGCGTTTCTTCAACCAACCTCACCAAACCTCTCAGCCCCAAGAGTGTCCACCCTTATGTCTCAATCAGCTGTGGGTCTAGATATGGTCAATCCAGGTGGCATCACAGCCCCTGAACGAATTTTGTAAGAATTTCTCTCTCTTTCACTGTCTTTGTTTCACGGGTTTTTAAAAGTAATTGATTTTTATAATGGGGTTTAGCTGCTTTTCACTGCTGTGTTTATGCCGCTTTACACCCACTTGACTCACTTACAGAGAGATATCAATACATAGGTTTTAAGATTCTTACCAGTCAGTTATATTCTTGGGCGGTGAATAGGGGGTTTTGAGTCCAATTCACTGAGCAAGGAGTAGGTCTTGTCTATTACATATTGGGTTTATGGAACGGTATCTGAGCTAATTTGAAACCCTTCTTTTATGCATCAACCCACCTCACCTTTCCCGTTAAGCAGCCATAGTGTGTTTTCTAAACGTGTGACTCTGTTCTGTTTTGTAATTCAGTTCAAGGGTAGCGGTTTTTTCCTTCCCTCTATAAGTGATATCTTATGATAAGTGTCTTTTTCTGTGTGACTTATTTCACTTAGAATCGTCGTACCTAAATCCACTCATCATGCTGCTACTAGCCTTATGACGTTGATTTCATGGCTGAGTGAGATTCCATTGTACATAAGGACCACAACTTCTTTATCCATTTTTCTCTTTCCTGGGATATTTAAGGTGTAACGAAGTGGAGGTTCTTGTCAACAGAGCAGCCCTAAACTTTGGGGTGCCTGTGTCTTGCTGATTTTTAGTTTTCCCAATTTATACGCCCATGAGTGGAAGTGCCCTATGCTCTCTAAGCTGAGTTTTTTAGATGTTTCAGGACACACCGTACACTTCTCCAGAGTGGCTGTTGGCAATTTACATCCCGCCCATCAGCGTAGCCAGGCTCCCGTTTCTCCATGGCCTGTCCTGCATTTCTGCTTTTGACACTTTATTCAGCATGGCCCTTTTGACCGATGGGAAGCGAGACTTCTTTGTAGCGCTGATTTGCCTTTCCAGGTTGCTTGGTTGGCCAAAAAGGGCGGATGCTTTTTTTCCTGAATATATTCAGGAAAAAACGCATCCGCCCTTTTTGGCCAAGGGCATCATTGTCGAGGTTTTGCCGCTTTTCCTGTTCTTTAAAGGCGATTTGAATCTCCCTCCTGAAATCTGTTTCCTGCAATTCTGCCTTGCTTTCAAATCCTCTTCGTTGCCTTCCCTCAATATATTTGTGGACGAGAGTTATCATTTATAAGTCTGCAGGTTTGTGAATTGCAGTGCCCCTGAGCTCCATTTTTCAACTTGCTTTCTTGGGAGCTGGCCGCAAAAGCGCAGGATTGCTTCAGGCCCTATTCTGGTCCCGGGCGGCAGGCTGAGCCTGTGGTTAATTCTTCTTCCTGATGGGAAAATAGAGTGACCTGTGCCTGTCCCATCACCTACAGCTAGTCTCTCATTGGTTCCCCCTCTTCCCGTTCATCCTCAGGACAAATTGCAACCTGTATGGAACAGGAGGTTAAAGGTGCTGATTCTCCAAGGAGGGAGATTGCTAGTAAAGCGGCTGGAATGGCGAACCCGAGCACAAGGAGATGAGAAATGAGGTGCGTTTTGGAAACCTTTCCCGATCACACGGTGTACCATCTTCTGGGTTTCTCATGCATTTTTTCGATGTAGGAAGATGCCCTTGAACCTGGAGATTTGGGACCCATGGGATGGGTACCACGCAGTATTACTTTAAAGGGTCTGCGTTTCCTCACCCAACCTCACCAAACCTCTCAGCCCCAAGAGTGTCCACCCTTATGTCTCAATCAGCTGTGGGTCTAGATATGGTCAATCCAGGTGGCATCACAGCCCCTGAACGAATTTTGTAAGAATTTCTCTCTCTTTCACTGTCTTTGTTTCACGGGTTTTTAAAAGTAATTGATTTTTATAATGGGGTTTAGCTGCTTTTCACTGCTGTGTTTATGCCGCTTTACACCCACTTGACTCACTTACAGAGAGATATCAATACATAGGTTTTAAGATTCTTACCAGTCAGATATATTCTTGGGCGGTGAATAGGGGGTTTTGAGTCCAATTCACTGAGCAAGGAGTAGGTCTTGTCTATTACATATTGGGTTTATGGAACGGTATCTGAGCTAATTTGAAACCCTTCTTTTATGCATCACCCCACCTCACCTTTCCCGTTAAGCAGCCATAGTGTGTTTTCTAAACGTGTGACTCTGTTCTGTTTTGTAATTCAGTTCAAGGGTAGCGGTTTTTTCATTCCCTCTATAAGTGATATCTTATGATAAGTGTCTTTTTCTGTGTGACTTATTTCACTTAGAATCGTCGTACCTAAATCCACTCATCATGCTGCTACTAGCCTTATGACGTTGATTTCATGGCTGAGTGATATTCCATTGTACATAAGGACCACAACTTCTTTATGCATTTTTCTCTTACCTGGGATATTTAAGGTGTAACGAAGTGGAGGTTCTTGTCAACAGAGCAGCCCTAAACTTTGGAGTGCCTGTGTCTTGCTGATTTTTAGTTTTCCCAATTTATACGCCCATGAGTGGAAGTGCCCTATGCTCTCTAAGCTGAGTTTTTTAGATGTTTCAGGACACACCGTACACTTCTCCAGAGTGGCTGTTGGCAATTTACATCCCGCCCATCAGCGTAGCCAGGCTCCCGTTTCTCCATGGCCTGTCCTGCATTTCTGGTTTTGACACTTTATTCAGCATGGCCCTTTTGACCGATGGGAAGCGAGACTTCTTTGTAGCGCTGATTTGCCTTTCCAGGTTGCTTGGTTGGCCAAAAAGGGCGGATGCGTTTTTTCCTGAATATATTCAGGAAAAAACGCATCCGCCCTTTTTGGCCAAGGGCATCATTGTCGAGGTTTTGCCGCTTTTCCTGTTCTTTAAAGGCGATTTGAATCTCCCTCCTGAAATCTGTTTCCTGCAATTCTGCCTTGCTTTCAAATCCTCTTCGTTGCCTTCCCTCAATATATTTGTGGACGAGAGTTATCATTTATAAGTCTGCAAGTTTGTGAATTGCAGTGCCCCTGAGCTCCATTTTTCAACTCGCTTTCTTGGGAGCTGGCGGCAAAAGCGCAGGATTGCTTCAGGCCCTATTCTGGTCCCGGGCGGCAGGCTGAGCCTGTGGTTAATTCTTCTTCCTGATGGGAAAATAGAGTGACCTGTGCCTGTCCCATCACCTACAGCTAGTCTCTCATTTGTTCCCCCTCTTCCCGTTCATCCTCAGGACAAATTGCAACCTGCACGGAACTGGAGGTTAAAGGTGCTGATTCTCCAAGGAGGGAGATTGCTAGTAAAGCGGCTGGAATGGCGAACCCGAGCACAAGGAGATGAGAAATGAGGTGCGTTTTGGAAACCTTTCCCGATCACACGGTGTACCATCTTCTGGGTTTCTCATGCATGTTTTCGATGTAGGAAGATGCCCTTGAACCTGGAGATTTGGGACCCATGGGATGGGTACCACGCAGTATTACTTTAAAGGGCCTGCGTTTCCTCACCCAACCTCACCAATCCTCTCAGCCCCAAGAGTGTCCACCCTTATGTCTCAATCAGCTGTGGGTCTAGATATGGTCAATCCAGGTGGCATCACAGCCCCTGAACGAATTTTGTAAGAATTTCTCTCTCTTTCACTGTCTTTGTTTCACGGGTTTTTAAAAGTAATTGATTTTTATAATGGGGTTTAGCTGCTTTTCACTGCTGTGTTTATGCCGCCTTACACCCACTTGACTCACTTAAAGAGAGATATCAATACATAGGTTTTAAGATTCTTACCAGTCAGATATATTCTTGGGCGGTGAATAGGGGGTTTTGAGTCCAATTCACTGAGCAAGGAGTAGGTCTTGTCTATTACATATTGGGTTTATGGAACGGTATCTGAGCTAATTTGAAACCCTTCTTTTATGCATCACCCCACCTCACCTTTCCCGTTAAGCAGCCATAGTGTGTTTTCTAAACGTGTGACTCTGTTCTGTTTTGTAATTCAGTTCAAGGGTAGCGGTTTTTACATTCCCTCTATAAGTGATATCTTATGATAAGTGTCTTTTTCTGTGTGACTTATTTCACTTAGAATCGTCGTACCTAAATCCACTCATCATGCTGCTACTAGCCTTATGACGTTGATTTCATGGCTGAGTGAGATTCCATTGTACATAAGGACCACAACTTCTTTATCCATTTTTCTCTTTCCTGGGATATTTAAGGTGTAACGAAGTGGAGGTTCTTGTCAACAGAGCAGCCCTAAAGTTTGGGGTGCCTGTGTCTTGCTGATTTTTAGTTTTCCCAATTTATACGCCCATGAGTGGAAGTGCCCTATGCTCTCTAAGCTGAGTTTTTTAGATGTTTCAGGACACACCGTACACTTCTCCAGAGTGGCTGTTGGCAATTTACATCCCGCCCATCAGCGTAGCCAGGCTCCCGTTTCTCCATGGCCTGTCCTGCATTTCTGGTTTTGACACTTTATTCAGCATGGCCCTTTTGACCGATGGGAAGCGAGACTTCTTTGTAGCGCTGATTTGCCTTTCCAGGTTGCTTGGTTGGCCAAAAAGGGCGGATGCGTTTTTTCCTGAATATATTCAGGAAAAAACGCATCCGCCCTTTTTGGCCAAGGGCATCATTGTCGAGGTTTTGCCGCTTTTCCTGTTCTTTAAAGGCGATTCGAATCTCCCTCCTGCGATCTGTTTCCTGCAATTCTGCCTTGCTTTCAAATCCTCTTCGTTGCCTTCCCTCAATATATTTGTGGACGAGAGTTATCATTTATAAGTCTGCAGGTTTGTGAATTGCAGTGCCCCTGAGCTCCATTTTTCAACTCGCTTTCTTGGGAGCTGGCCGCAAAAGCGCAGGATTGCTTCAGGCCCTATTCTGGTCCCGGGCGGCAGGCTGAGCCTGTGGTTAATTCTTCTTCCTGATGGGAAAATAGAGTGACCTGTGCCTGTCCCATCACCTACAGCTAGTCTCTCATTGGTTCCCCCTCTTCCCGTTCATCCTCAGGACAAATTGCAACCTGTACGGAACAGGAGGTTAAAGGTGCTGATTCTCCAAGGAGGGAGATTGCTAGTAAAGCGGCTGGAATGGCGAACCCGAGCACAAGGAGATGAGAAAAGAGGTGCGTTTTGGAATCCTTTCCCGATCACACGGTGTACCATCTTCTGGGTTTCTCATGCATGTTTTCGATGTAGGAAGATGCCCTTGAACCTGGAGATTTGGGACCCATGGGATGGGTACCACGCAGTATTACTTTAAAGGGTCTGCGTTTCCTCACCCAACCTCACCAAACCTCTCAGCCCCAAGAGTGTCCACCCTTATGTCTCAATCAGCTGTGGGTCTAGATATGGTCAATCCAGGTGGCATCACAGCCCCTGAACGAATTTTGTAAGAATTTCTCTCTCTTTCACTGTCTTTGTTTCACGGGTTTTTAAAAGTAATTGATTTTTATAATATGGTTTAGCTGCTTTTCACTGCTGTGTTTATGCCGATTTACACCCACTTGACTCACTTACAGAGAGATATCAATACATAGGTTTTAAGATTCTTACCAGTCAGATATATTCTTGGGCGGTGAATAGGGGGTTTTGAGTCCAATTCACTGAGCAAGGAGTAGGTCTTGTCTATTACATATTGGGTTTATGGAACGGTATCTGAGCTAATTTGAAACCCTTCTTTTATGCATCACCCCACCTCACCTTTCCCGTTAAGCAGCCATAGTGTGTTTTCTAAACGTGTGACTCTGTTCTGTTTTGTAATTCAGTTCAAGGGTAGCGGTTTTTTCATTCCCTCTATAAGTGATATCTTATGATAAGTGTCTTTTTCTGTGTGACTTATTTCACTTAGAATCGTCGTACCTAAATCCACTCATCATGCTGCTACTAGCCTTATGACGTTGTTTTCATGGCTGAGTGATATTCCATTGTACATAAGGACCACAACTTCTTTATCCATTTTTCTCTTTCCTGGGATATTTAAGGTGTAACGAAGTGGAGGTTCTTGTCAACAGAGCAGCCCTAAACTTTGGGGTGCCTGTGTCTTGCTGATTTTTAGTTTTCCCAATTTATACGCCCATGAGTGGAAGTGCCCTATGCTCTCTAAGCTGAGTTTTTTAGATGTTTCAGGACACACCGTACACTTCTCCAGAGTGGCTGTTGGCAATTTACATCCCGCCCATCAGCGTAGCCAGGCTCCCGTTTCTCCGTGGCCTGTCCTGCATTTCTGGTTTTGACACTTTATTCAGCATGGCCCTTTTGACCGATGGGAAGCGAGACTTCTTTGTAGCGCTGATTTGCCTTTCCAGGTTGCTTGGTTGGCCAAAAAGGGCGGATTCGTTTTTTCCTGAATATATTCAGGAAAAAACGCATCCGCCCTTTTTGGCAAAGGACATCATGGTCGAGGTTTTGCCGCTTTTCCTGTTCTTTAAAGGTGATTCGAATCTCCCTCCTGAGATCTGTTTCCTGCAATTCTGCCTTGCTTTCAAATCCTCTTCGTTGCCTTCCCTCAATATATTTGTGGACGAGAGTTATCATTTATAAGTCTGCAAGTTTGTGAATTGCAGTGCCCCTGAGCTCCATTTTTCAACTCGCTTTCTTGGGAGCTGGCGGCAAAAGCGCAGGATTGCTTCAGGCCCTATTCTGGTCCCGGGCGGCAGGCTGAGCCTGTGGTTAATTCTTCTTCCTGATGGGAAAATAGAGTGACCTGTGCCTGTCCCATCACCTACAGCTAGTCTCTCATTTGTTCCCCCTCTTCCCGTTCATCCTCAGGACAAATTGCAACCTGCACGGAACTGGAGGTTAAAGGTGCTGATTCTCCAAGGAGGGAGATTGCTAGTAAAGCGGCTGGAATGGCGAACCCGAGCACAAGGAGATGAGAAATGAGGTGCGTTTTGGAAACCTTTCCCGATCACACGGTGTACCATCTTCTGGGTTTCTCATGCATGTTTTCGATGTAGGAAGATGCCCTTGAACCTGGAGATTTGGGACCCATGGGATGGGTACCACGCAGTATTACTTTAAAGGGCCTGCGTTTCCTCACCCAACCTCACCAATCCTCTCAGCCCCAAGAGTGTCCACCCTTATGTCTCAATCAGCTGTGGGTCTAGATATGGTCAATCCAGGTGGCATCACAGCCCCTGAACGAATTTTGTAAGAATTTCTCTCTCTTTCACTGTCTTTGTTTCACGGGTTTTTAAAAGTAATTGATTTTTATAATGGGGTTTAGCTGCTTTTCACTGCTGTGTTTATGCCGCCTTACACCCACTTGACTCACTTAAAGAGAGATATCAATACATAGGTTTTAAGATTCTTACCAGTCAGATATATTCTTGGGCGGTGAATAGGGGGTTTTGAGTCCAATTCACTGAGCAAGGAGTAGGTCTTGTCTATTACATATTGGGTTTATGGAACGGTATCTGAGCTAATTTGAAACCCTTCTTTTATGCATCACCCCACCTCACCTTTCCCGTTAAGCAGCCATAGTGTGTTTTCTAAACGTGTGACTCTGTTCTGTTTTGTAATTCAGTTCAAGGGTAGCGGTTTTTACATTCCCTCTATAAGTGATATCTTATGATAAGTGTCTTTTTCTGTGTGACTTATTTCACTTAGAATCGTCGTACCTAAATCCACTCATCATGCTGCTACTAGCCTTATGACGTTGATTTCATGGCTGAGTGAGATTCCATTGTACATAAGGACCACAACTTCTTTATCCATTTTTCTCTTTCCTGGGATATTTAAGGTGTAACGAAGTGGAGGTTCTTGTCAACAGAGCAGCCCTAAAGTTTGGGGTGCCTGTGTCTTGCTGATTTTTAGTTTTCCCAATTTATACGCCCATGAGTGGAAGTGCCCTATGCTCTCTAAGCTGAGTTTTTTAGATGTTTCAGGACACACCGTACACTTCTCCAGAGTGGCTGTTGGCAATTTACATCCCGCCCATCAGCGTAGCCAGGCTCCCGTTTCTCCATGGCCTGTCCTGCATTTCTGGTTTTGACACTTTATTCAGCATGGCCCTTTTGACCGATGGGAAGCGAGACTTCTTTGTAGCGCTGATTTGCCTTTCCAGGTTGCTTGGTTGGCCAAAAAGGGCGGATGCGTTTTTTCCTGAATATATTCAGGAAAAAACGCATCCGCCCTTTTTGGCCAAGGGCATCATTGTCGAGGTTTTGCCGCTTTTCCTGTTCTTTAAAGGCGATTCGAATCTCCCTCCTGCGATCTGTTTCCTGCAATTCTGCCTTGCTTTCAAATCCTCTTCGTTGCCTTCCCTCAATATATTTGTGGACGAGAGTTATCATTTATAAGTCTGCAGGTTTGTGAATTGCAGTGCCCCTGAGCTCCATTTTTCAACTCGCTTTCTTGGGAGCTGGCCGCAAAAGCGCAGGATTGCTTCAGGCCCTATTCTGGTCCCGGGCGGCAGGCTGAGCCTGTGGTTAATTCTTCTTCCTGATGGGAAAATAGAGTGACCTGTGCCTGTCCCATCACCTACAGCTAGTCTCTCATTGGTTCCCCCTCTTCCCGTTCATCCTCAGGACAAATTGCAACCTGTACGGAACAGGAGGTTAAAGGTGCTGATTCTCCAAGGAGGGAGATTGCTAGTAAAGCGGCTGGAATGGCGAACCCGAGCACAAGGAGATGAGAAAAGAGGTGCGTTTTGGAATCCTTTCCCGATCACACGGTGTACCATCTTCTGGGTTTCTCATGCATGTTTTCGATGTAGGAAGATGCCCTTGAACCTGGAGATTTGGGACCCATGGGATGGGTACCACGCAGTATTACTTTAAAGGGTCTGCGTTTCCTCACCCAACCTCACCAAACCTCTCAGCCCCAAGAGTGTCCACCCTTATGTCTCAATCAGCTGTGGGTCTAGATATGGTCAATCCAGGTGGCATCACAGCCCCTGAACGAATTTTGTAAGAATTTCTCTCTCTTTCACTGTCTTTGTTTCACGGGTTTTTAAAAGTAATTGATTTTTATAATATGGTTTAGCTGCTTTTCACTGCTGTGTTTATGCCGATTTACACCCACTTGACTCACTTACAGAGAGATATCAATACATAGGTTTTAAGATTCTTACCAGTCAGATATATTCTTGGGCGGTGAATACGGGGTTTTGAGTCCAATTCACTGAGCAAGGAGTAGGTCTTGTCTATTACATATTGGGTTTATGGAACGGTATCTGAGCTAATTTGAAACCCTTCTTTTATGCATCACCCCACCTCACCTTTCCCGTTAAGCAGCCATAGTGTGTTTTCTAAACGTGTGACTCTGTTCTGTTTTGTAATTCAGTTCAAGGGTAGCGGTTTTTTCATTCCCTCTATAAGTGATATCTTATGATAAGTGTCTTTTTCTGTGTGACTTATTTCACTTAGAATCGTCGTACCTAAATCCACTCATCATGCTGCTACTAGCCTTATGACGTTGTTTTCATGGCTGAGTGATATTCCATTGTACATAAGGACCACAACTTCTTTATCCATTTTTCTCTTTCCTGGGATATTTAAGGTGTAACGAAGTGGAGGTTCTTGTCAACAGAGCAGCCCTAAAGTTTGGGGTGCCTGTGTCTTGCTGATTTTTAGTTTTCCCAATTTATACGCCCATGAGTGGAAGTGCCCTATGCTCTCTAAGCTGAGTTTTTTAGATGTTTCAGGACACACCGTACACTTCTCCAGAGTGGCTGTTGGCAATTTACATCCCGCCCATCAGCGTAGCCAGGCTCCCGTTTCTCCATGGCCTGTCCTGCATTTCTGGTTTTGACACTTTATTCAGCATGGCCCTTTTGACCGATGGGAAGCGAGACTTCTTTGTAGCGCTGATTTGCCTTTCCAGGTTGCTTGGTTGGCCAAAAAGGGCGGATGCGTTTTTTCCTGAATATATTCAGGAAAAAACGCATCCGCCCTTTTTGGCCAAGGGCATCATTGTCGAGGTTTTGCCGCTTTTCCTGTTCTTTAAAGGCGATTCGAATCTCCCTCCTGCGATCTGTTTCCTGCAATTCTGCCTTGCTTTCAAATCCTCTTCGTTGCCTTCCCTCAATATATTTGTGGACGAGAGTTATCATTTATAAGTCTGCAGGTTTGTGAATTGCAGTGCCCCTGAGCTCCATTTTTCAACTCGCTTTCTTGGGAGCTGGCCGCAAAAGCGCAGGATTGCTTCAGGCCCTATTCTGGTCCCGGGCGGCAGGCTGAGCCTGTGGTTAATTCTTCTTCCTGATGGGAAAATAGAGTGACCTGTGCCTGTCCCATCACCTACAGCTAGTCTCTCATTGGTTCCCCCTCTTCCCGTTCATCCTCAGGACAAATTGCAACCTGTACGGAACAGGAGGTTAAAGGTGCTGATTCTCCAAGGAGGGAGATTGCTAGTAAAGCGGCTGGAATGGCGAACCCGAGCACAAGGAGATGAGAAAAGAGGTGCGTTTTGGAATCCTTTCCCGATCACACGGTGTACCATCTTCTGGGTTTCTCATGCATGTTTTCGATGTAGGAAGATGCCCTTGAACCTGGAGATTTGGGACCCATGGGATGGGTACCACGCAGTATTACTTTAAAGGGTCTGCGTTTCCTCACCCAACCTCACCAAACCTCTCAGCCCCAAGAGTGTCCACCCTTATGTCTCAATCAGCTGTGGGTCTAGATATGGTCAATCCAGGTGGCATCACAGCCCCTGAACGAATTTTGTAAGAATTTCTCTCTCTTTCACTGTCTTTGTTTCACGGGTTTTTAAAAGTAATTGATTTTTATAATATGGTTTAGCTGCTTTTCACTGCTGTGTTTATGCCGATTTACACCCACTTGACTCACTTACAGAGAGATATCAATACATAGGTTTTAAGATTCTTACCAGTCAGATATATTCTTGGGCGGTGAATAGGGGGTTTTGAGTCCAATTCACTGAGCAAGGAGTAGGTCTTGTCTATTACATATTGGGTTTATGGAACGGTATCTGAGCTAATTTGAAACCCTTCTTTTATGCATCACCCCACCTCACCTTTCCCGTTAAGCAGCCATAGTGTGTTTTCTAAACGTGTGACTCTGTTCTGTTTTGTAATTCAGTTCAAGGGTAGCGGTTTTTTCATTCCCTCTATAAGTGATATCTTATGATAAGTGTCTTTTTCTGTGTGACTTATTTCACTTAGAATCGTCGTACCTAAATCCACTCATCATGCTGCTACTAGCCTTATGACGTTGTTTTCATGGCTGAGTGATATTCCATTGTACATAAGGACCACAACTTCTTTATCCATTTTTCTCTTTCCTGGGATATTTAAGGTGTAACGAAGTGGAGGTTCTTGTCAACAGAGCAGCCCTAAACTTTGGGGTGCCTGTGTCTTGCTGATTTTTAGTTTTCCCAATTTATACGCCCATGAGTGGAAGTGCCCTATGCTCTCTAAGCTGAGTTTTTTAGATGTTTCAGGACACACCGTACACTTCTCCAGAGTGGCTGTTGGCAATTTACATCCCGCCCATCAGCGTAGCCAGGCTCCCGTTTCTCCGTGGCCTGTCCTGCATTTCTGGTTTTGACACTTTATTCAGCATGGCCCTTTTGACCGATGGGAAGCGAGACTTCTTTGTAGCGCTGATTTGCCTTTCCAGGTTGCTTGGTTGGCCAAAAAGGGCGGATTCGTTTTTTCCTGAATATATTCAGGAAAAAACGCATCCGCCCTTTTTGGCAAAGGACATCATGGTCGAGGTTTTGCCGCTTTTCCTGTTCTTTAAAGGTGATTCGAATCTCCCTCCTGAGATCTGTTTCCTGCAATTCTGCCTTGCTTTCAAATCCTCTTCGTTGCCTTCCCTCAATATATTTGTGGACGAGAGTTATCATTTATAAGTCTGCAAGTTTGTGAATTGCAGTGCCCCTGAGCTCCATTTTTCAACTCGCTTTCTTGGGAGCTGGCGGCAAAAGCGCAGGATTGCTTCAGGCCCTATTCTGGTCCCGGGCGGCAGGCTGAGCCTGTGGTTAATTCTTCTTCCTGATGGGAAAATAGAGTGACCTGTGCCTGTCCCATCACCTACAGCTAGTCTCTCATTTGTTCCCCCTCTTCCCGTTCATCCTCAGGACAAATTGCAACCTGCACGGAACTGGAGGTTAAAGGTGCTGATTCTCCAAGGAGGGAGATTGCTAGTAAAGCGGCTGGAATGGCGAACCCGAGCACAAGGAGATGAGAAATGAGGTGCGTTTTGGAAACCTTTCCCGATCACACGGTGTACCATCTTCTGGGTTTCTCATGCATGTTTTCGATGTAGGAAGATGCCCTTGAACCTGGAGATTTGGGACCCATGGGATGGGTACCACGCAGTATTACTTTAAAGGGCCTGCGTTTCCTCACCCAACCTCACCAATCCTCTCAGCCCCAAGAGTGTCCACCCTTATGTCTCAATCAGCTGTGGGTCTAGATATGGTCAATCCAGGTGGCATCACAGCCCCTGAACGAATTTTGTAAGAATTTCTCTCTCTTTCACTGTCTTTGTTTCACGGGTTTTTAAAAGTAATTGATTTTTATAATGGGGTTTAGCTGCTTTTCACTGCTGTGTTTATGCCGCCTTACACCCACTTGACTCACTTAAAGAGAGATATCAATACATAGGTTTTAAGATTCTTACCAGTCAGATATATTCTTGGGCGGTGAATAGGGGGTTTTGAGTCCAATTCACTGAGCAAGGAGTAGGTCTTGTCTATTACATATTGGGTTTATGGAACGGTATCTGAGCTAATTTGAAACCCTTCTTTTATGCATCACCCCACCTCACCTTTCCCGTTAAGCAGCCATAGTGTGTTTTCTAAACGTGTGACTCTGTTCTGTTTTGTAATTCAGTTCAAGGGTAGCGGTTTTTACATTCCCTCTATAAGTGATATCTTATGATAAGTGTCTTTTTCTGTGTGACTTATTTCACTTAGAATCGTCGTACCTAAATCCACTCATCATGCTGCTACTAGCCTTATGACGTTGATTTCATGGCTGAGTGAGATTCCATTGTACATAAGGACCACAACTTCTTTATCCATTTTTCTCTTTCCTGGGATATTTAAGGTGTAACGAAGTGGAGGTTCTTGTCAACAGAGCAGCCCTAAAGTTTGGGGTGCCTGTGTCTTGCTGATTTTTAGTTTTCCCAATTTATACGCCCATGAGTGGAAGTGCCCTATGCTCTCTAAGCTGAGTTTTTTAGATGTTTCAGGACACACCGTACACTTCTCCAGAGTGGCTGTTGGCAATTTACATCCCGCCCATCAGCGTAGCCAGGCTCCCGTTTCTCCATGGCCTGTCCTGCATTTCTGGTTTTGACACTTTATTCAGCATGGCCCTTTTGACCGATGGGAAGCGAGACTTCTTTGTAGCGCTGATTTGCCTTTCCAGGTTGCTTGGTTGGCCAAAAAGGGCGGATGCGTTTTTTCCTGAATATATTCAGGAAAAAACGCATCCGCCCTTTTTGGCCAAGGGCATCATTGTCGAGGTTTTGCCGCTTTTCCTGTTCTTTAAAGGCGATTCGAATCTCCCTCCTGCGATCTGTTTCCTGCAATTCTGCCTTGCTTTCAAATCCTCTTCGTTGCCTTCCCTCAATATATTTGTGGACGAGAGTTATCATTTATAAGTCTGCAGGTTTGTGAATTGCAGTGCCCCTGAGCTCCATTTTTCAACTCGCTTTCTTGGGAGCTGGCCGCAAAAGCGCAGGATTGCTTCAGGCCCTATTCTGGTCCCGGGCGGCAGGCTGAGCCTGTGGTTAATTCTTCTTCCTGATGGGAAAATAGAGTGACCTGTGCCTGTCCCATCACCTACAGCTAGTCTCTCATTGGTTCCCCCTCTTCCCGTTCATCCTCAGGACAAATTGCAACCTGTACGGAACAGGAGGTTAAAGGTGCTGATTCTCCAAGGAGGGAGATTGCTAGTAAAGCGGCTGGAATGGCGAACCCGAGCACAAGGAGATGAGAAAAGAGGTGCGTTTTGGAATCCTTTCCCGATCACACGGTGTACCATCTTCTGGGTTTCTCATGCATGTTTTCGATGTAGGAAGATGCCCTTGAACCTGGAGATTTGGGACCCATGGGATGGGTACCACGCAGTATTACTTTAAAGGGTCTGCGTTTCCTCACCCAACCTCACCAAACCTCTCAGCCCCAAGAGTGTCCACCCTTATGTCTCAATCAGCTGTGGGTCTAGATATGGTCAATCCAGGTGGCATCACAGCCCCTGAACGAATTTTGTAAGAATTTCTCTCTCTTTCACTGTCTTTGTTTCACGGGTTTTTAAAAGTAATTGATTTTTATAATATGGTTTAGCTGCTTTTCACTGCTGTGTTTATGCCGATTTACACCCACTTGACTCACTTACAGAGAGATATCAATACATAGGTTTTAAGATTCTTACCAGTCAGATATATTCTTGGGCGGTGAATACGGGGTTTTGAGTCCAATTCACTGAGCAAGGAGTAGGTCTTGTCTATTACATATTGGGTTTATGGAACGGTATCTGAGCTAATTTGAAACCCTTCTTTTATGCATCACCCCACCTCACCTTTCCCGTTAAGCAGCCATAGTGTGTTTTCTAAACGTGTGACTCTGTTCTGTTTTGTAATTCAGTTCAAGGGTAGCGGTTTTTTCATTCCCTCTATAAGTGATATCTTATGATAAGTGTCTTTTTCTGTGTGACTTATTTCACTTAGAATCGTCGTACCTAAATCCACTCATCATGCTGCTACTAGCCTTATGACGTTGTTTTCATGGCTGAGTGATATTCCATTGTACATAAGGACCACAACTTCTTTATCCATTTTTCTCTTTCCTGGGATATTTAAGGTGTAACGAAGTGGAGGTTCTTGTCAACAGAGCAGCCCTAAACTTTGGGGTGCCTGTGTCTTGCTGATTTTTAGTTTTCCCAATTTATACGCCCATGAGTGGAAGTGCCCTATGCTCTCTAAGCTGAGTTTTTTAGATGTTTCAGGACACACCGTACACTTCTCCAGAGTGGCTGTTGGCAATTTACATCCCGCCCATCAGCGTAGCCAGGCTCCCGTTTCTCCGTGGCCTGTCCTGCATTTCTGGTTTTGACACTTTATTCAGCATGGCCCTTTTGACCGATGGGAAGCGAGACTTCTTTGTAGCGCTGATTTGCCTTTCCAGGTTGCTTGGTTGGCCAAAAAGGGCGGATTCGTTTTTTCCTGAATATATTCAGGAAAAAACGCATCCGCCCTTTTTGGCAAAGGACATCATGGTCGAGGTTTTGCCGCTTTTCCTGTTCTTTAAAGGTGATTCGAATCTCCCTCCTGAGATCTGTTTCCTGCAATTCTGCCTTGCTTTCAAATCCTCTTCGTTGCCTTCCCTCAATATATTTGTGGACGAGAGTTATCATTTATAAGTCTGCAAGTTTGTGAATTGCAGTGCCCCTGAGCTCCATTTTTCAACTCGCTTTCTTGGGAGCTGGCGGCAAAAGCGCAGGATTGCTTCAGGCCCTATTCTGGTCCCGGGCGGCAGGCTGAGCCTGTGGTTAATTCTTCTTCCTGATGGGAAAATAGAGTGACCTGTGCCTGTCCCATCACCTACAGCTAGTCTCTCATTTGTTCCCCCTCTTCCCGTTCATCCTCAGGACAAATTGCAACCTGCACGGAACTGGAGGTTAAAGGTGCTGATTCTCCAAGGAGGGAGATTGCTAGTAAAGCGGCTGGAATGGCGAACCCGAGCACAAGGAGATGAGAAATGAGGTGCGTTTTGGAAACCTTTCCCGATCACACGGTGTACCATCTTCTGGGTTTCTCATGCATGTTTTCGATGTAGGAAGATGCCCTTGAACCTGGAGATTTGGGACCCATGGGATGGGTACCACGCAGTATTACTTTAAAGGGCCTGCGTTTCCTCACCCAACCTCACCAATCCTCTCAGCCCCAAGAGTGTCCACCCTTATGTCTCAATCAGCTGTGGGTCTAGATATGGTCAATCCAGGTGGCATCACAGCCCCTGAACGAATTTTGTAAGAATTTCTCTCTCTTTCACTGTCTTTGTTTCACGGGTTTTTAAAAGTAATTGATTTTTATAATGGGGTTTAGCTGCTTTTCACTGCTGTGTTTATGCCGCCTTACACCCACTTGACTCACTTAAAGAGAGATATCAATACATAGGTTTTAAGATTCTTACCAGTCAGATATATTCTTGGGCGGTGAATAGGGGGTTTTGAGTCCAATTCACTGAGCAAGGAGTAGGTCTTGTCTATTACATATTGGGTTTATGGAACGGTATCTGAGCTAATTTGAAACCCTTCTTTTATGCATCACCCCACCTCACCTTTCCCGTTAAGCAGCCATAGTGTGTTTTCTAAACGTGTGACTCTGTTCTGTTTTGTAATTCAGTTCAAGGGTAGCGGTTTTTACATTCCCTCTATAAGTGATATCTTATGATAAGTGTCTTTTTCTGTGTGACTTATTTCACTTAGAATCGTCGTACCTAAATCCACTCATCATGCTGCTACTAGCCTTATGACGTTGATTTCATGGCTGAGTGAGATTCCATTGTACATAAGGACCACAACTTCTTTATCCATTTTTCTCTTTCCTGGGATATTTAAGGTGTAACGAAGTGGAGGTTCTTGTCAACAGAGCAGCCCTAAAGTTTGGGGTGCCTGTGTCTTGCTGATTTTTAGTTTTCCCAATTTATACGCCCATGAGTGGAAGTGCCCTATGCTCTCTAAGCTGAGTTTTTTAGATGTTTCAGGACACACCGTACACTTCTCCAGAGTGGCTGTTGGCAATTTACATCCCGCCCATCAGCGTAGCCAGGCTCCCGTTTCTCCATGGCCTGTCCTGCATTTCTGGTTTTGACACTTTATTCAGCATGGCCCTTTTGACCGATGGGAAGCGAGACTTCTTTGTAGCGCTGATTTGCCTTTCCAGGTTGCTTGGTTGGCCAAAAAGGGCGGATGCGTTTTTTCCTGAATATATTCAGGAAAAAACGCATCCGCCCTTTTTGGCCAAGGGCATCATTGTCGAGGTTTTGCCGCTTTTCCTGTTCTTTAAAGGCGATTCGAATCTCCCTCCTGCGATCTGTTTCCTGCAATTCTGCCTTGCTTTCAAATCCTCTTCGTTGCCTTCCCTCAATATATTTGTGGACGAGAGTTATCATTTATAAGTCTGCAGGTTTGTGAATTGCAGTGCCCCTGAGCTCCATTTTTCAACTCGCTTTCTTGGGAGCTGGCCGCAAAAGCGCAGGATTGCTTCAGGCCCTATTCTGGTCCCGGGCGGCAGGCTGAGCCTGTGGTTAATTCTTCTTCCTGATGGGAAAATAGAGTGACCTGTGCCTGTCCCATCACCTACAGCTAGTCTCTCATTGGTTCCCCCTCTTCCCGTTCATCCTCAGGACAAATTGCAACCTGTACGGAACAGGAGGTTAAAGGTGCTGATTCTCCAAGGAGGGAGATTGCTAGTAAAGCAGCTGGAATGGCGAACCCGAGCACAAGGAGATGAGAAAAGAGGTGCGTTTTGGAATCCTTTCCCGATCACACGGTGTACCATCTTCTGGGTTTCTCATGCATGTTTTCGATGTAGGAAGATGCCCTTGAACCTGGAGATTTGGGACCCATGGGATGGGTACCACGCAGTATTACTTTAAAGGGTCTGCGTTTCCTCACCCAACCTCACCAAACCTCTCAGCCCCAAGAGTGTCCACCCTTATGTCTCAATCAGCTGTGGGTCTAGATATGGTCAATCCAGGTGGCATCACAGCCCCTGAACGAATTTTGTAAGAATTTCTCTCTCTTTCACTGTCTTTGTTTCACGGGTTTTTAAAAGTAATTGATTTTTATAATATGGTTTAGCTGCTTTTCACTGCTGTGTTTATGCCGATTTACACCCACTTGACTCACTTACAGAGAGATATCAATACATAGGTTTTAAGATTCTTACCAGTCAGATATATTCTTGGGCGGTGAATACGGGGTTTTGAGTCCAATTCACTGAGCAAGGAGTAGGTCTTGTCTATTACATATTGGGTTTATGGAACGGTATCTGAGCTAATTTGAAACCCTTGTTTTATGCATCACCCCACCTCACCTTTCCCGTTAAGCAGCCATAGTGTGTTTTCTAAACGTGTGACTCTGTTTTGTTTTGTAATTCAGTTCAAGGGTAGCGGTTTTTACATTCCCTCAATAAGTGATATCTTATGATAAGTGTCTTTTTCTGTGTGACTTATTTCACTTAGAATCGTCGTACCTAAATCCACTCATCATGCTGCTACTAGCCTTATGACGTTGATTTCATGGCTGAGTGAGATTCCATTGTACATAAGGACCACAACTTCTTTATCCATTTTTCTCTTTCCTGGGATATTTAAGGTGTAACGAAGTGGAGGTTCTTGTCAACAGAGCAGCCCTAAACTTTGGGGTGCCTGTGTCTTGCTGATTTTTAGTTTTCCCAATTTATACGCCCATGAGTGGAAGTGCCTTATGCTCTCTAAGCTGAGTTTTTTAGATGTTTCAGGACACACCGTACCCTTCTCCAGAGTGGCTGTTGGCAATTTACATCCCGCCCATCAGCGTAGCCAGGCTCCCGTTTCTCCATGGCCTGTCCTGCATTTCTGGTTTTGACACTTTATTCAGCATGGCCCTTTTGACCGATGGGAAGCGAGACTTCTTTGTAGCGCTGATTTGCCTTTCCAGGTTGCTTGGTTGGCCAAAAAGGGCGGATGCGTTTTTTCCTGAATATATTCAGGAAAAAACGCATCCGCCCTTTTTGGCCAAGGGCATCATTGTCGAGGTTTTGCCGCTTTTCCTGTTCTTTAAAGGTGATTCGAATCTCCCTCCTGAGATCTGTTTCCTGCAATTCTGCCTTGCTTTCAAATCCTCTTCGTTGCCTTCCCTCAATATATTTGTGGACGAGAGTTATCATTTATAAGTCTGCAGGTTTGTGAATTGCAGTGCCCCTGAGCTCCATTTTTCAACTCGCTTTCTTGGGAGCTGGCCGCAAAAGCGCAGGATTGCTTCAGGCCCTATTCTGGTCCCGGGCGGCAGGCTGAGCCTGTGGTTAATTCTTCTTCCTGATGGGAAAATAGAGTGAGCTGTGCCTGTCCCATCACCTACAGCTAGTCTCTCATTGGTTCCGCCTCTTCCCGTTCATCCTCAGGACAAATTGCAACCTGTACGGAACAGGAGGTTAAAGGTGCTGATTCTCCAAGGAGGGAGATTGCTAGTAAAGCGGCTGGAATGGCGAACCCGAGCACAAGGAGATGAGAAATGAGGTGCGTTTTTGAAACCTTTCCCGATCACACGGTGTACCATCTTCTGGGTTTCTCATGCATGTTTTCGATGTAGGAAGATGCCCTTGAACCTGGAGTTTGGGACCCATGGGATGGGTACCACGCAGTATTACTTTAAAGGGTCTGTGTTTCCTCACCCAACCTCACCAAACCTCTCAGCCCCAAGAGTGTCCACCCTTATGTCTCAATCAGCTGTGGGTCTAGATATGGTCAATCCAGGTGGCATCACAGCCCCTGAACGAATTTTGTAAGAATTTCTCTCTCTTTCACTGTCTTTGTTTCACGGGTTTTTAAAAGTAATTGATTTTTATAATGGGGTTTAGCTCCTTTTCACTGCTCTGTTTATGCCGCTTTACACCCACTTGACTCACATACAGAGAGATATCAATACATAGGTTTTAAGATTCTTACTAGTCAGAAAAATTCTTGGGCGGTGAATAGGGGGTGTTGAGTCCACTTCACTGAGCAAGGAGTAGGTCTTGCCTATTACCTATTGGGTTTATGGAACGGTATCTGAGCTAATTTGAAACCCTTGTTTTATGCATCACCCCACCTCACCTTTCCCGTTAAGCAGCCATAGTGTGTTTTCTAAACGTGTGACTCTGTTCTGCTTTGTAATTCAGTTCAAGGGTAGCGGTTTTTACATTCCCTCTATAAGTGATATCTTATGATAAGTGTCTTTTTCTGTGTGACTTATTTCACTTAGAATCGTCGTACCTAAATCCACTCATCATGCTGCTACTAGCCTTATGACGTTGATTTCATGGCTGAGTGAGATTCCATTGTACATAAGGACCACAACTTCTTTATCCATTTTTCTCTTTCCTGGGATATTTAAGGTGTAACGAAGTGGAGGTTCTTGTCAACAGAGCAGCACTAAAGTTTGGGGTGCCTGTGTCTTGCTGAATTTTAGTTTCCCCAATTTATACGCCCATGGGTGGAAGTGCCCTATGCTCTCTAAGCTGAGTTTTTTAGATGTTTCAGGACACACCGTACCCTTCTCCAGAGTGGCTGTTGGCAATTTACATCCCGCCCATCAGCGTAGCCAGGCTCCCGTTTCTCCATGGCCTGTCCTGCATTTCTGCTTTTGACACTTTATTCAGCATGGCCCTTTTGACCGATGGGAAGCGAGACTTTTTTGTAGCGCTGATTTGCCTTTCCAGGTTGCTTGGTTGGCCAAAAAGGGTGGATGCGTTTTTTCCTGCATATATTCAGGAAAAAACGCATCCGCCCTTTTTGGCAAAGGGCATCATTGTCGAGGTTTTGCCGCTTTTCCTGTTCTTTAAAGTCAATTCGAATCTCCCTCCTGAAATCTGTTTCCTGCAATTCTGCCTTGCTTTCAAATCCTCTTCGTTGCCTTCCCTCAATATATTTGTGGACGAGAGTTATCATTTATAAGTCTGCAGTTTTGTGAATTGCAGTGCCCCTGAGCTCCATTTTTCAACTCGCTTTCTTGGGAGCTGGCCGCAAAAGCGCAGGATTGCTTCAGGCCCTATTCTGGTCCCGGGCGGCAGGCTGAGCCTGTGGTTAATTCTTCTTCCTGATGGGAAAATAGAGTGACCTGTGCCTGTCCCATCACCTACAGCTAGTCTCTCATTGGTTCCCCCTCTTCCCGTTCATCCTCAGGACAAATTGCAACCTGTACGGAACAGGAGGTTAAAGGTGCTGATTCTCCAAGGAGGGAGATTGCTAGTAAAGCGGCTGGAATGGCGAACCCGAGCACAAGGAGATGAGAAATGAGGTGCGTTTTGGAAACCTTTCCCGATCACACGGTGTACCATCTTCTGGGTTTCTCATGCATGTTTTCGATGTAGGAAGATGCCCTTGAAACTGGAGATTTGGGACCCATGGGATGTGTACCACGCAGTATTACTTTAAAGGGTCTGCGTTTCTTCAACCAACCTCACCAAACCTCTCAGCCCCAAGAGTGTCCACCCTTATGTCTCAATCAGCTGTGGGTCTAGATATGGTCAATCCAGGTGGCATCACAGCCCCTGAACGAATTTTGTAAGAATTTCTCTCTCTTTCACTGTCTTTGTTTCACGGGTTTTTAAAAGTAATTGATTTTTATAATGGGGTTTAGCTGCTTTTCACTGCTGTGTTTATGCCGCTTTACACCCACTTGACTCACTTACAGAGAGATATCAATACATAGGTTTTAAGATTCTTACCAGTCAGATATATTCTTGGGCGGTGAATAGGGGGTTTTGAGTCCAATTCACTGAGCAAGGAGTAGGTCTTGTCTATTACATATTGGGTTTATGGAACGGTATCTGAGCTAATTTGAAACCCTTCTTTTATGCATCACCCCACCTCACCTTTCCCGTTAAGCAGCCATAGTGTGTTTTCTAAACGTGTGACTCTGTTCTGTTTTGTAATTCAGTTCAAGGGTAGCGGTTTTTTCCTTCCCTCTATAAGTGATATCTTATGATAAGTGTCTTTTTCTGTGTGACTTATTTCACTTAGAATCGTCGTACCTAAATCCACTCATCATGCTGCTACTAGCCTTATGACGTTGATTTCATGGCTGAGTGATATTCCATTGTACATAAGGACCACAACTTCTTTATCCATTTTTCTCTTTCCTGGGATATTTAAGGTGTAACGAAGTGGAGGTTCTTGTCAACAGAGCAGCCCTAAACTTTGGGGTGCCTGTGTCTTGCTGATTTTTAGTTTTCCCAATTTATACGCCCATGAGTGGAAGTGCCCTATGCTCTCTAAGCTGAGTTTTTTAGATGTTTCAGGACACACCGTACACTTCTCCGGAGTGGCTGTTGGCAATTTACATCCCGCCCATCAGCGTAGCCAGGCTCCCGTTTCTGCATGGCCTGTCCTGCATTTCTGGTTTTGACACTTTATTCAGCATGGCCCTTTTGACCGATGGGAAGCGAGACTTCTTTGTAGCGCTGATTTGCATTTCCAGGTTGCTTGGTTGGCCAAAAAGGGCGGACGCGTTTTTTCCTGAATATATTCAGGAAAAAACGCATCCGCCCTTTTTGGCCAAGGGCATCATTGTCGAGGTTTTGCCGCTTTTCCTGTTCTTTAAAGGCGATTTGAATCTCCCTCCTGAAATCTGTTTCCTGCAATTCTGCCTTGCTTTCAAATCCTCTTCGTTGCCTTCCCTCAATATATTTGTGGACGAGAGTTATCATTTATAAGTCTGCAGGTTTGTGAATTGCAGTGCCCCTGAGCTCCATTTTTCAACTTGCTTTCTTGGGAGCTGGCCGCAAAAGCGCAGGATTGCTTCAGGCCCTATTCTGGTCCCGGGCGGCAGGCTGAGCCTGTGGTTAATTCTTCTTCCTGATGGGAAAATAGAGTGAGCTGTGCCTGTCCCATCACCTACAGCTAGTCTCTCATTGGTTCCCCCTCTTCCCGTTCATCCTCAGGACAAATTGCAACCTGTACGGAACAGGAGGTTAAAGGTGCTGATTCTCCAAGGAGGGAGATTGCTAGTAAAGCGGCTGGAATGGCGAACCCGAGCACAAGGAGATGAGAAATGAGGTGCGTTTTGGAAACCTTTCCCGATCACACGGTGTACCATCTTCTGGGTTTCTCATGCATGTTTTCGATGTAGGAAGATGCCCTTGAACCTGGAGATTTGGGACCCATGGGATGTGTACCACGCAGTATTACTTTAAAGGGTCTGCGTTTCCTCACCCAACCTCACCAAACCTCTCAGCCCCAAGAGTGTCCACCCTTATGTCTCAATCAGCTGTGGGTCTAGATATGGTCAATCCAGGTGGCATCACAGCCCCTGAACGAATTTTGTAAGAATTTCTCTCTCTTTCACTGTCTTTGTTTCACGGGTTTTTAAAAGTAATTGATTTTTATAATGGGGTTTAGCTGCTTTTCACTGCTGTGTTTATGCCGCTTTACACCCACTTGACTCACTTACAGAGAGATATCAATACATAGGTTTTAAGATTCTTACCAGTCAGATATATTCTTGGGCGGTGAATAGGGGGTTTTGAGTCCAATTCACTGAGCAAGGAGTAGGTCTTGTCTATTACATATTGGGTTTATGGAACGGTATCTGAGCTAATTTGAAACCCTTCTTTTATGCATCACCCCACCTCACCTTTCCCGTTAAGCAGCCATAGTGTGTTTTCTAAACGTGTGACTCTGTTCTGTTTTGTAATTCAGTTCAAGGGTAGCGGTTTTTTCCTTCCCTCTATAAGTGATATCTTATGATAAGTGTCTTTTTCTGTGTGACTTATTTCACTTAGAATCGTCGTACCTAAATCCACTCATCATGCTGCTACTAGCCTTATGACGTTGATTTCATGGCTGAGTGATATTCCATTGTACATAAGGACCACAACTTCTTTATCCATTTTTCTCTTTCCTGGGATATTTAAGGTGTAACGAAGTGGAGGTTCTTGTCAACAGAGCAGCCCTAAACTTTGGGGTGCCTGTGTCTTGCTGATTTTTAGTTTTCCCAATTTATACGCCCATGAGTGGAAGTGCCCTATGCTCTCTAAGCTGAGTTTTTTAGATGTTTCAGGACACACCGTACACTTCTCCAGAGTGGCTGTTGGCAATTTACATCCCGCCCATCAGCGTAGCCAGGCTCCCGTTTCTCCATGGCCTGTCCTGCATTTCTGGTTTTGACACTTTATTCAGCATGGCCCTTTTGACCGATGGGAAGCCAGACTTCTTTGTAGCGCTGATTTGCCTTTCCAGGTTGCTTGGTTGGCCAAAAAGGGCGGACGCGTTTTTTCCTGAATATATTCAGGAAAAAACGCGTCCGCCCTTTTTGGCCAAGGGCATCATTGTCGAGGTTTTGCCGCTTTTCCTGTTCTTTAAAGGCGATTTGAATCTCCCTCCTGAAATCTGTTTCCTGCAATTCTGCCTTGCTTTCAAATCCTCTTCGTTGCCTTCCCTCAATATATTTGTGGACGAGAGTTATCATTTATAAGTCTGCAGGTTTGTGAATTGCAGTGCCCCTGAGCTCCATTTTTCAACTTGCTTTCTTGGGAGCTGGCCGCAAAAGCGCAGGATTGCTTCAGGCCCTATTCTGGTCCCGGGCGGCAGGCTGAGCCTGTGGTTAATTCTTCTTCCTGATGGGAAAATAGAGTGACCTGTGCCTGTCCCATCACCTACAGCTAGTCTCTCATTGGTTCCCCCTCTTCCCGTTCATCCTCAGGACAAATTGCAACCTGTACGGAACAGGAGGTTAAAGGTGCTGATTCTCCAAGGAGGGAGATTGCTAGTAAAGCGGCTGGAATGGCGAACCCGAGCACAAGGAGATGAGAAATGAGGTGCGTTTTGGAAACCTTTCCCGATCACACGGTGTACCATCTTCTGGGTTTCTCATGCATGTTTTCGATGTAGGAAGATGCCCTTGAACCTGGAGATTTGGGACCCATGGGATGGGTACCACGCAGTATTACTTTAAAGGGTCTGCGTTTCCTCACCCAACCTCACCAAACCTCTCAGCCCCAAGAGTGTCCACCCTTATGTCTCAATCAGCTGTGGGTCTAGATATGGTCAATCCAGGTGGCATCACAGCCCCTGAACGAATTTTGTAAGAATTTCTCTCTCTTTCACTGTCTTTGTTTCACGGGTTTTTAAAAGTAATTGATTTTTATAATGGGGTTTAGCTGCTTTTCACTGCTGTGTTTATGCCGCTTTACACCCACTTGACTCACTTACAGAGAGATATCAATACATAGGTTTTAAGATTCTTACCAGTCAGATATATTCTTGGGCGGTGAATAGGGGGTTTTGAGTCCAATTCACTGAGCAAGGAGTAGCTCTTGTCTATTACATATTGGGTTTATGGAACGGTATCTGAGCTAATTTGAAACCCTTCTTTTATGCATCACCCCACCTCACCTTTCCCGTTAAGCAGCCATAGTGTGTTTTCTAAACGTGTGACTCTGTTCTGTTTTGTAATTCAGTTCAAGGGTAGCGGTTTTTTCCTTCCCTCTATAAGTGATATCTTATGATAAGTGTCTTTTTCTGTGTGACTTATTTCACTTAGAATCGTCGTACCTAAATCCACTCATCATGCTGCTAGTAGCCTTATGACGTTGATTTCATGGCTGAGTGATATTCCATTGTACATAAGGACCACAACTTCTTTATCCATTTTTCTCTTTCCTGGGATATTTAAGGTGTAACGAAGTGGAGGTTCTTGTCAACAGAGCAGCCCTAAACTTTGGGGTGCCTGTGTCTTGCTGATTTTTAGTTTTCCCAATTTATACGCCCATGAGTGGAAGTGCCCTATGCTCTCTAAGCTGAGTTTTTTAGATGTTTCAGGACACACCGTACACTTCTCCAGAGTGGCTGTTGGCAATTTACATCCCGCCCATCAGCGTAGCCAGGCTCCCGTTTCTCCATGGCCTGTCCTGCATTTCTGGTTTTGACACTTTATTCAGCATGGCCCTTTTGACCGATGGGAAGCGAGACTTCTTTGTAGCGCTGATTTGCCTTTCCAGGTTGCTTGGTTGGCCAAAAAGGGCGGACGCGTTTTTTCCTGAATATATTCAGGAAAAAACGCGTCCGCCCTTTTTGGCCAAGGGCATCATTGTCGAGGTTTTGCCGCTTTTCCTGTTCTTTAAAGGCGATTTGAATCTCCCTCCTGAAATCTGTTTCCTGCAATTCTGCCTTGCTTTCAAATCCTCTTCGTTGCCTTCCCTCAATATATTTGTGGACGAGAGTTATCATTTATAAGTCTGCAGGTTTGTGAATTGCAGTGCCCCTGAGCTCCATTTTTCAACTTGCTTTCTTGGGAGCTGGCCGCAAAAGCGCAGGATTGCTTCAGGCCCTATTCTGGTCCCGGGCGGCAGGCTGAGCCTGTGGTTAATTCTTCTTCCTGATGGGAAAATAGAGTGACCTGTGCCTGTCCCATCACCTACAGCTAGTCTCTCATTGGTTCCCCCTCTTCCCGTTCATCCTCAGGACAAATTGCAACCTGTACGGAACAGGAGGTTAAAGGTGCTGATTCTCCAAGGAGGGAGATTGCTAGTAAAGCGGCTGGAATGGCGAACCCGAGCACAAGGAGATGAGAAATGAGGTGCGTTTTGGAAACCTTTCCCGATCACACGGTGTACCATCTTCTGGGTTTCTCATGCATGTTTTCGATGTAGGAAGATGCCCTTGAACCTGGAGATTTGGGACCCATGGGATGGGTACCACGCAGTATTACTTTAAAGGGTCTGCGTTTCCTCACCCAACCTCACCAAACCTCTCAGCCCCAAGAGTGTCCACCCTTATGTCTCAATCAGCTGTGGGTCTAGATATGGTCAATCCAGGTGGCATCACAGCCCCTGAACGAATTTTGTAAGAATTTCTCTCTCTTTCACTGTCTTTGTTTCACGGGTTTTTAAAAGTAATTGATTTTTATAATGGGGTTTAGCTGCTTTTCACTGCTGTGTTTATGCCGCTTTACACCCACTTGACTCACTTACAGAGAGATATCAATACATAGGTTTTAAGATTCTTACCAGTCAGATATATTCTTGGGCGGTGAATAGGGGGTTTTGAGTCCAATTCACTGAGCAAGGAGTAGCTCTTGTCTATTACATATTGGGATTATGGAACGGTATCTGAGCTAATTTGAAACCCTTCTTTTATGCATCACCCCACCTCACCTTTCCCGTTAAGCAGCCATAGTGTGTTTTCTAAACGTGTGACTCTGTTCTGTTTTGTAATTCAGTTCAAGGGTAGCGGTTTTTTCCTTCCCTCTATAAGTGATATCTTATGATAAGTGTCTTTTTCTGTGTGACTTATTTCACTTAGAATCGTCGTACCTAAATCCACTCATCATGCTGCTACTAGCCTTATGACGTTGATTTCATGGCTGAGTGATATTCCATTGTACATAAGGACCACAACTTCTTTATCCATTTTTCTCTTTCCTGGGATATTTAAGGTGTAACGAAGTGGAGGTTCTTGTCAACAGAGCAGCCCTAAACTTTGGGGTGCCTGTGTCTTGCTGATTTTTAGTTTTCCCAATTTATACGCCCATGAGTGGAAGTGCCCTATGCTCTCTAAGCTGAGTTTTTTAGATGTTTCAGGACACACCGTACACTTCTCCAGAGTGGCTGTTGGCAATTTACATCCCGCCCATCAGCGTAGCCAGGCTCCCGTTTCTCCATGGCCTGTCCTGCATTTCTGGTTTTGACACTTTATTCAGCATGGCCCTTTTGACCGATGGGAAGCGAGACTTCTTTGTAGCGCTGATTTGCCTTTCCAGGTTGCTTGGTTGGCCAAAAAGGGCGGACGCGTTTTTTCCTGAATATATTCAGGAAAAAACGCGTCCGCCCTTTTTGGCCAAGGGCATCATTGTCGAGGTTTTGCCGCTTTTCCTGTTCTTTAAAGGCGATTTGAATCTCCCTCCTGAAATCTGTTTCCTGCAATTCTGCCTTGCTTTCAAATCCTCTTCGTTGCCTTCCCTCAATATATTTGTGGACGAGAGTTATCATTTATAAGTCTGCAGGTTTGTGAATTGCAGTGCCCCTGAGATCCATTTTTCAACTTGCTTTCTTGGGAGCTGGCCGCAAAAGCGCAGGATTGCTTCAGGCCCTATTCTGGTCCCGGGCGGCAGGCTGAGCCTGTGGTTAATTCTTCTTCCTGATGGGAAAATAGAGTGACCTGTGCCTGTCCCATCACCTACAGCTAGTCTCTCATTGGTTCCCCCTCTTCCCGTTCATCCTCAGGACAAATTGCAACCTGTACGGAACAGGAGGTTAAAGGTGCTGATTCTCCAAGGAGGGAGATTGCTAGTAAAGCGGCTGGAATGGCGAACCCGAGCACAAGGAGATGAGAAATGAGGTGCGTTTTGGAAACCTTTCCCGATCACACGGTGTACCATCTTCTGGGTTTCTCATGCATGTTTTCGATGTAGGAAGATGCCCTTGAACCTGGAGATTTGGGACCCATGGGATGTGTACCACGCAGTATTACTTTAAAGGGTCTGCGTTTCCTCACCCAACCTCACCAAACCTCTCAGCCCCAAGAGTGTCCACCCTTATGTCTCAATCAGCTGTGGGTCTAGATATGGTCAATCCAGGTGGCATCACAGCCCCTGAACGAATTTTGTAAGAATTTCTCTCTCTTTCACTGTCTTTGTTTCACGGGTTTTTAAAAGTAATTGATTTTTATAATGGGGTTTAGCTGCTTTTCACTGCTGTGTTTATGCCGCTTTACACCCACTTGACTCACTTACAGAGAGATATCAATACATAGGTTTTAAGATTCTTACCAGTCAGATATATTCTTGGGCGGTGAATAGGGGGTTTTGAGTCCAATTCACTGAGCAAGGAGTAGGTCTTGTCTATTACATATTGGGTTTATGGAACGGTATCTGAGCTAATTTGAAACCCTTCTTTTATGCATCACCCCACCTCACCTTTCCCGTTAAGCAGCCATAGTGTGTTTTCTAAACGTGTGACTCTGTTCTGTTTTGTAATTCAGTTCAAGGGTAGCGGTTTTTTCCTTCCCTCTATAAGTGATATCTTATGATAAGTGTCTTTTTCTGTGTGACTTATTTCACTTAGAATCGTCGTACCTAAATCCACTCATCATGCTGCTACTAGCCTTATGACGTTGATTTCATGGCTGAGTGATATTCCATTGTACATAAGGACCACAACTTCTTTATCCATTTTTCTCTTTCCTGGGATATTTAAGGTGTAACGAAGTGGAGGTTCTTGTCAACAGAGCAGCCCTAAACTTTGGGGTGCCTGTGTCTTGCTGATTTTTAGTTTTCCCAATTTATACGCCCATGAGTGGAAGTGCCCTATGCTCTCTAAGCTGAGTTTTTTAGATGTTTCAGGACACACCGTACACTTCTCCAGAGTGGCTGTTGGCAATTTACATCCCGCCCATCAGCGTAGCCAGGCTCCCGTTTCTCCATGGCCTGTCCTGCATTTCTGGTTTTGACACTTTATTCAGCATGGCCCTTTTGACCGATGGGAAGCCAGACTTCTTTGTAGCGCTGATTTGCCTTTCCAGGTTGCTTGGTTGGCCAAAAAGGGCGGACGCGTTTTTTCCTGAATATATTCAGGAAAAAACGCGTCCGCCCTTTTTGGCCAAGGGCATCATTGTCGAGGTTTTGCCGCTTTTCCTGTTCTTTAAAGGCGATTTGAATCTCCCTCCTGAAATCTGTTTCCTGCAATTCTGCCTTGCTTTCAAATCCTCTTCGTTGCCTTCCCTCAATATATTTGTGGACGAGAGTTATCATTTATAAGTCTGCAGGTTTGTGAATTGCAGTGCCCCTGAGCTCCATTTTTCAACTTGCTTTCTTGGGAGCTGGCCGCAAAAGCGCAGGATTGCTTCAGGCCCTATTCTGGTCCCGGGCGGCAGGCTGAGCCTGTGGTTAATTCTTCTTCCTGATGGGAAAATAGAGTGACCTGTGCCTGTCCCATCACCTACAGCTAGTCTCTCATTGGTTCCCCCTCTTCCCGTTCATCCTCAGGACAAATTGCAACCTGTACGGAACAGGAGGTTAAAGGTGCTGATTCTCCAAGGAGGGAGATTGCTAGTAAAGCGGCTGGAATGGCGAACCCGAGCACAAGGAGATGAGAAATGAGGTGCGTTTTGGAAACCTTTCCCGATCACACGGTGTACCATCTTCTGGGTTTCTCATGCATGTTTTCGATGTAGGAAGATGCCCTTGAACCTGGAGATTTGGGACCCATGGGATGGGTACCACGCAGTATTACTTTAAAGGGTCTGCGTTTCCTCACCCAACCTCACCAAACCTCTCAGCCCCAAGAGTGTCCACCCTTATGTCTCAATCAGCTGTGGGTCTAGATATGGTCAATCCAGGTGGCATCACAGCCCCTGAACGAATTTTGTAAGAATTTCTCTCTCTTTCACTGTCTTTGTTTCACGGGTTTTTAAAAGTAATTGATTTTTATAATGGGGTTTAGCTGCTTTTCACTGCTGTGTTTATGCCGCTTTACACCCACTTGACTCACTTACAGAGAGATATCAATACATAGGTTTTAAGATTCTTACCAGTCAGATATATTCTTGGGCGGTGAATAGGGGGTTTTGAGTCCAATTCACTGAGCAAGGAGTAGCTCTTGTCTATTACATATTGGGTTTATGGAACGGTATCTGAGCTAATTTGAAACCCTTCTTTTATGCATCACCCCACCTCACCTTTCCCGTTAAGCAGCCATAGTGTGTTTTCTAAACGTGTGACTCTGTTCTGTTTTGTAATTCAGTTCAAGGGTAGCGGTTTTTTCCTTCCCTCTATAAGTGATATCTTATGATAAGTGTCTTTTTCTGTGTGACTTATTTCACTTAGAATCGTCGTACCTAAATCCACTCATCATGCTGCTAGTAGCCTTATGACGTTGATTTCATGGCTGAGTGATATTCCATTGTACATAAGGACCACAACTTCTTTATCCATTTTTCTCTTTCCTGGGATATTTAAGGTGTAACGAAGTGGAGGTTCTTGTCAACAGAGCAGCCCTAAACTTTGGGGTGCCTGTGTCTTGCTGATTTTTAGTTTTCCCAATTTATACGCCCATGAGTGGAAGTGCCCTATGCTCTCTAAGCTGAGTTTTTTAGATGTTTCAGGACACACCGTACACTTCTCCAGAGTGGCTGTTGGCAATTTACATCCCGCCCATCAGCGTAGCCAGGCTCCCGTTTCTCCATGGCCTGTCCTGCATTTCTGGTTTTGACACTTTATTCAGCATGGCCCTTTTGACCGATGGGAAGCGAGACTTCTTTGTAGCGCTGATTTGCCTTTCCAGGTTGCTTGGTTGGCCAAAAAGGGCGGACGCGTTTTTTCCTGAATATATTCAGGAAAAAACGCGTCCGCCCTTTTTGGCCAAGGGCATCATTGTCGAGGTTTTGCCGCTTTTCCTGTTCTTTAAAGGCGATTTGAATCTCCCTCCTGAAATCTGTTTCCTGCAATTCTGCCTTGCTTTCAAATCCTCTTCGTTGCCTTCCCTCAATATATTTGTGGACGAGAGTTATCATTTATAAGTCTGCAGGTTTGTGAATTGCAGTGCCCCTGAGCTCCATTTTTCAACTTGCTTTCTTGGGAGCTGGCCGCAAAAGCGCAGGATTGCTTCAGGCCCTATTCTGGTCCCGGGCGGCAGGCTGAGCCTGTGGTTAATTCTTCTTCCTGATGGGAAAATAGAGTGACCTGTGCCTGTCCCATCACCTACAGCTAGTCTCTCATTGGTTCCCCCTCTTCCCGTTCATCCTCAGGACAAATTGCAACCTGTACGGAACAGGAGGTTAAAGGTGCTGATTCTCCAAGGAGGGAGATTGCTAGTAAAGCGGCTGGAATGGCGAACCCGAGCACAAGGAGATGAGAAATGAGGTGCGTTTTGGAAACCTTTCCCGATCACACGGTGTACCATCTTCTGGGTTTCTCATGCATGTTTTCGATGTAGGAAGATGCCCTTGAACCTGGAGATTTGGGACCCATGGGATGGGTACCACGCAGTATTACTTTAAAGGGTCTGCGTTTCCTCACCCAACCTCACCAAACCTCTCAGCCCCAAGAGTGTCCACCCTTATGTCTCAATCAGCTGTGGGTCTAGATATGGTCAATCCAGGTGGCATCACAGCCCCTGAACGAATTTTGTAAGAATTTCTCTCTCTTTCACTGTCTTTGTTTCACGGGTTTTTAAAAGTAATTGATTTTTATAATGGGGTTTAGCTGCTTTTCACTGCTGTGTTTATGCCGCTTTACACCCACTTGACTCACTTACAGAGAGATATCAATACATAGGTTTTAAGATTCTTACCAGTCAGATATATTCTTGGGCGGTGAATAGGGGGTTTTGAGTCCAATTCACTGAGCAAGGAGTAGCTCTTGTCTATTACATATTGGGATTATGGAACGGTATCTGAGCTAATTTGAAACCCTTCTTTTATGCATCACCCCACCTCACCTTTCCCGTTAAGCAGCCATAGTGTGTTTTCTAAACGTGTGACTCTGTTCTGTTTTGTAATTCAGTTCAAGGGTAGCGGTTTTTTCCTTCCCTCTATAAGTGATATCTTATGATAAGTGTCTTTTTCTGTGTGACTTATTTCACTTAGAATCGTCGTACCTAAATCCACTCATCATGCTGCTACTAGCCTTATGACGTTGATTTCATGGCTGAGTGATATTCCATTGTACATAAGGACCACAACTTCTTTATCCATTTTTCTCTTTCCTGGGATATTTAAGGTGTAACGAAGTGGAGGTTCTTGTCAACAGAGCAGCCCTAAACTTTGGGGTGCCTGTGTCTTGCTGATTTTTAGTTTTCCCAATTTATACGCCCATGAGTGGAAGTGCCCTATGCTCTCTAAGCTGAGTTTTTTAGATGTTTCAGGACACACCGTACACTTCTCCAGAGTGGCTGTTGGCAATTTACATCCCGCCCATCAGCGTAGCCAGGCTCCCGTTTCTCCATGGCCTGTCCTGCATTTCTGGTTTTGACACTTTATTCAGCATGGCCCTTTTGACCGATGGGAAGCGAGACTTCTTTGTAGCGCTGATTTGCCTTTCCAGGTTGCTTGGTTGGCCAAAAAGGGCGGACGCGTTTTTTCCTGAATATATTCAGGAAAAAACGCGTCCGCCCTTTTTGGCCAAGGGCATCATTGTCGAGGTTTTGCCGCTTTTCCTGTTCTTTAAAGGCGATTTGAATCTCCCTCCTGAAATCTGTTTCCTGCAATTCTGCCTTGCTTTCAAATCCTCTTCGTTGCCTTCCCTCAATATATTTGTGGACGAGAGTTATCATTTATAAGTCTGCAGGTTTGTGAATTGCAGTGCCCCTGAGATCCATTTTTCAACTTGCTTTCTTGGGAGCTGGCCGCAAAAGCGCAGGATTGCTTCAGGCCCTATTCTGGTCCCGGGCGGCAGGCTGAGCCTGTGGTTAATTCTTCTTCCTGATGGGAAAATAGAGTGACCTGTGCCTGTCCCATCACCTACAGCTAGTCTCTCATTGGTTCCCCCTCTTCCCGTTCATCCTCAGGACAAATTGCAACCTGTACGGAACAGGAGGTTAAAGGTGCTGATTCTCCAAGGAGGGAGATTGCTAGTAAAGCGGCTGGAATGGCGAACCCGAGCACAAGGAGATGAGAAATGAGGTGCGTTTTGGAAACCTTTCCCGATCACACGGTGTACCATCTTCTGGGTTTCTCATGCATGTTTTCGATGTAGGAAGATGCCCTTGAACCTGGAGATTTGGGACCCATGGGATGTGTACCACGCAGTATTACTTTAAAGGGTCTGCGTTTCCTCACCCAACCTCACCAAACCTCTCAGCCCCAAGAGTGTCCACCCTTATGTCTCAATCAGCTGTGGGTCTAGATATGGTCAATCCAGGTGGCATCACAGCCCCTGAACGAATTTTGTAAGAATTTCTCTCTCTTTCACTGTCTTTGTTTCACGGGTTTTTAAAAGTAATTGATTTTTATAATGGGGTTTAGCTGCTTTTCACTGCTGTGTTTATGCCGCTTTACACCCACTTGACTCACTTACAGAGAGATATCAATACATAGGTTTTAAGATTCTTACCAGTCAGATATATTCTTGGGCGGTGAATAGGGGGTTTTGAGTCCAATTCACTGAGCAAGGAGTAGGTCTTGTCTATTACATATTGGGTTTATGGAACGGTATCTGAGCTAATTTGAAACCCTTCTTTTATGCATCACCCCACCTCACCTTTCCCGTTAAGCAGCCATAGTGTGTTTTCTAAACGTGTGACTCTGTTCTGTTTTGTAATTCAGTTCAAGGGTAGCGGTTTTTTCCTTCCCTCTATAAGTGATATCTTATGATAAGTGTCTTTTTCTGTGTGACTTATTTCACTTAGAATCGTCGTACCTAAATCCACTCATCATGCTGCTACTAGCCTTATGACGTTGATTTCATGGCTGAGTGATATTCCATTGTACATAAGGACCACAACTTCTTTATCCATTTTTCTCTTTCCTGGGATATTTAAGGTGTAACGAAGTGGAGGTTCTTGTCAACAGAGCAGCCCTAAACTTTGGGGTGCCTGTGTCTTGCTGATTTTTAGTTTTCCCAATTTATACGCCCATGAGTGGAAGTGCCCTATGCTCTCTAAGCTGAGTTTTTTAGATGTTTCAGGACACACCGTACACTTCTCCAGAGTGGCTGTTGGCAATTTACATCCCGCCCATCAGCGTAGCCAGGCTCCCGTTTCTCCATGGCCTGTCCTGCATTTCTGGTTTTGACACTTTATTCAGCATGGCCCTTTTGACCGATGGGAAGCGAGACTTCTTTGTAGCGCTGATTTGCCTTTCCAGGTTGCTTGGTTGGCCAAAAAGGGCGGACGCGTTTTTTCCTGAATATATTCAGGAAAAAACGCGTCCGCCGTTTTTGGCCAAGGGCATCATTGTCGAGGTTTTGCCGCTTTTCCTGTTCTTTAAAGGCGATTTGAATCTCCCTCCTGAAATCTGTTTCCTGCAATTCTGCCTTGCTTTCAAATCCTCTTCGTTGCCTTCCCTCAATATATTTGTGGACGAGAGTTATCATTTATAAGTCTGCAGGTTTGTGAATTGCAGTGCCCCTGAGATCCATTTTTCAACTTGCTTTCTTGGGAGCTGGCCGCAAAAGCGCAGGATTGCTTCAGGCCCTATTCTGGTCCCGGGCGGCAGGCTGAGCCTGTGGTTAATTCTTCTTCCTGATGGGAAAATAGAGTGACCTGTGCCTGTCCCATCACCTACAGCTAGTCTCTCATTGGTTCCCCCTCTTCCCGTTCATCCTCAGGACAAATTGCAACCTGTACGGAACAGGAGGTTAAAGGTGCTGATTCTCCAAGGAGGGAGATTGCTAGTAAAGCGGCTGGAATGGCGAACCCGAGCACAAGGAGATGAGAAATGAGGTGCGTTTTGGAAACCTTTCCCGATCACACGGTGTACCATCTTCTGGGTTTCTCATGCATGTTTTCGATGTAGGAAGATGCCCTTGAACCTGGAGATTTGGGACCCATGGGATGGGTACCACGCAGTATTACTTTAAAGGGTCTGCGTTTCCTCACCCAACCTCACCAAACCTCTCAGCCCCAAGAGTGTCCACCCTTATGTCTCAATCAGCTGTGGGTCTAGATATGGTCAATCCAGGTGGCATCACAGCCCCTGAACGAATTTTGTAAGAATTTCTCTCTCTTTCACTGTCTTTGTTTCACGGGTTTTTAAAAGTAATTGATTTTTATAATGGGGTTTAGCTGCTTTTCACTGCTGTGTTTATGCCGCTTTACACCCACTTGACTCACTTACAGAGAGATATCAATACATAGGTTTTAAGATTCTTACCAGTCAGATATATTCTTGGGCGGTGAATAGGGGGTTTTGAGTCCAATTCACTGAGCAAGGAGTAGGTCTTGTCTATTACATATTGGGTTTATGGAACGGTATCTGAGCTAATTTGAAACCCTTCTTTTATGCATCACCCCACCTCACCTTTCCCGTTAAGCAGCCATAGTGTGTTTTCTAAACGTGTGACTCTGTTCTGTTTTGTAATTCAGTTCAAGGGTAGCGGTTTTTTCCTTCCCTCTATAAGTGATATCTTATGATAAGTGTCTTTTTCTGTGTGACTTATTTCACTTAGAATCGTCGTACCTAAATCCACTCATCATGCTGCTACTAGCCTTATGACGTTGATTTCATGGCTGAGTGATATTCCATTGTACATAAGGACCACAACTTCTTTATCCATTTTTCTCTTTCCTGGGATATTTAAGGTGTAACGAAGTGGAGGTTCTTGTCAACAGAGCAGCCCTAAACTTTGGGGTGCCTGTGTCTTGCTGATTTTTAGTTTTCCCAATTTATACGCCCATGAGTGGAAGTGCCCTATGCTCTCTAAGCTGAGTTTTTTAGATGTTTCAGGACACACCGTACACTTCTCCAGAGTGGCTGTTGGCAATTTACATCCCGCCCATCAGCGTAGCCAGGCTCCCGTTTCTCCATGGCCTGTCCTGCATTTCTGGTTTTGACACTTTATTCAGCATGGCCCTTTTGACCGATGGGAAGCGAGACTTCTTTGTAGCGCTGATTTGCCTTTCCAGGTTGCTTGGTTGGCCAAAAAGGGCGGACGCGTTTTTTCCTGAATATATTCAGGAAAAAACGCGTCCGCCCTTTTTGGCCAAGGGCATCATTGTCGAGGTTTTGCCGCTTTTCCTGTTCTTTAAAGGCGATTTGAATCTCCCTCCTGAAATCTGTTTCCTGCAATTCTGCCTTGCTTTCAAATCCTCTTCGTTGCCTTCCCTCAATATATTTGTGGACGAGAGTTATCATTTATAAGTCTGCAGGTTTGTGAATTGCAGTGCCCCTGAGATCCATTTTTCAACTTGCTTTCTTGGGAGCTGGCCGCAAAAGCGCAGGATTGCTTCAGGCCCTATTCTGGTCCCGGGCGGCAGGCTGAGCCTGTGGTTAATTCTTCTTCCTGATGGGAAAATAGAGTGACCTGTGCCTGTCCCATCACCTACAGCTAGTCTCTCATTGGTTCCCCCTCTTCCCGTTCATCCTCAGGACAAATTGCAACCTGTACGGAACAGGAGGTTAAAGGTGCTGATTCTCCAAGGAGGGAGATTGCTAGTAAAGCGGCTGGAATGGCGAACCCGAGCACAAGGAGCTGAGAAATGAGGTGCGTTTTGGAAACCTTTCCCGATCACACGGTGTACCATCTTCTGGGTTTCTCATGCATGTTTTCGATGTAGGAAGATGCCCTTGAACCTGGAGATTTGGGACCCATGGGATGGGTACCACGCAGTATTACTTTAAAGGGTCTGCGTTTCTTCACCCAACCTCACCAAACCTCTCAGCCCCAAGAGTGTCCACCCTTATGTCTCAATCAGCTGTGGGTCTAGATATGGTCAATCCAGGCGGCATCACAGCCCCTGAACGAATTTTGTAAGAATTTCTCTCTCTTTCACTGTCTTTGTTTCACGGGTTTTTAAAAGTAATTGATTTTTATAATGGGGTTTAGCTGCTTTTCACTGCTGTGTTTATGCCGCTTTACACCCACTTGACTCACTTACAGAGAGATATCAATACATAGGTTTTAAGATTCTTACCAGTCAGATATATTCTTGGGCGGTGAATAGGGGGTTTTGAGTCCAATTCACTGAGCAAGGAGTAGGTCTTGTCTATTACATATTGGGTTTATGGAACGGTATCTGAGCTAATTTGAAACCCTTCTTTTATGCATCACCCCACCTCACCTTTCCCGTTAAGCAGCCATAGTGTGTTTTCTAAACGTGTGACTCTGTTCTGTTTTGTAATTCAGTTCAAGGGTAGCGGTTTTTTCCTTCCCTCTATAAGTGATATCTTATGATAAGTGTCTTTTTCTGTGTGACTTATTTCACTTAGAATCGTCGTACCTAAATCCACTCATCATGCTGCTACTAGCCTTATGACGTTGATTTCATGGCTGAGTGATATTCCATTGTACATAAGGACCACAACTTCTTTATCCATTTTTCTCTTTCCTGGGATATTTAAGGTGTAACGAAGTGGAGGTTCTTGTCAACAGAGCAGCCCTAAACTTTGGGGTGCCTGTGTCTTGCTGATTTTTAGTTTTCCCAATTTATACGCCCATGAGTGGAAGTGCCCTATGCTCTCTAAGCTGAGTTTTTTAGATGTTTCAGGACACACCGTACACTTCTCCAGAGTGGCTGTTGGCAATTTACATCCCGCCCATCAGTGTAGCCAGGCTCCCGTTTCTCCATGGCCTGTCCTGCATTTCTGGTTTTGACACTTTATTCAGCATGGCCCTTTTGACCGATGGGAAGCGAGACTTCTTTGTAGCGCTGATTTGCCTTTCCAGGTTGCTTGGTTGGCCAAAAAGGGCGGATGCGTTTTTTCCTGAATATATTCAGGAAAAAACGCATCCGCCCTTTTTGGCCAAGGGCATCATTGTCGAGGTTTTGCCGCTTTTCCTGTTCTTTAAAGGCGATTTGAATCTCCCTCCTTAAATCTGTTTCCTGCAATTCTGCCTTGCTTTCAAATCCTCTTCGTTGCCTTCCCTCAATATATTTGTGGACGAGAGTTATCATTTATAAGTCTGCAGGTTTGTGAATTGCAGTGCCCCTGAGCTCCATTTTTCAACTTGCTTTCTTGGGAGCTGGCCGCAAAAGCGCAGGATTGCTTCAGGCCCTATTCTGGTCCCGGGCGGCAGGCTGAGCCTGTGGTAAATTCTTCTTCCTGATGGGAAAATAGAGTGACCTGTGCCTGTCCCATCACCTACAGCTAGTGTCTCATTGGTTCCCCCTCTTCCCGTTCATCCTCAGGACAAATTGCAACCTGTACGGAACAGGAGGTTAAAGGTGCTGATTCTCCAAGGAGGGAGATTGCTAGTAAAGCGGCTGGAATGGCGAACCCGAGCACAAGGAGATGAGAAATGAGGTGCGTTTTGGAAACCTTTCCCGATCACACGGTGTACCATCTTCTGGGTTTCTCATGCATGTTTTCGATGTAGGAAGATGCCCTTGAACCTGGAGATTTGGGACCCATGGGATGGGTACCACGCAGTATTACTTTAAAGGGTCTGCGTTTCGTCACCCAACCTCACCAAACCTCTCAGCCCCAAGAGTGTCCACCCTTATGTCTCAATCAGCTGTGGGTCTAGATATGGTCAATCCAGGTGGCATCACAGCCCCTGAACGAATTTTGTAAGAATTTCCCTCTCTTTCACTGTCTTTGTTTCACGGGTTTTTAAAAGTAATTGATTTTTATAATGGGGTTTAGCTGCTTTTCACTGCTGTGTTTATGCCGCTTTACACCCACTTGACTCACTTACAGAGAGATATCAATACATAGGTTTTAAGATTCTTACCAGTCAGATATATTCTTGGGCGGTGAATAGGGGGTTTTGAGTCCAATTCACTGAGCAAGGAGTAGGTCTTGTCTATTACATATTGGGTTTATGGAACGGTATCTGAGCTAATTTGAAACCCTTCTTTTATGCATCACCCCACCTCACCTTTCCCGTTAAGCAGCCATAGTGTGTTTTCTAAACGTGTGACTCTGTTCTGTTTTGTAATTCAGTTCAAGGGTAGCGGTTTTTTCATTCCCTCTATAAGTGATATCTTATGATAAGTGTCTTTTTCTGTGTGACTTATTTCACTTAGAATCGTCGTACCTAAATCCACTCATCATGCTGCTACTAGCCTTATGACGTTGATTTCATGGCTGAGTGATATTCCATTGTACATAAGGACCACAACTTCTTTATCCATTTTTCTCTTTCCTGGGATATTTAAGGTGTAACGAAGTGGAGGTTCTTGTCAACAGAGCAGCCCTAAACTTTGGGGTGCCTGTGTCTTGCTGATTTTTAGTTTTCCCAATTTATACGCCCATGAGTGGAAGTGCCCTATGCTCTCTAAGCTGAGTTTTTTAGATGTTTCAGGACACACCGTACACTTCTCCAGAGTGGCTGTTGGCAATTTACATCCCGCCCATCAGCGTAGCCAGGCTCCCGTTTCTCCATGGCCTGTCCTGCATTTCTGCTTTTGACACTTTATTCAGCATGGCCCTTTTGACCGATGGGAAGCCAGACTTCTTTGTAGCGCTGATTTGCCTTTCCAGGTTGCTTGGTTGGCCAAAAAGGGCGGACGCGTTTTTTCCTGAATATATTCAGGAAAAAACGCGTCCGCCCTTTTTGGCCAAGGGCATCATTGTCGAGGTTTTGCCGCTTTTCCTGTTCTTTAAAGGCGATTTGAATCTCCCTCCTGAAATCTGTTTCCTGCAATTCTGCCTTGCTTTCAAATCCTCTTCGTTGCCTTCCCTCAATATATTTGTGGACGAGAGTTATCATTTATAAGTCTGCAGGTTTGTGAATTGCAGTGCCCCTGAGCTCCATTTTTCAACTTGCTTTCTTGGGAGCTGGCCGCAAAAGCGCAGGATTGCTTCAGGCCCTATTCTGGTCCCGGGCGGCAGGCTGAGCCTGTGGTTAATTCTTCTTCCTGATGGGAAAATAGAGTGACCTGTGCCTGTCCCATCACCTACAGCTAGTCTCTCATTGGTTCCCCCTCTTCCCGTTCATCCTCAGGACAAATTGCAACCTGTACGGAACAGGAGGTTAAAGGTGCTGATTCTCCAAGGAGGGAGATTGCTAGTAAAGCGGCTGGAATGGCGAACCCGAGCACAAGGAGATGAGAAATGAGGTGCGTTTTGGAAACCTTTCCCGATCACACGGTGTACCAATTTCTGGGTTTCTCATGCATGTTTTCGATGTAGGAAGATGCCCTTGAACCTGGAGATTTGGGACCCATGGGATGGGTACCACGCAGTATTACTTTAAAGGGTCTGCGTTTCCTCACCCAACCTCACCAAACCTCTCAGCCCCAAGAGTGTCCACCCTTATGTCTCAATCAGCTGTGGGTCTAGATATGGTCAATCCAGGTGGCATCACAGCCCCTGAACGAATTTTGTAAGAATTTCTCTCTCTTTCACTGTCTTTGTTTCACGGGTTTTTAAAAGTAATTGATTTTTATAATGGGGTTTAGCTGCTTTTCACTGCTGTGTTTATGCCGCTTTACACCCACTTGACTCACTTACAGAGAGATATCAATACATAGGTTTTAAGATTCTTACCAGTCAGATATATTCTTGGGCGGTGAATAGGGGGTTTTGAGTCCAATTCACTGAGCAAGGAGTAGGTCTTGTCTATTACATATTGGGTTTATGGAACGGTATCTGAGCTAATTTGAAACCCTTCTTTTATGCATCACCCCACCTCACCTTTCCCGTTAAGCAGCCATAGTGTGTTTTCTAAACGTGTGACTCTGTTCTGTTTTGTAATTCAGTTCAAGGGTAGCGGTTTTTTCATTCCCTCTATAAGTGATATCTTATGATAAGTGTCTTTTTCTGTGTGACTTATTTCACTTAGAATCGTCGTACCTAAATCCACTCATCATGCTGCTACTAGCCTTATGACGTTGATTTCATGGCTGAGTGAGATTCCATTGTACATAAGGACCACAACTTCTTTATCCATTTTTCTCTTTCCTGGGATATTTAAGGTGTAACGAAGTGGAGGTTCTTGTCAACAGAGCAGCCCTAAACTTTGGGGTGCCTGTGTCTTGCTGATTTTTAGTTTTCCCAATTTATACGCCCATGAGTGGAAGTGCCCTATGCTCTCTAAGCTGAGTTTTTTAGATGTTTCAGGACACACCGTACACTTCTCCAGAGTGGCTGTTGGCAATTTACATCCCGCCCATCAGCGTAGCCAGGCTCCCGTTTCTCCATGGCCTGTCCTGCATTTCTGGTTTTGACACTTTATTCAGCATGGCCCTTTTGACCGATGGGAAGCGAGACTTCTTTGTAGCGCTGATTTGCCTTTCCAGGTTGCTTGGTTGGCCAAAAAGGGCGGATGCGTTTTTTCCTGACTATATTCAGGAAAAAACGCATCCGCCCTTTTTGGCCAAGGGCATCATTGTCGAGGTTTTGCCGCTTTTCCTGTTCTTTAAAGGCGATTTGAATCTCCCTCCTGAAATCTGTTTCCTGCAATTCTGCCTTGCTTTCAAATCCTCTTCGTTGCCTTCCCTCAATATATTTGTGGACGAGAGTTATCATTTATAAGTCTGCAGGTTTGTGAATTGCAGTGCCCCTGAGCTCCATTTTTCAACTTGCTTTCTTGGGAGCTGGCCGCAAAAGCGCAGGATTGCTTCAGGCCCTATTCTGGTCCCGGGCGGCAGGCTGAGCCTGTGGTTAATTCTTCTTCCTGATGGGAAAATAGAGTGACCTGTGCCTGTCCCATCACCTACAGCTAGTCTCTCATTGGTTCCCCCTCTTCCCGTTCATCCTCAGGACAAATTGCAACCTGTACGGAACAGGAGGTTAAAGGTGCTGATTCTCCAAGGAGGGAGATTGCTAGTAAAGCGGCTGGAAAAGCGAACCCGAGCACAAGGAGATGAGAAATGAGGTGCGTTTTGGAAACCTTTCCCGATCACACGGTGTACCAATTTCTGGGTTTCTCATGCATGTTTTCGATGTAGGAAGATGCCCTTGAACCTGGAGATTTGGGACCCATGGGATGGGTACCACGCAGTATTACTTTAACGGGTCTGCGTTTCCTCACCCAACCTCACCAAACCTCTCAGCCCCAAGAGTGTCCACCCTTATGTCTCAATCAGCTGTGGGTCTAGATATGGTCAATCCAGGTGGCATCACAGCCCCTGAACGAATTTTGTAAGAATTTCTCTCTCTTTCACTGTCTTTGTTTCACGGGTTTTTAAAAGTAATTGATTTTTATAATGGGGTTTAGCTGCTTTTCACTGCTGTGTTTATGCCGCTTTACACCCACTTGACTCACTTACAGAGAGATATCAATACATAGGTTTTAAGATTCTTACCAGTCAGATATATTCTTGGGCGGTTAATAGGGGGTTTTGAGTCCAATTCACTGAGCAAGGAGTAGGTCTTGTCTATTACATATTGGGTTTATGGAACGGTATCTGAGCTAATTTGAAACCCTTCTTTTATGCATCACCCCACCTCACCTTTCCCGTTAAGCAGCCATAGTGTGTTTTCTAAACGTGTGACTCTGTTCTGTTTTGTAATTCAGTTCAAGGGTAGCGGTTTTTTCATTCCCTCTATAAGTGATATCTTATGATAAGTGTCTTTTTCTGTGTGACTTATTTCACTTAGAATCGTCGTACCTAAATCCACTCATCATGCTGCTACTAGCCTTATGACGTTGATTTCATGGCTGAGTGATATTCCATTGTACATAAGGACCACAACTTCTTTATCCATTTTTCTCTTTCCTGGGATATTTAAGGTGTAACGAAGTGGAGGTTCTTGTCAACAGAGCAGCCCTAAACTTTGGGGTGCCTGTGTCTTGCTGATTTTTAGTTTTCCCAATTTATACGCCCATGAGTGGAAGTGCCCTATGCTCTCTAAGCTGAGTTTTTTAGATGTTTCAGGACACACCGTACACTTCTCCAGAGTGGCTGTTGGCAATTTACATCCCGCCCATCAGCGTAGCCAGGCTCCCGTTTCTCCATGGCCTGTCCTGCATTTCTGGTTTTGACACTTTATTCAGCATGGCCCTTTTGACCGATGGGAAGCGAGACTTCTTTGTAGCGCTGATTTGCCTTTCCAGGTTGCTTGGTTGGCCAAAAAGGGCGGATGCGTTTTTTCCTGAATATATTCAGGAAAAAACGCATCCGCCCTTTTTGGCCTAGGGCATCATTGTCGAGGTTTTGCCGCTTTTCCTGTTCTTTAAAGGCGATTTGAATCTCCCTCCTGAAATCTGTTTCCTGCAATTCTGCCTTGCTTTCAAATCCTCTTCGTTGCCTTCCCTCAATATATTTGTGGACGAGAGTTATCATTTATAAGTCTGCAGGTTTGTGAATGGCAGTGCCCCTGAGCTTCATTTTTCAACTTGCTTTCTTGGGAGCTGGCCGCAAAAGCGCAGGATTGCTTCAGGCCCTATTCTGGTCCCGGGCGGCAGGCTGAGCCTGTGGTTAATTCTTCTTCCTGATGGGAAAATAGAGTGACCTGTGCCTGTCCCATCACCTACAGCTAGTCTCTCATTGGTTCCCCCTCTTCCCGTTCATCCTCAGGACAAATTGCAACCTGTACGGAACAGGAGGTTAAAGGTGCTGATTCTCCAAGGAGGGAGATTGCTAGTAAAGCGGCTGGAATGGCGAACCCGAGCACAAGGAGATGAGAAATGAGGTGCGTTTTGGAAACCTTTCCCGATCACACGGTGTACCAATTTCTGGGTTTCTCATGCATGTTTTCGATGTAGGAAGATGCCCTTGAACCTGGAGATTTGGGACCCATGGGATGGGTACCACGCAGTATTACTTTAAAGGGTCTGCGTTTCCTCACCCAACCTCACCAAACCTCTCAGCCCCAAGAGTGTCCACCCTTATGTCTCAATCAGCTGTGGGTCTAGATATGGTCAATCCAGGTGGCATCACAGCCCCTGAACGAATTTTGTAAGAATTTCTCTCTCTTTCACTGTCTTTGTTTCACGGGTTTTTAAAAGTAATTGATTTTTATAATGGGGTTTAGCTGCTTTTCACTGCTGTGTTTATGCCGCTTTACACCCACTTGACTCACTTACAGAGAGATATCAATACATAGGTTTTAAGATTCTTACCAGTCAGATATATTCTTGGGCGGTGAATAGGGGGTTTTGAGTCCAATTCACTGAGCAAGGAGTAGGTCTTGTCTATTACATATTGGGTTTATGGAACGGTATCTGAGCTAATTTGAAACCCTTCTTTTATGCATCACCCCACCTCACCTTTCCCGTTAAGCAGCCATAGTGTGTTTTCTAAACGTGTGACTCTGTTCTGTTTTGTAATTCAGTTCAAGGGTAGCGGTTTTTTCATTCCCTCTATAAGTGATATCTTATGATAAGTGTCTTTTTCTGTGTGACTTATTTCACTTAGAATCGTCGTACCTAAATCCACTCATCATGCTGCTACTAGCCTTATGACGTTGATTTCATGGCTGAGTGAGATTCCATTGTACATAAGGACCACAACTTCTTTATCCATTTTTCTCTTTCCTGGGATATTTAAGGTGTAACGAAGTGGAGGTTCTTGTCAACAGAGCAGCCCTAAACTTTGGGGTGCCTGTGTCTTGCTGATTTTTAGTTTTCCCAATTTATACGCCCATGAGTGGAAGTGCCCTATGCTCTCTAAGCTGAGTTTTTTAGATGTTTCAGGACACACCGTACACTTCTCCAGAGTGGCTGTTGGCAATTTACATCCCGCCCATCAGCGTAGCCAGGCTCCCGTTTCTCCATGGCCTGTCCTGCATTTCTGCTTTTGACACTTTATTCAGCATGGCCCTTTTGACCGATGGGAAGCGAGACTTCTTTGTAGCGCTGATTTGCCTTTCCAGGTTGCTTGGTTGGCCAAAAAGGGCGGATGCGTTTTTTCCTGAATATATTCAGGAAAAAACGCATCCGCCCTTTTTGGCCTAGGGCATCATTGTCGAGGTTTTGCCGCTTTTCCTGTTCTTTAAAGGCGATTTGAATCTCCCTCCTGAAATCTGTTTCCTGCAATTCTGCCTTGCTTTCAAATCCTCTTCGTTGCCTTCCCTCAATATATTTGTGGACGAGAGTTATCATTTATAAGTCTGCAGGTTTGTGAATGGCAGTGCCCCTGAGCTCCATTTTTCAACTTGCTTTCTTGGGAGCTGGCCGCAAAAGCGCAGGATTGCTTCAGGCCCTATTCTGGTCCCGGGCGGCAGGCTGAGCCTGTGGTTAATTCTTCTTCCTGATGGGAAAATAGAGTGACCTGTGCCTGTCCCATCACCTACAGCTAGTCTCTCATTGGTTCCCCCTCTTCCCGTTCATCCTCAGGACAAATTGCAACCTGTACGGAACAGGAGGTTAAAGGTGCTGATTCTCCAAGGAGGGAGATTGCTAGTAAAGCGGCTGGAATGGCGAACCCGAGCACAAGGAGATGAGAAATGAGGTGCGTTTTGGAAACCTTTCCCGATCACACGGTGTACCAATTTCTGGGTTTCTCATGCATGTTTTCGATGTAGGAAGATGCCCTTGAACCTGGAGATTTGGGACCCATGGGATGGGTACCACGCAGTATTACTTTAAAGGGTCTGCGTTTCCTCACCCAACCTCACCAAACCTCTCAGCCCCAAGAGTGTCCACCCTTATGTCTCAATCAGCTGTGGGTCTAGATATGGTCAATCCAGGTGGCATCACAGCCCCTGAACGAATTTTGTAAGAATTTCTCTCTCTTTCACTGTCTTTGTTTCACGGGTTTTTAAAAGTAATTGATTTTTATAATGGGGTTTAGCTGATTTTCACTGCTGTGTTTATGCCGCTTTACACCCACTTGACTCACTTACAGAGAGATATCAATACATAGGTTTTAAGATTCTTACCAGTCAGATATATTCTTGGGCGGTGAATAGGGGGTTTTGAGTCCAATTCACTGAGCAAGGAGTAGGTCTTGTCTATTACATATTGGGTTTATGGAACGGTATCTGAGCTAATTTGAAACCCTTCTTTTATGCATCACCCCACCTCACCTTTCCCGTTAAGCAGCCATAGTGTGTTTTCTAAACGTGTGACTCTGTTCTGTTTTGTAATTCAGTTCAAGGGTAGCGGTTTTTTCATTCCCTCTATAAGTGATATCTTATGATAAGTGTCTTTTTCTGTGTGACTTATTTCACTTAGAATCGTCGTACCTAAATCCACTCATCATGCTGCTACTAGCCTTATGACGTTGATTTCATGGCTGAGTGAGATTCCATTGTACATAAGGACCACAACTTCTTTATCCATTTTTCTCTTTCCTGGGATATTTAAGGTGTAACGAAGTGGAGGTTCTTGTCAACAGAGCAGCCCTAAACTTTGGGGTGCCTGTGTCTTGCTGATTTTTAGTTTTCCCAATTTATACGCCCATGAGTGGAAGTGCCCTATGCTCTCTAAGCTGAGTTTTTTAGATGTTTCAGGACACACCGTACACTTCTCCAGAGTGGCTGTTGGCAATTTACATCCCGCCCATCAGCGTAGCCAGGCTCCCGTTTCTCCATGGCCTGTCCTGCATTTCTGCTTTTGACACTTTATTCAGCATGGCCCTTTTGACCGATGGGAAGCGAGACTTCTTTGTAGCGCTGATTTGCCTTTCCAGGTTGCTTGGTTGGCCAAAAAGGGCGGATGCGTTTTTTCCTGACTATATTCAGGAAAAAACGCATCCGCCCTTTTTGGCCAAGGGCATCATTGTCGAGGTTTTGCCGCTTTTCCTGTTCTTTAAAGGCGATTTGAATCTCCCTCCTGAAATCTGTTTCCTGCAATTCTGCCTTGCTTTCAAATCCTCTTCGTTGCCTTCCCTCAATATATTTGTGGACGAGAGTTATCATTTATAAGTCTGCAGGTTTGTGAATTGCAGTGCCCCTGAGCTCCATTTTTCAACTTGCTTTCTTGGGAGCTGGCCGCAAAAGCGCAGGATTGCTTCAGGCCCTATTCTGGTCCCGGGCGGCAGGCTGAGCCTGTGGTTAATTCTTCTTCCTGATGGGAAAATAGAGTGACCTGTGCCTGTCCCATCACCTACAGCTAGTCTCTCATTGGTTCCCCCTCTTCCCGTTCATCCTCAGGACAAATTGCAACCTGTACGGAACAGGAGGTTAAAGGTGCTGATTCTCCAAGGAGGGAGATTGCTAGTAAAGCGGCTGGAATGGCGAACCCGAGCACAAGGAGATGAGAAATGAGGTGCGTTTTGGAAACCTTTCCCGATCACACGGTGTACCAATTTCTGGGTTTCTCATGCATGTTTTCGATGTAGGAAGATGCCCTTGAACCTGGAGATTTGGGACCCATGGGATGGGTACCACGCAGTATTACTTTAAAGGGTCTGCGTTTCCTCACCCAACCTCACCAAACCTCTCAGCCCCAAGAGTGTCCACCCTTATGTCTCAATCAGCTGTGGGTCTAGATATGGTCAATCCAGGTGGCATCACAGCCCCTGAACGAATTTTGTAAGAATTTCTCTCTCTTTCACTGTCTTTGTTTCACGGGTTTTTAAAAGTAATTGATTTTTATAATGGGGTTTAGCTGCTTTTCACTGCTGTGTTTATGCCGCTTTACACCCACTTGACTCACTTACAGAGAGATATCAATACATAGGTTTTAAGATTCTTACCAGTCAGATATATTCTTGGGCGGTGAATAGGGGGTTTTGAGTCCAATTCACTGAGCAAGGAGTAGGTCTTGTCTATTGCATATTGGGTTTATGGAACGGTATCTGAGCTAATTTGAAACCCTTCTTTTATGCATCACCCCACCTCACCTTTCCCGTTAAGCAGCCATAGTGTGTTTTCTAAACGTGTGACTCTGTTCTGTTTTGTAATTCAGTTCAAGGGTAGCGGTTTTTTCATTCCCTCTATAAGTGATATCTTATGATAAGTGTCTTTTTCTGTGTGACTTATTTCACTTAGAATCGTCGTACCTAAATCCACTCATCATGCTGCTACTAGCCTTATGACGTTGATTTCATGGCTGAGTGAGATTCCATTGTACATAAGGACCACAACTTCTTTATCCATTTTTCTCTTTCCTGGGATATTTAAGGTGTAACGAAGTGGAGGTTCTTGTCAACAGAGCAGCCCTAAACTTTGGGGTGCCTGTGTCTTGCTGATTTTTAGTTTTCCCAATTTATACGCCCATGAGTGGAAGTGCCCTATGCTCTCTAAGCTGAGTTTTTTAGATGTTTCAGGACACACCGTACACTTCTCCAGAGTGGCTGTTGGCAATTTACATCCCGCCCATCAGCGTAGCCAGGCTCCCGTTTCTCCATGGCCTGTCCTGCATTTCTGCTTTTGACACTTTATTCAGCATGGCCCTTTTGACCGATGGGAAGCGAGACTTCTTTGTAGCGCTGATTTGCCTTTCCAGGTTGCTTGGTTGGCCAAAAAGGGCGGATGCGTTTTTTCCTGACTATATTCAGGAAAAAACGCATCCGCCCTTTTTGGCCAAGGGCATCATTGTCGAGGTTTTGCCGCTTTTCCTGTTCTTTAAAGGCGATTTGAATCTCCCTCCTGAAATCTGTTTCCTGCAATTCTGCCTTGCTTTCAAATCCTCTTCGTTGCCTTCCCTCAATATATTTGTGGACGAGAGTTATCATTTATAAGTCTGCAGGTTTGTGAATTGCAGTGCCCCTGAGCTCCATTTTTCAACTTGCTTTCTTGGGAGCTGGCCGCAAAAGCGCAGGATTGCTTCAGGCCCTATTCTGGTCCCGGGCGGCAGGCTGAGCCTGTGGTTAATTCTTCTTCCTGATGGGAAAATAGAGTGACCTGTGCCTGTCCCATCACCTACAGCTAGTCTCTCATTGGTTCCCCCTCTTCCCGTTCATCCTCAGGACAAATTGCAACCTGTACGGAACAGGAGGTTAAAGGTGCTGATTCTCCAAGGAGGGAGATTGCTAGTAAAGCGGCTGGAATGGCGAACCCGAGCACAAGGAGATGAGAAATGAGGTGCGTTTTGGAAACCTTTCCCGATCACACGGTGTACCAATTTCTGGGTTTCTCATGCATGTTTTCGATGTAGGAAGATGCCCTTGAACCTGGAGATTTGGGACCCATGGGATGGGTACCACGCAGTATTACTTTAAAGGGTCTGCGTTTCCTCACCCAACCTCACCAAACCTCTCAGCCCCAAGAGTGTCCACCCTTATGTCTCAATCAGCTGTGGGTCTAGATATGGTCAATCCAGGTGGCATCACAGCCCCTGAACGAATTTTGTAAGAATTTCTCTCTCTTTCACTGTCTTTGTTTCACGGGTTTTTAAAAGTAATTGATTTTTATAATGGGGTTTAGCTGCTTTTCACTGCTGTGTTTATGCCGCTTTACACCCACTTGACTCACTTACAGAGAGATATCAATACATAGGTTTTAAGATTCTTACCAGTCAGATATATTCTTGGGCGGTGAATAGGGGGTTTTGAGTCCAATTCACTGAGCAAGGAGTAGGTCTTGTCTATTACATATTGGGTTTATGGAACGGTATCTGAGCTAATTTGAAACCCTTCTTTTATGCATCACCCCACCTCACCTTTCCCGTTAAGCAGCCATAGTGTGTTTTCTAAACGTGTGACTCTGTTCTGTTTTGTAATTCAGTTCAAGGGTAGCGGTTTTTTCATTCCCTCTATAAGTGATATCTTATGATAAGTGTCTTTTTCTGTGTGACTTATTTCACTTAGAATCGTCGTACCTAAATCCACTCATCATGCTGCTACTAGCCTTATGACGTTGATTTCATGGCTGAGTGATATTCCATTGTACATAAGGACCACAACTTCTTTATCCATTTTTCTCTTTCCTGGGATATTTAAGGTGTAACGAAGTGGAGGTTCTTGTCAACAGAGCAGCCCTAAACTTTGGGGTGCCTGTGTCTTGCTGATTTTTAGTTTTCCCAATTTATACGCCCATGAGTGGAAGTGCCCTATGCTCTCTAAGCTGAGTTTTTTAGATGTTTCAGGACACACCGTACACTTCTCCAGAGTGGCTGTTGGCAATTTACATCCCGCCCATCAGCGTAGCCAGGCTCCCGTTTCTCCATGGCCTGTCCTGCATTTCTGCTTTTGACACTTTATTCAGCATGGCCCTTTTGACCGATGGGAAGCGAGACTTCTTTGTAGCGCTGATTTGCCTTTCCAGGTTGCTTGGTTGGCCAAAAAGGGCGGATGCGTTTTTTCCTGACTATATTCAGGAAAAAACGCATCCGCCCTTTTTGGCCAAGGGCATCATTGTCGAGGTTTTGCCGCTTTTCCTGTTCTTTAAAGGCGATTTGAATCTCCCTCCTGAAATCTGTTTCCTGCAATTCTGCCTTGCTTTCAAATCCTCTTCGTTGCCTTCCCTCAATATATTTGTGGACGAGAGTTATCATTTATAAGTCTGCAGGTTTGTGAATTGCAGTGCCCCTGAGCTCCATTTTTCAACTTGCTTTCTTGGGAGCTGGCCGCAAAAGCGCAGGATTGCTTCAGGCCCTATTCTGGTCCCGGGCGGCAGGCTGAGCCTGTGGTTAATTCTTCTTCCTGATGGGAAAATAGAGTGACCTGTGCCTGTCCCATCACCTACAGCTAGTCTCTCATTGGTTCCCCCTCTTCCCGTTCATCCTCAGGACAAATTGCAACCTGTACGGAACAGGAGGTTAAAGGTGCTGATTCTCCAAGGAGGGAGATTGCTAGTAAAGCGGCTGGAATGGCGAACCCGAGCACAAGGAGATGAGAAATGAGGTGCGTTTTGGAAACCTTTCCCGATCACACGGTGTACCAATTTCTGGGTTTCTCATGCATGTTTTCGATGTAGGAAGATGCCCTTGAACCTGGAGATTTGGGACCCATGGGATGGGTACCACGCAGTATTACTTTAAAGGGTCTGCGTTTCCTCACCCAACCTCACCAAACCTCTCAGCCCCAAGAGTGTCCACCCTTATGTCTCAATCAGCTGTGGGTCTAGATATGGTCAATCCAGGTGGCATCACAGCCCCTGAACGAATTTTGTAAGAATTTCTCTCTCTTTCACTGTCTTTGTTTCACGGGTTTTTAAAAGTAATTGATTTTTATAATGGGGTTTAGCTGCTTTTCACTGCTGTGTTTATGCCGCTTTACACCCACTTGACTCACTTACAGAGAGATATCAATACATAGGTTTTAAGATTCTTACCAGTCAGATATATTCTTGGGCGGTGAATAGGGGGTTTTGAGTCCAATTCACTGAGCAAGGAGTAGGTCTTGTCTATTACATATTGGGTTTATGGAACGGTATCTGAGCTAATTTGAAACCCTTCTTTTATGCATCACCCCACCTCACCTTTCCCGTTAAGCAGCCATAGTGTGTTTTCTAAACGTGTGACTCTGTTCTGTTTTGTAATTCAGTTCAAGGGTAGCGGTTTTTTCATTCCCTCTATAAGTGATATCTTATGATAAGTGTCTTTTTCTGTGTGACTTATTTCACTTAGAATCGTCGTACCTAAATCCACTCATCATGCTGCTACTAGCCTTATGACGTTGATTTCATGGCTGAGTGAGATTCCATTGTACATAAGGACCACAACTTCTTTATCCATTTTTCTCTTTCCTGGGATATTTAAGGTGTAACGAAGTGGAGGTTCTTGTCAACAGAGCAGCCCTAAACTTTGGGGTGCCTGTGTCTTGCTGATTTTTAGTTTTCCCAATTTATACGCCCATGAGTGGAAGTGCCCTATGCTCTCTAAGCTGAGTTTTTTAGATGTTTCAGGACACACCGTACACTTCTCCAGAGTGGCTGTTGGCAATTTACATCCCGCCCATCAGCGTAGCCAGGCTCCCGTTTCTCCATGGCCTGTCCTGCATTTCTGCTTTTGACACTTTATTCAGCATGGCCCTTTTGACCGATGGGAAGCGAGACTTCTTTGTAGCGCTGATTTGCCTTTCCAGGTTGCTTGGTTGGCCAAAAAGGGCGGATGCGTTTTTTCCTGAATATATTCAGGAAAAAACGCATCCGCCCTTTTTGGCCAAGGGCATCATTGTCGAGGTTTTGCCGCTTTTCCTGTTCTTTAAAGGCGATTTGAATCTCCCTCCTGAAATCTGTTTCCTGCAATTCTGCCTTGCTTTCAAATCCTCTTCGTTGCCTTCCCTCAATATATTTGTGGACGAGAGTTATCATTTATAAGTCTGCAGGTTTGTGAATTGCAGTGCCCCTGAGCTCCATTTTTCAACTTGCTTTCTTGGGAGCTGGCCGCAAAAGCGCAGGATTGCTTCAGGCCCTATTCTGGTCCCGGGCGGCAGGCTGAGCCTGTGGTTAATTCTTCTTCCTGATGGGAAAATAGAGTGACCTGTGCCTGTCCCATCACCTACAGCTAGTCTCTCATTGGTTCCCCCTCTTCCCGTTCATCCTCAGGACAAATTGCAACCTGTACGGAACAGGAGGTTAAAGGTGCTGATTCTCCAAGGAGGGAGATTGCTAGTAAAGCGGCTGGAATGGCGAACCCGAGCACAAGGAGATGAGAAATGAGGTGCGTTTTGGAAACCTTTCCCGATCACACGGTGTACCAATTTCTGGGTTTCTCATGCATGTTTTCGATGTAGGAAGATGCCCTTGAACCTGGAGATTTGGGACCCATGGGATGGGTACCACGCAGTATTACTTTAAAGGGTCTGCGTTTCCTCACCCAACCTCACCAAACCTCTCAGCCCCAAGAGTGTCCACCCTTATGTCTCAATCAGCTGTGGGTCTAGATATGGTCAATCCAGGTGGCATCACAGCCCCTGAACGAATTTTGTAAGAATTTCTCTCTCTTTCACTGTCTTTGTTTCACGGGTTTTTAAAAGTAATTGATTTTTATAATGGGGTTTAGCTGCTTTTCACTGCTGTGTTTATGCCGCTTTACACCCACTTGACTCACTTACAGAGAGATATCAATACATAGGTTTTAAGATTCTTACCAGTCAGATATATTCTTGGGCGGTGAATAGGGGGTTTTGAGTCCAATTCACTGAGCAAGGAGTAGGTCTTGTCTATTACATATTGGGTTTATGGAACGGTATCTGAGCTAATTTGAAACCCTTCTTTTATGCATCACCCCACCTCACCTTTCCCGTTAAGCAGCCATAGTGTGTTTTCTAAACGTGTGACTCTGTTCTGTTTTGTAATTCAGTTCAAGGGTAGCGGTTTTTTCATTCCCTCTATAAGTGATATCTTATGATAAGTGTCTTTTTCTGTGTGACTTATTTCACTTAGAATCGTCGTACCTAAATCCACTCATCATGCTGCTACTAGCCTTATGACGTTGATTTCATGGCTGAGTGAGATTCCATTGTACATAAGGACCACAACTTCTTTATCCATTTTTCTCTTTCCTGGGATATTTAAGGTGTAACGAAGTGGAGGTTCTTGTCAACAGAGCAGCCCTAAACTTTGGGGTGCCTGTGTCTTGCTGATTTTTAGTTTTCCCAATTTATACGCCCATGAGTGGAAGTGCCCTATGCTCTCTAAGCTGAGTTTTTTAGATGTTTCAGGACACACCGTACACTTCTCCAGAGTGGCTGTTGGCAATTTACATCCCGCCCATCAGCGTAGCCAGGCTCCCGTTTCTCCATGGCCTGTCCTGCATTTCTGGTTTTGACACTTTATTCAGCATGGCCCTTTTGACCGATGGGAAGCGAGACTTCTTTGTAGCGCTGATTTGCCTTTCCAGGTTGCTTGGTTGGCCAAAAAGGGCGGATGCGTTTTTTCCTGAATATATTCAGGAAAAAAACGCATCCGCCCTTTTTGGCCAAGGGCATCATTGTCGAGGTTTTGCCGCTTTTCCTGTTCTTTAAAGGCGATTTGAATCTCCCTCCTGAAATCTGTTTCCTGCAATTCTGCCTTGCTTTCAAATCCTCTTCGTTGCCTTCCCTCAATATATTTGTGGACGAGAGTTATCATTTATAAGTCTGCAGGTTTGTGAATTGCAGTGCCCCTGAGCTCCATTTTTCAACTTGCTTTCTTGGGAGCTGGCTGCAAAAGCGCAGGATTGCTTCAGGCCCTATTCTGGTCCCGGGCGGCAGGCTGAGCCTGTGGTTAATTCTTCTTCCTGATGGGAAAATAGAGTGACCTGTGCCTGTCCCATCACCTACAGCTAGTCTCTCATTGGTTCCCCCTCTTCCCGTTCATCCTCAGGACAAATTGCAACCTGTACGGAACAGGAGGTTAAAGGTGCTGATTCTCCAAGGAGGGAGATTGCTAGTAAAGCGGCTGGAATGGCGAACCCGAGCACAAGGAGATGAGAAATGAGGTGCGTTTTGGAAACCTTTCCCGATCACACGGTGTACCAATTTCTGGGTTTCTCATGCATGTTTTCGATGTAGGAAGATGCCCTTGAACCTGGAGATTTGGGACCCATGGGATGGGTACCACGCAGTATTACTTTAAAGGGTCTGCGTTTCCTCACCCAACCTCACCAAACCTCTCAGCCCCAAGAGTGTCCACCCTTATGTCTCAATCAGCTGTGGGTCTAGATATGGTCAATCCAGGTGGCATCACAGCCCCTGAACGAATTTTGTAAGAATTTCTCTCTCTTTCACTGTCTTTGTTTCACGGGTTTTTAAAAGTAATTGATTTTTATAATGGGGTTTAGCTGCTTTTCACTGCTGTGTTTATGCCGCTTTACACCCACTTGACTCACTTACAGAGAGATATCAATACATAGGTTTTAAGATTCTTACCAGTCAGATATATTCTTGGGCGGTGAATAGGGGGTTTTGAGTCCAATTCACTGAGCAAGGAGTAGGTCCTGTCTATTACATATTGGGTTTATGGAACGGTATCTGAGCTAATTTGAAACACTTCTTTTATGCATCACCCCACCTCACCTTTCCCGTTAAGCAGCCATAGTGTGTTTTCTAAACGTGTGACTCTGTTCTGTTTTGTAATTCAGTTCAAGGGTAGCGGTTTTTTCATTCCCTCTATAAGTGATATCTTATGATAAGTGTCTTTTTCTGTGTGACTTATTTCACTTAGAATCGTCGTACCTAAATCCACTCATCATGCTGCTACTAGCCTTATGACGTTGATTTCATGGCTGAGTGAGATTCCATTGTACATAAGGACCACAACTTCTTTATCCATTTTTCTCTTTCCTGGGATATTTAAGGTGTAACGAAGTGGAGGTTCTTGTCAACAGAGCAGCCCTAAACTTTGGGGTGCCTGTGTCTTGCTGATTTTTAGTTTTCCCAATTTATACGCCCATGAGTGGAAGTGCCCTATGCTCTCTAAGCTGAGTTTTTTAGATGTTTCAGGACACACCGTACACTTCTCCAGAGTGGCTGTTGGCAATTTACATCCCGCCCATCAGCGTAGCCAGGCTCCCGTTTCTCCATGGCCTGTCCTGCATTTCTGGTTTTGACACTTTATTCAGCATGGCCCTTTTGACCGATGGGAAGCGAGACTTCTTTGTAGCGCTGATTTGCCTTTCCAGGTTGCTTGGTTGGCCAAAAAGGGCGGATGCGTTTTTTCCTGAATATATTCAGGAAAAAACGCATCCGCCCTTTTTGGCCAAGGGCATCATTGTCGAGGTTTTGCCGCTTTTCCTGTTCTTTAAAGGCGATTTGAATCTCCCTCCTGAAATCTGTTTCCTGCAATTCTGCCTTGCTTTCAAATCCTCTTCGTTGCCTTCCCTCAATATATTTGTGGACGAGAGTTATCATTTATAAGTCTGCAGGTTTGTGAATTGCAGTGCCCCTGAGCTCCATTTTTCAACTTGCTTTCTTGGGAGCTGGCCGCAAAAGCGCAGGATTGCTTCAGGCCCTATTCTGGTCCCGGGCGGCAGGCTGAGCCTGTGGTTAATTCTTCTTCCTGATGGGAAAATAGAGTGACCTGTGCCTGTCCCATCACCTACAGCTAGTCTCTCATTGGTTCCCCCTCTTCCCGTTCATCCTCAGGACAAATTGCAACCTGTACGGAACAGGAGGTTAAAGGTGCTGATTCTCCAAGGAGGGAGATTGCTAGTAAAGCGGCTGGAATGGCGAACCCGAGCACAAGGAGATGAGAAATGAGGTGCGTTTTGGAAACCTTTCCCGATCACACGGTGTACCAATTTCTGGGTTTCTCATGCATGTTTTCGATGTACGAAGATGCCCTTGAACCTGGAGATTTGGGACCCATGGGATGGGTACCACGCAGTATTACTTTAAAGGGTCTGCGTTTCCTCACCCAACCTCACCAAACCTCTCAGCCCCAAGAGTGTCCACCCTTATGTCTCAATCAGCTGTGGGTCTAGATATGGTCAATCCAGGTGGCATCACAGCCCCTGAACGAATTTTGAAAGAATTTCTCTCTCTTTCACTGTCTTTGTTTCACGGGTTTTTAAAAGTAATTGATTTTTATAATGGGGTTTAGCTGCTTTTCACTGCTGTGTTTATGCCGCTTTACACCCACTTGACGCACTTACAGAGAGATATCAATACATAGGTTTTAAGATTCTTACCAGTCAGATATATTCTTGGGCGGTGAATAGGGGGTTTTGAGTCCAATTCACTGAGCAAGGAGTAGGTCCTGTCTATTACATATTGGGTTTATGGAACGGTATCTGAGCTAATTTGAAACCCTTCTTTTATGCATCACCCCACCTCACCTTTCCCGTTAAGCAGCCATAGTGTGTTTTCTAAACGTGTGACTCTGTTCTGTTTTGTAATTCAGTTCAAGGGTAGCGGTTTTTTCATTCCCTCTATAAGTGATATCTTATGATAAGTGTCTTTTTCTGTGTGACTTATTTCACTTAGAATCGTCGTACCTAAATCCACTCATCATGCTGCTACTAGCCTTATGACGTTGATTTCATGGCTGAGTGAGATTCCATTGTACATAAGGACCACAACTTCTTTATCCATTTTTCTCTTTCCTGGGATATTTAAGGTGTAACGAAGTGGAGGTTCTTGTCAACAGAGCAGCCCTAAACTTTGGGGTGCCTGTGTCTTGCTGATTTTTAGTTTTCCCAATTTATACGCCCATGAGTGGAAGTGCCCTATGCTCTCTAAGCTGAGTTTTTTAGATGTTTCAGGACACACCGTACACTTCTCCAGAGTGGCTGTTGGCAATTTACATCCCGCCCATCAGCGTAGCCAGGCTCCCGTTTCTCCATGGCCTGTCCTGCATTTCTGCTTTTGACACTTTATTCAGCATGGCCCTTTTGACCGATGGGAAGCGAGACTTCTTTGTAGCGCTGATTTGCCTTTCCAGGTTGCTTGGTTGGCCAAAAAGGGCGGATGCGTTTTTTCCTGAATATATTCAGGAAAAAACGCATCCGCCCTTTTTGGCCAAGGGCATCATTGTCGAGGTTTTGCCGCTTTTCCTGTTCTTTAAAGGCGATTTGAATCTCCCTCCTGAAATCTGTTTGCTGCAATTCTGCCTTGCTTTCAAATCCTCTTCGTTGCCTTCCCTCAATATATTTGTGGACGAGAGTTATCATTTATAAGTCTGCAGGTTTGTGAATTGCAGTGCCCCTGAGCTCCATTTTTCAACTTGCTTTCTTGGGAGCTGGCCGCAAAAGCGCAGGATTGCTTCAGGCCCTATTCTTGTCCCGGGCGGCAGGCTGAGCCTGTGGTTAATTCTTCTTCCTGATGGGAAAATAGAGTGACCTGTGCCTGTCCCATCACCTACAGCTAGTCTCTCATTGGTTCCCCCTCTTCCCGTTCATCCTCAGGACAAATTGCAACCTGTACGGAACAGGAGGTTAAAGGTGCTGATTCTCCAAGGAGGGAGATTGCTAGTAAAGCGGCTGGAATGGCGAACCCGAGCACAAGGAGATGAGAAATGAGGTGCGTTTTGGAAACCTTTCCCGATCACACGGTGTACCAATTTCTGGGTTTCTCATGCATGTTTTCGATGTACGAAGATGCCCTTGAACCTGGAGATTTGGGACCCATGGGATGGGTACCACGCAGTATTACTTTAAAGGGTCTGCGTTTCCTCACCCAACCTCACCAAACCTCTCAGCCCCAAGAGTGTCCACCCTTATGTCTCAATCAGCTGTGGGTCTAGATATGGTCAATCCAGGTGGCATCACAGCCCCTGAACGAATTTTGTAAGAATTTCTCTCTCTTTCACTGTCTTTGTTTCACGGGTTTTTAAAAGTAATTGATTTTTATAATGGGGTTTAGCTGCTTTTCACTGCTGTGTTTATGCCGCTTTACACCCACTTGACTCACTTACAGAGAGATATCAATACATAGGTTTTAAGATTCTTACCAGTCAGATATATTCTTGGGCAGTGAATAGGGGGTTTTGAGTCCAATTCACTGAGCAAGGAGTAGGTCCTGTCTATTACATATTGGGTTTATGGAACGGTATCTGAGCTAATTTGAAACCCTTCTTTTATGCATCACCCCACCTCACCTTTCCCGTTAAGCAGCCATAGTGTGTTTTCTAAACGTGTGACTCTGTTCTGTTTTGTAATTCAGTTCAAGGGTAGCGGTTTTTTCATTCCCTCTATAAGTGATATCTTATGATAAGTGTCTTTTTCTGTGTGACTTATTTCACTTAGAATCGTCGTACCTAAATCCACTCATCATGCTGCTACTAGCCTTATGACGTTGATTTCATGGCTGAGTGAGATTCCATTGTACATAAGGACCACAACTTCTTTATCCATTTTTCTCTTTCCTGGGATATTTAAGGTGTAACGAAGTGGAGGTTCTTGTCAACAGAGCAGCCCTAAACTTTGGGGTGCCTGTGTCTTGCTGATTTTTAGTTTTCCCAATTTATACGCCCATGAGTGGAAGTGCCCTATGCTCTCTAAGCTGAGTTTTTTAGATGTTTCAGGACACACCGTACACTTCTCCAGAGTGGCTGTTGGCAATTTACATCCCGCCCATCAGCGTAGCCAGGCTCCCGTTTCTCCATGGCCTGTCCTGCATTTCTGCTTTTGACACTTTATTCAGCATGGCCCTTTTGACCGATGGGAAGCGAGACTTCTTTGTAGCGCTGATTTGCCTTTCCAGGTTGCTTGGTTGGCCAAAAAGGGCGGATGCGTTTTTTCCTGAATATATTCAGGAAAAAACGCATCCGCCCTTTTTGGCCAAGGGCATCATTGTCGAGGTTTTGCCGCTTTTCCTGTTCTTTAAAGGCGATTTGAATCTCCCTCCTGAAATCTGTTTGCTGCAATTCTGCCTTGCTTTCAAATCCTCTTCGTTGCCTTCCCTCAATATATTTGTGGACGAGAGTTATCATTTATAAGTCTGCAGGTTTGTGAATTGCAGTGCCCCTGAGCTCCATTTTTCAACTTGCTTTCTTGGGAGCTGGCCGCAAAGGCGCAGGATTGCTTCAGGCCCTATTCTGGTCCCGGGCGGCAGGCTGAGCCTGTGGTTAATTCTTCTTCCTGATGGGAAAATAGAGTGACCTGTGCCTGTCCCATCACCTACAGCTAGTGTCTCATTGGTTCCCCCTCTTCCCGTTCATCCTCAGGACAAATTGCAACCTGTACGGAACAGGAGGTTAAAGGTGCTGATTCTCCAAGGAGGGAGATTGCTAGTAAAGCGGCTGGAATGGCGAACCCGAGCACAAGGAGATGAGAAATGAGGTGCGTTTTGGAAATCTTTCCCGATCACACGGTGTACCAATTTCTGGGTTTCTCATGCATGTTTTCGATGTAGGAAGATGCCCTTGAACCTGGAGATTTGGGACCCATGGGATGGGTACCACGCAGTATTACTTTAAAGGGTCTGCGTTTCCTCACCCAACCTCACCAAACCTCTCAGCCCCAAGAGTGTCCACCCTTATGTCTCAATCAGCTGTGGGTCTAGATATGGTCAATCCAGGTGGCATCACAGCCCCTGAACGAATTTTGTAAGAATTTCTCTCTCTTTCACTGTCTTTGTTTCACGGGTTTTTAAAAGTAATTGATTTTTATAATGGGGTTTAGCTGCTTTTCACTGCTGTGTTTATGCCGCTTTACACCCACTTGACTCACTTACAGAGAGATATCAATACATAGGTTTTAAGATTCTTACCAGTCAGATATATTCTTGGGCGGTGAATAGGGGGTTTTGAGTCCAATTCACTGAGCAAGGAGTAGGTCTTGTCTATTACCTATTGGGTTTATGGAACGGTATCTGAGCTAATTTGAAACCCTTCTTTTATGCATCACCCCACCTCACCTTTCCCGTTAAGCAGCCATAGTGTGTTTTCTAAACGTGTGACTCTGTTCTGTTTTGTAATTCAGTTCAAGGGTAGCGGTTTTTTCATTCCCTCTATAAGTGATATCTTATGATAAGTGTCTTTTTCTGTGTGACTTATTTCACTTAGAATCGTCGTACCTAAATCCACTCATCATGCTGCTACTAGCCTTATGACGTTGATTACATGGCTGAGTGATATTCCATTGTACATAAGGACCACAACTTCTTTATCCATTTTTCTCTTTCCTGGGATATTTAAGGTGTAACGAAGTGGAGGTTCTTGTCAACAGAGCAGCCCTAAACTTTGGGGTGCCTGTGTCTTGCTGATTTTTAGTTTTCCCAATTTATACGCCCATGAGTGGAAGTGCCCTATGCTCTCTAAGCTGAGTTTTTTAGATGTTTCAGGACACACCGTACACTTCTCCAGAGTGGCTGTTGGCAATTTACATCCCGCCCATCAGCGTAGCCAGGCTCCCGTTTCTCCATGGCCTGTCCTGCATTTCTGGTTTTGACACTTTATTCAGCATGGCCCTTTTGACCGATGGGAAGCGAGACTTCTTTGTAGCGCTGATTTGCCTTTCCAGGTTGCTTGGTTGGCCAAAAAGGGCGGATGCGTTTTTTCCTGAATATATTCAGGAAAAAACGCATCCGCCCTTTTTGGCCAAGGGCATCATTGTCGAGGTTTTGCCGCTTTTCCTGTTCTTTAAAGTCGATTTGAATCTCCCTCCTGAAATCTGTTTGCTGCAATTCTGCTTTGCTTTCAAATCCTCTTCGTTGCCTTCCCTCAATATATTTGTGGACGAGAGTTATCATTTATAAGTCTGCAGGTTTGTGAATTGCAGTGCCCCTGAGCTCCATTTTTCAACTTGCTTTCTTGGGAGCTGGCCGCAAAAGCGCAGGATTGCTTCAGGCCCTATTCTGGTCCCGGGCGGCAGGCTGAGCCTGTGGTTAATTCTTCTTCCTGATGGGAAAATAGAGTGACCTGTGCCTGTCCCATCACCTACAGCTAGTCTCTCATTGGTTCCCCCTCTTCCCGTTCATCCTCAGGACAAATTGCAACCTGTACGGAACAGGAGGTTAAAGGTGCTGATTCTCCAAGGAGGGAGATTGCTAGTAAAGCGGCTGGAATGGCGAACCCGAGCACAAGGAGATGAGAAATGAGGTGCGTTTTGGAAACCTTTCTCGATCACACGGTGTACCCTCTTCTGGGTTTCTCATGCCTGTTTTCGATGTAGGAATATGCCCTTGAACCTGGAGATTTGGGACCCATGGGATGGGTACCACGCAGTATTACTTTAAAGGGTCTGCGTTTCCTCACCCAACCTCACCAAACCTCTCAGCCCCAAGAGTGTCCACCCTTATGTCTCAATCAGCTGTGGGTGTAGATATGGTCAATCCAGGTGGCATCACAGCCCCTGAACGAATTTTGTAAGAATTTCTCTCTCTTTCACTGTCTTTGTTTCACGGGTTTTTAAAAGTAATTGATTTTTATAATGGGGTTTAGCTGCTTTTCACTGCTGTGTTTCTGCCGCTTTACACCCACTTGACTCACTTACAGAGAGATATCAATACATAGGTTTTAAGATTCTTACTAGTCAGATATATTCTTGGGCGGTGAATAGGGGGTGTTGAGTCCAATTCACTGAGCAAGGAGTAGGTCTTGCCTATTACCTATTGGGTTTATGGAACGGTATCTGAGCTAATTTGAAACCCATGTTTTATGCATCAACGCACCTCACCTTTTCCGTTAAGCAGCCATAGTGTGTTTTCTAAACGTGTGACTCTGTTCTGCTTTGTAATTCAGTTCAAGGGTAGCGGTTTTTACATTCCCTCTATAAGTGATATCTTATGATAAGTGTCTTTTTCTGTGTGACTTGTTTCACTTAGAATCGTCCTACCTAAATCCACTCATCATGCTGCTACTAGCCTTATGACGTTGATTTCACGGCTGAGTGATATTCCATTGTACATAAGGACCACAACTTCTTTATCCATTTTTCTCTTTCCTGGGATATTTAAGGTGTAACGAAGTGGAGGTTCTTGTCAACAGAGCAGCCCTAAACTTTGGGGTGCCTGTGTCTTGCTGATTTTTAGTTTTCCCAATTTATACGCCCATGAGTGGAAGTGCCCTATGCTCTCTAAGCTGAGTTTTTTAGATGTTTCAGGACACACCGTACACTTCTCCAGAGTGGCTGTTGGCAATTTACATCCCGCCCATCAGCGTAGCGAGGCTCCCGTTTCGCCATGGCCTGTCCTGCATTTCTGCTTTTGACACTTTATTCAGCATGGCCCTTTTGACCGATGGGAAGCGAGACTTCTTTGTAGCGCTGATTTGCCTTTCCAGGTTGCTTGGTTGGCCAAAAAGGGCGGATGCGTTTTTTCCTGAACATATTCAGGAAAAAACGCATCCGCCCTTTTTGGCCAAGGGCATCATTGTCGAGGTTTTGCCGCTTTTCCTGTTCTTTAAAGGCGATTCGAATCTCCCTCCTGAAATCTGTTTGCTGCAATTCTGCCTTGCTTTCAAATCCTCTTCGTTGCCTTCCCTCAATATATTTGTGGACGAGAGTTATCATTTATAAGTCTGCAGGTTTGTGAATTGCAGTGCCCCTGAGCTCCATTTTTCAACTTGCTTTCTTGGGAGCTGGCCGCAAAAGCGCAGGATTGCTTCAGGCCCTATTCTGGTCCCGGGCGGCAGGCTGAGCCTGTGGTTAATTCTTCTTCCTGATGGGAAAATAGAGTGACCTGTGCCTGTCCCATCACCTACAGCTAGTCTCTCATTGGTTCCCCCTCTTCCCGTTCATCCTCAGGACAAATTGCAACCTGTACGGAACAGGAGGTTAAAGGTGCTGATTCTCCAAGGAGGGAGATTGCTAGTAAAGCGGCTGGAATGGCGAACCCGAGCACAAGGAGATGAGAAATGAGGTGCGTTTTGGAAACCTTTCTCGATCACACGGTGTACCCTCTTCTGGGTTTCTCATGCCTGTTTTCGATGTAGGAATATGCCCTTGAACCTGGAGATTTGGGACCCATGGGATGGGTACCACGCAGTATTACTTTAAAGGGTCTGCGTTTCCTCACCCAACCTCACCAAACCTCTCAGCCCCAAGAGTGTCCACCCTTATGTCTCAATCAGCTGTGGGTGTAGATATGGTCAATCCAGGTGGCATCACAGCCCCTGAACGAATTTTGTAAGAATTTCTCTCTCTTTCACTGTCTTTGTTTCACGGGTTTTTAAAAGTAATTGATTTTTATAATGGGGTTTAGCTGCTTTTCACTGCTGTGTTTCTGCCGCTTTACACCCACTTGACTCACTTACAGAGAGATATCAATACATAGGTTTTAAGATTCTTACTAGTCAGATATATTCTTGGGCGGTGAATAGGGGGTGTTGAGTCCAATTCACTGAGCAAGGAGTAGGTCTTGCCTATTACCTATTGGGTTTATGGAACGGTATCTGAGCTAATTTGAAACCCATGTTTTATGCATCACCCCACCTCACCTTTTCCGTTAAGCAGCCATAGTGTGTTTTCTAAACGTGTGACTCTGTTCTGCTTTGTAATTCAGTTCAAGGGTAGCGGTTTTTACATTCCCTCTATAAGTGATATCTTATGATAAGTGTCTTTTTCTGTGTGACTTATTTCACTTAGAATCGTCCTACCTAAATCCACTCATCATGCTGCTACTAGCCTTATGACGTTGATTTCACGGCTGAGTGATATTCCATTGTACATAAGGACCACAACTTCTTTATCCATTTTTGTCTTTCCTGGGATATTTAAGGTGTAACGAAGTGGAGGTTCTTGTCAACAGAGCAGCCCTAAACTTTGGGGTGCCTGTGTCTTGCTGATTTTTAGTTTTCCCAATTTATACGCCCATGAGTGGAAGTGCCCTATGCTCTCTAAGCTGAGTTTTTTAGATGTTTCAGGACACACCGTACACTTCTCCAGAGTGGCTGTTGGCAATTTACATCCCGCCCATCAGCGTAGCGAGGCTCCCGTTTCGCCATGGCCTGTCCTGCATTTCTGCTTTTGACACTTTATTCAGCATGGCCCTTTTGACCGATGGGAAGCGAGACTTCTTTGTAGCGCTGATTTGCCTTTCCAGGTTGCTTGGTTGGCCAAAAAGGGCGGATGCGTTTTTTCCTGAATATATTCAGGAAAAAACGCATCCGCCCTTTTTGGCCAAGGGCATCATTGTCGAGGTTTTGCCGCTTTTCCTGTTCTTTAAAGGCGATTCGAATCTCCCTCCTGAAATCTGTTTCCTGCAATTCTGCCTTGCTTTCAAATCCTCTTCGTTGCCTTCCCTCAATATATTTGTGGACGAGAGTTATCATTTATAAGTCTGCAGGTTTGTGAATTGCAGTGCCCCTGAGCTCCATTTTTCAACTCGCTTTCTTGGGAGCTGGCCGCAAAAGCGCAGGATTGCTTCAGGCCCTATTCTGGTCCTGGGCGGCAGGCTGAGCCTGTGGTTAATTCTTCTTCCTGATGGGAAAATAGAGTGACCTGTGCCTGTCCCAACACCTAGAGCTAGTCTCTCATTGGTTCCCCCTCTTCCCGTTCATCCTCAGGACAAATTGCAACCTGTACGGGACAGGAGGTTAAAGGTGCTGATTCTCCAAGGAGGGAGATTGCTAGTAAAGCGGCTGGAATGGCGAACCCGAGCACAAGGAGAGGAGAAATGAGGTGCGTTTTGGAAACCTTTCCCGATCACACGGTGTACCATCTTCTGGGTTTCTCATGCATGTTTTCGATGTAGGAAGATGCCCTTGAACCTGGAGATTTGGGACCCATGGGATGGGTACCACGCAGTATTGCTTTAAAGGGTCTGCGTTTCCTCACCCAACCTCACCAAACCTCTCAGCCCCAAGAGTGTCCACCCTTATGTCTCAATCAGCTGTGGGTCTAGATATGGTCAATCCAGGTGGCATCACAGCCCCTGAACGAATTTTGTAAGAATTTCTCTCTCTTTCACTGTCTTTGTTTCACGGGTTTTTAAAAGTAATTGATTTTTATAATGGGGTTTAGCTGCTTTTCACTGCTGTGTTTATGCCGCTTTACACCCACTTGACTCACTTACAGAGAGATATCAATACATAGGTTTTAAGATTCTTACTATTCAGATATATTCTTGGGCGGTGAATAAGGGGTGTTGAGTCCAATTCTTTGAGCAAGGAGTAGGTCTTGTCTATTACATATTGGATTTATGGAACGGTATCTGAGCTAATTTGAAACCGTTGTTTTATGCATCAGCCCACCTCACCTATCCCGTTAAGCAGCCATAGTGTGTTTTCTAAATGTGTGACTCTGTTCTGTTTTGTAATTCAGTTCAAGGGTAGCTGTTTTTACATTCCCTCCATAAGTGATATCTTATGATAAGTGTGTTTTTCTGTGTGACTTATTTCACTTAGAATCGTCGTACCTAAATCCACTCATCATGCTGCTACTAGCCTTATGACGTTGATTTCATGGCTGAGTGATATTCCATTGTACATAAGGACCACAACTTCTTTATCCATTTTTCTCTTTCCTGGGATATTTAAGGTGTAACGAAGTGGAGGTTCTTGTCAACAGAGCAGCCCTAAACTTTGGGGTGCCGGTGTCTTGCTGATTTTTAGTTTTACCAATTTATACGCCCATGAGTGGAAGTGCCCTATGCTCTCTAAGCTGAGTTTTTTAGATGTTTCAGGACACACCGTACACTTCTCCAGAGTGGCTGTTGGCAATTTACATCCTGCCCATCAGCGTAGCCAGGCTCCCGTTTCGCCATGGCCTGTCCTGCATTTCTGGTTTTGACACTTTATTCAGCATGGCCCTTTTGACCGATGGGAAGCGAGACTTCTTTGTAGCGCTGATTTGCCTTTCCAGGTTGCTTGGTTGGCCAAAAAGGGCGGATGCGTTTTTTCCTGAACATATTCAGGAAAAAACGCATCCGCCCTTTTTGGCCAAGGGCATCATTTTCGAGGTTTTGCCGCTTTTCCTGTTCTTTAAATGCGATTCGAATCTCCCTCCTGAAATCTGTTTCCTGCAATTCTGCCTTGCTTTCAAATCCTCTTCGTTGCCTTCCCTCAATATATTTGTGGACGAGAGTTATCATTTATAAGTCTGCAGGTTTGTGAATTGCAGTGCCCCTGAGCTCCATTTTTCAACTCGCTTTCTTGGGAGCTGGCCGCAAAAGCGCAGGATTGCTTCAGGCCCTATTCTGGTCCCGGGCGGCAGGCTGAGCCTGTGGTTAATTCTTCTTCCTGATGGGAAAATAGAGTGACCTGTGCCTGTCCCAACACCTAGAGCTAGTCTCTCATTGGTTCCCCCTCTTCCCGTTCATCCTCAGGACAAATTGCAACCTGTACGGAACAGGAGGTTAACGGTGCTGATTCTCCAAGGAGGGAGATTGCTAGTAAAGCGGCTGAAATGGCGAACCCGAGCACAAGGAGATGAGAAATGAGGTGCGTTTTGGAAGCCTTTCCCAATCACACGGTGTACCATCTTCTGGGTTTCTCATGCATGTTTTCGATGTAGGAAGATGCCCTTGAACCTGGAGATTTGGGACCCATGGGATGGGTACCACGCAGTATTGCTTTAAAGGGTCTGCGTTTCCTCACCCAACCTCACCAAACCTCTCAGCCCCAAGAGTGTCCACCCTTATGTCTCAATCAGCTGTGGGTCTAGATATGGTCAATCCAGGTGGCATCACAGACCCTGAACGAATTTTGTAAGAATTTCTCTCTCTTTCACTGTCTTTGTTTCACGGGTTTTTAAAAGTAATTGATTTTTATAATGGGGTTTAGCTGCTTTTCACTGCTGTGCATATGCCGCTTTACACCCACTTGACTCACTTACAGAGAGATATCAATACATAGGTTTTAAGATTCTTACTATTCAGATATATTCTTGGGCGGTGAATAAGGGGTGTTGAGTCCAATTCACTGAGCAAGGAGTAGGTCTTGTCTATTACATACTGGGTTTATGGAACGGTATCTGAGCTAATTTGAAACCGTTGTTTTATGCATCACCCCACCTCACCTATCCCGTTAAGCAGCCATAGTGTGTCTTCTAAACGTGTGACTCTGTTCTGTTTTGTAATTCAGTTCAAGGGTAGCTGTTTTTACATTCCCTCTATAAGTGATATCTTATGATAAGTGTGTTTTTCTGTGTGACTTATTTCACTTAGAATCGTCGTACCTAAATCCACTCATCATGCTGCTACTAGCCTTATGACGTTGATTTCATGGCTGAGTGATATTCCATTGTACATAAGGAGCACAACTTCTTTATCCATTTTTCTCTTTCCTGGGATATTTAAGGTGTAATGAAGTGGAGGTTCTTGTCAACAGAGCAGCCCTAAACTTTGGGGTGCCGGTGTCTTGCTGATTTTTAGTTTTCCCAATTTATACGCCCATGAGTGGAAGTGCCCTATGCTCTCTAAGCTGAGTTTTTTAGATATTTCAGGACACACCGTACACTTCTCCAGAGTGGCTGTTGGCAATTTACATCCTGCCCATCAGCGTAGCGAGGCTCCCGTTTCGCCATGGCCTGTCCTGCATTTCTGGTTTTGACACTTTATTCAGCATGGCCCTTTTGACCGATGGGAAGCGAGACTTCTTTGTAGCGCTGATTTGCCTTTCCAGGTTGCTTGGTTGGCCAAAAAGGGCGGATGCGTTTTTTCCTGAACATATTCAGGAAAAAACGCATCCGCCCTTTTTGGCCAAGGGCATCATTGTCGAGGTTTTGCCGCTTTTCCTGTTCTTTAAAGGCGATTCGAATCTCCCTCCTGAAATCTGTTTCCTGCAATTCTGCCTTGCTTTCAAATCCTCTTCGTTGCCTTCCCTCAATATATTTGTGGACGAGAGTTATCATTTATAAGTCTGCAGGTTTGTGAATTGCAGTGCCCCTGAGCTCCATTTTTCAACTCGCTTTCTTGGGAGCTGGCCGCAAAAGCGCAGGATTGCTTCAGGCCCTATTCTGGTCCCGGGCGGCAGGCTGAGCCTGTGGTTAATTCTTCTTCCTGATGGGAAAATAGAGTGACCTGTGCCTGTCCCAACACCTAGAGCTAGTCTCTCATTGGTTCCCCCTCTTCCCGTTCATCCTCAGGACAAATTGCAAGCTGTACGGAACAGGAGGTTAACGGTGCTGATTCTCCAAGGAGGGAGATTGCTAGTAAAGCGGCTGGAATGGCGAACCCGAGCACAGGGAGATGAGAAATGAGGTGCGTTTTGGAAACCTTTCCCGATCACACGGTGTACCATCTTCTGGGTTTCTCATGCATGTTTTCGATGTAGGAAGATGCCCTTGAACCTGGAGATTTGGGACCCATGGGATGGGTACCACGCAGTATTGCTTTAAAGGGTCTGCGTTTCCTCACCCAACCTCACCAAACCTCTCAGCCCCAAGAGTGTCCACCCTTATGTCTCAATCAGCAGAGGGTCTAGATATGGTCAATCCAGGTGGCATCACAGCCCCTGAACGAATTTTGTAAGAATTTCTCTCTCTTTCACTGTCTTTGTTTCACGGGTTTTTAAAAGTAATTGATTTTTATAATGGGGTTTAGCTGCTTTTCACTGCTGTGCTTATGCCGCTTTACACCCACTTGACTCACTTACAGAGAGATATCAATACATAGGTTTTAAGATTCTTACTATTCAGATATATTCTTGGGCGGTGAATAAGGGGTGTTGAGTCCAATTCTTTGAGCAAGGAGTAGGTCTTGTCTATTACATATTGGATTTATGGAACGGTATCTGAGTTAATTTGAAACCGTTGTTTTATGCATCAGCCCACCTCACCTATCCCGTTAAGCAGCCATAGTGTGTTTTCTAAACGTGTGACTCTGTTCTGTTTTGTAATTCAGTTCAAGGGTAGCTGTTTTTACATTCCCTCTATAAGTGATATCTTATGATAAGTGTGTTTTTCTGTGTGACTTATTTCACTTAGAATCGTCGTACCTAAATCCACTCATCATGCTGCTACTAGCCTTATGACGTTGATTTCATGGCTGAGTGATATTCCATTGTACATAAGGACCACAACTTCTTTATCCATTTTTCTCTTTCCTGGGATATTTAAGGTGTAACGAAGTGGAGGTTCTTGTCAACAGAGCAGCCCTAAACTTTGGGGTGCCGGTGTCTTGCTGATTTTTAGTTTTCCCAATTTATACGCCCATGAGTGGAAGTGCCCTATGCTCTCTAAGCTGAGTTTTTTAGATGTTTCAGGACACACCGTACACTTCTCCAGAGTGGCTGTTGGCAATTTACATCCTGCCCATCAGCGTAGCCAGGCTCCCGTTTCGCCATGGCCTGTCCTGCATTTCTGGTTTTGACACTTTATTCAGCATGGCCCTTTTGACCGATGGGAAGCGAGACTTCTTTGTAGCGCTGATTTGCCTTTCCAGGTTGCTTGGTTGGCCAAAAAGGGCGGATGCGTTTTTTCCTGAACATATTCAGGAAAAAACGCATCCGCCCTTTTTGGCCAAGGGCATCATTTTCGAGGTTTTGCCGCTTTTCCTGTTCTTTAAAGGCGATTCGAATCTCCCTCCTGAAATCTGTTTCCTGCAATTCTGCCTTGCTTTCAAATCCTCTTCGTTGCCTTCCCTCAATATATTTGTGGACGAGAGTTATCATTTATAAGTCTGCAGGTTTGTGAATTGCAGTGCCCCTGAGCTCCATTTTTCAACTCGCTTTCTTGGGAGCTGGCCGCAAAAGCGCAGGATTGCTTCAGGCCCTATTCTGGTCCCGGGCGGCAGGCTGAGCCTGTGGTTAATTCTTCTTCCTGATGGGAAAATAGAGTGACCTGTGCCTGTCCCAACACCTAGAGCTGGCCTCTCATTGGTTCCCCCTCTTCCCGTTCATCCTCAGGACAAATTGCAACCTGTACGGAACAGGAGGTTAACGGTGCTGATTCTCCAAGGAGGGAGATTGCTAGTAAAGCGGCTGGAATGGCGAACCCGAGCACAAGGAGATGAGAAATGAGGTGCGTTTTGGAAACCTTTCCCGATCACACGGTGTACCATCTTCTGGGTTTCTCATGCATGTTTTCGATGTAGGAAGATGCCCTTGAACCTGGAGATTTGGGACCCATTGGATGGGTACCACGCAGTATTGCTTTAAAGGGTCTGCGTTTCCTCACCCAACCTCACCAAACCTCTCAGCCCCAAGAGTGTCCACCCTTATGTCTCAATCAGCTGTGGGTCTAGATATGGTCAATCCAGGTGGCATCACAGCCCCTGAACGAATTTTGTAAGAATTTCTCTCTCTTTCACTGTCTTTGTTTCACGGGTTTTTAAAAGTAATTGATTTTTATAATGGGGTTTAGCTGCTTTTCACTGCTGTGTTTATGCCGCTTTACACCCACTTGACTCACTTACAGAGAGATATCAATACATAGGTTGTAAGATTCTTACCAGTCAGATATATTCTTGGGCGGTGAATAGGGGGTTTTGAGTCCAATTCACTGAGCAAGGAGTAGGTCTTGTCTATTACCTATTGGGTTTATGGAACGGTATCTGAGCTAATTTGAAACCCTTCTTTTATGCATCACCCCACCTCACCTTTCCCGTTAAGCAGCCATAGTGTGTTTTCTAAACGTGTGACTCTGTTCTGTTTTGTAATTCAGTTCAAGGGTAGCGGTTTTTTCATTCCCTCTATAAGTGATATCTTATGATAAGTGTCTTTTTCTGTGTGACTTATTTCACTTAGAATCGTCGTACCTAAATCCACTCATCATGCTGCTACTAGCCTTATGACGTTGATTTCATGGCTGAGTGAGATTCCATTGTACATAAGGACCACAACTTCTTTATCCATTTTTCTCTTTCCTGGGATATTTAAGGTGTAACGAAGTGGAGGTTCTTGTCAACAGAGCAGCCCTAAACTTTGGGGTGCCTGTGTCTTGCTGATTTTTAGTTTTCCCAATTTATACGCCCATGAGTGGAAGTGCCCTATGCTCTCTAAGCTGAGTTTTTTAGATGTTTCAGGACACACCGTACACTTCTCCAGAGTGGCTGTTGGCAATTTACATCCCGCCCATCAGCGTAGCCAGGCTCCCGTTTCTCCATGGCCTGTCCTGCATTTCTGGTTTTGACACTTTATTCAGCATGGCCCTTTTGACCGATGGGAAGCGAGACTTCTTTGTAGCGCTGATTTGCCTTTCCAGGTTGCTTGGTTGGCCAAAAAGGGCGGATGCGTTTTTTCCTGAATATATTCAGGAAAAAACGCATCCGCCCTTTTTGGCCAAGGGCATCATTGTCGAGGTTTTGCCGCTTTTCCTGTTCTTTAAAGGCGATTTGAATCTCCCTCCTGAAATCTGTTTCCTGCAATTCTGCCTTGCTTTCAAATCCTCTTCGTTGCCTTCCCTCAATATATTTGTGGACGAGAGTTATCATTTATAAGTCTGCAGGTTTGTGAATTGCAGTGCCCCTGAGCTCCATTTTTCAACTTGCTTTCTTGGGAGCTGGCCGCAAAAGCGCAGGATTGCTTCAGGCCCTATTCTGGTCCCGGGCGGCAGGCTGAGCCTGTGGTTAATTCTTCTTCCTGATGGGAAAATAGAGTGACCTGTGCCTGTCCCATCACCTACAGCTAGTCTCTCATTGGTTCCCCCTCTTCCCGTTCATCCTCAGGACAAATTGCAACCTGTACGGAACAGGAGGTTAAAGGTGCTGATTCTCCAAGGAGGGAGATTGCTAGTAAAGCGGCTGGAATGGCGAACCCGAGCACAAGGAGATGAGAAATGAGGTGCGTTTTGGAAACCTTTCCCGATCACACGGTGTACCAATTTCTGGGTTTCTCATGCATGTTTTCGATGTACGAAGATGCCCTTGAACCTGGAGATTTGGGACCCATGGGATGGGTACCACGCAGTATTACTTTAAAGGGTCTGCGTTTCCTCACCCAACCTCACCAAACCTCTCAGCCCCAAGAGTGTCCACCCTTATGTCTCAATCAGCTGTGGGTCTAGATATGGTCAATCCAGGTGGCATCACAGCCCCTGAACGAATTTTGTAAGAATTTCTCTCTCTTTCACTGTCTTTGTTTCACGGGTTTTTAAAAGTAATTGATTTTTATAATGGGGTTTAGCTGCTTTTCACTGCTGTGTTTATGCCGCTTTACACCCACTTGACGCACTTACAGAGAGATATCAATACATAGGTTTTAAGATTCTTACCAGTCAGATATATTCTTGGGCGGTGAATAGGGGGTTTTGAGTCCAATTCACTGAGCAAGGAGTAGGTCCTGTCTATTACATATTGGGTTTATGGAACGGTATCTGAGCTAATTTGAAACCCTTCTTTTATGCATCACCCCACCTCACCTTTCCCGTTAAGCAGCCATAGTGTGTTTTCTAAACGTGTGACTCTGTTCTGTTTTGTAATTCAGTTCAAGGGTAGCGGTTTTTTCATTCCCTCTATAAGTGATATCTTATGATAAGTGTCTTTTTCTGTGTGACTTATTTCACTTAGAATCGTCGTACCTAAATCCACTCATCATGCTGCTACTAGCCTTATGACGTTGATTTCATGGCTGAGTGAGATTCCATTGTACATAAGGACCACAACTTCTTTATCCATTTTTCTCTTTCCTGGGATATTTAAGGTGTAACGAAGTGGAGGTTCTTGTCAACAGAGCAGCCCTAAACTTTGGGGTGCCTGTGTCTTGCTGATTTTTAGTTTTCCCAATTTATACGCCCATGAGTGGAAGTGCCCTATGCTCTCTAAGCTGAGTTTTTTAGATGTTTCAGGACACACCGTACACTTCTCCAGAGTGGCTGTTGGCAATTTACATCCCGCCCATCAGCGTAGCCAGGCTCCCGTTTCTCCATGGCCTGTCCTGCATTTCTGCTTTTGACACTTTATTCAGCATGGCCCTTTTGACCGATGGGAAGCGAGACTTCTTTGTAGCGCTGATTTGCCTTTCCAGGTTGCTTGGTTGGCCAAAAAGGGCGGATGCGTTTTTTCCTGAATATATTCAGGAAAAAACGCATCCGCCCTTTTTGGCCAAGGGCATCATTGTCGAGGTTTTGCCGCTTTTCCTGTTCTTTAAAGGCGATTTGAATCTCCCTCCTGAAATCTGTTTGCTGCAATTCTGCCTTGCTTTCAAATCCTCTTCGTTGCCTTCCCTCAATATATTTGTGGACGAGAGTTATCATTTATAAGTCTGCAGGTTTGTGAATTGCAGTGCCCCTGATCTCCATTTTTCAACTTGCTTTCTTGGGAGCTGGCCGCAAAAGCGCAGGATTGCTTCAGGCCCTATTCTGGTCCCGGGCGGCAGGCTGAGCCTGTGGTTAATTCTTCTTCCTGATGGGAAAATAGAGTGACCTGTGCCTGTCCCATCACCTACAGCTAGTCTCTCATTGGTTCCCCCTCTTCCCGTTCATCCTCAGGACAAATTGCAACCTGTACGGAACAGGAGGTTAAAGGTGCTGATTCTCCAAGGAGGGAGATTGCTAGTAAAGCGGCTGGAATGGCGAACCCGAGCACAAGGAGATGAGAAATGAGGTGCGTTTTGGAAACCTTTCCCGATCACACGGTGTACCAATTTCTGGGTTTCTCATGCATGTTTTCGATGTACGAAGATGCCCTTGAACCTGGAGATTTGGGACCCATGGGATGGGTACCACGCAGTATTACTTTAAAGGGTCTGCGTTTCCTCACCCAACCTCACCAAACCTCTCAGCCCCAAGAGTGTCCACCCTTATGTCTCAATCAGCTGTGGGTCTAGATATGGTCAATCCAGGTGGCATCACAGCCCCTGAACGAATTTTGTAAGAATTTCTCTCTCTTTCACTGTCTTTGTTTCACGGGTTTTTAAAAGTAATTGATTTTTATAATGGGGTTTAGCTGCTTTTCACTGCTGTGTTTATGCCGCTTTACACCCACTTGACTCACTTACAGAGAGATATCAATACATAGGTTTTAAGATTCTTACCAGTCAGATATATTCTTGGGCGGTGAATAGGGGGTTTTGAGTCCAATTCACTGAGCAAGGAGTAGGTCCTGTCTATTACATATTGGGTTTATGGAACGGTATCTGAGCTAATTTGAAACCCTTCTTTTATGCATCACCCCACCTCACCTTTCCCGTTAAGCAACCATAGTGTGTTTTCTAAACGTGTGACTCTGTTCTGTTTTGTAATTCAGTTCAAGGGTAGCGGTTTTTTCATTCCCTCTATAAGTGATATCTTATGATAAGTGTCTTTTTCTGTGTGACTTATTTCACTTAGAATCGTCGTACCTAAATCCACTCATCATGCTGCTACTAGCCTTATGACGTTGATTTCATGGCTGAGTGAGATTCCATTGTACATAAGGACCACAACTTCTTTATCCATTTTTCTCTTTCCTGGGATATTTAAGGTGTAACGAAGTGGAGGTTCTTGTCAACAGAGCAGCCCTAAACTTTGGGGTGCCTGTGTCTTGCTGATTTTTAGTTTTCCCAATTTATACGCCCATGAGTGGAAGTGCCCTATGCTCTCTAAGCTGAGTTTTTTAGATGTTTCAGGACACACCGTACACTTCTCCAGAGTGGCTGTTGGCAATTTACATCCCGCCCATCAGCGTAGCCAGGCTCCCGTTTCTCCATGGCCTGTCCTGCATTTCTGGTTTTGACACTTTATTCAGCATGGCCCTTTTGACCGATGGGAAGCGAGACTTCTTTGTAGCGCTGATTTGCCTTTCCAGGTTGCTTGGTTGGCCAAAAAGGGCGTATGCGTTTTTTCCTGAATATATTCAGGAAAAAACGCATCCGCCCTTTTTGGCCAAGGGCATCATTGTCGAGGTTTTGCCGCTTTTCCTGTTCTTTAAAGGCGATTTGAATCTCCCTCCTGAAATCTGTTTGCTGCAATTCTGCCTTGCTTTCAAATCCTCTTCGTTGCCTTCCCTCAATATATTTGTGGACGAGAGTTATCATTTATAAGTCTGCAGGTTTGTGAATTGCAGTGCCCCTGAGCTCCATTTTTCAACTTGCTTTCTTGGGAGCTGGCCGCAAAAGCGCAGGATTGCTTCAGGCCCTATTCTGGTCCCGGGCGGCAGGCTGAGCCTGTGGTTAATTCTTCTTCCTGATGGGAAAATAGAGTGACCTGTGCCTGTCCCATCACCTACAGCTAGTCTCTCATTGGTTCCCCCTCTTCCCGTTCATCCTCAGGACAAATTGCAACCTGTACGGAACAGGAGGTTAAAGGTGCTGATTCTCCAAGGAGGGAGATTGCTAGTAAAGCAGCTGGAATGGCGAACCCGAGCACAAGGAGATGAGAAATGAGGTGCGTTTTGGAAACCTTTCTCGATCACACGGTGTACCCTCTTCTGGGTTTCTCATGCCTGTTTTCGATGTAGGAATATGCCCTTGAACCTGGAGATTTGGGACCCATGGGATGGGTACCACGCAGTATTACTTTAAAGGGTCTGCGTTTCCTCACCCAACCTCACCAAACCTCTCAGCCTCAAGAGTGTCCACCCTTATGTCTCAATCAGCTGTGGGTGTAGATATGGTCAATCCAGGTGGCATCACAGCCCCTGAACGAATTTTGTAAGAATTTCTCTCTCTTTCACTGTCTTTGTTTCACGGGTTTTTAAAAGTAATTGATTTTTATAATGGGGTTTAGCTGCTTTTCACTGCTGTGTTTCTGCCGCTTTACACCCACTTGACTCACTTACAGAGAGATATCAATACATAGGTTTTAAGATTCTTACTAGTCAGATATATTCTTGGGCGGTGAATAGGGGGTGTTGAGTCCAATTCACTGAGCAAGGAGTAGGTCTTGCCTATTACCTATTGGGTTTATGGAACGGTATCTGAGCTAATTTGAAACCCATGTTTTATGCATCACCCCACCTCACCTTTTCCGTTAAGCAGCCATAGTGTGTTTTCTAAACGTGTGACTCTGTTCTGCTTTGTAATTCAGTTCAAGGGTAGCGGTTTTTACATTCCCTCTATAAGTGATATCTTATGATAAGTGTCTTTTTCTGTGTGACTTATTTCACTTAGAATCGTCCTACCTAAATCCACTCATCATGCTGCTACTAGCCTTATGACGTTGATTTCACGGCTGAGTGATATTCCATTGTACATAAGGACCACAACTTCTTTATCCATTTTTCTCTTTCCTGGGATATTTAAGGTGTAACGAAGTGGAGGTTCTTGTCAACAGAGCAGCCCTAAACTTTGGGGTGCCTGTGTCTTGCTGATTTTTAGTTTTCCCAATTTATACGCCCATGAGTGGAAGTGCCCTATGCTCTCTAAGCTGAGTTTTTTAGATGTTTCAGGACACACCGTACACTTCTCCAGAGTGGCTGTTGGCAATTTACATCCCGCCCATCAGCGTAGCGAGGCTCCCGTTTCGCCATGGCCTGTCCTGCATTTCTGCTTTTGACACTTTATTCAGCATGGCCCTTTTGACCGATGGGAAGCGAGACTTCTTTGTAGCGCTGATTTGCCTTTCCAGGTTGCTTGGTTGGCCAAAAAGGGCGGATGCGTTTTTTCCTGAACATATTCAGGAAAAAACGCATCCGCCCTCTTTGGCCAAGGGCATCATTGTCGAGGTTTTGCCGCTTTTCCTGTTCTTTAAAGGCGATTCGAATCTCCCTCCTGAAATCTGTTTCCTGCAATTCTGCCTTGCTTTCAAATCCTCTTCGTTGCCTTCCCTCAATATATTTGTGGACGAGAGTTATCATTTATAAGTCTGCAGGTTTGTGAATTGCAGTGCCCCTGAGCTCCATTTTTCAACTCGCTTTCTTGGGAGCTGGCCGCAAAAGCGCAGGATTGCTTCAGGCCCTATTCTGGTCCTGGGCGGCAGGCTGAGCCTGTGGTTAATTCTTCTTCCTGATGGGAAAATAGAGTGACCTGTGCCTGTCCCAACACCTAGAGCTAGTCTCTCATTGGTTCCCCCTCTTCCCGTTCATCCTCAGGACAAATTGCAACCTGTACGGGACAGGAGGTTAAAGGTGCTGATTCTCCAAGGAGGGAGATTGCTAGTAAAGCGGCTGGAATGGCGAACCCGAGCACAAGGAGAGGAGAAATGAGGTGCGTTTTGGAAACCTTTCCCGATCACACGGTGTACCATCTTCTGGGTTTCTCATGCATGTTTTCGATGTAGGAAGATGCCCTTGAACCTGGAGATTTGGGACCCATGGGATGGGTACCACGCAGTATTGCTTTAAAGGGTCTGCGTTTCCTCACCCAACCTCACCAAACCTCTCAGCCCCAAGAGTGTCCACCCTTATGTCTCAATCAGCTGTGGGTCTAGATATGGTCAATCCAGGTGGCATCACAGCCCCTGAACGAATTTTGTAAGAATTTCTCTCTCTTTCACTGTCTTTGTTTCACGGGTTTTTAAAAGTAATTGATTTTTATAATGGGGTTTAGCTGCTTTTCACTGCTGTGTTTATGCCGCTTTACACCCACTTGACTCACTTACAGAGAGATATCAATACATAGGTTTTAAGATTCTTACTATTCAGATATATTCTTGGGCGGTGAATAAGGGGTGTTGAGTCCAATTCTTTGAGCAAGGAGTAGGTCTTGTCTATTACATATTGGATTTATGGAACGGTATCTGAGCTAATTTGAAACCGTTGTTTTATGCATCAGCCCACCTCACCTATCCCGTTAAGCAGCCATAGTGTGTTTTCTAAATGTGTGACTCTGTTCTGTTTTGTAATTCAGTTCAAGGGTAGCTGTTTTTACATTCCCTCCATAAGTGATATCTTATGATAAGTGTGTTTTTCTGTGTGACTTATTTCACTTAGAATCGTCGTACCTAAATCCACTCATCATGCTGCTACTAGCCTTATGACGTTGATTTCATGGCTGAGTGATATTCCATTGTACATAAGGACCACAACTTCTTTATCCATTTTTCTCTTTCCTGGGATATTTAAGGTGTAACGAAGTGGAGGTTCTTGTCAACAGAGCAGCCCTAAACTTTGGGGTGCCGGTGTCTTGCTGATTTTTAGTTTTACCAATTTATACGCCCATGAGTGGAAGTGCCCTATGCTCTCTAAGCTGAGTTTTTTAGATGTTTCAGGACACACCGTACACTTCTCCAGAGTGGCTGTTGGCAATTTACATCCTGCCCATCAGCGTAGCCAGGCTCCCGTTTCGCCATGGCCTGTCCTGCGTTTCTGGTTTTGACACTTTATTCAGCATGGCCCTTTTGACCGATGGGAAGCGAGACTTCTTTGTAGCGCTGATTTGCCTTTCCAGGTTGCTTGGTTGGCCAAAAAGGGCGGATGCGTTTTTTCCTGAACATATTCAGGAAAAAACGCATCCGCCCTTTTTGGCCAAGGGCATCATTTTCGAGGTTTTGCCGCTTTTCCTGTTCTTTAAATGCGATTCGAATCTCCCTCCTGAAATCTGTTTCCTGCAATTCTGCCTTGCTTTCAAATCCTCTTCGTTGCCTTCCCTCAATATATTTGTGGACGAGAGTTATCATTTATAAGTCTGCAGGTTTGTGAATTGCAGTGCCCCTGAGCTCCATTTTTCAACTCGCTTTCTTGGGAGCTGGCCGCAAAAGCGCAGGATTGCTTCAGGCCCTATTCTGGTCCCGGGCGGCAGGCTGAGCCTGTGGTTAATTCTTCTTCCTGATGGGAAAATAGAGTGACCTGTGCCTGTCCCAACACCTAGAGCTAGTCTCTCATTGGTTCCCCCTCTTCCCGTTCATCCTCAGGACAAATTGCAACCTGTACGGAACAGGAGGTTAACGGTGCTGATTCTCCAAGGAGGGAGATTGCTAGTAAAGCGGCTGAAATGGCCAACCCGAGCACAAGGAGATGAGAAATGAGGTGCGTTTTGGAAGCCTTTCCCAATCACACGGTGTACCATCTTCTGGGTTTCTCATGCATGTTTTCGATGTAGGAAGATGCCCTTGAACCTGGAGATTTGGGACCCATTGGATGGGTACCACGCAGTATTGCTTTAAAGGGTCTGCGTTTCCTCACCCAACCTCACCAAACCTCTCAGCCCCAAGAGTGTCCACCCTTATGTCTCAATCAGCTGTGGGTCTAGATATGGTCAATCCAGGTGGCATCACAGACCCTGAACGAATTTTGTAAGAATTTCTCTCTCTTTCACTGTCTTTGTTTCACGGGTTTTTAAAAGTAATTGATTTTTATAATGGGGTTTAGCTGCTTTTCACTGCTGTGCTTATGCCGCTTTACACCCACTTGACTCACTTACAGAGAGATATCAATACATAGGTTTTAAGATTCTTACTATTCAGATATATTCTTGGGCGGTGAATAAGGGGTGTTGAGTCCAATTCACTGAGCAAGGAGTAGGTCTTGTCTATTACATACTGGGTTTATGGAACGGTATCTGAGCTAATTTGAAACCGTTGTTTTATGCATCACCCCACCTCACCTATCCCGTTAAGCAGCCATAGTGTGTCTTCTAAACGTGTGACTCTGTTCTGTTTTGTAATTCAGTTCAAGGGTAGCTGTTTTTACATTCCCTCTATAAGTGATATCTTATGATAAGTGTGTTTTTCTGTGTGACTTATTTCACTTAGAATCGTCGTACCTAAATCCACTCATCATGCTGCTACTAGCCTTATGACGTTGATTTCATGGCTGAGTGATATTCCATTGTACATAAGGACCACAACTTCTTTATCCATTTTTCTCTTTCCTGGGATATTTAAGGTGTAATGAAGTGGAGGTTCTTGTCAACAGAGCAGCCCTAAACTTTGGGGTGCCGGTGTCTTGCTGATTTTTAGTTTTCCCAATTTATACGCCCATGAGTGGAAGTGCCCTATGCTCTCTAAGCTGAGTTTTTTAGATGTTTCAGGACACACCGTACACTTCTCCAGAGTGGCTGTTGGCAATTTACATCCTGCCCATCAGCGTAGCAAGGCTCCCGTTTCGCCATGGCCTGTCCTGCATTTCTGGTTTTGACACTTTATTCAGCATGGCCCTTTTGACCGATGGGAAGCGAGACTTCTTTGTAGCGCTGATTTGCCTTTCCAGGTTGCTTGGTTGGCCAAAAAGGGCGGATGCGTTTTTTCCTGAACATATTCAGGAAAAAACGCATCCGCCCTTTTTGGCCAAGGGCATCATTGTCGAGGTTTTGCCGCTTTTCCTGTTCTTTAAAGGCGATTCGAATCTCCCTCCTGAAATCTGTTTCCTGCAATTCTGCCTTGCTTTCAAATCCTCTTCGTTGCCTTCCCTCAATATATTTGTGGACGAGAGTTATCATTTATAAGTCTGCAGGTTTGTGAATTGCAGTGCCCCTGAGCTCCATTTTTCAACTCGCTTTCTTGGGAGCTGGCCGCAAAAGCGCAGGATTGCTTCAGGCCCTATTCTGGTCCCGGGCGGCAGGCTGAGCCTGTGGTTAATTCTTCTTCCTGATGGGAAAATAGAGTGACCTGTGCCTGTCCCAACACCTAGAGCTAGTCTCTCATTGGTTCCCCCTCTTCCCGTTCATCCTCAGGACAAATTGCAACCTGTACGGAACAGGAGGTTAACGGTGCTGATTCTCCAAGGAGGGAGATTGCTAGTAAAGCGGCTGGAATGGCGAACCCGAGCACAAGGAGATGAGAAATGAGGTGCGTTTTGGAAACCTTTCCCGATCACACGGTGTACCATCTTCTGGGTTTCTCATGCATGTTTTCGATGTAGGAAGATGCCCTTGAACCTGGAGATTTGGGACCCATGGGATGGGTACCACGCAGTATTGCTTTAAAGGGTCTGCGTTTCCTCACCCAACCTCACCAAACCTCTCAGCCCCAAGAGTGTCCACCCTTATGTCTCAATCAGCAGAGGGTCTAGATATGTTCAATCCAGGTGGCATCACAGCCCCTGAACGAATTTTGTAAGAATTTCTCTCTCTTTCACTGTCTTTGTTTCACGGGTTTTTAAAAGTAATTGATTTTTATAATGGGGTTTAGCTGCTTTTCACTGCTGTGCTTATGCCGCTTTACACCCACTTGACTCACTTACAGAGAGATATCAATACATAGGTTTTAAGATTCTTACTATTCAGATATATTCTTGGGCGGTGAATAAGGGGTGTTGAGTCCAATTCTTTGAGCAAGGAGTAGGTCTTGTCTATTACATATTGGATTTATGGAACGGTATCTGAGTTAATTTGAAACCGTTGTTTTATGCATCAGCCCACCTCACCTATCCCGTTAAGCAGCCATAGTGTGTTTTCTAAACGTGTGACTCTGTTCTGTTTTGTAATTCAGTTCAAGGGTAGCTGTTTTTACATTCCCTCTATAAGTGATATCTTATGATAAGTGTGTTTTTCTGTGTGACTTATTTCACTTAGAATCGTCGTACCTAAATCCACTCATCATGCTGCTACTAGCCTTATGACGTTGATTTCATGGCTGAGTGATATTCCATTGTACATAAGGACCACAACTTCTTTATCCATTTTTCTCTTTCCTGGGATATTTAAGGTGTAACGAAGTGGAGGTTCTTGTCAACAGAGCAGCCCTAAACTTTGGGGTGCCGGTGTCTTGCTGATTTTTAGTTTTCCCAATTTATACGCCCATGAGTGGAAGTGCCCTATGCTCTCTAAGCTGAGTTTTTTAGATGTTTCAGGACACACCGTACACTTCTCCAGAGTGGCTGTTGGCAATTTACATCCTGCCCATCAGCGTAGCCAGGCTCCCGTTTCGCCATGGCCTGTCCTGCATTTCTGGTTTTGACACTTTATTCAGCATGGCCCTTTTGACCGATGGGAAGCGAGACTTCTTTGTAGCGCTGATTTGCCTTTCCAGGTTGCTTGGTTGGCCAAAAAGGGCGGATGCGTTTTTTCCTGAACATATTCAGGAAAAAACGCATCCGCCCTTTTTGGCCAAGGGCATCATTTTCGAGGTTTTGCCGCTTTTCCTGTTCTTTAAAGGCGATTCGAATCTCCCTCCTGAAATCTGTTTCCTGCAATTCTGCCTTGCTTTCAAATCCTCTTCGTTGCCTTCCCTCAATATATTTGTGGACGAGAGTTATCATTTATAAGTCTGCAGGTTTGTGAATTGCAGTGCCCCTGAGCTCCATTTTTCAACTCGCTTTCTTGGGAGCTGGCCGCAAAAGCGCAGGATTGCTTCAGGCCCTATTCTGGTCCCGGGCGGCAGGCTGAGCCTGTGGTTAATTCTTCTTCCTGATGGGAAAATAGAGTGACCTGTGCCTGTCCCAACACCTAGAGCTAGTCTCTCATTGGTTCCCCCTCTTCCCGTTCATCCTCAGGACAAATTGCAACCTGTACGGAACAGGAGGTTAAAGGTGCTGATTCTCCAAGGAGGGAGATTGCTAGTAAAGCGGCTGGAATGGCGAACCCGAGCACAAGGAGATGAGAAATGAGGTGCGTTTTGGAAGCCTTTCCCAATCACACGGTGTACCATCTTCTGGGTTTCTCATGCATGTTTTCGATGTAGGAAGATGCCCTTGAACCTGGAGATTTGGGACCCATTGGATGGGTACCACGCAGTATTGCTTTAAAGGGTCTGCGTTTCCTCACCCAACCTCACCAAACCTCTCAGCCCCAAGAGTGTCCACCCTTATGTCTCAATCAGCTGTGGGTCTAGATATGGTCAGTCCAGGTGGCATCACAGCCCCTGAACGAATTTTGTAAGAATTTCTCTCTCTTTCACTGTCTTTGTTTCACGGGTTTTTAAAAGTAATTGATTTTTATAATGGGGTTTAGCTGCTTTTCACTGCTGTGTTTATGCCGCTTTACACTCACTTGACTCACTTACAGAGAGATATCAATACATAGGTTTTAAGATTCTTACTATTCAGATATATTCTTGGGCGGTGAATAAGGGGTGTTGAGTCCAATTCTTTGAGCAAGGAGTAGGTCTTGTCTATTACATATTGGATTTATGGAACGGTATCTGAGCTAATTTGAAACCGTTGTTTTATGCATCAGCCCACCTCACCTATCCCGTTAAGCAGCCATAGTGTGTTTTCTAAACGTGTGACTCTGTTCTGTTTTGTAATTCAGTTCAAGGGTAGCTGTTTTTACATTCCCTCTATAAGTGATATCTTATGATAAGTGTGTTTTTCTGTGTGACTTATTTCACTTAGAATCGTCGTACCTAAATCCACTCATCATGCTGCTACTAGCCTTATGACGTTGATTTCATGGCTGAGTGATATTCCATTGTACATAAGGACCACAACTTCTTTATCCATTTTTCTCTTTCCTGGGATATTTAAGGTGTAACGAAGTGGAGGTTCTTGTCAACAGAGCAGCCCTAAACTGTGGGGTGCCAGTGTCTTGCTGATTTTTAGTTTTCCCAATTTATACGCCCATGAGTGGAAGTGCCCTATGCTCTCTAAGCTGAGTTTTTTAGATGTTTCAGGACACAGCGTACACTTCTCCAGAGTGGCTGTTGGCAATTTACATCCTGCCCATCAGCGTAGCCAGGCTCCCGTTTCGCCATGGCCTGTCCTGCATTTCTGGTTTTGACACTTTATTCACCATGGCCCTTTTGACCGATGGGAAGCGAGACTTCTTTGTAGCGCTGATTTGCCTTTCCAGGTTGCTTGGTTGGCCAAAAAGGGCGGATGCGTTTTTTACTGAACATATTCAGGAAAAAACGCATCCGCCCTTTTTGGCCAAGGGCATCATTGTCGAGGTTTTGCCGCTTTTCCTGTTCTTTAAAGGCGATTCGAATCTCCCTCCTGAAATCTGTTTCCTGCAATTCTGCCTTGCTTTCAAATCCTCTTCGTTGCCTTCCCTCAATATATTTGTGGACGAGAGTTATCATTTATAAGTCTGCAGGTTTGTGAATTGCAGTGCCCCTGAGCTCCATTTTTCAACTCGCTTTCTTGGGAGCTGGCCGCAAAAGCGCAGGATTGCTTCAGGCCCTATTCTGGTCCCGGGCGGCAGGCTGAGCCTGTGGTTAATTCTTCTTCCTGATGGGAAAATAGAGTGACCTGTGCCTGTCCCAACACCTAGAGCTAGTCTCTCATTGGTTCCCCCTCTTCCCGTTCATCCTCAGGACAAATTGCAACCTGTACGGAACAGGAGGTTAACGGTGCTGATTCTCCAAGGAGGGAGATTGCTAGTAAAGCTCCTGGAATGGCGAACCCGAGCACAAGGAGATGAGAAATGAGGTGCGTTTTGGAAACCTTTCCCAATCACACGGTGTACCATCTTCTGGGTTTCTCATGCATGTTTTCGATGTAGGAAGATGCCCTTGAACCTGGAGATTTGGGACCCATGGGATGGGTACCACACAGTATTGCTTTAAAGGGTCTGTGTTTCCTCACCCAACCTCACCAAACCTCTCAGCCCCAAGAATGTCCACCCTTATGTCTCAATCAGCTGTGGGTCTAGATATGGTCAATCCAGGTGGCATCACAGACCCTGAACGAATTTTGTAAGAATTTCTCTCTCTTTCACTGTCTTTGTTTCACGGGTTTTTAAAAGTAATTGATTTTTATAATGGGGTTTAGCTGCTTTTCACTGCTGTGCTTATGCCGCTTTACACCCACTTGACTCACTTACAGAGAGATATCAATACATAGGTTTTAAGATTTTTACTATTCAGATATATTCTTGGGCGGTGAATAAGGGGTCTTGAGTCCAATTCACTGAGCAAGGAGTAGGTCTTGTCTATTACATACTGGGTTTATGGAACGGTATCTGAGCTAATTTGAAACCGTTGTTTTATGCATCAGCCCACCTCACCTATCCCGTTAAGCAGCCATAGTGTGTCTTCTAAACGTGTGACTCTGTTCTGTTTTGTATTTCAGTTCAAGGGTAGCTGTTTTTACATTCCCTCTATAAGTGATATCTTATGATAAGTGTGTTTTTCTGTGTGACTTATTTCACTTAGAATCGTCGTACCTAAATCCACTCATCATGCTGCTACTAGCCTTATGACGTTGATTTCATGGCTGAGTGATATTCCATTGTACATAAGGACCACAACTTCTTTATCCATTTTTCTCTTTCCTGGGATATTTAAGGTGTAACGAAGTGGAGGTTCTTGTCAACAGAGCAGCCCTAAACTTTGGGGTGCCGGTGTCTTGCTGATTTTTAGTTTTCCCAATTTATACGCCCATGAGTGGAAGTGCCCTATGCTCTCTAAGCTGAGTTTTTTAGATGTTTCAGGACACACCGTACACTTCTCCAGAGTGGCTGTTGGCAATTTACATCCCGCCCATCAGCGTAGCCAGGCTCCCGTTTCTCCATGGCCTGTCCTGCATTTCTGGTTTTGACACTTTATTCAGCATGGCCGTTTTGACCGATGGGAAGCGAGACTTCTTTGTAGCGCTGATTTGCCTTTCCAGGTTGCTTGGTTGGCCAAAAAAGGCGGATGCGTTTTTTCCTGAACATATTCAGGAAAAAACGCATCCGCCCTTTTTGGCCAAGGGCATCATTGTTGAGGTTTTGCCGCTTTTCCTGTTCTTTAAAGGCGATTCGAATCTCCCTCCTGAAATCTGTTTCCTGCAATTCTGCCTTGCTTTCAAATCCTCTTCGTTGCCTTCCCTCAATATATTTGTGGACGAGAGTTATCATTTATAAGTCTGCAGGTTTGTGAATTGCAGTGCCCCTGAGCTCCATTTTTCAACTCGCTTTCTTGGGAGCTGGCCGCAAAAGCGCAGGATTGCTTCAGGCCGTATTCTGGTCCCGCGCGGCAGGCTGAGCCTGTGGTTAATTCTTCTTCCTGATGGGAAAATAGAGTGACCTGTGCCTGTCCCAACACCTAGAGCTAGTCTCTCATTGGTTCCCCCTCTTCCCGTTCATCCTCAGGACAAATTGCAACCTGTACGGAACAGGAGGTTAAAGGTGCTGATTCTCCAAGGAGGGAGATTGCTAGTAAAGCGGCTGGAATGGCGAACCCGAGCACAAGGAGATGAGAAATGAGGTGCGTTTTGGAAGCCTTTCCCAATCACACGGTGTACCATCTTCTGGGTTTCTCATGCATGTTTTCGATGTAGGAAGATGCCCTTGAACCTGGAGATTTGGGACCCATTGGATGGGTACCACGCAGTATTGCTTTAAAGGGTCTGCGTTTCCTCACCCAACCTCACCAAACCTCTCAGCCCCAAGAGTGTCCACCCTTATGTCTCAATCAGCTGTGGGTCTAGATATGGTCAATCCAGGTGGCATCACAGCCCCTGAACGAATTTTGTAAGAATTTCTCTCTCTTTCACTGTCTTTGTTTCACGGGTTTTTAAAAGTAATTGATTTTTATAATGGGGTTTAGCTGCTTTTCACTGCTGTGTTTATGCCGCTTTACACTCACTTGACTCACTTACAGAGAGATATCAATACATAGGTTTTAAGATTCTTACTATTCAGATATATTCTTGGGCGGTGAATAAGGGGTGTTGAGTCCAATTCTTTGAGCAAGGAGTAGGTCTTGTCTATTACATATTGGATTTATGGAACGGTATCTGAGCTAATTTGAAACCGTTGTTTTATGCATCAGCCCACCTCACCTATCCCGTTAAGCAGCCATAGTGTGTTTTCTAAACGTGTGACTCTGTTCTGTTTTGTAATTCAGTTCAAGGGTAGCTGTTTTTACATTCCCTCTATAAGTGATATCTTATGATAAGTGTGTTTTTCTGTGTGACTTATTTCACTTAGAATCGTCGTACCTAAATCCACTCATCATGCTGCTACTAGCCTTATGACGTTGATTTCATGGCTGAGTGATATTCCATTGTACATAAGGACCACAACTTCTTTATCCATTTTTCTCTTTCCTGGGATATTTAAGGTGTAACGAAGTGGAGGTTCTTGTCAACAGAGCAGCCCTAAACTTTGGGGTGCCGGTGTCTTGCTGATTTTTAGTTTTCCCAATTTATACGCCCATGAGTGGAAGTGCCCTATGCTCTCTAAGCTGAGTTTTTTAGATGTTTCAGGACACAGCGTACACTTCTCCAGAGTGGCTGTTGGCAATTTACATCCTGCCCATCAGCGTAGCCAGGCTCCCGTTTCGCCATGGCCTGTCCTGCATTTCTGGTTTTGACACTTTATTCAGCATGGCCCTTTTGACCGATGGGAAGCGAGACTTCTTTGTACCGCTGATTTGCCTTTCCAGGTTGCTTGGTTGGCCAAAAAGGGCGGATGCGTTTTTTACTGAACATATTCAGGAAAAAACGCATCCGCCCTTTTTGGCCAAGGGCATCATTGTCGAGGTTTTGCCGCTTTTCCTGTTCTTTAAAGGCGATTCGAATCTCCCTCCTGAAATCTGTTTCCTGCAATTCTGCCTTGCTTTCAAATCCTCTTCGTTGCCTTCCCTCAATATATTTGTGGACGAGAGTTATCATTTATAAGTCTGCAGGTTTGTGAATTGCAGTGCCCCTGAGCTCCATTTTTCAACTCGCTTTCTTGGGAGCTGGCCGCAAAAGCGCAGGATTGCTTCAGGCCCTATTCTGGTCCCGGGCGGCAGGCTGAGCCTGTGGTTAATTCTTCTTCCTGATGGGAAAATAGAGTGACCTGTGCCTGTCCCAACACCTAGAGCTAGTCTCTCATTGGTTCCCCCTCTTCCCGTTCATCCTCAAGACAAATTGCAACCTGTACGGAACAGGAGGTTAACGGTGCTGATTCTCCAAGGAGGGAGATTGCTAGTAAAGCTCCTGGAATGGCGAACCCGAGCACAAGGAGATGAGAAATGAGGTGCGTTTTGGAAACCTTTCCCAATCACACGGTGTACCATCTTCTGGGTTTCTCATGCATGTTTTCGATGTAGGAAGATGCCCTTGAACTTGGAGATTTGGGACCCATGGGATGGGTACCACACAGTATTGCTTTAAAGGGTCTGTGTTTCCTCACCCAACCTCACCAAACCTCTCAGCCCCAAGAATGTCCACCCTTATGTCTCAATCAGCTGTGGGTCTAGATATGGTCAATCCAGGTGGCATCACAGACCCTGAACGAATTTTGTAAGAATTTCTGTCTCTTTCACTGTCTTTGTTTCACGGGTTTTTAAAAGTAATTGATTTTTATAATGGGGTTTAGCTGCTTTTCACTGCTGTGCTTATGCCGCTTTACACCCACTTGACTCACTTACAGAGAGATATCAATACATAGGTTTTAAGATTTTTACTATTCAGATATATTCTTGGGCGGTGAATAAGGGGTCTTGAGTCCAATTCACTGAGCAAGGAGTAGGTCTTGTCTATTACATACTGGGTTTATGGAACGGTATCTGAGCTAATTTGAAACCGTTGTTTTATGCATCACCCCACCTCACCTATCCCGTTAAGCAGCCATAGTGTGTCTTCTAAACGTGTGACTCTGTTCTGTTTTGTAATTCAGTTCAAGGGTAGCTGTTTTTACATTCCCTCTATAAGTGATATCTTATGATAAGTGTGTTTTTCTGTGTGACTTATTTCACTTAGAATCGTCGTACCTAAATCCACTCATCATGCTGCTACTAGCCTTATGACGTTGATTTCATGGCTGAGTGATATTCCATTGTACATAAGGACCACAACTTCTTTATCCATTTTTCTCTTTCCTGGGATATTTAAGGTGTAACGAAGTGGAGGTTCTTGTCAACAGAGCAGCCCTAAACTTTGGGGTGCCGGTGTCTTGCTGATTTTTAGTTTTCCCAATTTATACGCCCATGAGTGGAAGTGCCCTATGCTCTCTAAGCTGAGTTTTTTAGATGTTTCAGGACACACCGTACACTTCTCCAGAGTGGCTGTTGGCAATTTACATCCCGCCCATCAGCGTAGCCAGGCTCCCGTTTCTCCATGGCCTGTCCTGCATTTCTGGTTTTGACACTTTATTCAGCATGGCCGTTTTGACCGATGGGAAGCGAGACTTCTTTGTAGCGCTGATTTGCCTTTCCAGGTTGCTTGGTTGGCCAAAAAAGGCGGATGCGTTTTTTCCTGAACATATTCAGGAAAAAACGCATCCGCCCTTTTTGGCCAAGGGCATCATTGTTGAGGTTTTGCCGCTTTTCCTGTTCTTTAAAGGCGATTCGAATCTCCCTCCTGAAATCTGTTTCCTGCAATTCTGCCTTGCTTTCAAATCCTCTTCGTTGCCTTCCCTCAATATATTTGTGGACGAGAGTTATCATTTATAAGTCTGCAGGTTTGTGAATTGCAGTGCCCCTGAGCTCCATTTTTCAACTCGCTTTCTTGGGAGCTGGCCGCAAAAGCGCAGGATTGCTTCAGGCCGTATTCTGGTCCCGCGCGGCAGGCTGAGCCTGTGGTTAATTCTTCTTCCTGATGGGAAAATAGAGTGACCTGTGCCTGTCCCAACACCTAGAGCTAGTCTCTCATTGGTTCCCCCTCTTCCCGTTCATCCTCAGGACAAATTGCAACCTGTACGGAACAGGAGGTTAAAGGTGCTGATTCTCCAAGGAGGGAGATTGCTAGTAAAGCGGCTGGAATGGCGAACCCGAGCACAAGGAGATGAGAAATGAGGTGCGTTTTGGAAGCCTTTCCCAATCACACGGTGTACCATCTTCTGGGTTTCTCATGCATGTTTTCGATGTAGGAAGATGCCCTTGAACCTGGAGATTTGGGACCCATTGGATGGGTACCACGCAGTATTGCTTTAAAGGGTCTGCGTTTCCTCACCCAACCTCACCAAACCTCTCAGCCCCAAGAGTGTCCACCCTTATGTCTCAATCAGCTGTGGGTCTAGATATTGTCAATCCAGGTGGCATCACAGCCCCTGAACGAATTTTGTAAGAATTTCTCTCTCTTTCACTGTCTTTGTTTCACGGGTTTTTAAAAGTAATTGATTTTTATAATGGGGTTTAGCTGCTTTTCACTGCTGTGTTTATGCCGCTTTACACTCACTTGACTCACTTACAGAGAGATATCAATACATAGGTTTTAAGATTCTTACTATTCAGATATATTCTTGGGCGGTGAATAAGGGGTGTTGAGTCCAATTCTTTGAGCAAGGAGTAGGTCTTGTCTATTACATATTGGATTTATGGAACGGTATCTGAGCTAATTTGAAACCGTTGTTTTATGCATCAGCCCACCTCACCTATCCCGTTAAGCAGCCATAGTGTGTTTTCTAAACGTGTGACTCTGTTCTGTTTTGTAATTCAGTTCAAGGGTAGCTGTTTTTACATTCCCTCTATAAGTGATATCTTATGATAAGTGTGTTTTTCTGTGTGACTTATTTCACTTAGAATCGTCGTACCTAAATCCACTCATCATGCTGCTACTAGCCTTATGACGTTGATTTCATGGCTGAGTGATATTCCATTGTACATAAGGACCACAACTTCTTTATCCATTTTTCTCTTTCCTGGGATATTTAAGGTGTAACGAAGTGGAGGTTCTTGTCAACAGAGCAGCCCTAAACTTTGGGGTGCCGGTGTCTTGCTGATTTTTAGTTTTCCCAATTTATACGCCCATGAGTGGAAGTGCCCTATGCTCTCTAAGCTGAGTTTTTTAGATGTTTCAGGACACAGCGTACACTTCTCCAGAGTGGCTGTTGGCAATTTACATCCTGCCCATCAGCGTAGCCAGGCTCCCGTTTCGCCATGGCCTGTCCTGCATTTCTGGTTTTGACACTTTATTCAGCATGGCCCTTTTGACCGATGGGAAGCGAGACTTCTTTGTAGCGCTGATTTGCCTTTCCAGGTTGCTTGGTTGGCCAAAAAGGGCGGATGCGTTTTTTACTGAACATATTCAGGAAAAAACGCATCCGCCCTTTTTGGCCAAGGGCATCATTGTCGAGGTTTTGCCGCTTTTCCTGTTCTTTAAAGGCGATTCGAATCTCCCTCCTGAAATCTGTTTCCTGCAATTCTGCCTTGCTTTCAAATCCTCTTCGTTGCCTTCCCTCAATATATTTGTGGACGAGAGTTATCATTTATAAGTCTGCAGGTTTGTGAATTGCAGTGCCCCTGAGCTCCATTTTTCAACTCGCTTTCTTGGGAGCTGGCCGCAAAAGCGCAGGATTGCTTCAGGCCCTATTCTGGTCCCGGGCGGCAGGCTGAGCCTGTGGTTAATTCTTCTTCCTGATGGGAAAATAGAGTGACCTGTGCCTGTCCCAACACCTAGAGCTAGTCTCTCATTGGTTCCCCCTCTTCCCGTTCATCCTCAAGACAAATTGCAACCTGTACGGAACAGGAGGTTAACGGTGCTGATTCTCCAAGGAGGGAGATTGCTAGTAAAGCTCCTGGAATGGCGAACCCGAGCACAAGGAGATGAGAAATGAGGTGCGTTTTGGAAACCTTTCCCAATCACACGGTGTACCATCTTCTGGGTTTCTCATGCATGTTTTCGATGTAGGAAGATGCCCTTGAACCTGGAGATTTGGGACCCATGGGATGGGTACCACACAGTATTGCTTTAAAGGGTCTGTGTTTCCTCACCCAACCTCACCAAACCTCTCAGCCCCAAGAATGTCCACCCTTATGTCTCAATCAGCTGTGGGTCTAGATATGGTCAATCCAGGTGGCATCACAGACCCTGAACGAATTTTGTAAGAATTTCTGTCTCTTTCACTGTCTTTGTTTCACGGGTTTTTAAAAGTAATTGATTTTTATAATGGGGTTTAGCTGCTTTTCACTGCTGTGCTTATGCCGCTTTACACCCACTTGACTCACTTACAGAGAGATATCAATACATAGGTTTTAAGATTTTTACTATTCAGATATATTCTTGGGCGGTGAATAAGGGGTCTTGAGTCCAATTCACTGAGCAAGGAGTAGGTCTTGTCTATTACATACTGGGTTTATGGAACGGTATCTGAGCTAATTTGAAACCGTTGTTTTATGCATCACCCCACCTCACCTATCCCGTTAAGCAGCCATAGTGTGTCTTCTAAACGTGTGACTCTGTTCTGTTTTGTAATTCAGTTCAAGGGTAGCTGTTTTTACATTCCCTCTATAAGTGATATCTTATGATAAGTGTGTTTTTCTGTGTGACTTATTTCACTTAGAATCGTCGTACCTAAATCCACTCATCATGCTGCTACTAGCCTTATGACGTTGATTTCATGGCTGAGTGATATTCCATTGTACATAAGGACCACAACTTCTTTATCCATTTTTCTCTTTCCTGGGATATTTAAGGTGTAACGAAGTGGAGGTTCTTGTCAACAGAGCAGCCCTAAACTTTGGGGTGCCGGTGTCTTGCTGATTTTTAGTTTTCCCAATTTATACGCCCATGAGTGGAAGTGCCCTATGCTCTCTAAGCTGAGTTTTTTAGATGTTTCAGGACACACCGTACACTTCTCCAGAGTGGCTGTTGGCAATTTACATCCCGCCCATCAGCGTAGCCAGGCTCCCGTTTCTCCATGGCCTGTCCTGCATTTCTGGTTTTGACACTTTATTCAGCATGGCCGTTTTGACCGATGGGAAGCGAGACTTCTTTGTAGCGCTGATTTGCCTTTCCAGGTTGCTTCGTTGGCCAAAAAAGGCGGATGCGTTTTTTCCTGAACATATTCAGGAAAAAACGCATCCGCCCTTTTTGGCCAAGGGCATCATTGTCGAGGTTTTGCCGCTTTTCCTGTTCTTTAAAGGCGATTCGAATCTCCCTCCTGAAATCTGTTTCCTGCAATTCTGCCTTGCTTTCAAATCCTCTTCGTTGCCTTCCCTCAATATATTTGTGGACGAGAGTTATCATTTATAAGTCTGCAGGTTTGTGAATTGCAGTGCCCCTGAGCTCCATTTTTCAACTCGCTTTCTTGGGAGCTGGCCGCAAAAGCGCAGGATTGCTTCAGGCCCTATTCTGGTCCCGGGCGGCAGGCTGAGCCTGTGGTTAATTCTTCTTCCTGATGGGAAAATAGAGTGACCTGTGCCTGTCCCAACACCTAGAGCTAGTCTCTCATTGGTTCCCCCTCTTCCCGTTCATCCTCAAGACAAATTGCAACCTGTACGGAACAGGAGGTTAACGGTGCTGATTCTCCAAGGAGGGAGATTGCTAGTAAAGCGGATGGAATGGCGAACCCGAGAACAAGGAGATGAGAAATGAGGTGCGTTTTGGAAACCTTTCCCGATCACACGGTGTACCATCTTCTGGGTTTCTCATGCATGTTTTCGATGTAGGAAGATGCCCTTGAACCTGGAGATTTGGGACCCATGGGATGGGTACCACGCAGTATTGCTTTAAAGGGTCTGCGTTTCCTCACCCAACCTCACCAAACCTCTCAGCCCCAAGAGTGTCCACCCTTATGTCTCAATCAGCAGAGGGTCTAGATATGGTCAATCCAGGTGGCATCACAGCCCCTGAACGAATTTTGTAAGAATTTCTCTCTCTTTCACTGTCTTTGTTTCACGGGTTTTTAAAAGTAATTGATTTTTATAATGGGGTTTAGCTGCTTTTCACTGCTGTGCTTATGCCGCTTTACACCCACTTGACTCACTTACAGAGAGATATCAATACATAGGTTTTAAGATTCTTACTATTCAGATATATTCTTGGGCGGTGAATAAGGGGTGTTGAGTCCAATTCTTTGAGCAAGGAGTAGGTCTTGTCTATTACATATTGGATTTATGGAACGGTATCTGAGCTAATTTGAAACCGTTGTTTTATGCATCAGCCCACCTCACCTATCCCGTTAAGCAGCCATAGTGTGTTTTCTAAACGTGTGACTCTGTTCTGTTTTGTAATTCAGTTCAAGGGTAGCTGTTTTTACATTCCCTCTATAAGTGATATCTTATGATAAGTGTGTTTTTCTGTGTGACTTATTTCACTTAGAATCGTCGTACCTAAATCCACTCATCATGCTGCTACTAGCCTTATGACGTTGATTTCATGGCTGAGTGATATTCCATTGTACATAAGGACCACAACTTCTTTATCCATTTTTCTCTTTCCTGGGATATTTAAGGTGTAACGAAGTGGAGGTTCTTGTCAACAGAGCAGCCCTAAACTTTGGGGTGCCGGTGTCTTGCTGATTTTTAGTTTTCCCAATTTATACGCCCATGAGTGGAAGTGCCCTATGCTCTCTAAGCTGAGTTTTTTAGATGTTTCAGGACACACCGTACACTTCTCCAGAGTGGCTGTTGGCAATTTACATCCTGCCCATCAGCGTAGCCAGGCTCCCGTTTCGCCATGGCCTGTCCTGCATTTCTGGTTTTGACACTTTATTCAGCATGGCCCTTTTGACCGATGGGAAGCGAGACTTCTTTGTAGCGCTGATTTGCCTTTCCAGGTTGCTTGGTTGGCCAAAAAGGGCGGATGCGTTTTTTCCTGAACATATTCAGGAAAAAACGCATCCGCCCTTTTTGGCCAAGGGCATCATTTTCGAGGTTTTGCCGCTTTTCCTGTTCTTTAAAGGCGATTCGAATCTCCCTCCTGAAATCTGTTTCCTGCAATTCTGCCTTGCTTTCAAATCCTCTTCGTTGCCTTCCCTCAATATATTTGTGGACGAGAGTTATCATTTATAAGTCTGCAGGTTTGTGAATTGCAGTGCCCCTGAGCTCCATTTTTCAACTCGCTTTCTTGGGAGCTGGCCGCAAAAGCGCAGGATTGCTTCAGGCCCTATTCTGGTCCCGGGCGGCAGGCTGAGCCTGTGGTTAATTCTTCTTCCTGATGGGAAAATAGAGTGACCTGTGCCTGTCCCAACACCTAGAGCTAGTCTCTCATTGGTTCCCCCTCTTCCCGTTCATCCTCAGGACAAATTGCAACCTGTACGGAACAGGAGGTTAAAGGTGCTGATTCTCCAAGGAGGGAGATTGCTAGTAAAGCGGCTGGAATGGCGAACCCGAGCACAAGGAGATGAGAAATGAGGTGCGTTTTGGAAGCCTTTCCCAATCACACGGTGTACCATCTTCTGGGTTTCTCATGCATGTTTTCGATGTAGGAAGATGCCCTTGAACCTGGAGATTTGGGACCCATTGGATGGGTACCACGCAGTATTGCTTTAAAGGGTCTGCGTTTCCTCACCCAACCTCACCAAACCTCTCAGCCCCAAGAGTGTCCACCCTTATGTCTCAATCAGCTGTGGGTCTAGATATGGTCAATCCAGGTGGCATCACAGCCCCTGAACGAATTTTGTAAGAATTTCTCTCTCTTTCACTGTCTTTGTTTCACGGGTTTTTAAAAGTAATTGATTTTTATAATGGGGTTTAGCTGCTTTTCACTGCTGTGTTTATGCCGCTTTACACTCACTTGACTCACTTACAGAGAGATATCAATACATAGGTTTTAAGATTCTTACTATTCAGATATATTCTTGGGCGGTGAATAAGGGGTGTTGAGTCCAATTCTTTGAGCAAGGAGTAGGTCTTGTCTATTACATATTGGATTTATGGAACGGTATCAGAGCTAATTTGAAACCGTTGTTTTATGCATCAGCCCACCTCACCTATCCCGTTAAGCAGCCATAGTGTGTTTTCTAAACGTGTGACTCTGTTCTGTTTTGTAATTCAGTTCAAGGGTAGCTGTTTTTACATTCCCTCTATAAGTGATATCTTATGATAAGTGTGTTTTTCTGTGTGACTTATTTCACTTAGAATCGTCGTACCTAAATCCACTCATCATGCTGCTACTAGCCTTATGACGTTGATTTCATGGCTGAGTGATATTCCATTGTACATAAGGACCACAACTTCTTTATCCATTTTTCTCTTTCCTGGGATATTTAAGGTGTAACGAAGTGGAGGTTCTTGTCAACAGAGCAGCCCTAAACTTTGGGGTGCCGGTGTCTTGCTGATTTTTAGTTTTCCCAATTTATACGCCCATGAGTGGAAGTGCCCTATGCTCTCTAAGCTGAGTTTTTTAGATGTTTCAGGACACAGCGTACACTTCTCCAGAGTGGCTGTTGGCAATTTACATCCTGCCCATCAGCGTAGCCAGGCTCCCGTTTCGCCATGGCCTGTCCTGCATTTCTGGTTTTGACACTTTATTCAGCATGGCCCTTTTGACCGATGGGAAGCGAGACTTCTTTGTAGCGCTGATTTGCCTTTCCAGGTTGCTTGGTTGGCCAAAAAGGGCGGATGCGTTTTTTACTGAACATATTCAGGAAAAACGCATCCGCCCTTTTTGGCCAAGGGCATCATTGTCGAGGTTTTGCCGCTTTTCCTGTTCTTTAAAGGCGATTCGAATCTCCCTCCTGAAATCTGTTTCCTGCAATTCTGCCTTGCTTTCAAATCCTCTTCGTTGCCTTCCCTCAATATATTTGTGGACGAGAGTTATCATTTATAAGTCTGCAGGTTTGTGAATTGCAGTGCCCCTGAGCTCCATTTTTCAACTCGCTTTCTTGGGAGCTGGCCGCAAAAGCGCAGGATTGCTTCAGGCCCTATTCTGGTCCCGGGCGGCAGGCTGAGCCTGTGGTTAATTCTTCTTCCTGATGGGAAAATAGAGTGACCTGTGCCTGTCCCAACACCTAGAGCTAGTCTCTCATTGGTTCCCCCTCTTCCCGTTCATCCTCAAGACAAATTGCAACCTGTACGGAACAGGAGGTTAACGGTGCTGATTCTCCAAGGAGGGAGATTGCTAGTAAAGCGGCTGGAATGGCGAACCCGAGCACAAGGAGATGAGAAATGAGGTGCGTTTTGGAAACCTTTCCCGATCACACGGTGTACCATCTTCTGGGTTTCTCATGCATGTTTTCGATGTAGGAAGATGCCCTTGAACCTGGAGATTTGGGACCCATGGGATGGGTACCACGCAGTATTGCTTTAAAGGGTCTGCGTTTCCTCACCCAACCTCACCAAACCTCTCAGCCCCAAGAGTGTCCACCCTTATGTCTCAATCAGCTGTGGGTCTAGATATGGTCAATCCAGGTGGCATCACAGCCCCTGAACGAATTTTGTAAGAATTTCTCTCTCTTTCACTGTCTTTGTTTCACGGGTTTTTAAAAGTAATTGATTTTTATAATGGGGTTTAGCTGCTTTTCACTGCTGTGCTTATGCCGCTTTACACCCACTTGACTCACTTACAGAGAGATATCAATACATAGGTTTTAAGATTCTTACTATTCAGATATATTCTTGGGCGGTGAATAAGGGGTGTTGAGTCCAATTCACTGAGCAAGGAGTAGGTCTTGTCTATTACATACTGGGTTTATGGAACGGTATCTGAGCTAATTTGAAACCGTTGTTTTATGCGTCACCCCACCTCACCTATCCCGTTAAGCAGCCATAGTGTGTCTTCTAAACGTGTGACTCTGTTCTGTTTTGTAATTCAGTTCAAGGGTAGCTGTTTTTACATTCCCTCTATAAGTGATATCTTATGATAAGTGTGTTTTTCTGTGTGACTTATTTCACTTAGAATCGTCGTACCTAAATCCACTCATCATGCTGCTACTAGCCTTATGACGTTGATTTCATGGCTGAGTGATATTCCATTGTACATAAGGACCACAACTTCTTTATCCATTTTTCTCTTTCCTGGGATATTTAAGGTGTAACGAAGTGGAGGTTCTTGTCAACAGAGCAGCCCTAAACTTTGGGGTGCCGGTGTCTTGCTGATTTTTAGTTTTCCCAATTTATACGCCCATGAGTGGAAGTGCCCTATGCTCTCTAAGCTGAGTTTTTTAGATGTTTCAGGACACACCGTACACTTCTCCAGAGTGGCTGTTGGCAATTTACATCCTGCCCATCAGCGTAAACAGGCTCCCGTTTCGCCATGGCCTGTCCTGCATTTCTGGTTTTGACACTTTATTCAGCATGGCCCTTTTGACCGATGGGAAGCGAGACTTCTTTGTAGCGCTGATTTGCCTTTCCAGGTTGCTTGGTTGGCCAAAAAGGGCGGATGCGTTTTTTCCTGAACATATTCAGGAAAAAACGCATCCGCCCTTTTTGGCCAAGGGCATCATTGTCGAGGTTTTGCCGCTTTTCCTGTTCTTTAAAGGCGATTTGAATCTCCCTCCTGAAATCTGTTTCCTGCAATTCTGCCTTACTTTCAAATCCTCTTCGTTGCCTTCCCTCAATATATTTGTGGACGAGAGTTATCATTTATAAGTCTGCAGGTTTGTGAATTGCAGTGCCCCTGAGCTCCATTTTTCAACTCGCTTTCTTGGGAGCTGGCCGCAAAAGCGCAGGATTGCTTCAGGCCCTATTCTGGTCCTGGGCAGCAGGCTGAGCCTGTGGTTAATTCTTCTTCCTGATGGGAAAATAGAGTGACCTGTGCCTGTCCCAACACCTAGAGCTAGTCTCTCATTGGTTCCCCCTCTTCCCGTTCATCCTCAGGACAAATTGCAACCTGTACGGAACAGGAGGTTAAAGGTGCTGATTCTCCAAGGAGGGAGATTGCTAGTAAAGCGGCTGGAATGGCGAACCCGAGCACAAGGAGAGGAGAAATGAGGTGCGTTTTGGAAACCTTTCCCGATCACACGGTGTACCATCTTCTGGGTTTCTCATGCATGTTTTCGATGTAGGAAGATGCCCTTGAACCTGGAGATTTGGGACCCATGGGATGGGTACCACGCAGTATTGCTTTAAAGGGTCTGCGTTTCCTCACCCAACCTCACCAAACCTCTCAGCCCCAAGAGTGTCCACCCTTATGTCTCAATCAGCTGTGGGTCTAGATATGGTCAATCCAGGTGGCATCACAGCCCCTGAACGAATTTTGTAAGAATTTCTCTCTCTTTCACTGTCTTTGTTTCACGGGTTTTTAAAAGTAATTGATTTTTATAATGGGGTTTAGCTGCTTTTCACTGCTGTGTTTATGCCGCTTTACACCCACTTGACTCACTTACAGAGAGATATCAATACATAGGTTTTAAGATTCTTACTATTCAGATATATTCTTGGGCGGTGAATAAGGGGTGTTGAGTCCAATTCTTTGAGCAAGGAGTAGGTCTTGTCTATTACATATTGGATTTATGGAACGGTATCTGAGCTAATTTGAAACCGTTGTTTTATGCATCAGCCCACCTCACCTATCCCGTTAAGCAGTCATAGTGTGTTTTCTAAACGTGTGACTCTGTTCTGTTTTGTAATTCAGTTCAAGGGTAGCTGTTTTTACATTCCCTCTATAAGTGATATCTTATGATAAGTGTGTTTTTCTGTGTGACTTATTTCACTTAGAATCGTCGTACCTAAATCCACTCATCATGCTGCTACTAGCCTTATGACGTTGATTTCATGGCTGAGTGATATTCCATTGTACATAAGGACCACAACTTCTTTATCCATTTTTCTCTTTCCTGGGATATTTAAGGTGTAACGAAGTGGAGGTTCTTGTCAACAGAGCAGCCCTAAACTTTGGGGTGCCTGTGTCTTGCTGATTTTTAGTTTTCCCAATTTATACGCCCATCAGTGGAAGTGCCCTATGCTCTCTAAGCTGAGTTTTTTAGATGTTTCAGGACACACCGTACACTTCTCCAGAGTGGCTGTTGGCAATTTACATCCCGCCCATCAGCGTAGCCAGGCTCCCGTTTCTCCATGGCCTGTCCTGCATTTCTGGTTTTGACACTTTATTCAGCATGGCCGTTTTGACCGATGGGAAGCGAGACTTCTTTGTAGCGCTGATTTGCCTTTCCAGGTTGCTTGGTTGGCCAAAAAGGGCGGATGCGTTTTTTCCTGAACATATTCAGGAAAAAACGCATCCGCCCTTTTTGGCCAAGGGCATCATTGTCGAGGTTTTGCCGCTTTTCCTGTTCTTTAAAGGCGATTCGAATCTCCCTCCTGAAATCTGTTTCCTGCAATTCTGCCTTGCTTTCAAATCCTCTTCGTTGCCTTCCCTCAATATATTTGTGGACGAGAGTTATCATTTATAAGTCTGCAGGTTTGTGAATTGCAGTGCCCCTGAGCTCCATTTTTCAACTCGCTTTCTTGGGAGCTGGCCGCAAAAGCGCAGGATTGCTTCAGGCCCTATTCTGGTCCCGGGCGGCAGGCTGAGCCTGTGGTTAATTCTTCTTCCTGATGGGAAAATAGAGTGACCTGTGCCTGTCCCAACACCTAGAGCTAGTCTCTCATTGGTTCCCCCTCTTCCCGTTCATCCTCAGGACAAATTGCAACCTGTACGGAACAGGAGGTTAACGGTGCTGATTCTCCAAGGAGGGAGATTGCTAGTAAAGCGGCTGGAATGGCGAACCCGAGCACAAGGAGATGAGAAATGAGGTGCGTTTTGGAAACCTTTCCCAATCACACGGTGTACCATCTTCTGGGTTTCTCATGCATGTTTTCGATGTAGGAAGATGCCCTTGAACCTGGAGATTTGGGACCCATGGGATGGGTACCACACAGTATTGCTTTAAAGGGTCTGCGTTTCCTCACCCAACCTCACCAAACCTCTCAGCCCCAAGAGTGTCCACCCTTATGTCTCAATCAGCTGTGGGTCTAGATATGGTCAATCCAGGTGGCATCACAGACCCTGAACGAATTTTGTAAGAATTTCTCTCTCTTTCACTGTCTTTGTTTCACGGGTTTTTAAAAGTAATTGATTTTTATAATGGGGTTTAGCTGCTTTTCACTGCTGTGCTTATGCCGCTTTACACCCACTTGACTCACTTACAGAGAGATATCAATACATAGGTTTTAAGATTCTTACTATTCAGATATATTCTTGGGCGGTGAATAAGGGGTGTTGAGTCCAATTCACTGAGCAAGGAGTAGGTCTTGTCTATTACATACTGGGTTTATGGAACGGTATCTGAGCTAATTTGAAACCGTTGTTTTATGCATCACCCCACCTCACCTATCCCGTTAAGCAGCCATAGTGTGTCTTCTAAACGTGTGACTCTGTTCTGTTTTGTAATTCAGTTCAAGGGTAGCTGTTTTTACATTCCCTCTATAAGTGATATCTTATGATAAGTGTGTTTTTCTGTGTGACTTATTTCACTTAGAATCGTCGTACCTAAATCCACTCATCATGCTGCTACTAGCCTTATGACGTTGATTTCATGGCTGAGTGATATTCCATTGTACATAAGGACCACAACTTCTTTATCCATTTTTCTCTTTCCTGGGATATTTAAGGTGTAACGAAGTGGAGGTTCTTGTCAACAGAGCAGCCCTAAACTTTGGGGTGCCTGTGTCTTGCTGATTTTTAGTTTTCCCAATTTATACGCCCATGAGTGGAAGTGCCCTATGCTCTCTAAGCTGAGTTTTTTAGATGTTTCAGGACACACCGTACACTTCTCCAGAGTGGCTGTTGGCAATTTACATCCCGCCCATCAGCGTAGCCAGGCTCCCGTTTCTCCATGGCCTGTCCTGCATTTCTGGTTTTGACACTTTATTCAGCATGGCCGTTTTGACCGATGGGAAGCGAGACTTCTTTGTAGCGCTGATTTGCCTTTCCAGGTTGCTTGGTTGGCCAAAAAGGGCGGATGCGTTTTTTCCTGAACATATTCAGGAAAAAACGCATCCGCCCTTTTTGGCCAAGGGCATCATTGTCGAGGTTTTGCCGCTTTTCCTGTTCTTTAGAGGCGATTCGAATCTCCCTCCTGAAATCTGTTTCCTGCAATTCTGCCTTGCTTTCAAATCCTCTTCGTTGCCTTCCCTCAATATATTTGTGGACGAGAGTTATCATTTATAAGTCTGCAGGTTTGTGAATTGCAGTGCCCCTGAGCTCCATTTTTCAACTCGCTTTCTTGGGAGCTGGCCGCAAAAGCGCAGGATTGCTTCAGGCCCTATTCTGGTGCTGGGCAGCAGGCTGAGCCTGTGGTTAATTCTTCTTCCTGATGGGAAAATAGAGTGACCTGTGCCTGTCCCAACACCTAGAGCTAGTCTCTCATTGGTTCCCCCTCTTCCCGTTCATCCTCAGGACAAATTGCAACCTGTACGGAACAGGAGGTTAACGGTGCTGATTCTCCAAGGAGGGAGATTGCTAGTAAAGCGGCTGGAATGGCGAACCCGAGCACAAGGAGATGAGAAATGAGGTGCGTTTTGGAAGCCTTTCCCAATCACACGGTGTACCATCTTCTGGGTTTCTCATGCATGTTTTCGATGTAGGAAGATGCCCTTGAACCTGGAGATTTGGGACCCATGGGATGGGTACCACGCAGTATTGCTTTAAAGGGTCTGCGTTTCCTCACCCAACCTCACCAAACCTCTCAGCCCCAAGAGTGTCCACCCTTATGTCTCAATCAGCTGTGGGTCTAGATATGGTCAATCCAGGTGGCATCACAGACCCTGAACGAATTTTGTAAGAATTTCTCTCTCTTTCACTGTCTTTGTTTCACGGGGTTTTAAAAGTAATTGATTTTTATAATGGGGTTTAGCTGCTTTTCACTGCTGTGTTTATGCCGCTTTACACCCACTTGACTCACTTACAGAGAGATATCAATACATAGGTTTTAAGATTCTTACTATTCAGATATATTCTTGGGCGGTGAATAAGGGGTGTTGAGTCCAATTCTTTGAGCAAGGAGTAGGTCTTGTCTATTACATATTGGATTTATGGAACGGTATCTGAGCTAATTTGAAACCGTTGTTTTATGCATCAGCCCACCTCACCTATCCCGTTAAGCAGCCATAGTGTGTTTTCTAAACGTGTGACTCTGTTCTGTTTTGTAATTCAGTTCAAGGGTAGCTGTTTTTACATTCCCTCTATAAGTGATATCTTATGATAAGTGTGTTTTTCTGTGTGACTTATTTCACTTAGAATCGTCGTACCTAAATCCACTCATCATGCTGCTACTAGCCTTATGACGTTGATTTCATGGCTGAGTGATATTCCATTGTACATAAGGACCACAACTTCTTTATCCATTTTTCTCTTTCCTGGGATATTTAAGGTGTAACGAAGTGGAGGTTCTTGTCAACAGAGCAGCCCTAAACTTTGGGGTGCCGGTGTCTTGCTGATTTTTAGTTTTCCCAATTTATACGCCCATGAGTGGAAGTGCCCTATGCTCTCTAAGCTGAGTTTTTTAGATGTTTCAGGACACAGCGTACACTTCTCCAGAGTGGCTGTTGGCAATTTACATCCTGCCCATCAGCGTAGCCAGGCTCCCGTTTCGCCATGGCCTGTCCTGCATTTCTGGTTTTGACACTTTATTCAGCATGGCCCTTTTGACCGATGGGAAGCGAGACTTCTTTGTAGCGCTGATTTGCCTTTCCAGGTTGCTTGGTTGGCCAAAAAGGGCGGATGCGTTTTTTCCTGAACATATTCAGGAAAAAACGCATCCGCCCTTTTTGGCCAAGGGCATCATTGTCGAGGTTTTGCCGCTTTTCCTGTTCTTTAAAGGCGATTCGAATCTCCCTCCTGAAATCTGTTTCCTGCAATTCTGCCTTGCTTTCAAATCCTCTTCGTTGCCTTCCCTCAATATATTTGTGGACGAGAGTTATCATTTATAAGTCTGCAGGTTTGTGAATTGCAGTGCCCCTGAGCTCCATTTTTCAACTCGCTTTCTTGGGAGCTGGCCGCAAAAGCGCAGGATTGCTTCAGGCCCTATTCTGGTCCTGGGCAGCAGGCTGAGCCTGTGGTTAATTCTTCTTCCTGATGGGAAAATAGAGTGACCTGTGCCTGTCCCAACACCTAGAGCTAGTCTCTCATTGGTTCCCCCTCTTCCCGTTCATCCTCAGGACAAATTGCAACCTGTACGGAACAGGAGGTTAACGGTGCTGATTCTCCAAGGAGGGAGATTGCTAGTAAAGCGGCTGGAGTGGCGAACCCGAGCACAAGGAGATGAGAAATGAGGTGCGTTTTGGAAGCCTTTCCCAATCACACGGTGTACCATCTTCTGGGTTTCTCATGCATGTTTTCGATGTAGGAAGATGCCCTTGAACCTGGAGATTTGGGACCCATGGGATGGGTACCACGCAGTATTGCTTTAAAGGGTCTGCGTTTCCTCACCCAACCTCACCAAACCTCTCAGCCCCAAGAGTGTCCACCCTTATGTCTCAATCAGCTGTGGGTCTAGATATGGTCAATCCAGGTGGCATCACAGACCCTGAACGAATTTTGTAAGAATTTCTCTCTCTTTCACTGTCTTTGTTTCACGGGTTTTTAAAAGTAATTGATTTTTATAATGGGGTTTAGCTGCTTTTCACTGCTGTGCTTATGCCGCTTTACACCCACTTGACTCACTTACAGAGAGATATCAATACATAGGTTTTAAGATTCTTACTATTCAGATATATTCTTGGGCGGTGAATAAGGGGTGTTGAGTCCAATTCACTGAGCAAGGAGTAGGTCTTGTCTATTACATACTGGGTTTATGGAACGGTATCTGAGCTAATTTGAAACCGTTGTTTTATGCATCACCCCACCTCACCTATCCCGTTAAGCAGCCATAGTGTGTCTTCTAAACGTGTGACTCTGTTCTGTTTTGTAATTCAGTTCAAGGGTAGCTGTTTTTACATTCCCTCTATAAGTGATATCTTATGATAAGTGTGTTTTTCTGTGTGACTTATTTCACTTAGAATCGTCGTACCTAAATCCACTCATCATGCTGCTACTAGCCTTATGACGTTGATTTCATGGCTGAGTGATATTCCATTGTACATAAGGACCACAACTTCTTTATCCATTTTTCTCTTTCCTGGGATATTTAAGGTGTAATGAAGTGGAGGTTCTTGTCAACAGAGCAGCCCTAAACTTTGGGGTGCCGGTGTCTTGCTGATTTTTAGTTTTCCCAATTTATACGCCCATGAGTGGAAGTGCCCTATGCTCTCTAAGCTGAGTTTTTTAGATGTTTCAGGACACACCGTACACTTCTCCAGAGTGGCTGTTGGCAATTTACATCCTGCCCATCAGCGTAGCGAGGCTCCCGTTTCGCCATGGCCTGTCCTGCATTTCTGGTTTTGACACTTTATTCAGCATGGCCCTTTTGACCGATGGGAAGCGAGACTTCTTTGTAGCGCTGATTTGCCTTTCCAGGTTGCTTGGTTGGCCAAAAAGGGCGGATGCGTTTTTTCCTGAACATATTCAGGAAAAAACGCATCCGCCCTTTTTGGCCAAGGGCATCATTGTCGAGGTTTTGCCGCTTTTCCTGTTCTTTAAAGGCGATTCGAATCTCCCTCCTGAAATCTGTTTCCTGCAATTCTGCCTTGCTTTCAAATCCTCTTCGTTGCCTTCCCTCAATATATTTGTGGACGAGAGTTATCATTTATAAGTCTGCAGGTTTGTGAATTGCAGTGCCCCTGAGCTCCATTTTTCAACTCGCTTTCTTGGAAGCTGGCCGCAAAAGCGCAGGATTGCTTCAGGCCCTATTCTGGTCCTGGGCGGCAGGCTGAGCCTGTGGTTAATTCTTCTTCCTGATGTGAAAATAGAGTGACCTGTGCCTCTCCCAACACCTAGAGCTAGTCTCTCATTGGTTCCCCCTCTTCCCGTTCATCCTCAGGACAAATTGCAACCTGTACGGAACAGGAGGTTAACGGTGCTGATTCTCCAAGGAGGGAGATTGCTAGTAAAGCGGCTGGAATGGCGAACCCGAGCACAAGGAGAGGAGAAATGAGGTGCGTTTTGGAAACCTTTCCCAATCACACGGTGTACCATCTTCTGGGTTTCTCATGCATGTTTTCGATGTAGGAAGATGCCCTTGAACCTGGAGATTTGGGACCCATGGGATGGGTACCACGCAGTATTGCTTTAAAGGGTCTGCGTTTCCTCACCCAACCTCACCAAACCTCTCAGCCCCAAGAGTGTCCACCCTTATGTCTCAATCAGCTGTGGGTCTAGATATGGTCAATCCAGGTGGCATCACAGCCCCTGAACGAATTTTGTAAGAATTTCTCTCTCTTTCACTGTCTTTGTTTCACGGGGTTTTAAAAGTAATTGATTTTTATAATGGGGTTTAGCTGCTTTTCACTGCTGTGTTTATGCCGCTTTACACCCACTTGACTCACTTACAGAGAGATATCAATACATAGGTTTTAAGATTCTTACTATTCAGATATATTCTTGGGCGGTGAATAAGGGGTGTTGAGTCCAATTCTTTGAGCAAGGAGTAGGTCTTGTCTATTACATATTGGATTTATGGAACGGTATCTGAGCTAATTTGAAACCGTTGTTTTATGCATCAGCCCACCTCACCTATCCCGTTAAGCAGCCATAGTGTGTTTTCTAAACGTGTGACTCTGTTCTGTTTTGTAATTCAGTTCAAGGGTAGCTGTTTTTACATTCCCTCTATAAGTGATATCTTATGATAAGTGTGTTTTTCTGTGTGACTTATTTCACTTAGAATCGTCGTACCTAAATCCACTCATCATGCTGCTACTAGCCTTATGACGTTGATTTCATGGCTGAGTGATATTCCATTGTACATAAGGACCACAACTTCTTTATCCATTTTTCTCTTTCCTGGGATATTTAAGGTGTAACGAAGTGGAGGTTCTTGTCAACAGAGCAGCCCTAAACTTTGGGGTGCCGGTGTCTTGCTGATTTTTAGTTTTCCCAATTTATACGCCCATGAGTGGAAGTGCCCTATGCTCTCTAAGCTGAGTTTTTTAGATGTTTCAGGACACAGCGTACACTTCTCCAGAGTGGCTGTTGGCAATTTACATCCTGCCCATCAGCGTAGCCAGGCTCCCGTTTCGCCATGGCCTGTCCTGCATTTCTGGTTTTGACACTTTATTCAGCATGGCCCTTTTGACCGATGGGAAGCGAGACTTCTTTGTAGCGCTGATTTGCCTTTCCAGGTTGCTTGGTTGGCCAAAAAGGGCGGATGCGTTTTTTCCTGAACATATTCAGGAAAAAACGCATCCGCCCTTTTTGGCCAAGGGCATCATTGTCGAGGTTTTGCCGCTTTTCCTGTTCTTTAAAGGCGATTCGAATCTCCCTCCTGAAATCTGTTTCCTGCAATTCTGCCTTGCTTTCAAATCCTCTTCGTTGCCTTCCCTCAATATATTTGTGGACGAGAGTTATCATTTATAAGTCTGCAGGTTTGTGAATTGCAGTGCCCCTGAGCTCCATTTTTCAACTCGCTTTCTTGGGAGCTGGCCGCAAAAGCGCAGGATTGCTTCAGGCCCTATTCTGGTCCCGGGCGGCAGGCTGAGCCTGTGGTTAATTCTTCTTCCTGATGGGAAAATAGAGTGACCTGTGCCTCTCCCAACACCTAGAGCTAGTCTCTCATTGGTTCCCCCTCTTCCCGTTCATCCTCAGGACAAATTGCAACCTGTACGGAACAGGAGGTTAACGGTGCTGATTCTCCAAGGAGGGAGATTGCTAGTAAAGCGGCTGGAATGGCGAACCCGAGCACAAGGAGAGGAGAAATGAGGTGCGTTTTGGAAACCTTTCCCGATCACACGGTGTACCATCTTCTGGGTTTCTCATGCATGTTTTCGATGTAGGAAGATGCCCTTGAACCTGGAGATTTGGGACCCATGGGATGGGTACCACGCAGTATTGCTTTAAAGGGTCTGCGTTTCCTCACCCAACCTCACCAAACCTCTCAGCCCCAAGAGTGTCCACCCTTATGTCTCAATCAGCTGTGGGTCTAGATATGGTCAATCCAGGTGGCATCACAGCCCCTGAACGAATTTTGTAAGAATTTCTCTCTCTTTCACTGTCTTTGTTTCACGGGTTTTTAAAAGTAATTGATTTTTATAATGGGGTTTAGCTGCTTTTCACTGCTGTGTTTATGCCGCTTTACACCCACTTGACTCACTTACAGAGAGATATCAATACATAGGTTTTAAGATTCTTACTATTCAGATATATTCTTGGGCGGTGAATAAGGGGTGTTGAGTCCAATTCTTTGAGCAAGGAGTAGGTCTTGTCTATTACATATTGGATTTATGGAACGGTATCTGAGCTAATTTGAAACCGTTGTTTTATGCATCAGCCCACCTCACCTATCCCGTTAAGCAGCCATAGTGTGTTTTCTAAACGTGTGACTCTGTTCTGTTTTGTAATTCAGTTCAAGGGTAGCTGTTTTTACATTCCCTCTATAAGTGATATCTTATGATAAGTGTGTTTTTCTGTGTGACTTATTTCACTTAGAATCGTCGTACCTAAATCCACTCATCATGCTGCTACTAGCCTTATGACGTTGATTTCATGGCTGAGTGATATTCCATTGTACATAAGGACCACAACTTCTTTATCCATTTTTCTCTTTCCTGGGATATTTAAGGTGTAACGAAGTGGAGGTTCTTGTCAACAGAGCAGCCCTAAACTTTGGGGTGCCGGTGTCTTGCTGATTTTTAGTTTTCCCAATTTATACGCCCATGAGTGGAAGTGCCCTATGCTCTCTAAGCTGAGTTTTTTAGATGTTTCAGGACACAGCGTACACTTCTCCAGAGTGGCTGTTGGCAATTTACATCCTGCCCATCAGCGTAGCCAGGCTCCCGTTTCGCCATGGCCTGTCCTGCATTTCTGGTTTTGACACTTTATTCAGCATGGCCCTTTTGACCGATGGGAAGCGAGACTTCTTTGTAGCGCTGATTTGCCTTTCCAGGTTGCTTGGTTGGCCAAAAAGGGCGGATGCGTTTTTTCCTGAACATATTCAGGAAAAAACGCATCCGCCCTTTTTGGCCAAGGGCATCATTGTCGAGGTTTTGCCGCTTTTCCTGTTCTTTAAAGGCGATTCGAATCTCCCTCCTGAAATCTGTTTCCTGCAATTCTGCCTTGCTTTCAAATCCTCTTCGTTGCCTTCCCTCAATATATTTGTGGACGAGAGTTATCATTTATAAGTCTGCAGGTTTGTGAATTGCAGTGCCCCTGAGCTCCATTTTTCAACTCGCTTTCTTGGGAGCTGGCCGCAAAAGCGCAGGATTGCTTCAGGCCCTATTCTGGTCCTGGGCAGCAGGCTGAGCCTGTGGTTAATTCTTCTTCCTGATGGGAAAATAGAGTGACCTGTGCCTGTCCCAACACCTAGAGCTAGTCTCTCATTGGTTCCCCCTCTTCCCGTTCATCCTCAGGACAAATTGCAACCTGTACGGAACAGGAGGTTAACGGTGCTGATTCTCCAAGGAGGGAGATTGCTAGTAAAGCGGCTGGAGTGGCGAACCCGAGCACAAGGAGATGAGAAATGAGGTGCGTTTTGGAAGCCTTTCCCAATCACACGGTGTACCATCTTCTGGGTTTCTCATGCATGTTTTCGATGTAGGAAGATGCCCTTGAACCTGGAGATTTGGGACCCATGGGATGGGTACCACGCAGTATTGCTTTAAAGGGTCTGCGTTTCCTCACCCAACCTCACCAAACCTCTCAGCCCCAAGAGTGTCCACCCTTATGTCTCAATCAGCTGTGGGTCTAGATATGGTCAATCCAGGTGGCATCACAGCCCCTGAACGAATTTTGTAAGAATTTCTCTCTCTTTCACTGTCTTTGTTTCACGGGTTTTTAAAAGTAATTGATTTTTATAATGGGGTTTAGCTGCTTTTCACTGCTGTGCTTATGCCGCTTTACACCCACTTGACTCACTTACAGAGAGATATCAATACATAGGTTTTAAGATTCTTACTATTCAGATATATTCTTGGGCGGTGAATAAGGGGTGTTGAGTCCAATTCACTGAGCAAGGAGTAGGTCTTGTCTATTACATACTGGGTTTATGGAACGGTATCTGAGCTAATTTGAAACCGTTGTTTTATGCATCACCCCACCTCACCTATCCCGTTAAGCAGCCATAGTGTGTCTTCTAAACGTGTGACTCTGTTCTGTTTTGTAATTCAGTTCAAGGGTAGCTGTTTTTACATTCCCTCTATAAGTGATATCTTATGATAAGTGTGTTTTTCTGTGTGACTTATTTCACTTAGAATCGTCGTACCTAAATCCACTCATCATGCTGCTACTAGCCTTATGACGTTGATTTCATGGCTGAGTGATATTCCATTGTACATAAGGACCACAACTTCTTTATCCATTTTTCTCTTTCCTGGGATATTTAAGGTGTAATGAAGTGGAGGTTCTTGTCAACAGAGCAGCCCTAAACTTTGGGGTGCCGGTGTCTTGCTGATTTTTAGTTTTCCCAATTTATACGCCCATGAGTGGAAGTGCCCTATGCTCTCTAAGCTGAGTTTTTTAGATGTTTCAGGACACACCGTACACTTCTCCAGAGTGGCTGTTGGCAATTTACATCCTGCCCATCAGCGTAGCGAGGCTCCCGTTTCGCCATGGCCTGTCCTGCATTTCTGGTTTTGACACTTTATTCAGCATGGCCCTTTTGACCGATGGGAAGCGAGACTTCTTTGTAGCGCTGATTTGCCTTTCCAGGTTGCTTGGTTGGCCAAAAAGGGCGGATGCGTTTTTTCCTGAACATATTCAGGAAAAAACGCATCCGCCCTTTTTGGCCAAGGGCATCATTGTCGAGGTTTTGCCGCTTTTCCTGTTCTTTAAAGGCGATTCGAATCTCCCTCCTGAAATCTGTTTCCTGCAATTCTGCCTTGCTTTCAAATCCTCTTCGTTGCCTTCCCTCAATATATTTGTGGACGAGAGTTATCATTTATAAGTCTGCAGGTTTGTGAATTGCAGTGCCCCTGAGCTCCATTTTTCAACTCGCTTTCTTGGAAGCTGGCCGCAAAAGCGCAGGATTGCTTCAGGCCCTATTCTGGTCCTGGGCGGCAGGCTGAGCCTGTGGTTAATTCTTCTTCCTGATGTGAAAATAGAGTGACCTGTGCCTCTCGCAACACCTAGAGCTAGTCTCTCATTGGTTCCCCCTCTTCCCGTTCATCCTCAGGACAAATTGCAACCTGTACGGAACAGGAGGTTAACGGTGCTGATTCTCCAAGGAGGGAGATTGCTAGTAAAGCGGCTGGAATGGCGAACCCGAGCACAAGGAGAGGAGAAATGAGGTGCGTTTTGGAAACCTTTCCCGATCACACGGTGTACCATCTTCTGGGTTTCTCATGCATGTTTTCGATGTAGGAAGATGCCCTTGAACCTGGAGATTTGGGACCCATGGGATGGGTACCACGCAGTATTGCTTTAAAGGGTCTGCGTTTCCTCACCCAACCTCACCAAACCTCTCAGCCCCAAGAGTGTCCACCCTTATGTCTCAATCAGCTGTGGGTCTAGATATGGTCAATCCAGGTGGCATCACAGCCCCTGAACGAATTTTGTAAGAATTTCTCTCTCTTTCACTGTCTTTGTTTCACGGGTTTTTAAAAGTAATTGATTTTTATAATGGGGTTTAGCTGCTTTTCACTGCTGTGTTTATGCCGCTTTACACCCACTTGACTCACTTACAGAGAGATATCAATACATAGGTTTTAAGATTCTTACTATTCAGATATATTCTTGGGCGGTGAATAAGGGGTGTTGAGTCCAATTCTTTGAGCAAGGAGTAGGTCTTGTCTATTACATATTGGATTTATGGAACGGTATCTGAGCTAATTTGAAACCGTTGTTTTATGCATCAGCCCACCTCACCTATCCCGTTAAGCAGCCATAGTGTGTTTTCTAAACGTGTGACTCTGTTCTGTTTTGTAATTCAGTTCAAGGGTAGCTGTTTTTACATTCCCTCTATAAGTGATATCTTATGATAAGTGTGTTTTTCTGTGTGACTTATTTCACTTAGAATCGTCATACCTAAATCCACTCATCATGCTGCTACTAGCCTTATGACGTTGATTTCATGGCTGAGTGATATTCCATTGTACATAAGGACCACAACTTCTTTATCCATTTTTCTCTTTCCTGGGATATTTAAGGTGTAACGAAGTGGAGGTTCTTGTCAACAGAGCAGCCCTAAACTTTGGGGTGCCGGTGTCTTGCTGATTTTTAGTTTTCCCAATTTATACGCCCATGAGTGGAAGTGCCCTATGTTCTCTAAGCTGAGTTTTTTAGATGTTTCAGGACACACCGTACACTTCTCCAGAGTGGCTGTTGGCAATTTACATCCTGCCCATCAGCGTAGCCAGGCTCCCGTTTCGCCATGGCCTGTCCTGCATTTCTGGTTTTGACACTTTATTCAGCATGGCCCTTTTGACCGATGGGAAGCGAGACTTCTTTGTAGCGCTGATTTGCCTTTCCAGGTTGCTTGGTTGGCCAAAAAGGGCGGATGCGTTTTTTCCTGAACATATTCAGGAAAAAACGCATCCGCCCTTTTTGGCCAAGGGCATCATTGTCGAGGTTTTGCCGCTTTTCCTGTTCTTTAAAGGCGATTCGAATCTCCCTCCTGAAATCTGTTTCCTGCAATTCTGCCTTGCTTTCAAATCCTCTTCGTTGCCTTCCCTCAATATATTTGTGGACGAGAGTTATCATTTATAAGTCTGCAGGTTTGTGAATTGCAGTGCCCCTGAGCTCCATTTTTCAACTCGCTTTCTTGGGAGCTGGCCGCAAAAGCGCAGGATTGCTTCAGGCCCTATTCTGGTCCCGGGCGGCAGGCTGAGCCTGTGGTTAATTCTTCTTCCTGATGGGAAAATAGAGTGACCTGTGCCTGTCCCAACACCTAGAGCTAGTCTCTCATTGGTTCCCCCTCTTCCCGTTCATCCTCAGGACAAATTGCAACCTGTACGGAACAGGAGGTTAACGGTGCTGATTCTCCAAGGAGGGAGATTGCTAGTAAAGCGGCTGGAATGGCGAACCCGAGCACAAGGAGATGAGAAATGAGGTGCGTTTTGGAAACCTTTCCCAGTCACACGGTGTACCATCTTCTGGGTTTCTCATGCAAGTTTTCGATGTAGGAAGTTGCCCTTGAACCTGGAGATTTGGGACCCATGGGATGGGTACCACACAGTATTGCTTTAAAGGGTCTGCGTTTCCTCACCCAACCTCACCAAACCTCTCAGCCCCAAGAGTGTCCACCCTTATGTCTCAATCAGCTGTGGGTCTAGATATGGTCAATCCAGGTGGCATCACAGACCCTGAACGAATTTTGTAAGAATTTCTCTCTCTTTCACTGTCTTTGTTTCACGGGTTTATAAAAGTAATTGATTTTTATAATGGGGTTTAGCTGCTTTTCACTGCTGTGCTTATGCCGCTTTACACCCACTTGACTCACTTACAGAGAGATATCAATACATAGGTTTTAAGATTCTTACTATTCAGATATATTCTTGGGCGGTGAATAAGGGGTGTTGAGTCCAATTCACTGAGCAAGGAGTAGGTCTTGTCTATTACATACTGGGTTTATGGAACGGTATCTGAGCTAATTTGAAACCGTTGTTTTATGCATCACCCCACCTCACCTATCCCGTTAAGCAGCCATAGTGTGTCTTCTAAACGTGTGACTCTGTTCTGTTTTGTAATTCAGTTCAAGGGTAGCTGTTTTTACATTCCCTCTATAAGTGATATCTTATGATAAGTGTGTTTTTCTGTGTGACTTATTTCACTTAGAATCGTCGTACCTAAATCCACTCATCATGCTGCTACTAGCCTTATGACGTTGATTTCATGGCTGAGTGATATTCCATTGTACATAAGGACCACAACTTCTTTATACATTTTTCTCTTTCCTGGGATATTTAAGGTGTAACGAAGTGGAGGTTCTTGTCAACAGAGCAGCCCTAAACTTTGGGGTGCCTGTGTCTTGCTGATTTTTAGTTTTCCCAATTTATACGCCCATGAGTGGAAGTGCCCTATACTCTCTAAGCTGAGTTTTTTAGATGTTTCAGGACACACCGTACACTTCTCCAGAGTGGCTGTTGGCAATTTACATCCCGCCCATCAGCGTAGCCAGGCTCCCGTTTCTCCATGGCCTGTCCTGCATTTCTGGTTTTGACACTTTATTCAGCATGGCCGTTTTGACCGATGGGAAGCGAGACTTCTTTGTAGCGCTGATTTGCCTTTCCAGGTTGCTTGGTTGGCCAAAAATGGCGGATGCGTTTTTTCCTGAACATATTCAGGAAAAAACGCATCCGCCCTTTTTGGCCAAGGGCATCATTGTCGAGGTTTTGCCGCTTTTCCTGTTCTTTAAAGGCGATTCGAATCTCCCTCCTGAAATCTGTTTCCTGCAATTCTGCCTTGCTTTCAAATCCTCTTCGTTGCCTTCCCTCAATATATTTGTGGACGAGAGTTATCATTTATAAGTCTGCAGGTTTGTGAATTGCAGTGCCCCTGAGCTCCATTTTTCAACTCGCTTTCTTGGGAGCTGGCCGCAAAAGCGCAGGATTGCTTCAGGCCCTATTCTGGTCCTGGGCAGCAGGCTGAGCCTGTGGTTAATTCTTCTTCCTGATGGGAAAATAGAGTGACCTGTGCCTGTCCCAACACCTAGAGCTAGTCTCTCATTGGTTCCCCCTCTTCCCGTTCATCCTCAGGACAAATTGCAACCTGTACGGAACAGGAGGTTAAAGGTGCTGATTCTCCAAGGAGGGAGATTGCTAGTAAAGCGGCTGGAATGGCGAACCCGAGCACAAGGAGAGGAGAAATGAGGTGCGTTTTGGAAACCTTTCCCGATCACACTGTGTACCATCTTCTGGGTTTCTCATGCATGTTTTCGATGTAGGAAGATGCCCTTGAACCTGGAGATTTGGGACCCATGGGATGGGTACCACGCAGTATTGCTTTAAAGGGTCTGCGTTTCCTCACCCAACCTCACCAAACCTCTCAGCCCCAAGAGTGTCCACCCTTATGTCTCAATCAGCTGTGGGTCTAGATATGGTCAATCCAGGTGGCATCACAGCCCCTGAACGAATTTTGTAAGAATTTCTCTCTCTTTCACTGTCTTTGTTTCACGGGTTTTTAAAAGTAATTGATTTTTATAATGGGGTTTAGCTGCTTTTCACTGCTGTGTTTATGCCGCTTTACACCCACTTGACTCACTTACAGAGAGATATCAATACATAGGTTTTAAGATTCTTACTATTCAGATATATTCTTGGGCGGTGAATAAGGGGTGTTGAGTCCAATTCTTTGAGCAAGGAGTAGGTCTTGTCTATTACATATTGGATTTATGGAACGGTATCTGAGCTAATTTGAAACCGTTGTTTTATGCATCAGCCCACCTCACCTATCCCGTTAAGCAGCCATAGTGTGTTTTCTAAACGTGTGACTCTGTTCTGTTTTGTAATTCAGTTCAAGGGTAGCTGTTTTTACATTCCCTCTATAAGTGATATCTTATGATAAGTGTGTTTTTCTGTGTGACTTATTTCACTTAGAATCGTCGTACCTAAATCCACTCATCATGCTGCTACTAGCCTTATGACGTTGATTTCATGGCTGAGTGATATTCCATTGTACATAAGGACCACAACTTCTTTATCCATTTTTCTCTTTCCTGGGATATTTAAGGTGTAACGAAGTGGAGGTTCTTGTCAACAGAGCAGCCCTAAACTTTGGGGTGCCGGTGTCTTGCTGATTTTTAGTTTTCCCAATTTATACGCCCATGAGTGGAAGTGCCCTATGCTCTCTAAGCTGAGTTTTTTAGATGTTTCAGGACACACCGTACACTTCTCCAGAGTGGCTGTTGGCAATTTACATCCTGCCCATCAGCGTAGCCAGGCTCCCGTTTCGCCATGGCCTGTCCTGCATTTCTGCTTTTGACACTTTATTCAGCATGGCCCTTTTGACCGATGGGAAGCGAGACTTCTTTGTAGCGCTGATTTGCCTTTCCAGGTTGCTTGGTTGGCCAAAAAGGGCGGATGCGTTTTTTCCTGAACATATTCAGGAAAAAACGCATCCGCCCTTTTTGGCCAAGGGCATCATTGTCGAGGTTTTGCCGCTTTTCCAGTTCTTTAAAGGCGATTCGAATCTCCCTCCTGAAATCTGTTTCCTGCAATTCTGCCTTGCTTTCAAATCCTCTTCGTTGCCTTCCCTCAATATATTTGTGGGCGAGAGTTATCATTTATAAGTCTGCAGGTTTGTGAATTGCAGTGCCCCTGAGCTCCATTTTTCAACTCGCTTTCTTGGGAGCTGGCCGCAAAAGCGCAGGATTGCTTCAGGCCCTATTCTGGTCCCGGTCGGCAGGCTGAGCCTGTGGTTAATTCTTCTTCCTGATGGGAAAATAGAGTGACCTGTGCCTGTCCCAACACCTAGAGCTAGTCTCTCATTGGTTCCCCCTCTTCCCGTTCATCCTCAGGACAAATTGCAACCTGTACGGAACAGGAGGTTAACGGTGCTGATTCTCCAAGGAGGGAGATTGCTACTAAAGCGGCTGGAATGGCGAACCCGAGCACAAGGAGAGGAGAAATGAGGTGCGTTTTGGAAACCTTTCCCGATCACACGGTGTACCATCTTCTGGGTTTCTCATGCATGTTTTCGATGTAGGAAGATGCCCTTGAACCTGGAGATTTGGGACCCATGGGATGGGTACCACGCAGTATTGCTTTAAAGGGTCTGCGTTTCCTCACCCAACCTCACCAAACCTCTCAGCCCCAAGAGTGTCCACCCTTATGTCTCAATCAGCTGTGGGTCTAGATATGGTCAATCCAGGTGGCATCACAGCCCCTGAACGAATTTTGTAAGAATTTCTCTCTCTTTCACTGTCTTTGTTTCACGGGTTTTTAAAAGTAATTGATTTTTATAATGGGGTTTAGCTGCTTTTCACTGCTGTGTTTATGCCGCTTTACACCCACTTGACTCACTTACAGAGAGATATCAATACATAGGTTTTAAGATTCTTACTATTCAGATATATTCTTGGGCGGTGAATAAGGGGTGTTGAGTCCAATTCTTTGAGCAAGGAGTAGGTCTTGTCTATTACATATTGGATTTATGGAACGGTATCTGAGCTAATTTGAAACCGTTGTTTTATGCATCAGCCCACCTCACCTATCCCGTTAAGCAGCCATAGTGTGTTTTCTAAACGTGTGACTCTGTTCTGTTTTGTAATTCAGTTCAAGGGTAGCTGTTTTTACATTCCCTCTATAAGTGATATCTTATGATAAGTGTGTTTTTCTGTGTGACTTATTTCACTTAGAATCGTCGTACCTAAATCCACTCATCATGCTGCTACTAGCCTTATGACGTTGATTTCATGGCTGAGTGATATTCCATTGTACATAAGGACCACAACTTCTTTATCCATTTTTCTCTTTCCTGGGATATTTAAGGTGTAACGAAGTGGAGGTTCTTGTCAACAGAGCAGCCCTAAACTTTGGGGTGCCGGTGTCTTGCTGATTTTTAGTTTTCCCAATTTATACGCCCATGAGTGGAAGTGCCCTATGCTCTCTAAGCTGAGTTTTTTAGATGTTTCAGGACACACCGTACACTTCTCCAGAGTGGCTGTTGGCAATTTACATCCTGCCCATCAGCGTAGCCAGGCTCCCGTTTCGCCATGGCCTGTCCTGCATTTCTGGTTTTGACACTTTATTCAGCATGGCCCTTTTGACCGATGGGAAGCGAGACTTCTTTGTAGCGCTGATTTGCCTTTCCAGGTTGCTTGGTTGGCCAAAAAGGGCGGATGCGTTTTTTCCTGAACATATTCAGGAAAAAACGCATCCGCCCTTTTTGGCCAAGGGCATCATTGTCGAGGTTTTGCCGCTTTTCCTGTTCTTTAAAGGCGATTCGAATCTCCCTCCTGAAATCTGTTTCCTGCAATTCTGCCTTGCTTTCAAATCCTCTACGTTGCCTTCCCTCAATATATTTGTGGACGAGAGTTATCATTTATAAGTCTGCAGGTTTGTGAATTGCAGTGCCCCTGAGCTCCATTTTTCAACTCGCTTTCTTGGGAGCTGGCCGCAAAAGCGCAGGATTGCTTCAGGCCCTATTCTGGTCCCGGGCGGCAGGCTGAGCCTGTGGTTAATTCTTCTTCCTGATGGGAAAATAGAGTGACCTGTGCCTGTCCCAACACCTAGAGCTAGTCTCTCATTGGTTCCCCCTCTTCCCGTTCATCCTCAGGACAAATTGCAACCTGTACGGAACAGGAGGTTAACGGTGCTGATTCTCCAAGGAGGGAGATTGCTAGTAAAGCGGCTGGAATGGCGAACCCGAGCACAAGGAGATGAGAAATGAGGTGCGTTTTGGAAACCTTTCCCAATCACACGGTGTACCATCTTCTGGGTTTCTCATGCATGTTTTCGATGTAGGAAGATGCCCTTGAACCTGGAGATTTGGGACCCATGGGATGGGTACCACACAGTATTGCTTTAAAGGGTCTGCGTTTCCTCACCCAACCTCACCAAACCTCTCAGCCCCAAGAGTGTCCACCCTTATGTCTCAATCAGCTGTGGGTCTAGATATGGTCAATCCAGGTGGCATCACAGACCCTGAACGAATTTTGTAAGAATTTCTCTCTCTTTCACTGTCTTTGTTTCACGGGTTTTTAAAAGTAATTGATTTTTATAATGGGGTTTAGCTGCTTTTCACTGCTGTGCTTATGCCGCTTTACACCCACTTGACTCACTTACAGAGAGATATCAATACATAGGTTTTAAGATTCTTACTATTCAGATATATTCTTGGGCGGTGAATAAGGGGTCTTGAGTCCAATTCACTGAGCAAGGAGTAGGTCTTGTCTATTACATACTGGGTTTATGGAACGGTATCTGAGCTAATTTGAAACCGTTGTTTTATGCATCACCCCACCTCACCTATCCCGTTAAGCAGCCATAGTGTGTCTTCTAAACGTGTGACTCTGTTCTGTTTTGTAATTCAGTTCAAGGGTAGCTGTTTTTACATTCCCTCTATACGTGATATCTTATGATAAGTGTGTTTTTCTGTGTGACTTATTTCACTTAGAATCGTCGTACCTAAATCCACTCATCATGCTGCTACTAGCCTTATGACGTTGATTTCATGGCTGAGTGATATTCCATTGTACATAAGGACCACAACTTCTTTATCCATTTTTCTCTTTCCTGGGATATTTAAGGTGTAACGAAGTGGAGGTTCTTGTCAACAGAGCAGCCCTAAACTTTGGGGTGCCTGTGTCTTGCTGATTTTTAGTTTTCCCAATTTATACGCCCATCAGTGGAAGTGCCCTAAGCTCTCTAAGCTGAGTTTTTTAGATGTTTCAGGACACACCGTACACTTCTCCAGAGTGGCTGTTGGCAATTTACATCCCGCCCATCAGCGTAGCCAGGCTCCCGTTTCTCCATGGCCTGTCCTGCATTTCTGGTTTTGACACTTTATTCAGCATGGCCGTTTTGACCGATGGGAAGCGAGACTTCTTTGTAGCGCTGATTTGCCTTTCCAGGTTGCTTGGTTGGCCAAAAAGGGCGGATGCGTTTTTTCCTGAACATATTCAGGAAAAAACGCATCCGCCCTTTTTGGCCAAGGGCATCATTGTCGAGGTTTTGCCGCTTTTCCTGTTCTTTAAAGGCGATTCGAATCTCCCTCCTGAAATCTGTTTCCTGCAATTCTGCCTTGCTTTCAAATCCTCTACGTTGCCTTCCCTCAATATATTTGTGGACGAGAGTTATCATTTATAAGTCTGCAGGTTTGTGAATTGCAGTGCCCCTGAGCTCCATTTTTCAACTCGCTTTCTTGGGAGCTGGCCGCAAAAGCGCAGGATTGCTTCAGGCCCTATTCTGGTCCCGGGCGGCAGGCTGAGCCTGTGGTTAATTCTTCTTCCTGATGGGAAAATAGAGTGACCTGTGCCTGTCCCAACACCTAGAGCTAGTCTCTCATTGGTTCCCCCTCTTCCCGTTCATCCTCAGGACAAATTGCAACCTGTACGGAACAGGAGGTTAACGGTGCTGATTCTCCAAGGAGGGAGATTGCTAGTAAAGCGGCTGGAATGGCGAACCCGAGCACAAGGAGATGAGAAATGAGGTGCGTTTTGGAAACCTTTCCCAATCACACGGTGTACCATCTTCTGGGTTTCTCATGCATGTTTTCGATGTAGGAAGATGCCCTTGAACCTGGAGATTTGGGACCCATGGGATGGGTACCACACAGTATTGCTTTAAAGGGTCTGCGTTTCCTCACCCAACCTCACCAAACCTCTCAGCCCCAAGAGTGTCCACCCTTATGTCTCAATCAGCTGTGGGTCTAGATATGGTCAATCCAGGTGGCATCACAGACCCTGAACGAATTTTGTAAGAATTTCTCTCTCTTTCACTGTCTTTGTTTCACGGGTTTTTAAAAGTAATTGATTTTTATAATGGGGTTTAGCTGCTTTTCACTGCTGTGCTTATGCCGCTTTACACCCACTTGACTCACTTACAGAGAGATATCAATACATAGGTTTTAAGATTCTTACTATTCAGATATATTCTTGGGCGGTGAATAAGGGGTCTTGAGTCCAATTCACTGAGCAAGGAGTAGGTCTTGTCTATTACATACTGGGTTTATGGAACGGTATCTGAGCTAATTTGAAACCGTTGTTTTATGCATCACCCCACCTCACCTATCCCGTTAAGCAGCCATAGTGTGTCTTCTAAACGTGTGACTCTGTTCTGTTTTGTAATTCAGTTCAAGGGTAGCTGTTTTTACATTCCCTCTATACGTGATATCTTATGATAAGTGTGTTTTTCTGTGTGACTTATTTCACTTAGAATCGTCGTACCTAAATCCACTCATCATGCTGCTACTAGCCTTATGACGTTGATTTCATGGCTGAGTGATATTCCATTGTACATAAGGACCACAACTTCTTTATCCATTTTTCTCTTTCCTGGGATATTTAAGGTGTAACGAAGTGGAGGTTCTTGTCAACAGAGCAGCCCTAAACTTTGGGGTGCCTGTGTCTTGCTGATTTTTAGTTTTCCCAATTTATACGCCCATCAGTGGAAGTGCCCTAAGCTCTCTAAGCTGAGTTTTTTAGATGTTTCAGGACACACCGTACACTTCTCCAGAGTGGCTGTTGGCAATTTACATCCCGCCCATCAGCGTAGCCAGGCTCCCGTTTCTCCATGGCCTGTCCTGCATTTCTGGTTTTGACACTTTATTCAGCATGGCCGTTTTGACCGATGGGAAGCGAGACTTCTTTGTAGCGCTGATTTGCCTTTCCAGGTTGCTTGGTTGGCCAAAAAGGGCGGATGCGTTTTTTCCTGAACATATTCAGGAAAAAACGCATCCGCCCTTTTTGGCCAAGGGCATCATTGTCGAGGTTTTGCCGCTTTTCCTGTTCTTTAAAGGCGATTCGAATCTCCCTCCTGAAATCTGTTTCCTGCAATTCTGCCTTGCTTTCAAATCCTCTTCATTGCCTTCCCTCAATATATTTGTGGACGAGAGTTATCATTTATAAGTCTGCAGGTTTGTGAATTGCAGTGCCCCTGAGCTCCATTTTTCAACTCGGTTTCTTGGGAGCTGGCCGCAAAAGCGCAGGATTGCTTCAGGCCCTATTCTGGTCCTGGGCGGCAGGCTGAGCCTGTGGTTAATTCTTCTTCCTGATGGGAAAATAGAGTGACCTGTGCCTGTCCCAACACCTAGAGCTAGTCTCTCATTGGTTCCCCCTCTTCCCGTTCATCCTCAGGACAAATTGCAACCTGTACGGAACAGGAGGTTAAAGGTGCTGATTCTCCAAGGAGGGAGATTGCTAGTAAAGCGGCTGGAATGGCGAACCCGAGCACAAGGAGAGGAGAAATGAGGTGCGTTTTGGAAACCTTTCCCGATCACACGGTGTACCATCTTCTGGGTTTCTCATGCATGTTTTCGATGTAGGAAGATGCCCTTGAACCTGGAGATTTGGGACCCATGGGATGGGTACCACGCAGTATTGCTTTAAAGGGTCTGCGTTTCCTCACCCAACCTCACCAAACCTCTCAGCCCCAAGAGTGTCCACCCTTATGTCTCAATCAGCTGTGGGTCTAGATATGGTCAATCCAGGTGGCATCACAGCCCCTGAACGAATTTTGTAAGAATTTCTCTCTCTTTCACTGTCTTTGTTTCACGGGTTTTTAAAAGTAATTGATTTTTATAATGGGGTTTAGCTGCTTTTCACTGCTGTGTTTATGCCGCTTTACACCCACTTGACTCACTTACAGAGAGATATCAATACATAGGTTTTAAGATTCTTACTATTCAGATATATTCTTGGGCGGTGAATAAGGGGTGTTGAGTCCAATTCTTTGAGCAAGGAGTAGGTCTTGTCTATTACATATTGGATTTATGGAACGGTATCTGAGCTAATTTGAAACCGTTGTTTTATGCATCAGCCCACCTCACCTATCCCGTTAAGCAGCCATAGTGTGTTTTCTAAACGTGTGACTCTGTTCTGTTTTGTAATTCAGTTCAAGGGTAGCTGTTTTTACATTCCCTCTATAAGTGATATCTTATGATAAGTGTGTTTTTCTGTGTGACTTATTTCACTTAGAATCGTCGTACCTAAATCCACTCATCATGCTGCTACTAGCCTTATGACGTTGATTTCATGGCTGAGTGATATTCCATTGTACATAAGGACCACAACTTCTTTATCCATTTTTCTCTTTCCTGGGATATTTAAGGTGTAACGAAGTGGAGGTTCTTGTCAACAGAGCAGCCCTAAACTTTGGGGTGCCTGTGTCTTGCTGATTTTTAGTTTTCCCAATTTATACGCCCATGAGTGGAAGTGCCCTATGCTCTCTAAGCTGAGTTTTTTAGATGTTTCAGGACACACCGTACACTTCTCCAGAGTGGCTGTTGGCAATTTACATCCCGCCCATCAGCGTAGCCAGGCTCCCGTTTCTCCATGGCCTGTCCTGCATTTCTGGTTTTGACACTTTATTCAGCATGGCCGTTTTGACCGATGGGAAGCGAGACTTCTTTGTAGCGCTGATTTGCCTTTCCAGGTTGCTTGGTTGGCCAAAAAGGGCGGATGCGTTTTTTCCTGAACATATTCAGGAAAAAACGCATCCGCCCTTTTTGGCCAAGGGCATCATTGTCGAGGTTTTGCCGCTTTTCCTGTTCTTTAAAGGCGATTCGAATCTCCCTCCTGAAATCTGTTTCCTGCAATTCTGCCTTGCTTTCAAATCCTCTTCGTTGCCTTCCCTCAATATATTTGTGGACGAGAGTTATCATTTATAAGTCTGCAGGTTTGTGAATTGCAGTGCCCCTGAGCTCCATTTTTCAACTCGCTTTCTTGGGAGCTGGCCGCAAAAGCGCAGGATTGCTTCAGGCCCTATTCTGGTCCTGGGCAGCAGGCTGAGCCTGTGGTTAATTCTTCTTCCTGATGGGAAAATAGAGTGACCTGTGCCTGTCCCAACACCTAGAGCTAGTCTCTCATTGGTTCCCCCTCTTCCCGTTCATCCTCAGGACAAATTGCAACCTGTACGGAACAGGAGGTTAAAGGTGCTGATTCTCCAAGGAGGGAGATTGCTAGTAAAGCGGCTGGAATGGCGAACCCGAGCACAAGGAGAGGAGAAATGAGGTGCGTTTTGGAAACCTTTCCCGATCACACGGTGTACCATCTTCTGGGTTTCTCATGCATGTTTTCGATGTAGGAAGATGCCCTTGAACCTGGAGATTTGGGACCCATGGGATGGGTACCACGCAGTATTGCTTTAAAGGGTCTGCGTTTCCTCACCCAACCTCACCAAACCTCTCAGCCCCAAGAGTGTCCACCCTTATGTCTCAATCAGCTGTGGGTCTAGATATGGTCAATCCAGGTGGCATCACAGCCCCTGAACGAATTTTGTAAGAATTTCTCTCTCTTTCACTGTCTTTGTTTCACGGGTTTTTAAAAGTAATTGATTTTTAAAATGGGGTTTAGCTGCTTTTCACGGCTGTGTTTATGCCGCTTTACACCCACTTGACTCACTTACAGAGAGATATCAATACATAGGTTTTAAGATTCTTACTATTCAGATATATTCTTGGGCGGTGAATAAGGGGTGTTGAGTCCAATTCTTTGAGCAAGGAGTAGGTCTTGTCTATTACAAATTGGATTTATGGAACGGTATCTGAGCTAATTTGAAACCGTTGTTTTATGCATCAGCCCACCTCACCTATCCCGTTAAGCAGCCATAGTGTGTTTTCTAAACGTGTGACTCTGTTCTGTTTTGTAATTCAGTTCAAGGGTAGCTGTTTTTACATTCCCTCTATAAGTGATATATTATGATAAGTGTGTTTTTCTGTGTGACTTATTTCACTTAGAATCGTCGTACCTAAATCCACTCATCATGCTGCTACTAGCCTTATGACGTTGATTTCCTGGCTGAGTGATATTCCATTGTACATAAGGACCACAACTTCTTTATCCATTTTTCTCTTTCCTGGGATATTTAAGGTGTAACGAAGTGGAGGTTCTTGTCAACAGAGCAGCCCTAAACTTTGGGGTGCCGGTGTCTTGCTGATTTTTAGTTTTCCCAATTTATACGCCCATGAGTGGAAGTGCCCTATGCTCTCTAAGCTGAGTTTTTTAGATGTTTCAGGACACACCGTACACTTCTCCAGAGTGGCTGTTGGCAATTTACATCCTGCCCATCAGCGTAGCCAGGCTCCCGTTTCGCCATGGCCTGTCCTGCATTTCTGGTTTTGACACTTTATTCAGCATGGCCCTTTTGACCGATGGGAAGCGAGACTTCTTTGTAGCGCTGATTTGCCTTTCCAGGTTGCTTGGTTGGCCAAAAAGGGCGGATGCGTTTTTTCCTGAACATATTCAGGAAAAAACGCATCCGCCCTTTTTGGCCAAGGGCATCATTGTCGAGGTTTTGCCGCTTTTCCTGTTCTTTAAAGGCGATTCGAATCTCCCTCCTGAAATCTGTTTCCTGCAATTCTGCCTTGCTTTCAAATCCTCTTCGTTGCCTTCCCTCAATATATTTGTGGACGAGAGTTATCATTTATAAGTCTGCAGGTTTGTGAATTGCAGTGCCCCTGAGCTCCATTTTTCAACTCGCTTTCTTGGGAGCTGGCCGCAAAAGCGCAGGATTGCTTCAGGCCCTATTCTGGTCCCGGGCGGCAGGCTGAGCCTGTGGTTAATTCTTCTTCCTGATGGGAAAATAGAGTGACCTGTGCCTGTCCCAACACCTAGAGCTAGTCTCTCATTGGTTCCCCCTCTTCCCGTTCATCCTCAGGACAAATTGCAACCTGTACGGAACAGGAGGTTAACGGTGCTGATTCTCCAAGGAGGGAGATTGCTAGTAAAGCGGCTGGAATGGCGAACCCGAGCACAAGGAGATGAGAAATGAGGTGCGTTTTGGAAACCTTTCCCAATCACACGGTGTACCATCTTCTGGGTTTCTCATGCATGTTTTCGATGTAGGAAGATGCCCTTGAACCTGGAGATTTGGGACCCATGGGATGGGTACCACACAGTATTGCTTTAAAGGGTCTTCGTTTCCTCACCCAACCTCACCAAACCTCTCAGCCCCAAGAGTGTCCACCCTTATGTCTCAATCAGCTGTGGGTCTAGATATGGTCAATCCAGGTGGCATCACAGACCCTGAACGAATTTTGTAAGAATTTCTCTCTCTTTCACTGTCTTTGTTTCACGGGTTTTTAAAAGTAATTGATTTTTATAATGGGGTTTAGCTGCTTTTCACTGCTGTGCTTATGCCGCTTTACACCCACTTGACTCACTTACAGAGAGATATCAATACATAGGTTTTAAGATTCTTACTATTCAGATATATTCTTGGGCGGTGAATAAGGGGTGTTGAGTCCAATTCACGGAGCAAGGAGTTGGTCTTGTCTATTACATACTGGGTTTATGGAACGGTATCTGAGCTAATTTGAAACCGTTGTTTTATGCATCACCCCACCTCACCTATCCCGTTAAGCAGCCATAGTGTGTCTTCTAAACGTGTGACTCTGTTCTGTTTTGTAATTCAGTTCAAGGGTAGCTGTTTTTACATTCCCTCTATAAGTGATATCTTATGATAAGTGTGTTTTTCTGTGTGACTTATTTCACTTAGAATCGTCGTACCTAAATCCACTCATCATGCTGCTACTAGCCTTATGACGTTGATTTCATGGCTGAGTGATATTCCATTGTACATAAGGACCACAACTTCTTTATCCATTTTTCTCTTTCCTGGGATATTTAAGGTGTAACGAAGTGGAGGTTCTTGTCAACAGAGCAGCCCTAAACTTTGGGGTGCCTGTGTCTTGCTGATTTTTAGTTTTCCCAATTTATACGCCCATGAGTGGGAGTGCCCTATGCTCTCTAAGCTGAGTTTTTTAGATGTTTCAGGACACACCGTACACTTCTCCAGAGTGGCTGTTGGCAATTTACATCCTGCCCATCAGCGTAGCCAGGCTCCCGTTTCGCCATGGCCTGTCCTGCATTTCTGGTTTTGACACTTTATTCAGCATGGCCCTTTTGACCGATGGGAAGCGAGACTTCTTTGTAGCGCTGATTTGCCTTTCCAGGTTGCTTGGTTGGCCAAAAAGGGCGGATGCGTTTTTTCCTGAACATATTCAGGAAAAAACGCATCCGCCCTTTTTGGCCAAGGGCATCATTGT